>NC_140038.1:15566690-16166690 GCF_963513975.1 Fringilla coelebs | reverse complement strand
TCATTGCTCAAATAAATACAAGAAAACTGTGTAGTCACATGTAGAGACTCAGCATTTCTATGTTTCTTAATTGTCAGTCAGATTTGCTACCTCTGCTACATTGAAGAGTTTTTTCCCAGCCAAAACCTGCAAGCTGAAACTTCAAGGGAGATCACATCCAGCAATTTGAGATGGGTTCTTCACAGTCAAGAAGTTCAAGGGCAGGTGGATATATGAAATTATGCTGGTTTAATTGATAGTTTAACCTAGTTTTGGCAAACTAATTATGGTTCCTGTGAAGGTTTACTTTTCCTCTATTTCATTTAAGATTAAATTACAAAGTAGCTGATTTAGGCTGGAATGTGATAATTTCTAAGCAGAAAAGCTATCTTGATATGGTGGGAAAGAGCACTGCAAGTTCTATCTGTCTGGGTTACACTATAGTAATTTGTGTGTAGACTAATCCTGGGAAGTATAAAAGCCATTCCTTTGTGGATACCATGCCCCAGTGATGAAAGAGGAAACTTGCTGTCCACTCATGTTCCAAATGTTCTTATGTGGTGTTAATGAAGCATTTCATCCTTTAATGGGGCCACTGGGATTGCAGTTATCTTTATTTTATTTTAAGGGTTTTTCATTTTCCAGGGATCAATACCTAGTTCCTAGAAAAGACACAAAAAATTCCAGTAATATAAAGGAGAGAATTGCTGCGTACCTGGAGGGTTGATATGTTGGTAATGAAATCTCCTCTGCAGTGTGAGCCAATTTTGAATTCTCCCCAACACTGAACTTCCTTTTCAAGATGCAGAGCAGAAACAAAAAATCATGTCATGTAACAAATATCAAGACAGAAGGGGGGCCCAGTAGCTTATCACACATGTGTTTGGGACTCAGTCATTTAATAACTCAGCTTCAGTGGTGCTCTGGCAAGTGAGGAAAAAATCCAGTGCACAAAGCAATGCAAGAGGGCACTAAGATCTCAGAAGGTGATGCCAGGATTTGCTGCCACTTACTCTGCTTGATCTTCTCCAGAAGGGACTTTGTGTTTAATAAAAGCAGCAAATGTACTAGACAAAAAATTTCTTGGCAAGATTTTGCTTTGGTCAGTTGGAATCCAGTTTCCATTACTTCAGGGCTTGGCATGAACAAAGGCTGCAGAACTTAAATGGTTTACAACCCACTTATTGCCTTTTTTAAAAAAGGCTTATATATTTTCTGTGCTGTAGTAGTCTGGTTTTAACTGGATATTTTTTGGTACAACAGGCTCTCATGGAAAGTTTGTACCCAACAGAGACAGATATAAGAACAGATCCAGAAAGTGCTGTGGGAAAAGCCATGTTTTCCATGTGTCATTGCTGAGTCCTGTCCCCAAACCAGGTTCATGTCTGTCATCTGGCTCTGTGAACTTTCCAGTGTCATATAGCAAATGTGCTTTTCTTTTCCTACCTCAAACCATCTGGAAAAGCTGTTCCCAGCTGCTGTGTAAAACACAGTAGGAGAGGCTGTGAATTTTCAGAAATACTTTTTTCCCTCTGCTGCTTTTGGCTGGAGTAAAATTTGTTTTCTTCACAGTAGCCACTGTAAGGCTGCTTTGGATTTGTGCTGTTGATAACTCTGGGGTGTTTTTTCCTTGCTGAATGGTGCTTAAACACAGCCAAGGCCTTTTCTTCTTTTACCCCACCAGTGAGCAGGACTGGGGTACAAGGAGGGGACACAACCAGGACAGCTGTCCCCAACTGACCCAAGGGGTATCCCAGACCTTGTGGAGTCATGGTCAGCATATAGAGCTGGGGAAAGAGGGAGGAAGGAGGGCAAAGTGATGTTGTTTGTCTGCCCACATCATCATTACATCTGATGGAGCCCTGCACTCCTGGGGATGGCTGAACACCAGCCAGCCCTTGGAAAGTGGCAAGTGAATTCCTTGTTTTGCTTTTTTATTTGCATGCACAGCTTCTGATTTACCTAATTCCCTGTCTTCATCTCAATCCACAAGTTTGCTCACTTTTGATTCTCTCTTCCATCCCACTGGGTGGAAGCAAGAGGCTGTGTGGGGTTTAGTTGCCATTTGGCGGTTAAACCACATTCTCCATCAAGTATTTTCCAATTCAGCAAAAAAAAGAAGCACCTCAATCTGCTGCAACTCCCCTGCAAATCCACAAACTATCCAGATAAACCTTTCTTACCAGCCATGTCCAAACAGTGTCTGGTTTTGTGTAGGGCTGGCTCCTCAGAAGGCCTTCTGGCAGCCCTGGTAATGCTTTGCTTGGCAGCAGCTCTATTTTAGATTTGTTTTTATTAAAAATTATGGCACATACCCCAGAACGAGAATTTCAGCCTCTAAATTATGGTTCTGCACTGATGTGGTGGCTGCTTTTTTTCTAACTCCAGTAACAGGATCCTTGTACATGTGGTTGGTAACATTTTTTGCAAAGATTTTCCCCAATCACTTGAGATTTCAGAACTGGATACATGATTTTCCTGCCCCTCTTTTTTTGTTGTTGTTTTTGGGGTATTTTTGTGGTTTTGTTGGGGTTTTTTTCTGTATTACTAAGTGCCTGATTGTAGTTGACAATATCCTGGATACTGCTCCACATATAGCAAGACAGGAGAGCTTGTGAGGTGTGAAATGAAACTACATGGGCATGGAAATACAGCAGAGATATGGTCTGCTCCTCTCTGCTGGAATTAGAAATAACGTGGGTATGATAACCTGAAAGGAATCCTGTTCCCCTTTTTTTCTGGATGACAAATAAAATAACGGTGTTCTGAAAGACTCAGCTTTGATCCTACCAAACGGAGCTCATGGTGACAACCTGTCACTCAGGAGAGAAAGGTGGGGCTGTCACTTGTGATCACGAGGGCACATGGGTCTTGATGCAGGCCGGGGTGTAAAAGGTGGAAGTGAGAAAATCTAAAGCAGGTTCAGTAAGGTCCCCAAAAAAGGCAGAGTCCCACTGCAGATCAATGCTCTGCATCACCTGAGCAAGGTGAGCTCTGTTCCTGCTTCCCCGCAGGAGGAGATGCATTGCAGAATCTCTCTCAGGCCCGGAGATGGTTTCTCATTGTTGTCTGTGAAAATCAGATGATTCGTGCCCCATTGTAATGGAAATAGCAGAGCTCGAAGTGCTCCAGCAGCCATCCAAGCCCAAGAGGAGAGCTGGCAACTTCCCCCTGACATTTCCAAAACAACTTGCTGTATTTTCACTGCTAAATGATGCTGTGGACAGAAGCCCTGAGACCATTCTTCCTGTCAGTTCCAGGGACGGGCCATTAATCACTAGTGATTACAGGTTTTTTCCTAGCCAATAATTGCAAGGCAATTAAGTTTGGGGAAAGGAGAGCAGGGTGGGAGCGTGGATGGCTGTGCAGAAGGGGACTGTCAGCCCCTGGCAGTGTTAAACTGTCCCACATCACCTACGAATTTCAGTTACCACAGCATATTTTGATACGCAGTAATTATGCTTCCACCTCAGTTTTCATCCCTTTCATTTGTTTCTTCCATTGAATGTCAGGAATTATGTGTCATGGTTCAGAAAGACTTGAGAAATCCATTAAAAGCTTCCACAAAGAGAACAATTTTTCAGACAAATGTAGGATGAAGAAACTGGTCTCCTCTGATAATTAATTCCAGCAGCTATTCATCAAATCAGGTGCCAGGCTTTGCAGTAGGCTAGGAGCATTAAGAGCTGTGATGAGTAAAGTCTTCTAGCCCTGAACCTGTGAACTAAGTACATCAGCAAACTCCCAGGCAGCAGCTAGCAGAAATACAACATTAGTTTTAGTCACTGTACTGTTAAAACATGTATTTTCACTGGCAGGCTGCAATTGCCAGCCCTTCATAAATCTTTCCACACAGCTAGGGCCATGAGCACCACCGGTTTAGCTCTAATCCCTTGGAGTGTTGTAATCTGTCATCCTCAGGGGGATTCCAGTGACCCCCCACCCAGACTGTGCCTGGCTGCTGTCAGTGGGAGTTTTGGACAAAACCACTGCAGAGGTTTAGTCAACCAGATATGCAGCCATGCTGTGATAACTTCAAGCTATATTAGGTACTGGTGGGGAGTGTTTAATCCACTGGCTGATACACAGTACAGAGATCAGGGGTTTATTGCAGTTATTCTTGTTGTTTTGGGGTTTTTTAAAGTTTTTTTAAAAGTTTTTTTGATGTTTACATTTTTGTAATGGAGTTTTTTATGCAGTTTTTGTGTAAATAATGATTGTTTTGCAGATGTCCTTATAGGATATGAAATGAACGATACACACAGTTGAAATGTTTAAGGCAAAAAAAAAGTAGTTTATTTCTGACTCCAATGTTTATAGACTTTCAAAAGTGATCATGAATTGGAAGATGAAATTGCTACCTCTCCAGCCACACTGGTCAAACCACCAGTTCATCAGATTTCTCCTCCTCCAGAATGGAATGCAAAACAATCATTATTTACATGAAAACTGCGTGAGGAACTCCATTACAAAAATGTAAACATCAAAAAGCTGAGAAGAACTCAGAAGAACAGGGTGACACACTCGTGAGCAGAGCTGGTCCAGCAGCTCAGGCTGTGCTTTGTGCTGGAGAGCAGCACTGGCTCCATGCTTTGTGTGCCATCAGCAGCACCAGCAGCTGCCTTTGTGACCCCCCCAGCATCCAAAGAAATGTTCCTCCTTGAAATTCCCCTTCTTGTCTCTCTCTACTGGACTTAATTTTACTACAGAGAGGGGTGCCCCAGATTTCCTGCTCAGAGTATCCCTTCAGTCAGGGCTCTGTGTATTTATCATAGGAGTTGGAGAATGGACTTTTTGACTCTGCCTGGGATGAGTGATCTGTTTGGTGAAATGTTTTGAGTTCATGTGCTGTAGGGTTTTCTCCCTTTCACTCTCCTTCCCAGAAAAAGGAGCCACAGGGAATGAGGAGTCCTGCCAGCCTCTACTCCTGAGCCTCCTGCCCTCATCCCACGTAAGCCAAATTCCCCTTGAAGTTACACTTGGGTAATTCCATTGAACTGAATAAGATTTTTACAGTGTGATCAAGAAGAAAACTTGTAATACAAGCTTTTTTTAATACAGACTTACTTAGTTCTCTTTTTTGCTGGCAAAAGTTGTATTTAGAATATTCTCCTTCCTTCTTGCTCTCCTGTGGGTGTACCTCTTGTGAAACTTTCCATTGTTGGAAATGTCTGTGAAGAAAAGACAAAAAGAGATAAGCTGAATTACTTTTTTTTCCCCCTTAGAATTTTCCTCCACAGAAGAGCTTGCAAGAATTGGAGAGAGAACATGACATTTTAGTGCTGCCTTTAGCCATATGTAATTATAAAGTCAAGGTCTGGGTGCCTTTAGGGTATCAGCCTAAAAATGAATGGCATTTCTACCAGAGAAGCAAAAGGAATGTTAACTCTTCCCTAGTGATAGAGACCCAAGACAGAGGGAAATTAAATGATGTGCTCCTCATTTCACAGACATGAACTCACACACACACAATCACAGAGAGCTCTGGCCACTGAGCCATGGATTAGAACCTGCCCCACTGGCAAGACTTCATTTATGGTTAGGCAGCTGCTAGGGGGAATAAGCCAAAATACCCATTTCCATCCAGAAGGCTGCAGGGAGCCAGTGCTAATCTTGAGCTAAACTGCTGTATTTGATCTCTAACTGCAAAGAAAAGTTCTGACATCCTGTTCCAAACCATCTCCCCAGCAGAAGGCTCCTTGTACAGGGACTGTGTCCACATCAGAGCCAAAGCCCCAGCAATTGCTGGGTGTTGGTTGTAACAGCAGCAGCAGGATCCCCCTCATCCAGATTCTCCCAGGGGATCCTGCCTGGCTTTGCTGAGGGCTGCAATATGGCAATCACACTGTTATCAGAGCCTGAGATAACCAGGCTTGGCAGAGGGAAGAAGAAAGCGATGACTCACGAAACAAACCAGCAAGGACAGAGAAGATGCACACCCCTGTTACATTCCCACACTTGTCAGATAACTTCTCTTTTCAACTGTTAATTTTACCTCAGAGCTTTACAGCTAAGTGCACAATACTTAAAATAGTTCAGTTAATTTAGAATAAAATTTTTAATTCACCAACCTGCCACCAAGTCTTGGAACTATAACCATGCAGCAAAGTCAATCTTTCTTTGCTGTCTAAAGTTTGAGAACTATAAACCAGAGGTAATCATCAGCCTTCTTGATGGTTATTCTTGATTGCAAAAAGGAAGATAGTGCTTTCAGGAAAAGCAAACTCCATCTCCTTCCTTAAAATTTTGTGCAAATGTCTTTCTTCTACTTCTCAATATTAATCTGAGTGATTGCTCCAAAAAGCAAGATTATTGATTTCTAAGGATTTGAGGATCTAAGGATGTTTTCTCCACAGTCTAACCTGAATTTGGTGCTGTATTTAATAGCTCAAGCTCAATACAGAGCAAAACCAGCTCATTTCTCATAGAAGTTTATCATTTCTTCTCAGCACAGCAGACATATCTTTTACAGCTGAACCGTGTCAGGCTTTATCCTGAGACTTCTCTCACTAAGAAAGTTTGCCTCTGGCTGTCTCATTTGCTTTCTTGCTGACTTGCTCTTTGTTCTTCTGTGAGCACAACTCTTCATACTCCCTGTTCTTCATCTGTGAAATTGTCTTTAAAGAAACAGCATTGAGAGGACATTAATGCAGTCCAGTCAAGTGCACCACCTGTAAGAGATGCCCAAGTTAAGCTTGCCTAAGCAATCCTAATTGAGTCCCTTGCACATGTGTTCCTTTTTCTACAACCTATAACCCTCTGTTCAATATTTCATTGGCTCTCCAGGGAGGGCCCCATCTCAGGCTGACTGGGAATCTGTGCCAGCAGAGCAGCACTAATTGGAAGATGACAAATGTTTGCTGATGGACCTCTGATGATGGTTGTGCTCCTGGATCCCTGCCGTCTCCTAGGATGACCAATTTATTTAGGCTGACTCAGGTAATTAAATGCATGAGCAAATTTTTTCCTCACTCTATTCTTTCCTCATGTGACTGCAGACCTGTGAACTTTCCTTGCATTGAGTTGTCCCAGCATTACCTATTTTCTTTGCTCAGGAGGCACCAATGGAATATTTGGTCTCTTTGAAAGGTCACAAAGGGTGTGTGTCCTTCACAACATCAGTAGATATTCCCTACCAATGATGGGAAATGTGTTGCCATACATTGTGGAGAGACAATGCATGAGCACATCAGAAGATCAGTATTTGATGTGAGGAGGACAGTCAGTGAGCCCATGCCAAATGCTTTTGGCAGATTAGCTCTTGCTTTGAGGAACACAGCCTGAACACTTTCCTGTAAGATCAGGGAAGTAGTGCCATGATCATAAAACATAACCTCACTGTTTCTCTGTTTGACAGCTCTCTTTCCACCCTAGGCACAGACACTGCCTTCATTTCAAAGATGGTCAATCAACAGGGACATGGCCTCAGTTCCAGCAAGTGGATATTGCTGGGATGGCATCCTCAGGACTGTGTCCACTCTGTTCCAGTCCAGAGCTGGAAGAATTTCTTCAGGGAAGAGGAGAAACATTCCACCTTCAGCCTCTCCAGAGCATTAGTGACACAGCAGTGTGCACACCTGTGGGACTTGGGTCCATCTCTCTGCCAAGAGCTGCTCGACCCCTCCTTTCCTTACTGTGCATCACTCACAGAACTTTGCCCACTGCTTTGCAGCAAACTGAAGAGAGGGGCAGAGAGAAGCTCCCCACACCTGCCAACCCACCAGCAGCCCCTTGCTCTGCCTCCCACCAGCCATGCACACACCAAGGATATTCCTCAGGCATTACTGGGTGAATCAGAGAAGGAAGATGCTTGAGAAGACCCTGTAAATACAGGGATAAAAGAAGGGAACTCAGCTCTTCAAATAAAATAACCAGCTAAGAGAATGAAATTGTTTATTAATTTATTTCAGGTTGAACCTCTATACAAGTTTATGCACTTATTTTGCCTCACAGAATCATTTCAAGCATCATCAGTTCTCAGCTAACAGGAGGTACTTTTCTAGCAGTGCTAGGGAATTCCTCCTGCACCAAAGGGTTCACAAACCATCACTGATCTTACTCTGCAGTCCCTGCTCACATCCAGGACTTCTGCTACTCATCAGCTCCTGATCATTTTCCTTTTCTGCTGCTGTTGAGCTCTTCTCCAGAGATAGCAGAGCACCGTGGGCAGCAGGTGGTGGTCTGAGCTGAAGTGCTCTGGAGAGACCAGCAGAGGTGATTGGCAGCAGCCAGGGTTTGAGGTTCCCAGCCTGGAGGAAGCTCCTCTCAAAGCTCCCAGTGTTCACTCACTGTGAGCACCCTGCAGACTCCCTTGCTTCTTGGTGACAAGAAAAACTGATGAGAACAGCGCTCAGCTCCTTCTTTCTTCCTTGGAAAGTCACTGCCTGGTTCTTAAAACCACATGGACTTCAACATCCTGACACTTCCCTTCCAGCAAAGAAAAACACTTAATATACAAAATCCCTGCACCAGCGTTTTCAGAATATTTTCCAATAAAATAAATCAAAAATAGAGGGAAATTTCCAACTGATAAAATTAGCCAAGCCTGTCAGTGCTGCTGCCCTAAAACAATCAGTCATACCTGGGAGCTAAGCTCCCATGAAAGGCAATTGCATCTCTGTGTTGGTAATGCTTTTTGTCACTGCAGTATGTCTTTGAGGTACCTCCGGCCCCTCTATGGCTGGTTTAACATAATCTCTTCTGATAGCAAATAGGAATTTTAGCTGTAGCCAAAAAGGCTTGACAGTGTTGCTTTCATCTTGGTACCATCCATGCTAAGGATATAAGCAGGAAAATATCACTAACAATACATCAGCTGGGTTTATATTGTCACAAAAAATTCAAAAAAGACACTTCCACTTTCTGATGACACTGTCATTAAACCCAGCTACCCTGGAGCATGATTAGTGCACACACAGACAAGGCAGCACCAAGGAGAACAAAATGAACTTGCAATGGCTACTCTTTGAGTAATTCTGAGTCATCACTGATTATCTGGTGCATGATCAAGGAAGGAAACAAGCAAAGCCACGTTGATTTGTGCTCCAGATGCCCCAAACTCTGCCAGGCTCAGGCTAGTGTGGCTGTGTTGTCCTCAGAAATGACTTACAATGGCCACACATCAAAAATAATTTGGATTAGCACATTGAGGAATTAGTGCTTGCAAAAAGGAAACAAAGTAAAAACTGGGAAAGGCACTATTGTGATCCATTTTGTGATGTGACATTTTATAAGTTCTCTCAGAAACAGTTTGGTGTTTGACATCTGATGCTTTCTAAATATGTCCCTGTTTGTGGCATGTTCAGAGAAAACCTGTAATCATCACAACCTCTTTAATACAGCACAATGAGATCTGACTGTAGCAATAAATCATATCTCATCCTATTCTATTCTCATTGATTTTGGTGGAATAAAGGTTTTGCCCAAAGGAATAAAACCACATGAATACTTTGTTAGCTTCTCATCATCTCCTTCTCAATTCATTTACTCCTTTGCTTTCTCCTTTGATAACTGGTCATGGAAAGTAATTCAGTAAATAATTCTGGTGGAGGATTTGTGTTGTTCTTATTATATGTGAGAAAACCATTTGTGATGCATCTGCAAGGAGATCAGCATGGGTTTTAAATCTTACCAGATTTGTAGACAACAGGATACTGGCTTTATCTCTCAATTGGCTGAGAAATATGTATATTTTTTTGCTTTCACATACAAACATTTTCATCTGCATCAAAATTTACTTGCTGGGAGGCTCCATGTGCATGCAGTGCTCCAGGGATATAGACCATGGAATAGCATATCTTCTTATATTAACTCTTTCTGGTTATGTTAGCTTGACCCTGCCTTCCCTGTCACTGTTTTATTCACATATATTTCAGGGAACTGCTGAGGAAATATCAGGGTGCAATAACAGAACTTTGCTTCCAAAATTGATTTCACAGCAGTGAAGAGTGATGCAGCTGGCTGAGCTAGAAGTGATGGCTGCCACAGTAAACCAACTTTAATTTCCTCCACAATTTCTTTTTTCACTTTACCAGACTTAATACTGTGGCAGAGAAAGACAGATTATTGGGAAATAGGTTCAGGTGACCATTGAGAATGTGGAATGTGTTTGATTAGGTTTCTATTTAAGGAGGGATATTATTTGGGAAATTGAGTCTCACTCCTTGTTAGAGGCTGATTCTAGCTTATCAGCTGAAGAGTTTTAGGTAACATTTCAACTACACAGCTGGAAGTGGTACAATAACACTTGATTTTAAAGAACTAATTATTGCATACAGCTTAGACTTAAAAATAGAGAAAAACAGACTTACAGGGCAGCAAAGGAAATCTCATTTTCTTTTTTATTTGAAAGCAGCAAGGAGAAAACATGTTGTCATGTAGCTGTCAGCGGGATCTTGACACCTGAATCAGAAAAACTTCAAACACTGGCATGAAGCAACAGCACCAGTTCTGTGCAAGCTTGTGTCTCCTGGATGGGGAAGGGAAGAGGCAGCTGGTATTTCCCTCTCCCCATTTCCTGCAGCCTGCCACAAACCCCCTTCTCTCCTGGTCAAGAAAGAGGCCATGCAGTTCAAAGAAAATTAATAGGTGAGCATTGTATCTTTGCTTATCAGTTGTCATCCCAGATCTGGACCATGGGGATGTCTCCATCAGGCTGAAATCTGTCTCTCAGAGCCTGTGGCTCACCAGGGAAAACACTGACATAAGCAGTACTCTAAAAGTATCCCATTTAGCCCAGGTATGAAGCTGCAGGTGAGAGGTTAAGAGGAACATTTTTTAAAGCAGAGCAAAAGACTTAGTGATGGAACTTCTGTTGACATTGAGTCCCACACACTGCTTTGAAAATTTACCACCTAAGAGCTACCTTAAATCTATAATGCAGTAATGGTCCTAAACGAGGCAGGGACATCAAAGCACTGGCTTAACTCTTGGATTTCCATAATGCTCTGAAATGGGACAATAGCAAGTCTAATGCTTGGTCTTGATTAATTATGTGAGAGGGATGTGCTGGACAGGCCAGCACTGTCAAAGGCAAACTGCTTATTAAAAAGGTTATGATCGTTTCCTTTCCTTCCTAAACGCTCCATCAGCTCCATCTCTGTAGGTAACTCATGAAGGCCACTTGCAGGGAAGTGTTCCCAGGAAAAGCAGGACCAATCTTCCTTATACCCACAGGAATCAAATGCTGTTTTCATAAAGCAGAGAAGACCTGCTAAATTATTTCAATTCTTTAGGAAAAGTTGTGTTCTTTTCCCCTGAGAAATGCAGTTAAGATTGGTTTGAAGCTTCTAAGAAGCTTAATGAACCGTGGCTGTGCCTGTAGCTTTTTAACATTTGGAAACTTTTGTTGCTAATTAACTTCATTAATAGTACTTAGAAGCACAGTGGCCAATATTTACTGAGCACTGGTGTTACTGCAAAGCCAGTGGCTCAGCAAATGGATTCCCTACAGAAAACTACAGAGCTGAACTCGTGGTCAGTTTCTCTTCTGAGTAAAAAAAAGGAAAACCTCATTGATGCTGTTGTTTAAAAACAACCCACATTGGTGTTAAATGAATTGATGGAACTTCCTAATCCTGCTGGGGCTGGTACTGAGAGCTGCATTCCCACATGAAATTCACAGTGTGCACAGGGAGCTGGCTGCAGGATTATGGCCACGACCTGGACAGAGCAGTCCTGTCTCCACAGTGCCCAGAGGAAGATGCTGCAGAAACTTCCTTTTCCAAAGAAACCCCCAGACAGGAGCTTGGGGGCACTGAGGGACGTGGCTCTCAATGCCTGGATGACTTCAGCATCCATCCAGCAAAACTGCTGGCGTTGTGGTGTCCATGGGAAGTCACTGAGTGCATCCCTGGGGCACACTGAGATGGGGTTTTAATGAGACCACTTGACCAAAACTGTTGCTTCTCTGAAAAGGGAGATGCATCAGACTCACTTTGCCATGACAGAAATGCCCTCTGAAAAGGCAGACAGGTTTCTTGGGCACAGCTATCTGAAGTCCAGCTAATTGGACATCACTGCAGCAACTAACTGGTCTGGGAAACTCCAGAATTGTGTGGATGTTACAAGAAAAGTATCTGGAATTATTTCTTGGAAAGGTTTTCACAAACTTCTCCCTATTCTTTTCTTCTCTCTCTGTTTTTTGGGGTTTTTTGGGGTTTTTTTTTTTTTTTTTTTTGGTGTTGTTTTCTTTTACCTCTTTCCCAACCTCTTTTATTTACAGTGCATCCTTCAGGGGACACTATTGAGCTATTCACCATAAAACCTAAAATCTATACATCTAGGTTGGTATATATATGGAAATAGATTAGTCTCTTTCACTTATTTTTCTAGTCAGTCTGCCCAGATTACTGTGTTTGTTCTACCAGGGAAAATCTCCTGACCTGAAAAATGTTTAAACTATGTTTTGTTTCTTTAATACCACAAGAACATTTCTATTGGTGTGATGGTTCCTCGATGCTTCTCTACAGCCCTTTTGGCTTTTACTGCACTGACAGGATTTGAGTAGATTCTGAAAACTGCTGGGAAAAAAATTGCTGAAGATCCCGGGAATATAATCCTCTCTTTCTAGTTTTCCTAGAGCTCTTCTCTTTTTTTTTTTTTTTTTTTTTTGGCATGAGACCCCAAATCCCAGGGGATTGCTGAGATGGTGAGAGCAACTGGAAAAGGAGGAACACCTTATCAGGCAATGGCTGCACAAGAAGGTTTTAAACACTTTTCTTATCTCCATGCTCTCATCTACAACACCAGATCCTCTTAGTTTTTATACCAAAAGGGGTCTCTCTCAGGAATTCATCCCCTGGTGTATTATTTTGTGGATGGCTGAATTCCCCTTAAGAAGTTAAGATTTTCACTCTCATTGCCCATGAGGATGGGCTGTAGGAGAAAGCTGGAGAGACAGGGAAAAACATCCTGTTGGATGACATGGCTCTGGGCATTGCTGAGGGTCCCTGGGTGTTGATCTGGAGGAGTTTGGCTCAGTCCCTCAGTCTCATGTGTCCTCTGCAGATGATAATCTGTGCCTGCAAGGCCATGTCAGCATTTCCCAAGATCCCTTAACATTCCCTGCCACTGTAGTTGGGAACATATTCCACTCTGCACAAAAAGCAGAATAGGCCTGAGCATAACTGGAAGGTTGGATCTCTGGAGAGCAATAAACCTCCAAGGTTTGCAATGGGTATAAATAAACACACTTTTTTTTTTTTTATTCCTTGCTATTGTGAAAAGCTGGAAGGGTTTCATATTTTTCTTTTCTTCTGCCTGTGAGAAATACATTAACTAATAACTTAAACCCCAGGGTGCCTGCTGGTACTTTCTCAGACAAGAAGGGAAGGATCAGTATTAAATACAGTTTAAAATAATCTAAGAGGTATGTGGAAGGAAGACAGGATCAAAGCAAATGGCAATAAAGTGTTGAAATGGACTACAAAAAGGACTAGAGAAGAGTCCTTATGCAAAAACCAAAAGGAGGAAACATTGAGCTACCACCTTGGGGCCTGATTCTGCTCCTGCCTGGTTGTCACCAGCCAAAATGCCAAAGTGATTCTGCAATACTCTGCACAAGGCATCTCCTTTTCTCTGTGCCCAGTGGGGCTGCAGGCTCTGCTGTGAGCAGGGTGGGACCAGAGCTGCCAATGGGAAACGTAAAAGAGATGAGTTGCAGCAATTACAGGGCTTGAAAATGTGCCTGGTGTAAACATCAGCGAGACATTTGGTGGACTCCTAAGGCTTTTCTGTCACTGGTGTGCTGTGAACAGGTCTGAGGCTTTGGAATGGTTTAGCCATCTCTAAGGGGCTGTAGGGGTTTATCCACTTCAGCTCTCTAAGCCTTTAGTGCCAAATCCTTGTCCCTTGTAAGTCTCCAGCAAAATCACCAGGAGTTTCAATGGGTGCAGGATCGGGTCCCTGGAGCACTTTAAGTAATTTAAACCACTCTAAATCCTCGAAGCAGCTTAAGTGATAAGCTACTTGTTCCAGAGTTTTCATCTTGCAGACCCAGCTTGTAAAATACTCCAGGCAGCTCCTGGTGCACTTGGCTGGGAGCACACGCAGATGCATTGCTTTGGAAGGCAGAGATAACGTGGTGAGACCTTGCTATCAAACTCTCAAAGTGTTTTACTTTTGGAGAAAGCGGGACTTTTGTTATTTTTTAAACACAGTAAATAACTTCCAGCAGCTACCAGATGAGATGCTGTTCCCTGTGCTCAGGCAGGAGAGATAGTGCCAAAAGCTCTGGATTCAGACCCTGCTGGTGATGCCATTTGCTGCTACATTCCCAACCAGTCTTTGTGATATCAGGAGCACCAGAGGCTCTTTAATGTACCCTGCTTTTGAATGATGATTGGAAAATAGGATAAACCTGGGAAACACTTCACAAAAACTCTTCTGTAAAAAGTCACTGGGAGAAGTCCTAGCAGCCACTTTGGAAGTCCTAGCAGATCATCAAGCAGCATTTGGACAGGACTGCTGCAATCAGGTAAAGGGAAAGGGAGGTAGATGAGCCAGACAAAAATTTCACTGCATTTCCATCCTTTCATTTGCATGACGGCACCTGGTTCATACCTGTGTTTTCATCTATTTTTTGCAGATCTGCAAATCAAGGCAATTGTGGCCAGGCCTGGTCAAGGGGATATTTTAGGGAATTTATTAAGTCTTGCTGAAATCACAGCAGTTTGCTACTTAGGGCGTAAGGAAGGGGACTGAGATGTTGTCTGAGGCTTTAGCCAAGCTGTCCCCCTGGAGATGGATGTTTTGCTTCCATGCAGAAGAGTCAATGTTCCTGCAGTAATGTGAGAGGCTCTGATGGTGCCCAGCTCACATCTTAGCTCCAGGAGCAGATGCAAAGGCTGCAGCTCTCCACTGGCTACCACAGCATGAAATCTTTGCTAGCTCTGCTGTACAGCACCATTCCTACACACCATCTCAGTAGTTCTTCTGTCTTCTAGCCCATCTCTCCTCCACTGCTGGTCCAGCCTCCTTTCTTCCTCTGACTCCTACTATTGAAGACACTGGAAAATTATCTCCCAATCTTGCACACTCCTCTGCTGCCCCTTCCTCTTTCTTTCCCATCATACTCATCACCCTTTGCTTTCCTGTTTACATCAGCCTCTTCCATTCAAACTCTCTTGGGTGTCTAGATAAATATCATATATTGAATTACAGCTGCAGACCAGAGCCCAAGCCACCTGTGTCTGATTCCTGCCAGTGTTCATGAGTTTTGTGACTCAGCCCCTTTCTGATGCTCCTTCCTCATCTGTGTGTTAAAGCTGGAATAAATATCAATAGGGGCCATGTGTTCCTTGGGTTCAGGGCATGACATAAATCCAGGGTGTGATTGCTATTAACCTCTTCTGGGAGAAATTGAACTGGCCAGATTTTCTGGTGGAGGCCATTGGCTGCCCTTCTTGGCTGTAACATGCCATTTTTCCTGAATTTATTCCCCCCTTTTCCCTCCCAGGGAATGTGATGTGCTTGGCACAGGAGCTGCAATCCATGCAATATTATTATTATGCAATAAACAGTGTCCATGAATGATTTGAACACAGGCAGAGCTGCTGATATTGATTTATTTTAAGCTCTATAAAGAATTGCATGGAGTTTTTTTTTTTTAATGGGAATTATTAGGTCATCCATGGGGGAATCTTCAAAAGTACCCCTCTGCAAGAAGGCAAATAGTGAAGCTTTTGATTTGCAGAGGCTCTTTTGGGGCTCCATGCCCTGGGCTGCCTCTGCCAGCAGCACTGGGAGGGACGAGGCACTGGCTCTGGGGGTGTAATTTCTCTAATTTCCCCCCATAATGAAAACAAAACTGCTGCCTTGCTGGAAGGAGCAGAGAGGAAAGCCTGGGAGGGGATGAGGAGCAGACTGTGCAGACACTGATGGATGCTGCAATATTGTCTGCTCTTCTCCCTGGAGTTTCACGTGCTGAGCAGCTTCTGGCAGAGCCCTTCCTTCCCTCCTGCCTGCTTTCCAGGCCCAGTGATCTCTCTCCTTTCCTTTCTCACTTTCTACCTGTCCTCTTAGATCCTCCCTGCTGGCCTGATGTTTCCAGCCCTCCACTTTCTGATTCTCACATCCTATCTCCATGAGTCCTTCAGCACAGAGAACATCCACCAGCCCTTCCTTAACGAGCCAGCCTACACTGGTGGACTTTGCTCGGGGTGAGGAACACCCACAGTTCTTCAACTCAGGCTTTTCACCAGGTGCCTCCCCCCTTCAAGCTCACAACCTTTCAGGGGGTGGAAAACCTCCACCAAAAACTGGTAGCAAGCAGGCTGCTTGAGGGAGGGCTCTTTAACCACCACTGTTATCTCC
Source organism: Fringilla coelebs (assembly GCF_963513975.1). Taxonomy (NCBI): domain Eukaryota; kingdom Metazoa; phylum Chordata; class Aves; order Passeriformes; family Fringillidae; genus Fringilla; species Fringilla coelebs. The sequence goes on along the minus strand of NC_140038.1, from coordinate 16,150,397 downwards.
ATAGCGCTTGTCTTAGTGTTTAGGGTACCTCTTACCCTCTGACTCTTGTCCCTCAAGTCTCATAAAATAACAAGAAATCCACTTTGCATTCAGATGTTCTCTGTTCAGACTAATTCATATGTTGTTTTTTTTTTTTTCTGTGCAGAGAGATAAAGAAACATTGCAGAAAAATGCCTAAGGTATATAAGGGAATTGGATCCCCAGCCCTTATTAAAAGTCAGGAAAACTGGTGCCTAAGAGTGGTTCATGTCTTTGAAACTCTCTCCTTTTTATTTCAGGAGAAGGCAAAAGTGAGTGTGTCCTCCTGCACTAAAATGTCTTGGTGAAGACAGAAGACTTTCAACACACCTTTGTGACTTAGGAGCACTGAACATAGAGATTTAGAAACCAAATCCCATTTTAAGAGTCATCCACACACCTCCAGGTCCAGCTTGGAAAGCTGCTCAGAAGGTGCCTCTGCACGTGCAAGCCTCTCATCCTGCATGGCTTTTGAAATGGGGAATTTAATGCACTGGAAAGCAGAGATCCTCTGGGTGTTGGATGTAATCTCCTGGATGCTGTCCTCGGCTCCAATGAATGGCAAAAAATAAAAATAAGCTCCTTTGCAGAGCAAGATATCTGAAAAGCAGACCTAAACCCCAGACTGTAAGCAAAGCCAGTGAGAATTTGAGTTTTCCATGTGTGGAGAGAGGTGCTGGAACATGGGAGCAGGAAACAGGGACAGCAGAAGCCCCTGGCACCACACCAAAGAGGTGAGTCTCTATGCCCAGAGACACTTTCAGTTCCCAGGGGTCACTTGGAATGAAACCTTTTGTAATATGAAGTTAATTTAATTAATCTTGAAACAATCCAAAGAAAAATCACTGCCAGCTATGTTGTTTTTAAATAAGGATTTCAATGGGCCAAGATTTAGCATCCTTTATAGACCCATCTGCCTAAAGGCCTGTATCTTATCTGATCATTTCCATGGCAACAGCTCTGGGATTAGAAAAGGATGAATGTTTAGGAATAGTTGCTGGAACTTCATGGAAGATGATGAATTGAGGATTACTTCACTACCTACGTGTTGCCATGGAAATGCACATTTACAAATTGCACTGGATTTAAACCCCACCATTGTTAGTATAAATTTGTGCTGCTTTCTGAAGGAGCTCCAGGAGCAGAAGGTGCCTCTCACCTCTCCAGCCCCACTGAGCACAGGAATGACTTTGGTGGCTGAGAAAGGAAAGGGAAACAAGTGGCAGGTCTTGGGCCCAATTTCTCTTATCAGACAACCTCCTAAATGAAACCTAGGTAGTCAAAAGGGTTAAAATTTAAAAAAAGGGGTATTTCACATACAGAAAAGCCGCCAATCAAAACCAACTCTCCCTTTCAACTTATATATGGTGGATTTGATAAATGGATGAAAAGATTTTTGAATTACCACACGTGACTTCTTGACTTCGGAGACTTTCAGTCTTGCAAACCTAAGGTTATTTCTAAGACTGTTTTTGTTGCTTTTGTGAACTTCTTATTTTAGGTGTGGAACAAATCTACACAGTCTGTTTTGGAAGCTATTCATTAAATATTCCCTATTTTAGTAACCTGCTCTGCTCTACCACTGTGACTGAAGTAGGACTTGAGACTAACTCTTACTAAAGTCTTGGAAAACACAGTTCCCATCTTTGAAGCCCAGAGCAAAAACAGAGAAATATTCCCCACCCATACATAAACCATGAAAATCCAGAGGGTGAGATAAATAACTGCTGGAAATTCTTTTATCACAGACACACCTGTTTTTTATAGGGCCTGAGGAACCATCTTACCATACAACAACAAATATCAAAATAAAGAATGGTACAATAACTCCAAGAAGGCTACTGCAGCTGATCCATGGATTTAATCTAAAGGGGCCACAGCATCTTCAAAGCAAAACTGATTTGCAGCAGCTTGAGAAGGAAGTGTTATTAATTTTATTTTGTATATCAGGAAAATGAGTCCAGAAAAACTACCCTGAGGGTCAGCAGCCTGGTTGAGGATAACACAAAACTCACTGGTGTTTGCTGGTACATTCAGTGAGAAGTGGGTGTCATAATGATGGCTGGGGTAGTGATGCTGCTTCTTGGGGGAGAAGCAAAGGTGTCCTCTGAGGAGCTGTGTGGCTGAGACTGCTCCAAAACAAATCCATCTGCTCTGACAGTGCTGCCAGCAACAGATCTATTCAGACTGACATCCCTACTGCCTCAACTGGGCAGAAACACCCAGGGCAAGGTGTTCCCAAGTGAGGCCAACTTCTGCTCATGCAGCCACCACCTGGCACTCTGGTATTCCTGGTGGCATTGCACAGATCCTGGGCTTGCTGCAAATACACCATGGTGATCCAATAAGCTGTGCTGGCTGAATTAGTGACCTGGGAATGAGATGAAGGGAGAACACCTTCCCCATGGGTGGCAGAAGAGGCACATCAGCTCACACCCTCTGCAGACATGCCTGTGTTGCATTTTTGGTATTGAGAGTGAGTCAAACCCAAGAACACAGAGGCTCTGCAGTCACACTCCCCACCTGACCTTCCCCTGACAGGGTGAAGCACTCAGTGGTGACCCAGGCATTGTGTTAGCTGTCATTTTTGGAAAATATCATGGTGTGGATCTCATCTGTCCTTTGCACTGAGGAAGTCACTGCTAATGCAGCACCTTTGCAGAGCTCAGCATCCTCCCAAACCCACGGATATGTGGAGGGGAGACCCTTGTCCCTGGGTTTAGTGACAGATTTGGCTGTTGACATTGCATTACACCTAGCAACGATTTATGATGGGATTTTTTCCATGCCGTCCTTTCTATCTTTCTTGCAATCTTTTTGCTTTCTTAAAGTACTTTTTTTTTTTCTTTCATTTGATTGTGTGTTTTGTTGTTGGTGGTGGTGTTGGTGGTAGTGGTTGTTTGTTTGTTTTGGGGGTTTTTGGTTTTTTTTTTTGTTTTTGGTTTTTTTTTTTGTTGTGTATATGAGACAAATTACTTTTGGGCCGTGCCTCTTTGGGAAAAACAGGGAGCAGATCTCCGCAGGTGCCTAAAAGCTCTGCTCCCACCACTGCCACATCCAACCTCCTGCAGGCTTTCTCAGGAGCAATTAGAAAATTGCTGGAGCAGTCAGAGCTGCAAAGAGGCAGTGAGGGAGCATGGCATCTTCCCAAGGGTGAGAAAATCAGCAGTGGATCAGCTGTTTAGAAAACCTCCTCCCTTTCCTCCAAGATAAGCCTCACAGCTGGACACAGAGCCAGACACAATGAAGGAAAGCAGCCTGGCTGAGGTGGGGCTTCCGCCTGCCCTCGGTCCTGACCTTTGGGGAAGGCATTTCCCAAGGGAGCAAAGCCCTGGCTGGCTCCACTGCCCCACTTGGACATGCTCAGATGCCCCCAGTGCCCAGGGCATTATCCCAGAGTGATTCCAGAATCCAGGCACCAGCACACCCAACCCACTCCCTGCTGCAATGCCATTGCACACAGCTCTCTCTGGGAAAGCTGTACAAGATTTTAAGTGTTCAGGGGGAGAGAAATCCTTCCAGCAATGAGCTTTTGCCTGTGGGAATGGGTGGTTGCTGGGCACCCCACACCCTGCCACGGGGGAAAGGGAGTGAGCAGCAAGGCAAGTTCCTTGCAGGCTTCTCAATTGCCAGCTCTATTTTTGGCTGCTACAAGCTGGAGTGCCACAGGAAAAAAAAAAAAAGCCTTGTTAAAACTCTAGCAGTGAAATTCTTCTGATTTTCTTAGCAGCTTGATGACAGCTTCTAGCTGCTGAAGTTTCAATATTGCAGGGCAATAAAAAGGATATTTTGAGGGTGGGGGAACAGTCAACAGCTGGAGGAACCTTTTCCTGGAGCCCTGCACAGATAAAACTTTGTAACTTTCCACCCACCAGGAACCAAACTGATTTCAGTTACTGAGAACATTGGATTTGAAATCAGTGACACCAAACCAGGAGGCAGACTGTCTTAGGGATGAGGGGGCTCATAGCAGGGCTTTGGGACCAGCCTGAACCCAACCATTGTCATAGCAGGTTCTTAGCTGAGTAACAATTAGTATTGACCTTATGATTTACAGAAGGTTGATGAATTTCCTTATTCTATTATATTAACAAACTCATTGCTTTTATAGGAAGTTATGATACACCAAGACCTAACTGGTCCTCTAATCCAAACACCATCACTATTGGCTAATTAAGATACCACCTTTTGGTAAACAAATCTCCATAACACATTGTTCACAATAACAGGTGCAGCAAGTGAAGATAAGAATTATTTATTATTCTTTTCTCTGATCTTCTCACAGCCTTTCCCAGAAAGGCCTGAGAAAGTTTTTTGTTGCTCTCTGTGGCCAGAGAGCTGCTGCCACAAACCAAGACATCTGGCAAAGACTTCTTGGGCAAGGTCCTTCCTCTCAGTGTGCCACACTGCTGCTTGCAGCACAGGGACAGTGACTGCTGTGCTCCTGCCTTCTACAGTGTGACCTCAGGGTCACACACACCCCATAGGACAGCCAGTCCTCCCTTAGTTACATGCAGATAAATAAGCAAACCTCTTTTTATTCCTCTGAGTTGCTTTGTGCAGAAAAGATCTGGGCTGAAAATACCCGTTTTCACATGAAGAGTTGATCAAATACCTCTAAGATGTTTAACCTTGGAAGATGAAAGAGTTCCCTAGTTGTTGCCACCTTCCCTAAGTCGTTATCAGAGCAATTATGTGTGATTTAGTAGTTTGCTCTGTTGCAACACAATTTTCTATATTGTCTGGAATGATAAATGGAACTGCAGACCTGGCCCCTGTATGACTTCTTTGAATCTGCTGCATGGGACAGGTGAGAAATATTGCAGCAGGGTAAAAACCAGCGCTGGATGATCCATGGGAATGAGCTGACTCCTGCAGTTTTCCCAACCTGTCCTTAGCAGGTCAGGAAATTATCAAGAGGGCAAGAAGTTATCCACAGGTAAAATGGGAAAGCTGCCTCTGCCACTGTTGAACAGATGGGATCAGGGTGCTGCTTGGGCACAGCATTTCTCCTTATGTGCCCTGCATTTCTGAGGCAGTTTCAGGGATTTGTTTCTTTTTCCAGTTCTTACCAATTTGGAATTTAAAAATAATTCAACTCCCAAGTTCTGTTTGTTCCTTTGGAGTCCTCAGGAGATCACTGAGAGCTTTTCCCCTAGCCAAAAGGGCTCAAAATATCCTTTCATTTATTTATTTTATTTTTTCTTTATGTATCATAGCTCCAGGAGCTGGATCCCACTAAAAATGTTGTGGATTTCCAGCTCTGGTAATCTCAATCAGAGAGAAACCCCTCACTGAACGACCTAGAGACATGCAGCAATGCAGAGCAGACAGAGTTTGGTTTTGGAAATTACAAGGAGACACTTGGCAGGAAAGAACAACCACCTTGAGATTTACAACTGCAAATTTTCTTCCTTTCAAACACAGACCTCGTGCATCCCACTGCAGGTTCCCTGTACTAGTAACACTCCTACAGATTTTGGATTACTACTGCAAAACACTCACACCACCACAGGAGTGACTCTACAATATTTTGAGGTCCTTTACATCCATGCAGAGAATCTGTCACATTTAGACAGCGTCATTTTGTTCCTACACAAGACTGGGGATACAGAGGCCAGGGACTGCAGGGAATTGCCCTGTTCACTGATGCAGTAAAAAAACAGCTTATAACTGAAAAACCCCTGTTCAGTTCTTGGGGAGAACAACAGCAAAAGAGGATGTGGTGTTGAACACCCCCCCAGGAAAGCCAAAACACACTGCAGGTTGCTTTGCAGTGCTGGAGAGAAATTGGAGAAATGAAAGGCAGCGATAAGGGCTCCCACTGAAATGAATTGCAAAGCTCCTGGTGACATAAGGCATGCTCAATCAGAAAAAAAATCAACCTAAGCCTTGCTTTTTTTGTTTTGTTTCCTTCTTTCTGTCTAATTCCAAAATAGCCCTAGGAAGTAGAAGAAACATGACTCAAAGACAGACTTCTTCTTAAGACTCAACTTCCTTCCTTGAACAGTTTGGAGAAATTTCAGCCACACATCTCTCTGAGCAAGGGCTTTATTTGAGGCTGCCCTATTGTCCCTATTGTCAGGAAAACCCCTTCAAAAAGCCAGTGGCCTCTACAACAGACATCCTGAGTCAGGCAGGTCAGGCACAGAGTTCAGGATTTTGTTCTTTTAGGATGCTATTGTATCCAAGAAAGCAGGATGTGAGATTTACCCTGGCCTCTTAAGCAAGAGGCAGGGACTCTGCAAGGTGATGTTCTGCACAGGCAGTGGGCTCAGACACAAACCCCAGCTCAGGCAGTGGGTTCAGACACAAAACCCAGCTCAGGCAGTGTCTTCTGGCACAGCCTGGGTCACTTGGGCTGCCCCAGCCTCCACCTGAAATGAGAGAGGGCAGGAGCACAGTGCAGACATCCCCAGCTGGGAGTGAGCATCCTCCAGGGGTGCATAAACAGCTTCAGACAGAGCCACTGAAGAAAAAAAACCCAGAGCACAGGATTTTGAAACAGAATTTGGGATTTCAAGGTTGAATGAGTTCAAGAGTTTCTAACAGACCTGGTTTAGGGTGAGGAGGTTTTTTGGCAGGAAGGCTTAAGCCATTTCTGAATTATTACTAGAATATCTTCTACTGCTAATGATGACATTTGAGATTTAAATGATGTAGGACTGTTGGAAGCCCTTAGTGTCTTGGAGCTCAGGTGAAGACAAGGATAGCATTTCAGCAGGGGAGCAGGGCTTCAGAGATTACAGGGGTTTCCCATTCCTCTTCCAGACAACTCACTTTTTTCTCTATTTATTAGTTCTGGTGTCAATTCATCCTCCTAGTCAGGCCAGAAGGCACATGACAGGAGAGCTGGAGCTCTGAAGGAGTGGCTGCTGGGGGCCATGGCTGACTCATCTCTGCACAGGGAATCCCCAGCATTTCCATCTCTGAGACTGAGCAAACGTTAATTTCCACAGGCAGGTTAAATTCCCCATAAGTTAAAAAGACAAGTAATATTCTGTCTCAAGGGCTCTAATTCACCTGGAAGTGTGAGACCAAGCAGAATTACACCAGTCAAATACAAAGTGCTGTTTCCATTTCTGCCCAGCAATTCTGGTGCTTTTCTCACTTTATCTCTGTTCTCAAGGGCTTCTCAACTCCACCAAATGGCAAAATTTTATCCTTTAAAGGATAATCCCAGTGTTTGTAGGAATAGCAAAATTAAAGTCAGGTAAGCAATGCTTCCTGAAAAGGTACAGAAATCAGGAAAACCTCACATTTTTCAAATCATATCTTACTCCAGCTTGCTAGGTTATGTGTCCCTCCACTCAAGATCATAGCCAAGCATAAGGATGCTGTAAATAAAATGTCACATTGTTCAAGCTAAAAAAGCCTCTTGATGCCATTCCCTGCCAGCAATGGTCATTACAAGCTCTGAGAAAAGCTGGATCATCATAAAAAGTGCCCAAAAGATGCAATAAAAGGCTTAGCAAAGGACACCAGAGAGAACCTTATGTCTTACTCTCCTGAAGTTGAGAAATCCCTAGGAGAATCTGCAGCGATGCTGTTACCCAAAACAATCCCAAATCACTCGCCTAATGCTGGCAATTACTGTGCCTTTTGATTTATAAAGTGTCTCACAGGCTGTGACAGGTCAGGGTCACTTTGGAGTGAAAACGTGCTTCTAATTGCAGCAGTGCTTTTTGAGGAGGAGCAGAGGTGAGCTCAGGATAAGGAAACATCACCAAATCCAGGTGCTTGTGCCTCTTGAAGGTGCCATCTGTCTGTCAGCAGAGCTGTGTGCAGCCACTGCACTTCTCCTGCAGGCATCCCTCTCCAGCAGCACCGAGGTCTCTGTGCTGCCAGCAGCTCCTGGGATGTTCAGTGTCCCAGGGGCACCTGCACAGGGTGTCACTTTGATGGGAACAGACATTGTGCAGTGCTGAATCTCCAGAGGCCACCTCTGCCACTCTCACTTTTCTCTAACATAATGTCTCTGCCTCTTTTTGTGTCCCTTGGTAGAAGGAGTTGGAAATTAGGAGTCAGATCCAGGTCTGTACCACATGTTTTTCCTGCACAGCCCAGACTGGATAGCAGTTGTAAACAAAACAACTCAGGCAGGGTCTTTGGCCCTCGGTCCCTGCTGCCCTGGAGAGTTTGGATGCTGTGAGCAATCAATTAACATACAGATTAAAGGAACAAAGAGCTTTAAGATCAGGGTTGAATTTAATTTTTTATCATCAAGGGCATAGCTTATTGTGAAATCAGGGAAATACAGAGATATCACTGCAATGTATCTGTCAGTCCTTCCCTAGATCTGTATAGGGGGAAGAGAATTCCTTCTTCCTCAAAACTGGGGCTTTTGTCTTTGGTCCCTGCAGTGGATCCCTTCTCCTTGCTGTGGAACAGAGTCACAGATCCAGAACAACTCAGGGACTCCAAGAACGACTCCAAAGGTTTAAAAAAGCTTTGGTACAAAGGTAAGTCATCGTGATATTGCTGAGGTACTGAACAAGCACACTGTGAGACTTTTCCTTTCCACATCACTTTTCTAATGCCTTTTTTTTTTTCCTTTCTAGAAACACTTTGCAAAAGAGAACAAACATCATTCTCACAGCTGAGGTGCCAGTCCTCAGCTCTGAGGACTCAGAGTTACTTTGAGTTAATTTGCTTTCGTTTCTGTAAAATATGATGAAAGGTACTTGAAGCTTTGGACAAGAAGTATTTGGGAAAAAAAGCATTTATTTTTCAGTTCACAGCAATTTCTTTTCCAAACACTCACTTCTGTTTTGCAGTTTTACTGGTGTCATTCTGAAGGAACACGAAAACTGACTGCAAAGAACAATTATCTGAGCTTTCCACAGCAAGGCAAACCTAAAGCTGAGTGTCGGATTTTGTACAATGTTCACTTACATTATACCATATCTCCTTGTAATGCTGTACTGAGTGCTCAAAAACTTCCTTCTGGGTGGGTAGAGAAACTGAGTCATGCAAAATAATTGCTATTTAACTCTGTGTTCAGCAAGGCATTTAATGAGAAGCTTAAGCCATTCTGTTTCATAAAGCATTTAAGATGTCCTGTATGGGATAAGCCATCAAATTGTCAGTTGAAGAATGTATTTTCCAAAGCACTGAGCACTTGGGAAGCTCCAATTGAAGTCAAGTGTGGCCTTTAAGATAAATGTCATCTTTTTATTTCCAGCCTTGTATTTCCACTGTAGGGAAGGAAATAGGTGAAAGCAGGGTAAGCCTAGCAGGGTTTAGCAAAGTTTGAGGGCAGGGAAGAACACCAAGAGAGTTCCAAATCAAGCTGTTGAAAGTCTGCTATCCACGTGAGTACAAAGGGCTTTTTCTGATCTGAATGGTGACAAGAACCTAGAATCATAAAATATCCTGAGTTGGAAGGGACCCACGAGGATCAAATACAACTCCTGCCCCCACACAGGAAAGAAAAAGGAAAAGAAAAACTCCTTTTTACCAGGCTTTAAACCTGGAAAGTTCACTCCAGCTTTTCCTTTTCCTGTCAAGGCTGGCAGAGCCTAATTCAGAAATTACATCTTTCAGCAATCTCATATTTCCTTAATAAACACCACAGGGTGATGGACCTGTATAGAGTAATATTATTTTCTCCAAGATGATAACTCTGCAACTAAGCACAGCCTATACCCTCTGCAAATATCAGGTGGGTAAAATACCCCCCAAATTATATTTGTCACTATCAAACAAGACAGTGTTTGCACACTTGGGAATAAAGTGAAGGCAATTAACTTCTCATATACTTGAAAAGATGTTCCACTGCCACCTGATTACTTTATCTTCATTATTTTTAGCTGTAGAATTATGTAAATAGCAATTTAGAGAGCCCAGAGGATTCTGAAGATTCACTTTAATGACTTATAATTGTTTAATTGGACTGTAAACTGGCCCCTGAGGGGAGTTGAGCACAGGTACAACTGTTACCTCATGTCCCTACCAAAATTTGCTAATTGCCAGCTTTTGTGTAAGCAACAGCTTCTAAGCCCTCCCAGCAGCACAGCACTGCTGAGGATTGAACCTGCATGAAGTTCAGCTGGGGAATGGATTGCAGAGCCTGTAGCATCAGACAGGATGTGCAGCAATTCACAGAATCCAACCACAGGCTGCATTCTATGGGCAGAGGGCAGCATGTGGGGGGAAATGCTGTTATCAGTGAGAAAGGAAGAGGTTTAGCTCACTTCTGTCACAACCTCCATCATAAAGAAACATCACACAGTTATTTAACTGCTAAAGCAGTTTCTGGGGGATGCACCCAGTACTTTGGAGATGTGCTGTGACAAATCCAGGCAAACAGAACTGGAGGTGTTTCCTAGATGCTGGCCAAGAACCCCCTAAAAGAGAAATCTTTAGGTTCCTCACAGAAGCAGCAATCCACAATCAAAACATGGGCAGATCTTGGCTCTGAGCTTGCACAAGAGGCAAGCCCAAACAATCTTCTCTGCCCTCCCAGAAAGGAGGAATGGGGCAAGGAGATAAATCACTGCAAAAGGACAGCAGATGTCCAGAGGAGAAAAGGCAGAGAACCTGAGATAATTCCTGCAGCAAGACTAACTGACTTGACAAATGAAACATAATGGAAAAGTGCCCACTCTGCTCCACTCTGTCCATCTCTCCCCTGGTCAATTCATTTCCCTTCTTCCTCTCAACAAAATAAAATTAAATGCATATTTTACTGTAAGCTTCTTTACAGTGCAGGCTGCAAGAGGCTTGAGGACGTCCCTAGGGGGAAGGAGCTAACCAGAGATTGCTTCATCCTTTAATCCCAAAGGCCAGGGACTTTCATTTTCAATTCCCTTTTATTATTATATTCAGGTTGCTACTCAACACCCTTCCCTGAGTGACAAGCCTGCACTGGAAGGTGACAGACAGACACCACATGTGTGGCCAGTGGCAGAATGAAACATCTCAAAACCTCCTTTGCAAATGGAAAGATCTTGTTGAGTTTCTGGATTGTCTGATGAAGTTTGTGTTTTTTGAGCCGTACAGCTGGGCATCTCACTGTCAAATGTGATTAAAAATATCACTCAAAAGCATCAAGGGTAGCTAGAGGTCAGGTGAGGGGTTAGCAGCACCCTGTAACCAGGCTTTATTAAACAGAAAACAGAGCTGATGTTGCTGATGGTCTTCCTGGGACTTTATGACCCTCTCACTTCCATCACCTGGTTAGATAGGACAGGGCAAGGGAATATGGGGATTCATTCCTTGGATATCTGCCTCTCCAGAGCATTTTCCTTTTCAGACTACCCATCTCAGCAAAGTGTACATTGTCCCAAAGTTACATTAGCTCCTGGTACAGCCTGGCTGAGGCACTTCAGACCCTCCCACAGGAGGCTGCAGAATCCCTTCCCAGCAGGGACCAACTTCCTTCCTTTCTGTAGGGAGCACCATTATAATTTACATAAGAGGAAAACAACCCTTATTAATACAACTCAGTGTACCTATCCTTGAATCCATTATTGGCCAGGCAGGACAAGCCTGAGGACTGTGTTTGGCTCAAAGACAAGCAAGAAGATTCCCTCTGTGAAATCCTGTGCCAGACTCCTGGCTCTGAGCTGAGGTGTTGACAGAAGAGCAATGCCATGAGATATCACACAAGCCATCAGACTGGCAACACCTTCTCTTATCAGCTGGGTTAATCATCAGTTAGCCCCTAATGAGAGCTTGGTCTTTTTCCTCCCTTTAATATATCAGGGACCTTTGTAATTTATTTCATTCAAGAGGAATACTCTCAGGATTATTTTGAAGTGGGAAAATGGATAGCTAGAAACTTTTGACTGTCAGACAATGCTCTGCTGAGATGCAAGTGCTGGGATAGAACCACTTGAGAACCAGTACTGGAGACAGTGTTAACTTGGAAGGACAATATAGTCCAATCCTGCAAAACAATTATAAAATATAAATATATATATATACATTTTAATATATATATACACACACATGCATTTATACGTACATACACATGTATATATATACACACACAATGAAAGTGTAACTTTATGGGAGTTATTGTATTTCTCTGTTGGCTTGAGTTAAGCAGAAGTCAGCATCATGTGCTGTCTCCAGAAGCTCACAAGCATGGCATAAGTATGCAGAGGGGGGTTCTTACTGAATGTTCTTTCCATAATTAATTCTCCAAAAATTTTTGTTGCCTGATCATCATGCAATTATTTGTAAAACAAAAAAGGGAGCTACAATCAAATTATATTTCCATGACTTGAGGACACATTGCATCTATTAGTTTATGTTTAAACAATAATTGAATATGTGAAGAACTTATCATTGTGATACTGAAAACATCTGCATCCCAAAAACTGAAATCCTTTTTGATTTAGTTCAGAGAAACTTGGACCTCACCTATATATGGGAAGTGTCTTTTAAATTCCTTTTGGTTCCCCCTTTAAAAACATGGAAATTATAAACATATTGGCTTGTTGTGAGTTTTCAGGAAATGACAATTTAGGGAAGTCCAGAAGATTTTGCTTCAGGTTTTCAGGTCTTTAAAAATGTCAGTTAGAATATTGGAAAGCCCATGAAAACCCTGAGCTTTTTCCAGCCTTCACTAGCACACTCCAGCCTAACTCTCAGTGTAACTGAGGAGACTTTAAGCAGCAAGGGCAAAGGAAGGACACCATCCAGTAAATATGCAGAGAAGTGTTCTGCCTTCCAGCTCAGCTCTCTCCCATGGCTCTGGACCTGTTAGATACAGCTGAAGAGCCAAACTTAGCTGGAGCCCACCTGGCTCAGCCTGGATTAAAGCCACAATCAAGCCAGGAACATTTCCCCCCGTATTCCTTTCAAGACAGTGAAAACACTGTGCAAATAAAGAGACCAGAAGTGAAGCTGTTTAGTGGCCAAGCTCACTCCATTTGCTTTCAGCTCTCAATTACAAGCATCACATCCAAGAGCCAAGTAGCAGCAAAAACAAAAGCAGCCAGCCAAACCCTGCCACCAATTTTCAGAGCATAAATCCTAAACGAGCCAATAGATTTATACCAGTATAACCCCTTTGTGAATGATCAAAATAGGAATAAAAGGCTGAGATCTTCCATCCATTTCCTCACTAAATCAGAAACAACTTGGGTGCTCATCAAAATGATGCTCCCCATTAACACAGCAGAGGATCTGCTCCACTTTCCCAAGCTCTGTGACACCCCGAGGTCCCCACTGCCTGTGCTGAGCTGAGCCTGCCAGGGTCACTGGCAGGACTCACAGAGAAGCCATTTAAATGAAACTATTCTGGTTTCTAAGCGAAGGAGGAGGAAATGGACAGACTGTGCAGTCATGCCCTGCCTCACCTGCGCAAGCCTTTCAGTTTTTAGCACCATTTCCTGATCTGTTCCTGAGCTCCTGACCCAGCAGAAGCTGCACTACAGCAGGAAAGCAGGGTCCTAGGAGCATTAGCATGAAGTACTACAGGGACTACAATCACCAAGAGCCTTGCATCAGCAGTGGAGTGTAACTGATAATTCCTCAAGGTTTTGTGGCTGCACACATGCTGTGATTTTTTATAATATGCCAGCAGAGCTGCAGAGTAACGAGGGTTATGCCATTTTTCCATCTCAGATCAAATCCTTGATCTTTCTAGCTTAGGATGAAACTGGCCCATTGATGCAGATATTTTTGGTCAAACACCCATGATGCACCATCTTGCAGTGTTTACAGAGAAGCAGGCCTGCATGGCAAGGCAGTTCCCTGAAGCATAAGATTTGATTAACCTCGTTAGCTTGCCTTGCAGAGCTGCAAATGTTGTTAGACATCATGAAATTATCCAGCCCTATTTAAAATCCAACCAGAGTATTTGGCCTGCTGACCTCCCCCAGCAACAAATTCCACAAGTAAAATTAACCACAGCTTTCACTGCCCAGAGTGGCTCAGTCCCTGATCCCAGCCAGGAGCATCTCTTTAAGCTTCACCTACAGGAGCTCAGGGTTTCTCAGGCCACTTTACATTTCCCCACTGAGTCCTCAGACTCCCTTTCAGTCCTTAAAAGCGAAGTCAGTCCAGACTATTATTAAAATTATTAAAGACAATAAGCAGCACCATTAAAATGATCACAAACTGCACGTGCTTGAAAGCAGAATTCTGGTAAAACCATAAGAATTAAAAGCACTCTCAAGGGTTATCCAGTATTATTGGGGCTGATGTAAAAGATTTGATCTGCACTGACATCCAGGGAAATACAAACAAGACCAGGCACTCTGGTAATACAAGCAGTCATATTTGTATTGACTTAACTGGTCCATGATAACAAATTCACTACTGACAAACTTCAGTTCTGCTCTAGGTGGAGACCCAAGTAGGTGCTTCACAAGGCAGAGCAGAGTAGACCTTGCCTGAGAGCTGGAGAATTTCTAAACTGAAGAACAGTCCTAGAAATCATAGGAAGTTCACAGCTGGGCTTGATCTTAAGGGTCTTTTTTTGAAGCTAAATAATTGTATACAAACAGTGATAGGGGATTGCAAGCACCAAAAACACTCACAGCTGGACACTTCCACAGAACTTGGAGCCAGCTTCTCCCCCTCTCACTGATTTTCACTCCACAGCTTCCCCTCTGATTTCCCCTGGATATTCCTTTGGGCCCTTTTCAGAGCTGCCTGTTGCTTTCCCTGCCTCACAACAACAATAAAGCATTCAAAGCCCTTCTGCTGGAGGAGCACACAGTGTCAATTACAGCAACATCATCCTTCTTAATCAAGGTTAATTTCAGAGGGTAACATTTTTCTCTGTTGGAATATTGTCAGGTGTTTTTAGATCTCCAATTTTATATAAATTTAGCCTCTAAATTCTCAAGGAGAGAGTTGCTAAGGTAACCAGAGCCAGCCATATTGCTGTGTGTTCTCCCCATGGAGCTTCATTAGGGCCAATCAGTCACTTCCAGGGTAATAGAATATGTTGCTTTCAGAGATAAGGATACAGCTTTTTATAGTGTCAAGGTATTTTTATTAAGCTTGTTAACCCCTTGCCCTCTTAAGGATCAGGCACTAGCCCTTTCCTTAGAACTGTAATACCCAAGAAATGAGATTCAGGGAGACTAATTGCTGACAGTTGAGCACCTACAGCCAGATCAGAGGAAGTCAGCATGCCTGGAGTGTGCTGTCTTGTGATAAGAAAGCCAGGGGTGGTTGGGGATTGTTTTCTGCTGGCAGGGAGCCAAATCAGCTTTGTATCCCAGTCGGCAGGCACAAAGCCTGCTTCTGAAATAGATCTGACCTGCATGAACCAAGGGGGTTGGTATATATATTTCTTGTCCCAGTCTAGACATATGGGCTACCTGCTAAGTTTGGTCTCTCATGTGAGCATCATCATCTTTCACATCTAAGAGCTACTTTACACCTGTCCATAGAATTTATTAGCAGGCACTTTGGAAAACTGCTTAGAAAAAACTCACTGGTATCAGATCAATTCCTAGAGATGAGACTTAGATCTACTTCCCCAGGAGCTAGAAACCTCCCAGATTCCATCTAGCTGAAAACAGCACAGCCAAGATCTGCAGCTTCTTTAGTCAAAAAGACTCTGCCTGTTGTTCTAATTGTCCCTGCACCACTCATTAACTACTAAGACCAACTTCAGAGCACACATATTCCCATTTCATATGCATACTGGCTTCAAAAATTCATTTTCTCCAAGACTTTCCAGTCAGTACTGAGGAAACCCTATTGTACCAGAGCAGCTGATGTTTGTGTGAGTCTCACTTGCTGATCCATCTCCTCAGGCTGAACCTTCAGCATGGAGCTGCTCCAAGGTTATTTCTTCATCTCTAACAGATTTATCCCTGTGCCTCTTGCTCATGCACAGAATCAAGAACACCTGAACTGAACATGAATTGGCCTCACTTTTGCAGAAAAAAAAAATTGAAAAAATAGTACTGAGAAAGAAAACACATTTGGTGCTAAAGTGGTAAAAAACCCCCAAACCCAACACAACTCACAAGCAGCTTTCTGTATCTCAGTCTCCATCCAGTAGGACTCCTCCAGAGTCCTGCCTGCAGACCAAAAGCTGCACTCATAAAACACCAGAAACCCAAAGGGAAGAATCTTCCCCTCCTTCCTTCCTCCTCCATTAATCTCTTTGGAGGTTCCTCCTGGTGCAGAAAGATACAGTTACACCTCATTGCTCCTGCTCTCCTGAACATCATGTCCATCTTATTGAATAATGGATATAACACTGCAGTCAGGAAGGACAGCATCTGTCAGCTGATACCACGTTTATTGTTTTCCCTTGAAAGAATCCATCCTTGTAGTCCTGTAGCAGGTTCACTTACAGACAAACAGAAGCTTTACTTAAAAAAGGCAGGAACTTTTGTGCTGGAGAAGTAGAGACTGCTGGGTACTGACATTTTTTTGTCATCTCATGATTTTTTCTTGCTGTTATACATTCACTAATAGGATAGGAAGAGGTAATTATGTGAAATTTGAATAAAATTAATGAGATAGTGGCAATAATTTTAAAAAGATGCCTGAAAAAAAACCCAGCATTTGCAGCACAGAGGTATTTAATAATCATTTGAGTAAAAAATCCACTTGTCTCAACACGAATTCACAGTTGAAACAAGTACATGGAAACAAATGAAATTCAGAGCAATAGCCACACTTACAGCTGGTTTGAATTTGTTACTTTGAAACAGAAGCGTAGGGCATGAACACGCATTGGAATACAAGAACAGCAGCAGTGATGGTGACACCCAGACAAAAAAGCAAAATGGGCAAGGTTTTTTATTTTGGTAATTCTTTCCCCCCCCCCCCCCCTTTTTTTTTTTTTTTTCATTCTTCCTAATGACAATGTCTCCCTTTCCTCCTAAAAATGGAACCTGCCCCTGTAACAGAATACAAAGAGCCTACAAGAGTGAACATAAAGCATCATTCCAAGGGTCTTAGGAGTCCATTTACCTGCGTACAGCTGTCAGTGCAATGCAGGACAGGAGCTGTGTGTCCATTTGCAAGTGGAGGATCAGCCCCTCGCCCCTTTTCTGCCTGCCCTGGAGCTGGGTCCTGCAGCCTGCACGGGATGTGCAGTGAGGAGGGTGAAATGAGCACCTCTCACATGCTGCATCCCACCACAGGGTGTGAGGCAGGGCTGGCAAGATGTGGATGCAAGCTCAGTACATCCCTCTTTCAGTTTGCCAGAGAAGAAACCCACGAGCAATGAAAAGCTGAGGCATCTTCCTCATCAAAATTACCCCCACTAATGAGAGTGTTCAGCTTGCAAAGCTTGACTGCAGCTGCAGTAACAGAGCTCAACTCAAAGAGAAAAAACCCAGCAAGCTGCAGGGAAGGTGCTCCCAGCCCAGGCTCCAAGGGAAAACCTCTCCATTAGTAATCATTAAGCACTGAAGGGGGAAATCAGAAACAGAACCCATTCTGCTTCAGTCATCTGTGCTCAACTCCCTGATACAATGGCTACCCAGATTCTCTTCAGCTTCTTTTCATCCCTGCTCCCCTAATCTCCAGGCAGGCATGGAAATCCCAGGCAGGCTGCAGCTGCTTGTGGGGAGCAGTTTTGTGAAGCCTGCACTCCCTAGGACTGTCCTTTCAATAGCAGGTGATGGCTTTTCTGCTTTGCAAAGCAAAACACCTTTCTAGCAAAGTAAAAAAATAAAGCAATAAGAAGGTAAATTAACCCCCTGCAGGAAAAATCTGTGTTCATGGGCCTGAACATCTGCCTTGGATGCTTTGTGAAGCAGCCAAGTACTATTATGAGCATAATCAGCCTCAGAAGCTTTGTAGGGTGAATCTGCTTGACTTGAACTCTCCATGAGACCCCCAAAGCTCACATTAGAACCCTTTTTGAATGTGTTACTGTCTCTTCCCATCTTGCTCCCCATCCACCAGCACTTCCCATTGGTCTTTTCCCAAGGGCTCAGTTCAGTTCCCACCTGATCCCATTTCCCCTCCAGGACTGTTGCCTCCTACCTGAGGCACCCTTAGACATCCCACACCACCTGTTAAAGCCCCTTTGAAACGAGGATTCCAGGCAGAGCTCCCTTCCCTGCCCAGCCACCTCACCTCTAGGCTGCCTGCTGCTAAACTGCATCTCTGCAGATCTTCCCATCAGCTATAATAACTGTTCTTCATGAGAAAAGAATCCAGGATAAATATAAACTAAAAATTACAACTTCAATGCAAAATGCAGCACATCCCTCCCCTCATTGCTACTCAACCAATCCATCACAAAACCCCTTGGGAAAATAGGATGTTTTGCTATGGAACAGTAGCAAAGCCACAGTAATGATGTGATTGACATTAGTTATCTTGGAGAGAGTACCCATTAAAAGGAGTTTTTTCAACCCCTGGTTCAGCACAAAAACAAGTAATCTCTAATTGCAGCTATGCCTGTACCAGCTCAGAGAAGTGTACAAAATCTCACTGTTCTGCCATGTGAAAATGATTTATTTCATGAGGCCTGAAAAGTATGGTAACAAAGATAATAACCAAATACAGGCAGAGAAGACAGAAGTGTTTTGAGGAAGTTTAGTTCATTGGAAACAAAGAAGAGAAAGTAAGCTACTCTATTATGCTTCCTCTTTTCCAGATGTGGAAGTAATAAAAAACCATCCCAGTTTCTGGAGCTCTGCATTTCACAAATGCAGCTTCTTAGGCACTGTTTCTCAGCTGGAGGTTAAGAACAACTCAACAGCTGTTTAGGATTTGGAGCATCCTTCATTCCTGCTGGAGTTCATATCATGCTGATAAGCACCAAGAAAGTTTGAAAGCTTATGCAAAACTTGCCCAAGCAAACTATTTAAACTCCTTTGATCTGCAAGCCACAGCAGGAAAATCACAGCGAAATCAGTTTTTCTTCTATTCCAGCGCTTGTGCTTCTGGCTGGAATTAGAAAAATGCACATAAACAGAGCTTTTTGTAAGCTCAAAACATGATACTTGTCAGAATAAGTGCCACCTTAGGCCACCCTCTTGTGGCCAGGGAAAATTTCGCAGCCAGCCAGTCCTGCTTTTCCCTCTCCATCACCTTGATGGCCCCCACTCCCCCAGCATGGGGGTGTCCTGGTTTAGGGCAAATTTGGGAGAAAACCTCCAGAGGGGTCCCCTCCAGAAAGCAAACCCACAGGGCCTCTCCCCCCAGCCGGTTCAGGAAGGATTCCTGGAGAGAAGTGGAAAGAACCTGTTTATTTACCAGGCACAGCCCCCCCAGCACACAAAATGAACAATCCCAGATCCACCTGTTGCATTCCACAGCAGCAGACAATCATTGTGTACATTTTGTTCCTGAGGCCTCTCAACTTCTCAAGAGGAAAAATCCTAAAGAAAGGATTTTTCTGTGACAAGGGGGTTACTGAGCCCATGCTTTGAGTTCCTTCATGGGTTCCACCCTGCTGCAAAAGGAGGTTCCCAGGAGGTGCATCAGTTCTAACAAGGAATTGTACATTATAATGCCCATGCTTAGGACATCAGATTCCCTGGTGAATGTTGGGAGCAAGGGGAATCTGTGCTTCCCTCCAAGCACATCTCTGCACCCTGATCCAAGCCTCGCCACGCTGTCCCTGTCAGCTCCAGAGAAGCTGCTGGTGCAGCTCCTGCCTTGGCTGGTGCTCATTTGTGAGTACCCTGCTCCAGCTCAGGATGTTCCAGGGCTCTCAGCACACATTGCACCTGCAGCAGGGCACTGGGCTGGGAGAGACTGAGCTGTTTTAGGCTCTTCAGCACTGCAGGACCTGCAGCCCCTGAGTCAGAGGCAGTTCAGTGAGCTGAGCTGACAAGAGGAGGAAGAAAAAATGAAAGAAATCTTACAGAGAATCCATTTCTTGATCTGGTTTGCACTGAGTGGATGAAGGAGAAGCAGGGGGAGGGTGATAGGGCTGCACTTCTGATGGCTGCACTTTTCTGTAGCAGGGTCCTGGTTAGATGCAGCATCAATTCACATCTTCAACCTCTGCCAGTGTCTGTTTTCATGTCTGGATAGCACACCGAATGCACACCCACTCTGTCACCACACCATTAATATGTGCCTTTAGCCAAAGCAAATTAGACTTTAGGATAAACAGCCCTTATTTTTATTAAACCCGTTTATGTACTTTTGTAGAACAATAGCAACACTTCAATCTTCTGCACAAAATTCTTATTAATAGCAACAAAACCAAGTAAATAAGGCAGGAGAAACAACCAGGGCATTTTTATTGCATCTAATCCTCCTTTTGCATCATTCATATTTATACAGGCCAGGGACTGATTTTCTTGGCCTGCCAAGCATGTCTGATGGATGCACTGCAAACACAGAACAGAGCCTTGCTCACAGCCAGGCTTTTCTGTGTCTCACTAGAGTGCTTTTGTTTTATCTCTCTGCACACCTTTGCAGTAAGACAAAAGATTACAGCTCAGATGGGTGGGCAATTGTTAAAGGAAGGAGAACAAAATGAGCAGCCAGGCCAATCTGAGAGAAGGATGTAGGCAGGGCTAAGGCATAGAGACATCTCTACTGGGTTTAGGCACCAAGGATCAGGTAAAGCATTTAGGCACTGGAATAGGGAATTAATGCCCAACTCCCTTCAAAAAATATTAAACCTTTGCTGAAATAAAGGGGGAGAGAAAGGAAGAATTTTGTGCTGGTGGTAAAAGGTGATGTTGCATGATTCAAGGCATAGCTTTTGATCTCTAGTCCACTTTGCACCTGAGGGGACCTCTGGACCATGGCCTTGCAAGTGGCCAGAACTGTACAAGAGCCATCCCCCATCAGAAATGGTACATCAGTGTGGTGGCTCATCAACTGGACCTCCTCTAGTCCATTCAACAGCAAGATCTGAACTTGTATCTGAATTCAAGCTGCCTTTTTCTCAGTTTGCAGTTACTCACCCAGCTGAGATGCTCTCCCACAAAGCCTTATGGTGTTTTTTTTCCCCACAGAAGCAGTAATCCTACCTTCTTTTCACCTTTTACTGCATATCTTTATGTGCTCAAAGCTCACACAGCATTTAAATACTTGGTCCTTAGGAATATGAGCAGTAAAAGGATAAACTCTCTTCAGAGATGTGTAACTCAAGATGCTCTCAGTCTTATTTTGCTCTGTGTTTGATTTAAGCCCCTCACCAGACCACAGAAAGTGAGCTGCCTGGTGCTGCAGAGATGGATAGATCTGTTTGTACAAGACTTGCACAATTGCTCAGATAAAATCTTTGTCAGTACTCTCTATTGTCACATCCACATTGCATGCACAAATAAAGCCTCTCACACTGGTCCATCTTTCCTTTTGTTATTATACCTGGTGTAAGGATAGAGCAATATGTGCTTTAAAGGAGCCTACTGCCACAAATTTACACTGCCAAAACCTCATTCTCAGAGGGAGGGAGAGAAAAAAGCTAAGCAAAATAATATCTGATGCTTTATTCCTCCTCAGTGCTCTCTGAAGAGCTCCCAACCTCATTGGAAATTGCACACATGGAGCAGAACTCTTGGCTCTGGTGTCAGGAGACCAACCACACCCAGAGACAGCTTTGAGGGCAGCATGTCTTCAGAGAACAGCTGCAGGATTTTCCTGGTCCAGGGGCAGCAGAGCCATTGTACAGCAGGCAACAGGGTGCTCTGCAGGGCAGAGTAAACCTGTGTGACACCATTCTTCCTCTAGACTTCATTACTCAGGATGGAAAATGGGGTCATTTTCCTGATGTGAAACACAGCTGAGAATTCTGGCACTGCTTTGTGTCAACTCCACATGTAGGGCAAGCAAAGCACAGGATCTGCTCTCTGCTCTGTGAGGATCACCCCTTTGAGGGCTGAAGTCACAGTCTTGGGGAGCAAGCAAATTTCCAAGGGGTAAACAGGAAGCAGCTGCCCAGCAGAGAAGTTGGTCAAGCCTAGGTTTAGCAAAGAAACAGATTTTCTCTTCCCTCCTCTCAAGTTCCCAAAAAGCAGACAGTATATCAGTTACCAACCAGCCCCAGGAGAATCCTGCCTTCCTGTCTCTATCCTCAGGGAAGTGCAGCTTCTTAGGAGGAAAGAAATATTGATGCTCAACAGCTACAGCATAAGAATAACTTGGGCAAAGGTCTCTACTTTTCCCTCAGATTAGGTATTTCCCATTACATTGATTTATCCTTTTTGCCAAATCTCATATTCTCATTTTTCTTAATTATTCCTGACAAGTCAAAAGAGCGATGAGGGCTTCCATAAAGAAATCTAAAAGAGCTTTCTCACACTGAAGAAAAGAGGTTAAGTTCAGCACTTTGGTGCTAGGAAGGCAGAGAGGGCAAAAGGAAGGGGAAAGAGGCTTTTCTGCATTGCCTTGTAGCAGCAGGCACACACTATGGACATGAGACCTGATCCCAGTTCTTTAGAGCATTATGATAGATGGGGAGATGGGAAAAACATGGTCCTGGCACCAGCTCATAGCTCATTTCTACTCACAGGAAGGACAAGAAAGTACAAGTGACAGTTAAAATGGCTTCACAAAAAATCTGCCCCAATAGCAAGACAGCCCAGAGAGGCAGAAATCCCCTTCCCAATCCTTGGCTCTCCACTCTAAAAAATATCCATTCTCTGGAGCTGCTTTGGTGTAATTTGCCAGGGGCAAGCTGCACCCAGCAGCATCAGGGGGTCTAAGCACACCACTCAGCCTGTCCTGGGCTTGTTAACACAGGCAGGCAGCACACACAAATCAATAGCCAGGGTCTGAAGTTTCACAGCAGGTCATCATTTGATCTGGTAATAAATCTTCTATGGTTTATTACTGGGGACAACAGAAGTAGAGGGAAAACATAGTTTTCAGCCAGGCCGTGACCAATGGGTTATAGGGAAGGAATGTCCAGGGTGATGGTCTGAGTTATTCCATTAGGGAACACATTAAACACTGAATTTGTTCTCTGCAGGAGGGATGATGTCCAATGAAAATGTCAAAACACAGTAAAATGAGTTCAAGAAATAAAATAGCCTGGAAATAGGGAAAAGGATCCTAACAGGCATTGCTAGGACAGTTTTTTGGGATTGGTACCATCCCTGTCCCTCTTTCCTGACCCATTTGAGTTGCAGAGAGAAGAAGTAAGCTGCCTGACCTTCTAACCTTGCAGCTTCAGTGGAATGAAAGGGTTTGTGGCCACCCCATTTTCCATGCTGCTACTGCAGCACCTTTACTTGCATTAAATTGGAGCCACAGCTGTGCAGCTTTTACTGGGAGACACTTAACAACTTAGTTTGGATAAGACACAACATTGTGACCAGACAGCTGGGCAAATACTTTACCTTAGGAAAACCCCAGCTGGCATTTCCTGCCTCCTCACTCCCAATAAGCAGGAAGTTTTTGCAGGCTGGTTCTCCATCTCCAAAGCTGCCTCCAGCCTCGCACTGCTCCCACAGACCTGCAGCCCCTTGTGCACTACAGGGTTAACCAGAAGCCAGGCTGTAAAAGCAGTTCCAGCCCTCACTAATCCCATCCACTGAGCTATGAGTCTGTTCCCAAGGTTTCCCCAGCACAGCTCGTTGCTGCATGTGCCTTTATATTACAGCAGAGCTCTTTATCTTCAGGCTGAATTTTTGTAGGGCTGGGGAACATAGTGGTGCTTCAAGCTGCTCTGTCCAGATAAAGGACTGGGGCTGGACTTCTTGGAAAGACAGGATTTGTGTCACCAATCAGAGTGTTTTTCCTTTTGGCATGTGCTCAAAATGCCTGTAACCTGGGAGAGCAAAAAAAAGATTCCAGGGTAGCATGCCCTAGATTTTATCATCACAGCTTGATCTGTGTGGAGGCCTTTCTGCTGCTGACACCAATATTGTCTCAGGTACTTAGAAATGGTCCTTTCTCTTCATCCTGTGGGACTTCACTGGCTCTCAGTTCTCTTGGAATCTCCCTGACTGTGGGAGCTGCCTTGGGGTAGGTGTCCTCTGGCAGCCTTGTCCTGGTGCACCTGGGATAGCCATGCTGAGGATGCTGATGGTCAGACTCTGATCTGCAACTGGCACATACTGAAGGACCCAGGAAAAAGCAGAGGCTGATGACTGTCTCTCACCCAGCTGATCTGGATGCTGAGGACCCAGATTGACTCTGAAAGCTCCTAAAACCCTTTTCCCATCTTCTTATTCCCATACACGACTGCATTTTAGTCATTGCTGTAAATGCAGGCTTTCTTTCCTCCCCAAATATTCCATTTACTCTAACAAGACGTGGATTGCGCTTAATTGTTTATCTGAACTGAGGCTGTAAACTGTTAAATGATTCATCCATTAATATTCAAGGTGGATGCTGCTTTCACACGTGGCACTGTGCAGAAAAACAAGAGGCACGTGTTATTGTAATGAATCAATAATTACTGCTCATGAAATGTTATGAAGATAGGACACACCACTATTTATTAGATACCTTTTTTAGGTTGTTTCACTTGGTTTGGTGATAAATGCTGGAGTTTATCTGTGAAAGGAAGGTGCTTCTCCCCAGACCATTGTGAATTTGTTGCTGGTACCTACACAGGGAGTGATCCACTGGAGCATGGTTAGGAGAGGCAGGATGCCAGCCCCTCCAGGAGTGATATGCAGACAAGCATTTTGCCAACCCAGCCTGCAAATAATTTTGTTCAGACCCAGTAGTTTCTGAAAAAAATTAAAAAGAAGCTGCAGAAACAAAAACAAAAACAAACCCCAAAAAAACCCAAAAAGGGAAACCCAACCCTGATTGCTTGCTCAGTCAGAGTGCAGGGCAGCTGGACAGAAACCATCTCTCTTGGCACAGCATGTTGTCTTGTTTCAGCCCTGCTCACCCCTTCACTCCACACACTTGGCAAGGGATCCTCTGTGTCCTGAACAAGGATCAATTCATCATGTGGAGTAGAAAGGAGTCAAGCCCACTCTCAGGAGTAATTGCTGGGGACATGGGCATTGAATGACTAAAGTGACAGGAATTCTGCCTTGCATTTTACTGTGGCCAGGATTTACTTGTAAGAAAAGAGGGGAAAGCTCCTAAGATTTCATTCAATTTGGATAAGTACTAACAGTTTGTTTGGTTATCCCAGGGCCTTTTATCTGCAGTAAATACAAAAAGAAAAGGCCTTTGAGAAGACAGATTGAGAGGGTGTTAAATAAGTTGTTACCCTTTTCTTGTTCTGAGAGCAAGCAGCCAGTTTGCATGGATAGGGGCTCTAAAAGGCTGCCTACATAAGATCAAGAGATAGATTGTATTTAAGACTTTAATGATTGAAATTTAACTTGCTGCTGTGGGCTTACCCTGGCCAAGCCAGTGGATCAATGCACGAGGGTCATGCATTATTTCAGCTGAAGTACTGTTGATAAATGGTGATGAGTTTGCAGAGAATTATTCAAGAGACATAAGCAGCTACAGGCAAGGAGTGTTTTTCCTTTAACAGAACTTGCCAAAATGTGCCTGTGCTTCAGTGAGACTTTGTCTCCTGACTTCCCACCTCCAAAAGTGTCCAGTTTTTGCCCAGAGTGGAACTCTAGCGATGCAGACAGAGGTCTGGTTTCAGTGTAATTCTTCCCTGCTCTGGTGCCAGACAGGTTTGGAGACTCAATCAATATTTGCAACAATTACAAAGGAACTTTCCCTCCGAGCCTTCTGAGTTCAACTGGCTTTTAAACTTGTCGGAAATAATTCTCCACCATCTCCTTGCAGGTTTTAGCAGTAGACCTGAACATACAGTCATTCTGAATAGGCAGATGGTCCAATCCCAGCTACCTGTGCAAAGGTGACTCTGGATTTGCATGATGCCACTTTAAAAAAGAAGCAAAGGACTTCTGAGAAGCTGAAATGCATCTACACAATATCATTTCAGTCAGCTGCTCTGAGCAACAAATATTTTCATACAGCTAATTTATTCTCCTTAAAAATGTCCCATGGGAAGAAATATCCTATGGTTGATTGTTCATGAACATTTAAAGAGTTTCCTATCTGGCAATTCTTTCTCCTCCTGACAGAATATCAATCCAGCCATTCTGTCATCTCCTGTGCTTTAGTTTAGTTACTACCACAGTTACTGCTACAGCAGTAAAATTTATTGATCAGACATTCTTGCTTTACAAGGTAGAAATGGAGGGCTGTGACTGCTCATTCCCCTACAGAATGCAGTAACTGTCTTTGGAGGTGAAGAGCCTTGAACCTTTATGGAGCTGCAGACTCTATTTTCCAAACTGGGTGTTAGGAATGACAACCAAAACAAGAATCACTGAGCAAGCAGGAAAGGAAAAAAAAATAATCTTTGGGCTCTCAGTAACCACTGCTCACTTCTGGCTGTAGATGTCATTGTCTGCCCCTGACTAGTGTAGAACTAGCAGCGAGCTCCATGGCATTTTCCCTTTCCCTCCCTGCTCATTCTCTCTCAGGAAAGTGCTGCACTGTCACTGACATATTGTCTGAAAAATCCTTTTACTAGGATTTTTTTTCCTGAGAAGCTGAGAAGCCTCAGAAAAGAAATGTAAACAAAAACTATCTGATGGCTGTGGAATGTGGTCTGGAGATTGTTTACCAACAGGTGCATCTATGACTAGTTTCATGTGGATTGTTTTTACTTGATAACCAGTCATGGTCCAGCTGCATCAGACTCTGGTCAGTCACAAGATTTTATGATTCACTTCTTTGCTGGCCTTCTGATGTCTTCATTCTCTTTCTTTAGTGTAGTTTTAATATATCATTTTCCTATAAAATAACATAACATATAATAAATAGAATAGAATAGAATAGAATAGAATAGAATAGAATAGAATAGAATAGAATAGAATAGAATAGAATATTATCGTAACATAATAAATCAGCCTTCTGAAACATGGAGTCAAGATTCTCATCTCCTCCCTCGTCCTGGGGACCCTCAAACACCACCACAGGGCACTGCTGGCTCTTGGCAGCTGTTGTCTCATTAGTTCTCCATTAACTAGCAGGAACAACATGTGATGCATTTCTACACCCCTCTAGCTGTCAAAGGCATTAAAATGCCCAGCACCATCTGACTGGGAATGTGAAAGGCAGTGGTGGAAAGACACACACATTAAGCAACTCAGAAACGAGGGGCCAGCTGGTATCTTAAGAGGGTGTCATTTGTAAGGCACAAATGGGCCTAAGTGAGCACAAGGGAGGCTCTGACCCTGGGCACTGAAGCACACACTTCTCTTTAAGGAGTTGGTAATTCCACTAAATTCATTGGCAACAATATTTTTGACCAACTCTTTTCTGTGTCTAATGTTCCCTAGAGAGAAAATAGAAGTGATAATATCAGTTTGCCAGTTGTTGAGGCTTAGAGGCTAAATGTGTGCAGAGTGCTTTGAGATAGGAACCTAGGAAACAGGCCCAAAGGGGACTCCAAGGGTACCAAATCCCAGAGGCACATCCACCACTTAGTATCTTTGATAAATTTAGCAAGCTCCATCCTGAAACCTGTTGAATTTCTCACCCAAAGTATTTTGGCTAGCAAGCTATTCACAAGCGTTACCTTTCTGAGGATTAGAAGCAGGGCTCTTAGTGTGGGCAAATGATGAAAAGAAAATGCATTTAGGAAAAGATTATCAGCTGCATTATGAGCCAAAATGAACAAGTGTGCTCTGAACAGTCCATTTGCTTCCTGCCTGCTCTGGGCACTGTTCCCCTGTCTTCTTCCACGGTTTATGTCGCTGTTCTCCTCCAGCCATTATTGCCCCATTACTCATTTCTGTTGTCTGCAGACACTGCTCCCTCCTCACCTTCTTCCTACTGATTTTTGGATCCTCTCCTCCTCCACCACTTGATTTTGAACATCAGAAATCCAGTCTCCCCTCACAACCCAGGAGCATGGACATTTACCCTTTCTCACTGAGCTCCTGATACTGTCAGCATTCAGGAAAGCCTCTGGCTGCAGAGAAGATCCCCTGTATTCCAGGAGACAGCATTTCTTCCCTTCATGCTGGCTGGTGCAATGATCTGTGTGGGGACAATTGAGAGCCTGATGGAGGAGTGTGGGAAGAGTGGCTGTAGCAGCACCCCCAGGCTGTAAATAACCATCAGGATGATGGTGACTGAGCCCCTGTTGGGAGCCACAAAAGCAGGAAGGAGCCAAACATGCAGCCATAGAACATTATTTTTCTTCTCTTTTCAGTAATTATTTCCTAGGATGAGAATTTGCTTTTGCTCAACATTTTAAAATTGAGGCCACTCTTTGTGCAGCAGTCACAATCTGCCCAACATTCACATCTGATGGGGGGGACAGGACCTGGTTTTGGATATCATCCATCAATGACAGATCCACAGCACTGTGTGATGGAGGGCAAGGCAGGGAGGAAGGAGAGGGGGGGAATGGGAGGTGCAGAGGGCTGGTAAACAGCACACAGAAATCTCATTTTCAGTTGCCAGCTCAAAAACAACCCCAGCTTGCTGTGGCCCAAAGCCATTTCCTGTTGAGTGTAATGACTTTGGTACTAGCTCTGCACTTATTAGACAGGCAACCAAAAGAAAACAACAGCAAAAAGCTGTCTTTGAAAATGAAGCAGGCACTGCTAACAGCAGCTATCCATCTTAGTCTCCATTTCCCCCTGGAAACAGATCCCAGCAATTAGCAGGACACCCACTTCTTTCATGGAAATACCAAAAAGGTTTAATGAACTCCAAACCTGCTTCTGTCTCTCTGTGAACATCAACAGAGGGAGTGAAGGGACCCTTCAAGCCCGTGTAGCCCAGCCCCTCTGCAGTGAGCAGACATCTTCAGCTTGATCAAGTTCCTCAGAGCCCCTGGCTTTGAATGTTCATTATTTTTCTTCTTTTTTTAGTAATTATTTCCTAGGATGAGAATTTGCTTTTCCTCAACATTTTAAAATTGAAGCCACTCAATTTTAAAAGGATGGAGCATTGGGAGCCCATGCCAGTGTTTCACTACCCTCACTGAAAAAAACCTTCTTCCTTGCCTTTGATCTAAATTGACCCCCTTTCAGTGCAAAACCATTTCCCCTCGTCCTATCACAACAGGTCCTATAAGAAGCTTTTCCCCACAAATTCAATTTTGTGCCCAGATCTGAGCTCACAACAAATTCACTAGCACCCCAAAGAGACAATTTGCTCCTGGGCAAAACCACTGTGGACTCCCTGGTGTGGAGCCCTCTGGAGCAGCAAGAGCCACCCTGCAGAGCAGTCAGGAGAGCTGCAGTCCCACAGCTCTCCCCTTCCTGCCTGAGCTTGGACCAGGGCATGAACCAAACACCTGAATCCTGACCTGGCAGCGTTGCAGGCAGTCACTGTGCACCTGTGCTCTTTTGCACACAACACCCTTACTTTTTCTCCACCAGACTGGCAGGCAGGAGTGGCAGAGGATTCCTTCCTGGTCCAACAGCTGTGCTGGCAGTGCTGATGAATGTTTCAGGATAACTAACATCCTCCTCATCTCGGATTCCTCTGCACCTCTTAGCCTGTTCATGTGGAAATGGCTTAGCCCTGGATTTAAACAGCACTTCTTCCACAGACTCGTTTTCCCTGATATTTGTCCACGTTATGGCATGTATCCATGTGAAAGAAAAAGTATGTTGAGGGTAATGGAGCAGAAGGACAGAGGGTCATCATTATTTTTTAAGCTGCTTCGAGGATTCCAAAGAAACTACTTCCAACAGACAATTATGTAGGCATTTCTGATGGGGCTGCCCTGCAGGAGGAAGTTTGGCTCCACCACACCTTCCCCTCCCCAGATTGCTTTCACCTGAATTTTAATCATCTGAAAGACTCTTCAGACTTGAGAAAGATAAAATCAATAAAATGTTTAATGTGGAGAGATGGGACAGGGTGACCCTGAGTGCTGTTCTTTGGGGATGAAAAATGCCTCATTTAAAGTTTTTCAGTTTGTGGATCTCCCCCAGCAATAAATTTGATTTCCTGCCTTTTGCATTCACTTTTGATTTCAGTAGAAATTGGCTCCCACAATCAGGGCAGGGCAGGGAGATGGAGCTGGACTGAGTTTGTGCACAAACACTTCCCAATCACCCAAGAGAGGTGTAGCTGGTGGAGCTTTCCAGCAGCACAGACTGCCTTCTCCATGAATAGGAGAGCTGGCATGATGAACACTGAAGCTTTCATCACTACCAAAACATCCACAATAGTTGTTAATTCCTTCCTAGCTGAAGAGGTGGTGTGTAAAGGACTGGAGCTCTTCAAGAGATGAAAAGATATTTTGTCCCCAACAGAAAGCAGCTGATAATGAAATAGAGAAGCACAGCCCACAGCATGCTGAACATCTGCATTTGGATTTTAATTCTCCATCCCCTTAGAATCCTGTTTTAGTGTTGTCCAAAGGAAGATAAAAAATTGTGCCTTCTTTTACTATGTCTGTGAGTTTTTGGCAGTGAGTTGAGCCTGTATCTTGCAAACTGATGCTCCCTCTGATATGAGGAGTTTGGCTGCTTTGGCCTCCTGTAACTGCAACTGCTTTTGGTCCAGAAGAGGCAAGAGAAAAGAACTCACCTTGCTGTTTCAGGTAATTGGGAGCCAATCAAACAGGCTGGGACCCTGCCTAGAGCTTTCCATGGGGGCCCTGCCCACACAGGGCTTGGTGCTGTCCTGTTCACTCAGTGCCTTGATCTCTATCACATGATTCCGAACCTGAAATAACCTGTCTGGACCTCTTACAACAAAGATCTTTCCCATCTTTTTGTTAAATTTCCATTACATTAAAATACCATGGAATAGTACTGCAAAATCTGCATCCTGGAGGAAAATGATGGAAATAGAGGTTTTTCTTCACAGCCAAACAGAGAGAAACTCACTGACTCTTATGATATGTCATGTTTTTCCCAGTACTGAATCTCCTGCAGATGCATGGTTAGATAGAAATCTCAGCTACAGGATTCCACAGAAAAGCTTGAATTCAATGCTAGGTCTTAGGAAGCAGAAGGTGCACTACAAAAAATGTTAAAATATCATCTTTTCTTGGAATGTGACTCATGAGTTGGGATGGTAGAGTCTGGAAATGGTTAATTGGTAAAGACACTTGGGATATTCTCAGCTAGAAAATCTTCTGTGCCAGGATCACAGAGGGCTAGGGTTTAATCTCTTACACAGCAGCAGTGGGAATTATGCTCCCTGCTGTATTTCAATATCCAGTGAGCCATTGCTTGGGTGTGTTTGGATACCTCCATAGCCTTGCACTCATGGGGCACGAGGGGATTCACTTTCCTCTAAACCAAATTAATCAGTACCTGTGGAATGCACAATGGATTTCAATACATTTTGTAAATATAATAAAGGTTGGGTTGTTTTTTGGGTTTTTTTTTTATGAGCAAATATGTACCTTTATTACTCACTGAATTTAGTTATCTGTGATTCCTGCCTGCAGAGGAGTCACCCAAGTGGAGAGCACCGGGCCATCAGTTCTTGGGTTTTCCTGGACCAGCATGTCCCTCCTCACCAAATTATTGTCCATCTGCTGCTGAGAGTGGTGGCAAAGATCAAAAGATGTACACTAATTTCCATTTTCTCACGAGAAGTTCTGTGTGAATAATCAGCAATCTGCAAATGCAAGAGATTCATATAAGAGACTGAGTCACTCCCAAAACTTTGGATTAACTAAATATATAACCAAACCTATAGAGAATAGGTAAAAAAATTCTACTCTTTTCTATATAATATCAGTTTAAAACTGAACTGCAGCAACTGAAATTGGAAACAAAATCCTTGACAGTTCATTCCAGAGCTACCCTTATGAAACACAAATCCTGTCATTTATTTGCCTTGTCCTTGATAAATACACACAAAAGAAGGGAAGATTTTACAGCAGAAAATATCAATAATGTCTTAAGGGAGCCAGGCAAAATTGGTTTGTCTATTTACAAATCAATACATAAAACCCTCCATAAAGCTGGCACTCATTTGACTTTGATGCCTGAGCATTACTGAGGGTGTCAAGGGCTGTTCTCTGTGCTGTCTAATGGCACAGAGAGGCAAAGCTCTTGTGCTGTGCTGAATTTCTGGTTCCCCACATGTGTCCTTGTGCCAGCACAGGTCAAGAGGCTCCGTGGGGTCATGGGTTGTGGAGGTGTGCTGAGCACCACTCCTGATGGGAATCCCACAGGGATGTTCTTCATCTGCCCTCCCTGCCCTGCATGCTGCCCTGATCACTGCATGAGAAGTGAAACACAAGGGCTCAGCCCTCCTGGCATCAGCATTTCCTGGAATATCAGCAGGGTTTTGTAGAATGCTGCTTTCTCCTCTGTTGTGTTCCCTAGGGCCTGGGAAATAAGTGGGAAAGGCTATGCAGACTCCACTGGGACAAGTGAGGTGGGTCAGGACATTTCCTTCAAAACACAGGGAAGATATTAGCTGTAAACTCTGCTTCTACTTACTTCCCAGATCTGACCCTGGAAAAGGGGAGCTTTTCTATCTGTGCAAGACTTTAACTGGGGAAAAGATGCCCAGAAATGCCAAGGGCATCCCTCCTGCATTTATCAGGACTTGGAAATGTTTGCCAGCAAAGGAGTGAGTGAAGAGCAGAGGGAGAGATGATACCTTTCATTAAATCAGTGGAGCAGAGCAGTTGTGGAGCAGCAGAGCAAGAGCAAAAGGCAGGCAGCCCCTCTGCAGGGCTGAGCCAGGGATGGCAAACCACATAAACACAGTCACTAAACACAGCCAAGCATCAATCTGAATGCTACAATTACAAAAATATTGCCCTGAAAAATTTGAAAACGTCACTTGCAGGATGTACAATTAACCCTAAGAAATCAGCGAGAGAAAAACTGATTGGGTAGAAATTCCATCAAATGGGGGTCAACACCTTTTCTGTTTTCTCCATCAGGATTTAAAAAGACATAAAATCAGGGATATAAAGGCCAGCAGCAAGAAATAAGATTTTTTTTTTTTTCTCAGCCAGCAGTAAACAACGCACATCTTTCAGAAAATGAGACATGTCCCAAGGAATTTGAAATGGATCATTGCTTTTTATGAAACATTAGATGTGTCTGGAAGTTAACACTGAAAATTAGAATGCAGAGAATAGACAGACCACAGAAAAACATCATTAAGTGCAACATATTTACTATCTTTTCACAGTGGGGATAAGAGCATTATTGTTTAGGTAAGAATGGGAATTCAAATGGAAGACCAGACCAAATCTACCTAGTTTTGGTTTGGTTTTTTTAACAAGATGAAATTTCCTGCAATGTCCTGTATTACTGTATTATGCATTACTGCCTGGAGGAAAGTTTCTCTCTAAACAAATAGATGAAAATATTTTGAGAGAGATCACAAAGGAGCTTAGAGCAATGAGCAAAAACCAAATAGGCAGTGTAAGCATGATTAATTTGTTTCTGCCTGCTTCTCCATTCAGAGGGGGATGAGCTGGGGAAAACGTGGTTTATTTGCAAAAGGAACAGATTCCTATCACGAAGAGAATGGGGGCAAAACTGCTTTGAATTATTTTTGTTGT
Source organism: Fringilla coelebs (assembly GCF_963513975.1). NCBI lineage: Eukaryota > Metazoa > Chordata > Aves > Passeriformes > Fringillidae > Fringilla > Fringilla coelebs. Next base: position 16,117,054 of record NC_140038.1, on the reverse strand, counting down.
CTTTTGTGCAAGAAATTCTCTGACACAAAGATGTAAAACTTAAATCTCCCGCATGCTGGAAGGCTCTCACATTGCTGTTTCCAGCAGTGGGCTGTGCCCAGATGCCTTTGTTCTCCATATCTCCCTTCCCCTCTTTGTGTGCTCTTTATTTATGGTCTTTCACCTGTTGGATAACAAATTCCTGTGCTACATGAATGGGAAAGATGGATCTCTGATAAAGGGCTTCGATGAGCAGAGATAGTGCTGGTGGCTTGTGCTAAGAGATGCTTCCTAAACAATTTGTGCCACAACAGGAGCAGCCTCAGGTTAACAGCCTTTCTTTGAGTCTGAGACATTGCTGTGAATGGTGCAAAGGTGAGGGAGGTGAGTTTGGAGGGTGAAGGCTCTCAGGACCCTGCCCTGCTGGCACAGCTGAGCGGGCAGTGGGTGCCATGGTTCAGCTTCTCACCTGGTTTTGCTGCTGAACTGGAGGTGTAAGAACCATGCCCTGAATGCAGGAGCTCAGTGGTTCCAGGTGACCTGCTTTCCATCCACTCCTGTCCTCATGAAGAAGAAGCTGTGCTGCCTGACTTGGACACACTTTGTGGAAGGCCTGGCTGGGGCAGGAATTTTCCTGAATCCAACCTTGGTTTTGCTGTGCTGCTGTTCCTGGGGGAGCAGTGGAGGTGCTGCTGCTCCTGTGGCCTCCCAGGGCAGCAGCAGCCCCATCTCCCTGTTCCTCAGGGGGGAACCAACCTCAGCTCTGTCCCAGCTCAGGTCTTCCCATCTGTCACCATCTCCTGTGTGCTTTTCCAGCCAGGTTTGGGATAACCTGGCATTTGTACTGACAGTGAGCACTGAAAATTTATGTGTGCTTTGGATTTCATAGGGATTTGGTGTCATTTTGGTCTTTTTTAGAGCTTTGCTACTCTGTTTTGTCCATGAGAATAAATCCTGATTGTGTTGATGATAAGTCCAGCAAGGGCAGCTCCCAGATGAGTGGGAAAACATGTAAACACCAAAGATTTGCAAGAAGGCAATAGATTTTTCCCAAGGTTTGTGTGCTTTTATGAAGTGCAGAACAGCAGTAAAAAATTTATTTTAAACTATAGTTAGCCTGTGTGGGGTGAGATGAAAAGAGGTTGAATGCACCAGCCACAGGACTCTAGGTTATGGCATTTTTGTTCTTCAAATCACAATACAACCAGCTCTAAAGAAAACAGAAACACTGAAAACAGTGTTCTGGGGACAAAGTGAATTGCCTATTGCTCAGCTGTGGTTTAGAGGTTTGCTCCCTTTTCCTTCCCCCATTCATTGCTAAGTTATGTCTTCCCTCCTGGTAATTCACAATAAACACCTCAGGGATGGAGGGAATGATTGAAAAAACATGAAAACGTTTGAAAGGCTTGACTCACTGCCAGCAAACCACCTTCCACTGCAGTTAAATATCTGTTTGCATTTGAATATTTGATGGAATCTGGTCGAACTCAAATGAAACTGTTGGAGGGAGAGAGATAATGCTTGGGCAATCTATAGTAATGATCTGAAGTGGTGCCATTTACAGCAATGGCCCTGCTATGGCTGCTGCATTGTTAATGAGACCACAGAAACACACAGAGCCCATCAAGGATGGGGAAAAGCCTGCAGGGAGCTGGGCACCCGCGGCTCCAGGGGGCTCTCAGCTCCCATCTCTGTGCCAGATGTGAAATTTCCACTCACTCAGCACAGGGATTGCCACCCACTCACACCTCCCAGCTGGGGAGCTCGTTGCAGCATCCCTAACCCATTCCCCTGTGCAAAGGGGGATTACTGAAAGCCTGGTCCTTCTGCAAGGGGCACAGCAAGGAAGAAGTTGAAAGGCAGGATTTCCTGTCTCCTCTGATGGCTTCTGAAATGAGTTTGCCTGCAAACCACTAATCCCTGGGCTACTAAACAGTTTCCCTCTCCCATACTGTGACAGTTTTCCCTCCTGCTTTCTTCAAACAGCTGCCACAGCCAAGGATGGATCAGTTATAGATTCCCTCACAGAATATAAAACCCTAAACAAAATGATAAACTCACTTGACTTAGTGGAAGATTCTAAGATTAAACCTGGAGCTAAAGCTGACCCAGAGGTCATCTCTGAACTCCTGCAATGGCTAAAGATGTGCATCTTTCACTTCTAAGCCGGGTGAAATGCTAGAGGTCACTCAACTGGGGAAAGCACAACTGGTGAGGGGACAAACGGTGCCAAAATTCTTACCACAAAGAAATGGGGATCCAAAGGAGAAGGGTAATCACATCTTTTGAGCAGCTGGCTTCATGCCAAGGGAAAAAGAGATGTTAGGCTGTCACCACTTCCTGCAGCACTGCTGAAGGGGTATTGGCAGGGAGAAGAAAGCAGGCATTGCCTCACAAGCTCACCTTGATCTTCTGAGTAATTGCATTTCCATGAAGTGTCACTTCTTGCTGGCTCACAGGTGTTCCCAGCCGGGTTTGCTTCAAAGGGGGTGGCTGTGGAGGCCCTTTCATTGAGCTGTTGCTGGGAATTGAATGGGACAATTCTCATTTTCCCCATATTTCCTCCCTGCCTCCATTCCATGTGCAGCACCTCCAGTTGAATTGCTGGGAAAAGCTGGGACAGGGGCTCTGCCCATTGGGTTTTTGGTACTGGCACTGTAAACAGATGGGGGGAGTTTTCCACTCCAGCTTTCCCTGGAGTGGGGAATCTCCCTTTTCTCCTGCAGGAAAGGATTTAACCAGCATAGTAACTGCCCAAAGAGAGATGCTCTCACTTCACATGGCCAAGAGCTGATGCTGTACCTGGAGAGAGAGTCCATGAGTAGGTCACTCACAGATCTGCTCCTTGAGAGGCTTCCCTGTGTCTGCTTCTGAAACATCAGGCTCTGCCCCTCACCTGGCAGGGAATCTGAGATGGGACAGGTCCTGCTCTAAGCTGATCTGGCTATGTGGGCACTGGTTTCCAACAGCTGACATCTGCCATCAGAACCAAAGGATGACATTTCTTTAGCAGTGACCATTTAAATCCAAATTATTTATTCAGGGAATTTATTAATTTAAAGAAGAAATCATTAGTTGATCAGATTCTGAGAAATAAGCATTCCCTCAGGACTTGCAATACTGGTCTCAGCCTTGTGCTGGCATGTGGGGTGTTTATTCAAGCTTGGCCCTTGAAAAGGGTCACAAGCCCCTGTCCCAGGGTATTTCTGTTTGCTTTCAATTGCAAATGAACATTGGATAAGGACTTAATCTCCAGTTTGCCTTGTAGAAATTGATTTATCACTTAATAAAACCCTTGCTGTGCTGGGGAGAGAGCAGGCAGAGCCTGAGCAATAGCTCTATTGTGCTGTCAGTATAAATTAGAGCTAAAGATGTTACTCTTTAACTACAAGCTTTGGGGTTTCTGTGTTTTTTTACAAGTGCAATTTTCAGCTGACAAAAGGCATCTTGCACAACAGATTCTTTCCTGTTTAGGTCTTCATCCCACACAGTTTTCACAGCCTTGCTGCCCTCTGAATCTCCTGCAGGCAGCAGCATGCAGAGGAGAGGGGATCAAACTACAGGAAAGGCAGAGTCTGCTTTCTGGGCTGGAAATTGTAGTGTACAGCTCTTGATGATAATTATAGGGAAAAGGCTCATTGATTTACACTCTACTTTCTGAAAATCTGAGGTTTCAATAGAACCAGGGAAAGGAAAAAGTAATAAATTAAGACATCTGTCCTTTTTTATCTGTTATTAGAGAGGATAGAGCTGGCTTCAGGTGTCTGAGAGTCGTGTTAAGCTCCAAGACAAAGTCTGAAGTACAGACCAGCTTATTTTTCCTAGGATCTCACCCCAGGCTGAGTAGCTGAAATCTGGAATAAGAGTGCATCAGCTCTGTAGAGATGGCCTTGTCCTGAAACAAAGGTTCAGAGCCAGGAGTAAGAGCAGGGACACATCTGGGTTTCACCATCTGCCTGAATGTGCTGTCAATCCCCTCCTCTGTAAGGAGACCAAAAAGATGATGCAGTGAGCAATGCTCAGTCAGTAATATTGAAATGCCAGCTATAGATAAAGGGAGTGCTATCAGCTCTGTCTAAAGCTGAGAGCTCTTGGTGTCCTGCCTGACTGCAGAGGGAAGGATCCTGTTGGAACAGGTTGGACATCCAAGGGAACAGGGAGTGTCACAGTGGCAGCCTGGTGTTTTTATGCAGAGGAGCTGAATTAATATCAGTGGTGGCTATCAATCAAGGAGGCCAGCTCTAGCTCAGGGGTTTCCATCTCTCTTTTTAATCCTGCAGCTTGTTAACACCAGTTTTGTCTTTTGCATTCAGCTTCTGAGAAGCTCCCATGAATTGTAGATCCCATAATTCCTGATTTCCCAGCCCAGGACTCAGGGGTGGCATCAGCTGCCCTGTAATTCCTTTGGCATGAACAGAAATTCTATAAAATAATATTAACCAGGGCTTATGGGGTTAACTTAGTATGGCATAAAAACTCATAGAGGAGAGGAAGATTTATTTATAACTTAACATTTATATATATACACATGCATATATATATATTCATTAACTTGCTAGAATGTATATTGGGAGCATTTAATACATTCTTCAGCAGCTGAGAAATTTCTGTTCAGCTCACAAATTCATCACCAAAGTGAGGGATAATGAGCTTTTTGCTGTAGGATGCAAATCCTACAGCATCCCTGCACCCTGGTGAAGGAGGGACTAGGAATCCAGGCTCTCCTTGATACTAAGGCTAGACTGAGAATGGAAAAAATAAACTAACCCTTGTCATTTTTGCCAAGCGTGTCTGTAATGAACCATATTCTATTGAAAGGTAAAAGTATTTTAAACAGAAACTAAAATGTGGACCTGATATACTTAATTAGGTCTCATCATAGGTTTTCTAGCATTTTGTCAAACCTTTCATACAGTCTCTTTGCTCTGGCAGGACAGAGAACAAAATGTTAGGGATATCTTCCAAGTCAACTTCTTCTAGAAAAGAAATAATTGAATTTGCAGATTTATTTGCCATTATTTCACAGTACTTTTGGGACATCTTATTGCACTCCTTAGTTAGTTCATTTGTAGCAACATCTTTATTCTTACAATGATTCACATCACAGTGATCTTGGAAATATTTTTCAAAATCCCTTTGGTTATCTTAGTCGTGACTTACCAAAACTTTTGCAAATTCTAATCTACCAATTAACATTTAACAGGCATTCATGGTGTTTTATACATAGAAAAAATAAATATGTGAGGGTGGGGGGTTTGTGTGTCAAGTGACTTGTTTTGTGAGGAAGAAAAAGAGGGCAGAGAGAGCTGCCCAGAGAAGCAGCCTGTCAGCAGCACCATGTCATGCTGTTACGACCACTGGGGACCAAGATCCTCCAAAATCTCACCTCCCCTCCTGTCTTATTTTTCAAACAAAATCCAAATCTATTTTTTTAAAGATGGCTTTTCTGGTCCCTCTAATTGTTCCCTCCTCTTCCATTTATTTTGAAAGGAAAACACAATTTCTAAATAATAATAAAAAAAATTATTATACTGGAGAGAGAGAGATTTATGTGCCAGTGAACACTTTGATATTCTGCACAAAGAAACACTGACCATATTCTTTTTTTTTTTTTGTCCTGAAGGTGAAAGAGATCTTTTCTTTTTTGAAGTTCCCCATTGCCTTAAGAACACTTAACAGAAAATTTCCCTCCTTGCACTAATAGGACAGACATTTCAAATCTATCAAGCTGAAGGGAAGGCTGCAATCTTTCATTAGCTGCTGAAGAATGCACCACACCATCCAACTTCAAACATTCTGTCAAAAATATAATTAAGCCATCTTCTAAGTAATAATAATAATGATATCTTGTATTTTCCCAGATGCTTTTATCCCTGCAAAGAATATATTTTAGAATTCACAGACCTCCTCCTGTCTCCTTTTATTAAAATAAACGTTAAAAAAATGCCATAGTTACTTGGATGATACACTTGTTTATTTATTTATCTATTTATTTTTGTGCCCAGCCCACACACCTGTGGCATATGTTCATCTCCTCATCCCAGCTCCTCTCTCCCTGCAGTCCCTGGGAGAATGATGCAGGCAGAGCAGGAAAATCAATATAAAGTATGCCCCCTTCTACTTTGTTTATTTGTTTGCTTATATCTTTTTAAAGGGAAATAAAAATTGAAAAAAACCAAAACAACTCTGTCTCTTGCTTGGTTGTCCCTTAGGAGGGATTTTAAGGTAATCTTTCATCAGCTTTCCTTACCACCACAGGAAAAAATCTCCCTCTCTTGCATTCTTACTTCAGGCAACTGAAGCATGAAATGGGAAATCTCGTCTGCAGTGGAGAGCAAATGTGTCACCTTATTTATTAATTTCATGATCAGCTGAAGACTTTGATTTATTGGACAAGCCCAGCCAGAGTGTTTTTGAATAGAAGCAGGAATAAAGACTAGCTGTGGAGAAGGTTGCTGAATATTTTCTTTTGATTATTTACACAGAGATGCAATGGGAAATGTAATTTAAAAATAAAAAATAAAGCCAAACCCAGTATCCCTTATGTCTTTTTTCCATCCTGTGGGAAGTTTCTTTCCCTTTTTCTTTGCCAAGTCTCTCATCATGGCCTTGGTGGCATCACATTCCAGGCCATGCCTCTACCTGCAGATTGTGGAGTGCTGTACTTTGGATCTGTTTGATTTAGCTAAAATTGGCTTCCAGCATGATGGGTTGAGACCCTGGAGTCCTGGCTTCAAGGTGCCATTGGCAAAATGAGCAGAATTTAAAATATTTGCAAAGTGCTCAGATAGTGCTCTGAGCTCTCAGGCGCTCTGGAAGTGCCTGGTATTTTCTTTGCAAATGGGATTTGCATGTATCTGAACATTTAAAATCTTGCAAGGGAAGGTGAAGTCACCACAGCCAGGCAGGAGACAGACTAAGAACATTCATTTCACTGCATTTGGGAAACAGAACACATAAGCACTATATTTCTAAAATCTACATTTTCTTCTTTTCTACAGGAAACATACACTGAACCAGTTTCATACAAATTACTTTAAACTTGCAATAGCAGCAATATATCCAGAAAATGGTGAAGGAGTTCCCTATGCACTGCTGGAGCCTGAGGTCCCAGGTTTAAAATCAGGAGAACAGTAAAAGCACAGAGGTGGACCAGGCATGGATGTTGGCTGGGGTGGGTGCATGGCCCAGAGTGATGCTCCTGCTTCATTTCCCCGGGCCTGTTAGTGGATTATCTACTGATGGACAGGTTCTAATTACCAGTGCACATGTTTTCCAACATCTGATCTTCATCCAGAGAAATATTCTGGTCTGGTTTCTGCAGGGGAGTTGGCTAAGATCGTCCCTTGTGGCGCAGTCATCCATAAACCTTGCCAATAAATCCCACCCTTGCTCCAGTCTTCTCTATGGAATCACACATGCAAAGGTGTGATGAAGAGGATCAAATCCAGCCCTGGTCTGTGTTCAAAGCTCCCCTTTTAAGAGGAAATGCACACAATGAGTGATTCACCCAGCCCACTTGCCCCACCATCCAATCAATTAGTGGGGAAGTACAGACTGCAAATCTCCTCTTTTATCCCTGTAAGGCAATTAAACTCATAGGTATAAAACGATTATGCTTTAAAGTTTCTTTTTTCCTTAAGGGGAAGCCTGTGGCATTTATAAAACATATCTTTAGAATTTTAAAGCCATTGTTTTTGGTGATGTTTGAGGGATGTGGGGCTAGGGAGTTAACTGAGTTAGATGGCATCAAAAAGAGCAGGAATGAGTCCCTGTTTGACAGCTTGGAGAAAAACCGTAAATGTGAGACATAATTTATATCTATTTTAAAAATTCAACAACAACAGCAAATAATTCAAGGGACTCTAGCCAGCTGGTCTTCCTTCTAAAACTGGATACAGCAAGCAGGAAGTCTTTGCACAGCAATGATGACATGCAGGAGCCTTCTCTATAAATTTACACATTCATCAAGCCTTTGTGGAATAATGAGCTACAATCTAGCCAGCCTGGGGCAGTCTGCTGTAATTGTTATGATTTGTTTTCAAGATACAGTACAAATTCCTCGGTAATCTTTCCTGAATTTTAATAAGGGGAAGGGAAGACTTAATTAAAGAACCCTTTGTACCTTCTATGGCAACTGCCATCTGTGAGTGCTTCATTCTGGGTCTTATCTTCATCGTGCAGCCCCCAGCTCTGCCTTTGTGCAGGGTGCTGGTAACAGACTCAAGGAGTGAAATACCCCAGCTGAGAGGGTTTTGGGAAGCAGGAACCACTTTGGCATCTTCAGTGGAGAGGCAAGGACCAGAGCCCTTTGATCAGCCCTGATGCATTAGAGCATTTATTGAAGACAAATGGCATTTATCTCAAGACAAATTAATGGCATTCATTTCAAGACAAATTAGGGAATACCCAGTTTACATATGAAAGAATCACAAAACTTTTTTTTTTTTTTTAAGAGGTATGTTTCACATAATTGACTTCTACCAAGAGTAGTCTCTGGTATCAATAGAGCTTATTGTGTGTTGCTATAAATGGGCTTTTATTTTTACAATGAAATAGGGAAATGTGTCTACCAATAGAAGCTGTCAGTAAAGAGGTGAGCTTCTCAGATGCAGCTCTGTACAGACTAAATTGATAATTTGTTTGGAAATAAATCCTCCCCACCCACAGTTTCAAGAATAAGCAACTTTTATAATAGGAGTTTGTAATTAAGGCTGGGTGCTCCAGCTTAGGATGGATTTCTTTGCAAGTATGACCCAGAAAATGGCTGGGATTTCAGAGCAGGAGGTGTCTGAACACAGGCAAAAAGAATTCTAGAAACTAACTCTCCTTGATTTAATGCAGAAGGAGCCAATACCAGAGGCATCTCATGGAGCCCTTGCTCCCTCCCTGCAAGTATATATTCTTATGTACCTTTTGCTGTAAGAAATCAAAAGTTTGGCCAACATCTCATTCCTTCTGTTCTGCTAAATGATGCCTGGTGTAGATGTGAAAGCTCTCCTAATTTCCTCTCTTTGTTACATTCCTACTCCCTCCTTTCCTATCCATCTATCCTATGTGCCTGTGGGCTGAGAAGCTGCTTTGGTGTGGGAATCCTCAGCTCTGAGTTCTTTCCTGCCCTGTTAATCCCCCTTAGGAGCAGCCAGGATGTGATTATTAATCACTCACTGGAGAGTCAGGAATGTAATCTCTAGATAACATCCATCCAACTTAAGCCTGCCCTTAATGCCAGTTTTTGGAGAAATTTCTTGGGACTGTGTGTCTCCTGTTACACCTTGATATGATCACACAGGAATCCTCGTGGGAGTGGAGAAAAACACTGGCAGACCTGATAGCCAGGCTTTCACTTCTTCCTGTCTGACTGCACACGTGGTGTGATGCCATTGCTTCAGCTGATGAGTGTGTGAAAGCCTTAGCTGTGGACAGAGGGGTTAATTTGTTGAAAGAAAAATTAATGCCCTCTGTCTTTTCCCTCTCCTCTTTTTATCCATTTGCATCAAAACTCTATCAAGCAAACCGCTTTCCTCTACCTCTGGAAGAATTCAGTTTGTATTTTACTTCTATTGCACTTTTGTGTCCTTCCAGCTCTGTTAGCTTAGATCAAAACAATCTAGGAGCATATGTTCCTATCAGATTTAATGTGTAGACTTTCTTAAATCTCTCAAAAGACCTTCCAGATCTAAGCCTACATTTAAGTAAGCAATTAATTATTGCATAGCTCTTCCAATGAAAACACAACTTGTTTTCAATTTGAACTGCAAATCTGGCTCTTTTGAAGTTTCCTTTCTGTTCCTTCCAAGCTAGGGATTGTGCAAATTTGATCTCAGACAGTACCTGTCAAATCATCAAAAGGCATTGGGGAGCCTCCACGTGTCAGAAAGAATCTCCAGTTCTTCCCTCACCCCCGTGGAGCTCAGGGACCAGCAAATTCAGCCACACACATCAGTGTGTGCAAAGCACTGAGCTAAAACCTTTCTCTAAAACACTTAAAAAACAGTATCTTGCCCTAAAGGACACAGCCTTCCTATAAAAACAGGGGGGGAACATTTAATTAATCCTCTGACACTGTGAAATGTCAGGCAGGAGGGAGTCCTTGGGGAGGGAGATGATTTGGGAGTGAAGTGTTTCTTGTCCTGGTTCATGAGTCAGGGACAAAAGCTGGGAGTGATCTTCTGAAGAGAGGAGTTGTCTGTGATTCAGCTGTCATGTTTTCTGCTCCTGGCCACCCAGTGCCCTGACAGGGCAGGGAAATATCTCCCAGCAGAGCAGGGGTGAAATATCTCTTTGTACTGGAAAACTCCAGGCAGTTCCACAGCTTGTCATGCAGTAAATGGAGTTCACCATGCAGAGCATCACCTGCTGCCAAGCCCACAGAAGGCACCAGAGCAAAGCACAGGAAGCCCCATAAATACACAGAGAAAGAGCAGAGGATGAGCATGGGGCTTGTTGTGTTGGTTTTTGAAGGACAGGGTGTAATTCATCACTTGGGGGCAATCACGAGAGGGATGATGTTTAAATTCCTCAGAGAGCACAGAGCTTATAAATAATAATGAACAGAATAAAATGCAAATGGCCTGGAAGGAATCAATAGTCATGAATGAAATCAGCCCTCAGATCCTAATTGAAATGAAAATGAGATGCATATTCAATATGTGCTTAATAGAATATACATGATATGAGCATCCTGAGCTAATGAACAAGATCTTTCCATCATGCAGATACACACAGGCAGGTCCCCCCTCCTAGGAAGAGAATGCCAATAGATGCACCCAGCCTCTACCATACCTCTGTGAATTGCTATGTATATATACATATATATTGAGGATAATGGAAACAATGAACTTTTAACCTCTGTTAGGTCTCAACAACAAACAGCCACAAAAAGAGCAGCTGTTGTTTCTGAATATCCATGAAACAGTGATAGGTATTTTGCATATTCCTCCAAAATTAATTGAAGCTTTTGTTTGTGTCACAAATAGCATATGCAGAGGCTTTATTCTCCTCTGTTTTGCAGTAGCTGATTAGGTGCCCACATGCTAATTGCTTTGGTTCCTTGGTAGCCCTTCCTAGGACCTCACTGACCCACACAGAAGCGTGGGAGCTGCTGCTCTTTGAGTCTAATTACAAACAATTGAATTATTTCCTGCAGGAGGCTGAGCTGGGGATCTCATGTTATCTTAGCAGAAAGCAGATGTGCACTTCTGTGGGGATGACTTGCCCTGATATGCTAAACACTGGCACACTCCCTTGCAGTAAGGAAAGAGATCCCTGCTTAAAAGCAGAATTTTGGTGTTTGTGACTTGGAAGGACGAGCAGCAGAGACAGGAAGATCAGTGTCCTGTGCAGGAGGGTCTTGGTAAGGGCTGCAAACATCAGCTGTCATGCACAGCACTGCTGAGACAAGAGCAGGAAATGCTGAAATGCTGATTGCCCTTTGCCATGCTGGGTACCTCACCCAGCAAAACAGAATTAGACATTCTGCTCTTGGGATAAAACCCAAAAGCCAAGAGTCCTAATTGGAATTCTGCCACAGTTTCAACCTCTCTGCCTCCAATTCCTCATCTCCACCCCACATCTGTCCTGAGGGTTGAGTGTTTAACATTGCAATGTTTTGAAAATGTTCTAAATGTTTTGTGCTAAATCCTATCTGAAAGTACCTAACTGTTAAACAGATGGAGCTTTTTTTATTGCTTTGCAAAGCAAATGTCATCTGTATTGAATTTCTTGCCTTGTCTGCTAACAGAATTCTTCTCTCTGATTTTATTTTTCCATTCCTGTGGAGATGGGGTTGCTGGGGAGGGAGCTGAACACAACAATTTAAGGGCCAAAAATCTATTTCTTGCTTTAGTATCCAGCATTAATGTTACTGCCTCATCACTACTGAGCCAGAATCCCAATTGGATGTCAGACTGATGAGGTCTTTATCCCAGACCCATTATTGGATGGAAACACATTCTTCTCAATCTGCACTCTATGACTGGATGGGGGCACTCACTGACAGGGAAAAAAACGTGTTCTGAGTGTAGCAGAAAGCTGAAGTAAAACCATCCCTCCCTTAACAGAGCCCAACAGCTCTTCTGACACAGTGGAGGCTTTGCCAAGGGCCACTCAGCTAAGCTAAGGGCCATTAAGCTGCCACAGAAATCCCTGTGGGTTTTCCTCATGGGAAAAACAGCTGAAAATGATCCCTGGTGTAAACTGCACGGCTGCAGCTCGTGCTCCTGGCCCTTGCTGAGAGCTGAGCACAGGAGAAAGGCTGCAGGGAGCAGGGCAGTGCTCCTGGCTGTGCTGCCAGCAGGGATTGCTCCCATCCTCAGACATGAGCCCAGCACTTTGGGGGGGTCCTGTGACCTACAGCTATTCTCACAGCCAGCTGAGTAATTCTTCCTGTTGTATTCCTTTCTCTTCCAGCAGATGGTTGTCTGTAGCTGTTCCTTTGTAATCTTGCTCCTTATTTACTGGAAAGTGGAAAGCCAAGAAAAGGGAGAACATTGAGATGAGGGACCTGTCTCCATCACCTGGCCTGCATCCTGTCAGCCTGCTTCCCAGACCTGGTGCCCTGGGTTCCAATCCTTCCTCCCTGAGACCCTACAGCCTCTGCACCTTCAGGAGTGTGGCTCTGAGTCATGAGCAATAAGCCTGGGATGACTTGAATCTCTTCTAGGCTGCTGCTGCCAGGTACAGCAGATGCTGTCTGTTAGATTTTACTTTCCCAGAAATTCTTCTGGTTCATAAAACATTCAGGATTGTGGACCCCTATTTTGTCAAGTCTTTCCTTCCTGCTGTGAAGCTTTTGGCAGTGGGAATGTGTATGAATGGCTACAGAGCTGATCTTTATTAATATCTTCGTTGGCCAGAACATTGCTGGATAAGCCATGGATAGTCCTGGGGAGTCTGCAAGACATCAGGAAGTGATTTTCCAGATGAGAAGAAGAAAGAAAGAAAGAAAGAAAGAAAGAAAGAAAGAAAGAAAGAAAGAAAGAAAGAAAGAAAGAAAGAAAGAAAGAAAGAAAGAAAGAAAGAAAGAAAGAAAGAAAGAAAGAAAGAAAGAAAGAAAGAAAGAAAGAAAGAAAGAAAGAAAGAAAGAAAGAAAGAAAGAAAGAAAGAAAGAAAGAAAGAAAGAAAGAAAGAAAGAAAGATCTGTTTTGAGCTATACACACAAATTTCCATGGATGCAAACAAACAAAATGGAGAAGAATTAATTCAATTAAAAGCATTCAAACTTAAGCCTTGTTTTAGGAGTTTTTAAGTGATAACTCATGTAGCTACTCTGCATGGCATTTCCTTGGATTTTTTTTCCTTGTATTTCTTTTCTCCAAGTAAGACAATCCCTCAGTTAAAAGGATCAGAACACCTTGAAATAATTGTTGAGAAGTAATTCCTCTTGCTGTTCTCCCTGGGGAGCAGCACTCCAGGGTGGATGCTGGTCCCAAAGCAGCTGGAGACATCTCAGCTCTCAGGATGTGGCTCTCAGCACATCCCTTCGTGCTGGGATGAAGGAGAGAACTGCACACATTGGTCTGGAGCGTGTGTTGCTGGTGCTGACCCTGGCAGGGGCAAATGTGAGCCCAGGCTGAGTGCTGGCAGAGTCACAGCTTGCAGGGAAGCTCCACATTCCTGACACCCCTGTCTGGAGGGGACACATGGCAGCGCAGCTGAGCCAGCCCTGACAACCTGACCCCACAGCTCCCCTGCCAAAGGACCACTGCTGCCACTGCTGGAGGGTTCCAGGAGCAAACTGAGGGGTGTGAGAAGGGCTTTGCATGAAACACAGTCACTCCTTAGCTGAAATTCCCCTCCTTTTTGGCATATGGAACATTCACATGGGATATACACTAATTAGATACATCTATTTCTAAAGCCACCTCATGCTGCTTAGAATAGGAGCAGGAGTCATTCACCTTATGCACAGAGGTTGATGGAAAGAGGATTCTGTGGGTTTCAGGGAAAATTCTTATAATAAAACCTGATCTGGAGTCAGTAAAGCATTCATCACTGTCAGCCCTTCCCCACTACTGGCCCTCTTCTTCTATTTCTACACTTTGTGTGAGGATTATCAACTTTCCCCTCATCTTTTGGAAGACTTTTGTTGCAGTGACAGTATTAAGATCAGCTTAGCGTTTGTTATGCTGGTTTCAGATTTGTTTTTAAGCACAAAAGAAATTTATTTTAAACAGTAAAATTACCAGATGGGAAACTAATTTAATAAGTTGATCGTATCTTTTCATTTTAATTAGAAGAGTGCACATAGAGCTGTCTTCTTGAAATACAACCTGACACAACTGCAATAATCCTAAACTGCCAGATCTGATTTTGTTTTCCAAGTAGGAACTAAAGAGTACTTTAATTTCTTTAAAAGTACATTGGAGAGGATAACATTTCAGTGACAAGGGCATTCTCTAAAGAAGACTGACTCAGGCACTATGAGACATGGAAAGTGAAAAAGTTTAAACCAACTGAGTTGAAAAACTGTTATGACCACCAAATGAAATAAGCAAATAAAAACTGCAAAGGAACAGCCCGGTTTTGCCACCTAAACCTTTGTTATTTTTTTACAAGCCATTGGTAGAATGCTACTGCAATTCATAATGCAGAGCTTATTTTAATATTCTGCTTTGTCTACACATATTCCATGGCTGGGAGAACTGGGCTTTATCTCAATATTATCAAGGTCTTTCCATCTTAAATATAGTGTACAAAAACCAGGCTGACTGGAACTGAATACAGTATTCATGGAGAGAACAATCACCCACAAAATTTCACCAATATCTGATGAAAATCGAGATGCAGCCTCTGGAGAGAAGATTATGTAGACCCACCCCCAAACATAAGTGAATGTTCTATTTTTATATATACCTGCTTCCTAACTCTGTTTCCAGTGAAGGAAATAATAAATTATTTTTTAAATTCCATTTTTATCCATGAGAACCATCTCAGAAACTTATTAATGGACAGGAAATGTTGGCCGATAGTAATGTGGTTAAGAAGCACATTACATTATAATCATTTTACCTGGGCTCAGATTAAGATTTTTAAGCCACAGAAGAAACTATTTCTCACTCTTTTCTTGTCAGAGATTGAGTACCCAGACCAATTCAGAGGGGAGATAATACTTGCTGAGTTTAACATAGGGAAAAGGTTGTGATAGAACATTTCACAGGGAAGTTTTGGGTAAAGTTGCCTCTTTTTTTTTGTGTGGCGGAAAGAAAGGTCCCCACCTCCAGATATGTTTAAGTTACAGCGACAACAGTGATTTTATCAAGAGGAAATGGGAGCTAGGGAAATATTCCTTGTTTCTAAATAAAAAAAACATTCATTTTTCTCCCATCTCCTAATGCATGGGATATAGTCAATTTGAAATATTATTCTTCAGCTGCCTCAGCATGCATGTCTGCTACACAAGCACTTCCTTGGCTTGATTTCATTTCAAAGCCCATTCAGACTCTATTCTCCCCGTGCTATAGTTCTGTAACTGATTCAGGTTTCAAGTCATATTTTGCTGTTTTCCCTCAAGAGTAAAAATCAGAGCTGGCTCCTGTGGGCAGTAGCTGATTTCCACATGAGCTGGAGGCAAACCTTAGGGTTCATTCCACACACACACTCTTTTGTAGGAGTGTCTAGCTTGGTTGAAACAAGCGAAAAAGCATCACCTACACGTGTCATCAGCTCAGCACTTATCTAGGGAAAAAGGCTTGCAGATGAAAATGATCCTGGGAATAATTGCAAATCCAAGATGAAAAAAATCAAGTGACCTCCTTTTAAATACCACAGAAACATTTTGGCAAACCTTTACCGTTAGACTGGAAAATAAATATCCATCCACTCATGGTCAAATTTCAAATGAACATGGTCTAACTAATCAATTTTTGTTTATTTAGCATGCTCTAACTACTCAAGTAAATCTAAATTAATGGCATGAGTAATTGGATTCATTTAAGACCTTGCATTTCCTTTCCTTATGCTCTGCTGCTCACTCCTACTTAAATGGGAGCAGCCAAACCGTTTTCTTCTGTGGGCCACACAGACTATACACTGATCCCCAGAATTTGGGTCCCAGGTGCCCTTTTCAGAATTATCCTCTCACATGTGGCATAGGCAATGATTAAACGTGCCAGATAGCTGAGAGCTCCAGAACAATTCCAACCTGAGATTCCCAGCAAAGAAAAAATCATGCATACAAAAGAGAAACTACCCAGGGCTATTCCCACTGGTGGGAGAGGGAAGAGGTTAGTCTGAGGTTAACAAGAAGATTTTGGAGGCCTTGGCATGTGGTATAAATGTCTTCTGGCGCACAGCTGAGCCTCTGGGCTGTACCTCAGCCTAAGTGGGATGTGATCTGTGCTCCTGCCTCTGCTGGAATTCCTGGAGGGAGACATTGCTTACTAGGGATTGCACTGGAGCCCAGGTATGCATAGGATGGATTTTATAGAGGCTGAAGTTTGTACCTCATAGTGAAACCACTACCTGATAGCTGTTTGTACCTCAGAGCCTATGAGCCCTTCTTTAATATCCAAGTCTGCTCTCCTGCAGGCCTCCTTCCTCCTCCCAACACATTTTTAATGTCTGTCCTGTCCCATAATCCACATGCTGTGATGGATCTGCACATGCACAGTTCATGTCTACTCCACTCTTTTCTGGGAATATGGATCTGCAACACAGGGTGACTACAGCACCTTCCTTTGCTGTATGGCAGGTAACTTGTGTCAGCCTTTGTCTCAAGAGCCTGGAGCTTTACATGCTCAAAGCAGGTTTGCCTGGCAGGAACTGAAAACATTTCTTATGTCTTGGAGGAGTTTTTCCATTTACAGTTTGCTAAAGTGGGGTCTAAGGAAAGAATCCCTCCATTTTGACTACTCTTGTTTAAACTGGAGTGTTTTTATAATTCAGCCCATTCCTGTCAATCCACACTCATGGATGAGATCCTAAAGCCTTCCACCAGTGGCCTCCTCCTCTCCTCTCACCCAACAGCTTCTTCAAACAGGGAGAGGGACAGGGAGAGGGAGAGGGACAGGGACAGAGCTCCTCCACAGACCTGGGCACCATTTAACCCATATCTCGGTTTTCTGGCACCCCTATAACTCCGTTGTTCAATCAGTAACCAAGAAGAACTGCATTCCTTTTTCATCCCATGGTAAAGGCTGGTGCTGCCTGTTGTAACTTTATTTATATCTTCCCTACATCTCCCTGCTCTCTCGCACAGGCAAACCAAGGAACAAGCTGGAGGCTGCTGCATGGAGAGAGGGAGTTCTTCAGATGGGATGTGGGGTTCTGCTAATACTGTGTCACTACCAGAGAATATCTCTTAGAGCCTGTCTCTTCTCTCTCAAAAGGCTTTTTTTGATAGACTAGTTCTTTTTATGGAAAGAGAACACTTTTCACCTAAAATGTTGAAGGTTTTGCGAGGCAAAGTTGGATCCAAAAGGGAAAGGAAAAAAAATATTACTTCCACCAGAGTATTTCTGGGAGAGAACAATCTTCTGGGTGCTCTCAGCAGAGTTCTGTCCTCTCTGTGTTGTGGCTAAAGCTGCTCAGCAGTGATGAAAATTCCTGGGGCCAAGCTGAGAATGGTGTGAAGGACGTGAGGGTGAACAGGCAGGAGAGCAGGAAAAGGCAAAGGGCTTTTGGGCCAGGAGCA
This sequence comes from Fringilla coelebs, assembly GCF_963513975.1. Taxonomy (NCBI): domain Eukaryota; kingdom Metazoa; phylum Chordata; class Aves; order Passeriformes; family Fringillidae; genus Fringilla; species Fringilla coelebs. Next base: position 16,099,440 of record NC_140038.1, on the reverse strand, counting down.
AACAGAGCTGTTAAAATGGCATATTTTCTAACTAGCAGCAGAACTGCTGACTCTGGTTTAGGTTATTGTTCCCTGCCTTCCATGAGCACTAACAGGCTATAAATAAACCCACAAAACCTTACTGCCAGGGAAAGCTAATTTCTGGTGCATTTGCTGATGTTTAGGGCTTTCTTTTCACAGCAGATGAAATCACTGGAGTGTTTGCTGTGATTTGGTGTAGAGTAGCTTAAATCAGAGCTTTGTTTGGACCAGCTCCCAGCCTTCCCTTTGTTGTTGGATCAGTGATCTTAGCATGAATTTGCAAGAGGCCAAAGGAATTAAGTGCCCACACTGACTTATTTTGGTCATCAAAATGCCCACATTTGCCTTACAAATGCAAACTTTTAAAAGCACACCCTGTTTTCAACAAGAATCCTACTAAACAGACTTCTAAACCAGGGAGATTTTTTTTCTATGGTATCTTACTTGAATTCTTCCTTTGGATTATGGGGAGAGGTGCCAGTGCTGAGAGCACCTGAAAAGCAACTAAAGGCAGCAGCTGCTGAGGGACTGCTTCTTTATTGCCCTCCACTGAAAAGGTTCATGGAAAACTATTTACTTTCCCTGAGCTGCTGAAGAAAATGTTAGACAAGTTGTAGCTCTGTGCAGAGGTTTGTGCTTGCTCTAACCTCTCGCATCCGTTTGATATCTGAAAATCTATTGACAAATTATTTCCTATCTGCTTTTCACACTTGCTAGATTCCTGGGATGAGAGAGTCTTTATTTCTTTGCAGGGCTGCACTACACCCAACTAGATTAGAAAATGTTACTTGCTGATAGATTTTTTTTTCCCCTTTTAGCTGCCTACAGAATGCTATACTGAGGTGCACCAAAAAAAAAAAAAATTCCACATCAGAGATATGATTTTTCTATTAACCTTCTCACCCCAAACTTCTTCAGAGACATTCATTTTTTCCACTGGATTTCTATAGAATTTTTCCATTAAAGCTGAAGAAGTTTGCAGAAATCAGCCATTCTTAAAAGAATTTCTTCATGCTCATATATAAATACATTGCTTTTAAAATCAGATTCCTTGTAAATATACAATTCTACTATAGATGAGGCTTTGTGAGGCTCAGTTGATAAATTACAGAGCCCTTCATTACCAGGCTTTGGTGAAACCCAGCTCTGCTGAGTTACTGGTACAAGCTGCAGGAAAATGCATCCAGGAGTTGGTATCACACGTGGTTCTCTGTAGAAATCTGGTGTTTGACAAGAACTGGATTGGTAAAGGAAGTGGTGTTTTGGGGACTGGGGATTCACCAGCCCATGTGGAGTGAGTCTGCAGCACTTCTTGGCCAAGTTCACCAGCAAACCAGCCCGTAAAACACCGTGACTGGTACGAGCAGGGATGTGAATTAACAATTAACCAAACTTTCTGAAGTATGGAAAAAATCCATTTCACATGCAGCTGAGGACAGCCCTGCAGAAGAGTTCCCCCCTTTTGATTGCATGAGTGCTTGAAGAACAATATGCAGAGTGCTGCCATCAGAGGGGTGTTTTCAATCAAACACAGCCTAATGCAACCCTGTCTCTTGGGGTTTTTGGGTTTTTTTCCTTCCCTGTTCTTTCTCCCACTTTTCTTTGTGGTTTATTGTGTCCTTTCAAGCATTAATTTCACAACAGATAAATAAAATTTCCTACTGACTGGGGTGCAATGGCAGTCAGACCAGGATTTACACTTCCAGTTTAATAAAACCAGTGAGAATGATTTGTTAAACCAATGCAAGAAAAATGCAGGAGGATAATTTCAAGGATCTCTCAGTTCATGGGCATGATTGCATGAGGTGGAAGTAATAGCTTTGATTTCTTCTGATGCAAACAGTGTTCTCATGACCCTCACACAGTTACAGTGGTCCTGCATTCCTTCTTTATAATGGATTGATGTTTATTGCCTAGGATTTGGGATTTTTTTCCTGAAATATGGAAATCAATTAATTTCAAGATAACTTATGGCTACACAAAAATCTAATGATGCAAGACAGCTTTCAGTAAAGGGCCAATGTGGTAATGACTCTCTTGAATTCTGGCTATGAATCTGAGAAGGCTGACTTATTTCTGTTCTGCAGGCACCCAACAAATGTATTAATCTTACTGCAACAGTTAGGTATCAATGCTTTGTGTTGTTAACTATTATATTAGAAAATTGGGGACTCAGAAATCTCCAGTTATTAGTGGTTGCTGTGGAGAATGGACTAGACCATGCTTTTTACCAAGGTAAATGTATTTGACTTCACACCACTTTCCTTCTCCCTGGTGTGCTATTGATGGTGCTCTGTTGCACTCATTCTTTGAAGGAAAAAGTAACTCACCAAACAGAGCAGTTTCACTGATGTTCACATTCCATGGTGCTGTAATGCTGTTATTTTTCCCCTAAATTTTATCCATCCTTTGTCTAGTATATGTGGGCCTTTGAGGACAAGCACAGGAAAAAAAAAATACTCTGGAGACTCTTCAGTCTTCCTTAGCTATAACAGAGCATAACTGCATATAAGGGCTGTAAGGAGGTGTGTAAAAGGGATCATGATTTGGCAGACAGATGTCTTGATAGGTTTTCTTATTCCTGTGCTTTTAAAAAACTTATTTCCTTTAAATATATCCCACACCCCATCCCATGGCAGCTGAGGATACACGGGCAGACAAACACAGACACTGTTACCAAGGCAGCAGCAGCACACAGACACCCTGCTGCTACCATGACAGCAAATGTTATATGGTTTAAATCTATATAATTGTTTGTGTGCACACATCTGTCCTGGCTTTAGGCCTGAATCACAAGGCAATGCCAGAAGCTGCAGTGATTTAAGGCCATGGAGTTGGGCTGGGTGTAGTGAAAGCTAAGCATGTGCTTAAGCTTGCTTCTTGGTGGGAACCTTCTTATCCAGTTAAACTGGGAGGACAAGGACAGTCAGAAAGCCAGGAGACCAGTCAGATCATCCAGGGAAAAGGAGTGCAAGTTGTCATCCTCCCTCACAGCTTCCCAGGCAAACAGGGCCAAATCTTGGAGCTGCTGTATCCTACAGGGAGCCTCCCAAGTCAGGGTTCTCCTTGGCCATCTCCAGGTAATACCCACCAGACAGAGTAAATACTTTTAAATTTTGCCCACAGTCCAGAAGGCTTGTTGCATGTTATGTTTTTGTCCAAATAAATACAAATATTGCCCCTCATTATCCATAACCCCTGAAATATTGTGGGTTTTGATTTTTTTCCTTCAAATAATTAAGCCAGTTTTCTGTTGGCAGCCGTCACATTTGCCTATGTGAAGCCAAGTCTTTCCAAGTTTATTAGATTTACTACTTCCAAGAAATAGCTTTCACAAGCAGAGGTGCCCATTAGTTCTCCAGCTATTTCCTGTCTTATCCCCAGGTTGTTGCCCATGCCAGATTCCCATGCAAGGGTGGTCTCATGTTACAGGAAAAGCCTCCTTCTCTCTGGAGAACACCAACTTCCCTGACCCCACACAGATATAATGATGACTTTAAAGCACAGAGTGCAGCAATTACCCATGCACGTGTCACAAATCAGGCCCACAGAATTATTTACTGTCTCTCTGCTTTTAATTTTGTCCTTGTTCTGCATCTTATAAAGGTCCCTGTCATGCTGCCAGCATTTTGGTGCCTGTTATTTATTTTATTTACTGTTGAAAAATGAAAATATGTGTAAATCCGTAAATAGCTAATACAAGAAATATTGCTTCTATGACCTAAGTCTGAGTCTTTTGTGGATCTTGCATCAAATGAATGGTCCAATGGGTCAGGCAGCTTCAGCCAATCTCCCAGCACCCCATGACATTTAAATATGATTTAGCTTTCAGGGTTAGGGGGGAAGAGGGGAGGGGAAACTGGATGAGTTATGAAAATACAAATTAAACTGCATTACTATTGCTTTACAACAGCCTGTGCCATATTAAATAGCTGACATGTCTGTTCCAAGACCTTGTCTTGTTACTTTTACATTTATGTAAACTTACTTCAGTAAAAAAGAGAGCAGGAAAAGAAAAATCAATTGAAACAGAAGACAGAGATTTAATTTAGCTGGGGGAAAATCAGATCAAGGAAGGCAAATGATGAAGATAAAAGTAACCCCTGTCCCAACGTAGAGAGAGAGAGTGGCTGTCTGATGTTCATTAGAATTAATTAACAGCATTCTGCTCCTCTGGGACTTGGGGGGCTGAGGAGGGTGGGATTTGCTGCTATTCCAAGAATGAATTAGAAACACAGACCAAAGGAAAAGGGAGCCAGGGGTTCTCATCCTTTAGGACTACGGTGGATCTGATGTGGATGGACAGAAGTGAGGTGGTTTAAGCACAGCCCTTCCTCACCATAGCTGTGCTGGAAAAAGGCAGTGACTGATGGAGTATTGTGCTGACAGTATACCTGGGAAAATGAGGTTCATGTGTTCCACACTGTGCATGCAGCTGTCTGCCTCTGCCTCCCTAAAAACCATCATGTCCACTGGGTGACTTGAATGAGGGGCCTGAATAATCTGAAAGATTTGAAGTTCCCAGAAGGAAATAGGCCAGCAGGCAGAAAAGTGTCTGTGTCTGTGTTCAGGCTGATACCAGGAATGGACTCACATTCCTTATGAGAGAACCAGCATTAGACAGAGCTGTCATTGACAGCCCAGCACTAACCTGTGTCCTCAAGTGCCACATCTACACATCTTCTCAATACCTGCAGGGTTGGTGACTCCACTGGAACAGCCTGTTCCAGTGCTTGACAACCTTTAGTGAAGAAATTTTTCCTCATATCCAATCTGAACCTCTTCTGGCACAACATGAAGCTATTTCTTCTTGTCCTGTCCCTTGCTCGGTGGGAGGAGAGCCTGACCCCCACGTGGCTACACCCTCCATTCTGGGAGTGGTGACACCAAAAATGTCACTCCAGAACCTCCTTTTCTGCAGGCTGAACCCCTCCAGCTCCCTCAGCTGCTCCTTATCAGACTCATGCTCCAATTCTTTCACCAGCTCATTTTCTCTGGAGTCTCTCCAGGCCCTCAATGTCCTTCCTGCAGTGAGGGGGGCAGAATGAACCCCAGGATTTGAGGTGCAGTGCCAAGCACAGAGGGACAATCACTGCTCTTGTCCTGCTGGCCACACTGCTGCTCACACAAGCCAGGGTGCTGTCAGCCCTTTCTGGCCACCTGGGCACACTGCCAGCTCATATTCAGCTCCAATCCAGAGGATTAAACCCAGGATAATCCAAACACCAGACGCAAAATGGCAGGAAAGAGGTTCCATGAATTCATGTGGGTTTTTTCCCCACATCTCTCCCCAAGAAGTCCTGCCAGGAAGGCTTTTCATGCCAGCCCTGCAGACCCTGTGCCCACACTTGGTGAGTGCCAGAGGAGGAGAGGCAGCCAGGCCAGGAGTGTGAGCAAACCAGCAGACCTGCTTCCAAGGACACGGGAGGCAGCTGAGTGTGGAAGGACACAAACTTTGGTTGTTTGGTTTGGATTGAAAAGGAAGGCTCATTTTAAGCTTCATGGGTTTTTTTTGGTTTTTTTTTTTGAGGGATGGAAGAAATCAGACTTTACCAAATTCAGGGAAAAACTGGCTTTTCAAAACCTGGAGAGGATCAGGGCCTAAACAAACAGAGTCTCTGAAATTAAATAATGCAAATGTACTTGACAGATTCCCTGTTCAGAAAATGGTGCCCAAGAACAAATAGTTCTTTGGCTGCTGAAATGTTACAGGATATTGGCAGCCTAAAGAAGTGAAAATAACCCCCTGAATCAAGACCTTCTGCATCCCCTGAGCTGCTGTGCTCCTGCCCTGTGGTCAGGGGTGTGAGCACTCTCAAGATGGTGATGACTGAATGATTTATGAAGTCCCTTTTTCAAAGGATGCCTCGAAAGGTGCATCTGTATAGCTGATCCCAGCCAGCCATGGCATCAGTCTCTGAAGACTGTCCCACCTGTTGTCTGTTCATTACATAAAAGCAGAGTGTGGGCCACTGGAGTCTTTGTTTGCTGCCTCTCCCAGCAGTTTAGAGAGGGGACAAATGTGAGCAAGGTACATGGACTGCTCAATTCACCATCCAATAATAAAGCAAAGACCAAGGGGATGGGGACAAACCAGAAGATCATGTTGGTGGCCTGCTTTGATCTGTCCCTCCAAACCTGCTGCAACCTCAAGCCTCCAGAGCTGATCCCTCCAGGTGAGCAAGCTGGTTCCATCAGGTTAGGAAGATATGATGCTGTTGGGAAAAAATGCCTCTTCATTAGGATCATTTGGCCATGGAACAACATGCATAAGAAGTTCCTTAGCTGGACACTGACCTGAAAAGCAGGAAAAGGTGGGAGAAGGAGCAAGAAGCCTCTTGGACTGCGCTCTGACAATCTGAAAACTCACCAGGCATTTCAACTATCAAGCTACCCCAAAACACATGAGCAGTGTGAAGCATGAAAGCAGAGCTAGATCTGAATTTGATGGGTCAATATCTTCAGTGATTTGATTGAACTAAATTCAATCTTTAGTTCAGAGAGGTGGCACAGAGCTGAAAATTGAAGCTCAGCTACTGAAATTGAGTCTCAGGAAGGCAGGAAAGCAGCAAGGCATAAAGGGAAAGGAAAATAATTTCTTAAATAACTTCCCTTTAGATTCCTGTAGCTAAAGCCAGTGTTTGCCAAGAGATAATCCATGCATAGCCCTGCCTCCTTTACTTTGGAAAGGGACTCACTGGGGGCCAGACTTTGAAACCCCAGCGCCCAGCAGCCAAGTATGAACTCTCTTGCTGAGGAATTTCTTTCATGACTAATCCTGCTGGCTGTTCTGGTAGCAGGGGGAGCCCTCCCCTCCTTGGGGGAAAGGAAACCCAGCCTGGGCCATCATTTGCACCCAGCAGAGGCTCTGAGGGCACGGCAGTGTGATGCCACAGAGATGTTCACCTACCAGGAGCAGGTGCTCACTCATCACTGGGGCTGGAGAGGGAGTGGATTGAAGAGGAACAGCTCTCAATGTGCTGGCAGAGACCCCAGCCAAACTGAAGATTCTCTACAGGCTGCTTTAATTTCCAGGGCTGTCACCTATCTTGGAACAGTTGTTGCTCTCCAGGAGCCAAGGCCATGGCCCTGTGTGGTCCTTGGAGCCAGTTGATATCTCAGTGTGAAGAGTCCTGTTTTGTCCTATGAAGACATAAAAATTTGGTCTTTCCTGCACTCAAAAATACTCAAACAAGAGGAACTCCGAGTTCAGCCCTCTGCAGGAGCTTTGGGATTTCCTCCCTTCACTGAGAAAGCTCTTGCAGGCATGGTAGAGATTATCAGTAGTAGTTACAACAGTATTTATGCATTGTATTTTAAAGCATTTTGCTTGAAGCGTTCTGCAAAGAACCAATATTACGATAATAAGCAACAATTTAGAAATGATCATCAAAGTGGAAAACCAAGATAGATATAACATGCAGAGCCAAAGGGCATCATTAGAAGGAGGGGGAGGCTTCCCTTTGGAATGCAGCCATGATGCAGAAAATGCCTATTCAGAGCTAACTTTCACCTGATCCTTCTTCCCTTCGAGAAAAACGTGCATTTGAATTTAATGTTGCAATTTCAATGTTAGAATTCAGAGAGCAAACACAGCCATGAGCTTCTGCTAGTTCTGAGATCTCATTTGCCCTGCTTCTCTCCTCTTAGGTCTTATTCATCTTTAACAGGTTGTAAAGGAAAACACAGCTCTCTTGACTGCACCAGGGGTCAACAATATTTTCTGCTCTTGCTGAAGTGAAAGATCAGATCTTCATGGACTTGGGCCACAGTTGTACTGTGTATGACCACATAGTCCAATAGCAGTGACACAAGCATAGAAGAGGAATAGCTCTAAAGTATTATAGACACAATTTACCATGCTTCTTATGTTACTGTGATTGTACAGATTCTTACAGCAATCAATGCTTTTAATTAAAGCCCATTTTTAAGAGAACGTTCATTTTCACTGGAGGGAAAAATGTCAAAGACATATCTGTTTTCCTTAAAATCTGGGCATATTATAAAAAATAGTTGGAGTCCTAAAGGAAGATATTTTAATTTTCAGCTGGAAAATACTGGCTAAAGTGCCAAAATCTCAGCTTCATACAGAATAGGAGAAAGAAATTAAAATGTTTGGTGAAGTCTTTTCCTCTTTGGGTCATCCTTACCAGGTCACTGCTACAAGTCACATTCTTTTTCTTTTCTTCCTTGATTGCTCTAGGACATCCCTTCAAAATTCTGCTCTTTCCCTGGAATTTCCCACCTCTGCAGTTTTAACTCCACTGTCCCTCGATGCAGCAGGAGCCTGGCAAAGCCCCAGAGGCTGCTGATTTGGGGCAGCAGCTCTGTTGTGCTGTCAGCTGAGAGTCCTCCCACCAGTGCTGATCTCTTTCTAAGGCAGCTTTTACATCAGTTTGTAGGTGAAGGTGTCCTTCACTCTGCTATTCATGGACTTCAAGGATAAAGCATTTCATATTCTCATCAAATTTCTCGTTTCAGACCTTCTCTAAGCTTCATCCAGTTAAGCTGAACTGGGCATACAAACTCTTCAGCTTATGTGAAACTTCTGATAGAACACACAGTTTTTTTTAAAGAACATGGAAGCTGGAACAACCATGACAATAAGTATTTTGCTGCTTAAGCATTCTTCTTGTTTAAATGTTTTTGTCTTACATTCAAATTGAATTTTTTTAGTATTTTGACATTTATTTTTATTTTCCCCAGAACCCCACACAAATCTACTGGCATCTGTATTGTAAATCTTCCTTTTGGTCCTAATATATTTTTAAATTTCTGAGTTCTGACAGCTGTGGTTTTCCCCTTTGGTCTTTTCATTCTCAAGAAATTTTTCACCATTCTTGATGGGATGGTTGATCACACCTCTTATTTTTCACACGTAACACTCTGTGTGCGTATATAACGTGCATATATACATTCTATATGTTTAGTTTAGGGCAGCTGGCTGCCAGTGAGATGCCCTTAGCCAAGGCTGTTGGGTGGTGGCTCTAGCCTCATCTATTTGAGGCAGCAGGAGCTCCTCAGTTTTAGGATCCTATTTACCTCTGCTGAACTGCATCTGGTACTACTGAATTGTGCTGGTCATTGAGTAAATGCTGTAGATAATTTCAAAACCCTTGGCAAAATATCTTCTGGAGGCACCAAGATGGGTCCTTTGTGAGGCAGCAAAGGCATCTCTGAGTGCATCAAGGACTCTTTCCTCCTGATCCTAGTGGCTGAGCACACCTCTGCCTTTAGGAGCTCGGTGTGGGAGGCAGCTGGGCTGGCAGGCAGAGCCAGCCCTGTCACAGGGGCCGGAGAAGGCTGACCAAGAAGCCACAGGTTCCCCCGTGCCACATTGCCAAAGCAATGTTCCCATTTAGTCACTCGCACTCACTGTCTTTCAAGCCTCATTGAACTCCAGCAGGGGTAAAAAAGTCTCATTGACAAACGTGATCCTCCTCTGCAGGACAGAGAGGTTTAGAGGATGTCACTGCCATCACCCTGGCTGGGGGTAAGGCTGAAATAACTCCTGTCAACCCCACGATGAAAGCGGGATGGAGGAACGCTGCTAACAACAGGCGGCTGTCAACACTTCCAGAGCTCTGCCCTGAAATGAGGCCACTGGGCTGCCTCTAAATCCCTCTGTGGGTGTGTGTGCTGCTGTGAGCTGCGGGTCTCTGGGCATTAGGGGCTGTCTGGAGCAGTGAGGGGCCCTGCAGCTGCCAGAGCCCAGCTGAGGGTGACAGCTGTAGAGGCACTGCTGCTGCCCACCTCCCGCTGCTGCCGCTCGGCTCAGTTTATGTGTGACATAATTTCCCCATAAAGGAGGGCTGATTGTAAATCCAGATGGAAATGGATTTGCATGAAATGCACTTTAATTAATTAGCTAAATGTTTGCAAAGTGCTTTGAAGATGTAAAACTCCATACAAGTGTTCAACGGTTCTAATAATAAAATAACAATAATTAATTTCCCCAGGAAGCGTGTGTACAGCGTGTGCTCAGAATATTCCTATCCAAGAACATAAAAAAAATAACCCCACTTTACCTCTGACATTTTATTGAGGACTGAGTACTGCAATAAAATAAATTAATTCATTTATTCATCCATGGAGACTTCAGTTTGGCTCTAGTTTAAAAAAGAAAATAGCAGCCATAATGCCCATTAGTCAATCTGACAGAACAGAAGTATAATTTAGAGCAGTTAAGCAAGACAGGGCTGTTTAGCAACGAGGCATCTGATAAGGGGACCAAGTATCTCTGCTTTCAGTTTTCCCCTAAAAGCAGTAGGGCCCACAATAAGGTGGCCTGCAGTGACTCAAAATCTGGATGTTGTTCTGCATTAACTATGAAGAAGCAGAAGCAACCTGGGCTGTTACAGATCTTGTACACATTGCTCCTGGATGAGGTCTGGGAATTTCGGAAGAAGTGCTCATTTTGGTGCTTGCATTCCTTTAGATTTGATTTCTGCAAACATTTGGTCAGATTTCTGCAGGCAAGAAGTTAGTGAGATAAAAAAGCCATTGCAAAAGTTCATGCAAATATGCATTTACCAGAGGATTTGCTTCTGCAGCCAAGGCTTCCAGCATTTCAAGGTCTTTACAGCAAACCTTCAGCTCCAGAGTCAACCTTCAACAACCTTCCTTCCTTGTGCTGCATAGCCAGGATTGTGTTCTCTAAGGGAAACTGGGCTAGATCATCCTCACTCTGAAGGAAGAACTGACAATGCACTGCTCCTCCTTCAGCTCCCTGACAGCTTTTCACTTGAAATCACTCAGACTTGTTAATTTACCCGTGACATCCCACCAAATGCATCTGCTGGAGCAGGTCACCACAAAGACTCAAGGGCAGGGCAGAGAAGATCTGGGGATGGGCTGATTTCCCCCTGCATTTTTCATGCTTTACACAAGTGCAGGGATGAGTGGTGAAAGTTTGTGTCATTAATCAGTAGCTTATACCCAGAGCATTAGGGATTTTGAAGCTGAGGAGATAATGTGACAAATGAAAAAAATGATGTGAATTAGCAGAAAACTGACTTTCCCCCTTGATATTAATTCATTTCTATGGCAAGGGTGCACTTTCAGAGTGCAATCAAATTCATGAAGAGGTTTTGATGGATATGGAGAGACAAGAAAACACCATTTATCACTTGGAAAAGCTTCACAAAGCACAAGAAGGGCCCCTTTATGGAGTCATAACTGCAGGAGATGTCATCTGTCAGGGAGCCTGCACGATGGCTCTCCCTCCCCAAGTGGGGATGTGCAGATTGCAAGTGAGGCTTTAAACTTCTCTCCAGAGCCTGAGTTCAGGAGTTTGTTTTTAGTGTATTTTAGAAATAAAATCAGAGAAGAAAATTGGGAGAGTTGGGCTGCTTTCTACAGAGGGACTCTGCTACCCAATTCAGCCAGGAATTGTGTGAGATTCACCAGATTCATCTCAGAGCAGAGTTTTATGACAAAAACCATCTGGTTTGTTCCCTGTAGTCATTATTATATAACAAGAAGCACTAGAATGAGACACTCAAACAGAAACAAACCTGTGCTTTATCTCCATGCATTTAAGCAGATTGAGTGAGAGCAAATGATTTCAGATGTATCTCTAACCTCCTTACCAAAGCAGAGGAGATATTCATGCTCCACCAGAAGTAAAAAGAAGCATTCAGAACAGCTGAGGCCAGCTATCTTCCCCAAATACTTAACTGTTTGCCAAAACCTGGAAGATTATTTGACAGTCATCAGCATGAATTTTCTTGAAGAGGATGCCTGGAGTAAGTAGAAGGACCTGAAGGTTTTGAGCATACAAAACTAATATAACTTTACCCTGACCCTGAATTCATCCTGCTTCTGGAGAGAAGCAATGGGGAATTTGCAATCTCCATACAATCTCAACACCCTGACTGAATAAAAAGAACACAATTGACAGGCTGCATTTGACCATTATGTTATTGAAAAATTCCCACCTATGAACTAAGGGATTTAGCCCTTGGAAAACCTACTTGTATTTGCAGAGCTGTTTCCTGACCTTTTCTGTAAGCCAACGTAGTCATGAGCAGTAAGATCAAAGGCCTGATGAATGTCTGATGTGAAGAGAAAAGAAAAGGCTTCAGGCTCCTTCCCTTAGAGACTGATGAACACTCATTTCCAGTTAATTTAATAGGGTATATGCTGAAAAAGGAACTCCTGTATACAGTACATTGAACACAATCTCTTATATTTTCTCTGCCTAAGTGGATGGTCTGTTCTAGTGAGCCTCTGTCTTAGCAGACACTAAATATTATGTTTGTCAGATGAATGTACCTCTTCAGGAGCTCAGTTTGCAGGCACTGAGGGCACTTCAGAGGGCAGATGTCGTTCAGAACGCATACAGAAACCCTGTCTGATTTAGGACAAATGGAAGAGGTGACCTGAGCCTCCACTGAGGTAAACCAGCCAAGTTTAATTTATTTTGGTGCAGCAGCAGTGACTGTGGTCCCTGATGGTCCAAGTTGGATGCTCCAGAGCAGCTGACTCTGGAGCAATTAAAGAAAGGGATGAAGGAGCATGTTTTAGGACAGCAACAGCAACATCAGGCTTAAAAGCTGACAACTGAAATTTAATAATGCATTTCATGACATGAGAGCATTTTGTTCCTGAGCCATCACTGAGGACTGTTTTTTTTGGCATAATAGCTGAGCCACACTCCTGGAAGGAGCAGGAATGATCCTGGGGGAAACAGCCCCCCTGTCTGAGGCAAAACTCAGTGGGAGCAGCTCTGCCTGTCAGCCCCTCAGCACTGACTCCTGCACATTTCACAGGAGAGAGGAGCACAGAAATATGTGTCCTGACTGGTAGTTCCTAGCCCAAACCTCTCTATACAAAACCAAAATTCAGCTAAATTTGCCAAAGACATCTTCAAAAAGCCTTTTGGCTGGTTCCTACCTGGGGAATGATAATCTGTCTCTACAGACAATGATTTTGGGAGGGACATTATGAAAGGGAGGAGGGAAAGAGTTGACATTATTTAAAGAAATCCTCTTAGTGAAGCTAAGCACGTCATCTAGATCTTCATTTTGCAGGTGTCAGGTAAATATAAGAAGATTGTATTTGCAGTAGGCAGGAGCCCCTGCTCAAGCCCAGGTATCCACATTAATGTTAGCAGCTGCTTTAGGGTTTTATTCACTGGGACATTCTTACAACCTAACCCCTTCAGCTGCTCATTTCCTGCGCTTTGCAGGATGGTGAGCAAGGTGCAGGGAAGGGAGAAAATTCTTAGAGGGGAATGGAGCATTTTACTGCAGTAATTACCAATTTAATTATTTCATATACTCTCTGCCTTTGATGGTTATCATCAACACACAAATACTCTGCAACAGCATAATTTCTCTGGAAGAAGCAAATAAAAAATCAAATGGTGATTGGAGCCATCAAGTTTGTCATCTGTGCCCCTGTTTCTTTTGTCAGGTTCCTTTGTGGAACTCAAGTTTGTGTGGATCTCTCCCCTAAATCCACTGAGCAGAGTCAGGGCCACAAAGCAGACTGTTCTCTGTTCTTTTTGGAGCTTAAATGAAGGTTGGAAGAATAATAGAATGCCCTGCATTGGAAGGGATCCACAAGGAGTATTGTTAATCTATTTCATTGTAGCTGGGGTGGTCAGGGCTGTAAAATGCTCCAGTGGTTAACTGCACTTTTATAACCCTGTACAGGACACAGAGTGATGCCAGAAAGCCTCTGCATTTACCACTGCAGAGGAAGTGGAAGGAGACATGCTCCTAAAAGTGCAGTTTACCAGGGGAAGCTGCAGCAGCTGTATCTGTGATAACAACGAGCTCTTCCTTCAAGTTCAGCCTAGGATTCACCCTCCCTTTTTCCTGAAACTCAGACAATTCCACGTTGGATCAAACACATGTGAGATGCTACCAGGCTGGTCTCTGACAGCTGGAACAGCTCCAAGGGTACTATAGACTGCTTCTGTTGTAGCAGAGCTGAATTGCATGAGGAGGAACTCAGAGCTTGCCATCATTACCCTCTGCAAATCAGGACTGCAGACGTCCCTGCCTGTCCTGTTCACTGCTATCACTTCAATGTTTACTTATCCTCCATTCTGTTTTCTCTTGATTTAGTCTCCAGTCATGAGCATATTCTTCCACCTTTCTTCTCCTTGGATGAGGGTAGAATGTGGCCCCTGGCTTTAACTAGCCACCCTAGCCTGCAGGATACCTGCTGTGCCTCTCAGACACTGTCCCTGTTATCCAGCTGGGACAGAACTTTGCCTCCAACCTGGAAAATGGAGGTGCCAGCAAAATGAGGAGCTGCAGTTCTTCTCTCTGGTCTCAGTGGTAATAAATCAGTGTTTAAAACACTTTAGCTTTTCATCATCCATTAGAGGAAACATCCGCTGCTCATCTGTTTTCCTTCTGCAGTTTCATTGTCTTCACGAGTCAGAATTAATTGATTTCTTTGTGTTGGGTTGGGTTTCATAGGAAGACTAAATATTCCCAAGAGATGAAAACATGAACTGAGTGGTGTGTGTGTGTGTGCAAAATAGATTTCCATCTAGATAAGGGCAAAGGGAGAGTTCAATACAGAGTTACTGTTATAGTCCTGGAGACACAGGAAAACCACAAGATTGCCCTATGTGCAACATGGGAACAGGTTGCTCAGAGAAGCTGTGGCTCCCTGACCTTTGGAATTGTTCAAAGTCAGGCTGGATGTCCCTACCTACGGCAGAAGGTTTGGACTAGATAATCTTAGAATGTCCTCTCCAACCCAAACCAGTCTGGGATTATATGGGGCCGCTTAAGTAGGCACAGAAATATCTATTTTAGAAATAAAGGAGAAATCCATGATGGAAGTTAAATTGTTTGAGAGAGATCAGACAACAGACAAACTACATAATCCTTAAGAAAACTGAGGAATTCTGGATGTCGCTCATGCTCTCCCTTCCGAACCCTGTTATCATCTGAATGTGTAAGAAAACAAAATCTACAATAAAATAAGCTTCAATCATAAGTCAGTGAAGCTGAGGGGTCAGCAGGTCCCTCAGTTCCTCTCCTAATCAAAACCTAAAAAGACAAGGAAAGTTCCATTTCTGCCCAGTAAAATGCCATTATTGTGTCTGACAATGACAGGTTTTGCATACACAGGCACACAATGTACACGTACACACGTACAAAGCCGTTCCATAATAACAGGTTGTCTGGCTTGGTCTCAAAGCTGACATAAATGAGCAGACCAGGAGCTCCTCTCCTGCTATTTTATGGACTATGAATAAGATTGCACTTGTCCTGATGATCCTTCCATTTGGCCATCATTCCTAACCAGCAGACAGAGTGCCCCTCACAAAGAAAGGACACATCCACACCCAGGAGTCTGTCAGACAGAGTCCACACGTCACTCTAAACATACCCACTGTGAACCAACACATATTTTTCTCCCTTCTTTAATTTACAATAGTTTTTCTCTTTGCCTCCCATTTCCACCTGCTCCCTGGATGGAAATTGCACTGCTGGGAAGGCAGGGACACCAGCTGCTCTGTAGCTCTCTCCATTCATCTCTCTTAGGTCCTGGATCACTCAGGTGCTTTTTTTGATGCTTTTTGTGATAAGCACCTGCTTGAATCCACCCTTGTTCAGTGAAACATTTAAAACTCATTGTAAGCCCCACTGACACCAAGCAGAGTTAAACACAGTTAATGCCATACTTAAAATTCAGCCCAGTTGTGTAGTGCTCTGCCAAATCATTATTTGGCACTGGATAGCAATGCAGGCCTAAGTGACCTCCAAAAGGCTGCTCATTATAGCTGTTTATAGCAGTTAGAGACAAATACTTTAAGGTGCAGTTAAGGAAATGTACCCAGCTTCAGATCCTTGCCACTCACAAAAGCTCAAGGAAGCTGAGAGGAGACGGTTCCATTTATTCTCCAAATGTGACATAAACTCTGAGGCATAAATGCACAGAAATGCTGCTTTTAAAATTTTGAGGTTAGCAATCATTCACAGCTGCCATAAAAGCCAGAAAATTTCCATATACTTCATTTTAGCTGCCTAAAAACTAAATCCACTTGTTACAAAATCTGAAGGTAACTTAGGGATGTTTGCTTGTAGCTGCCTACCTACAATTTCCAACACTTGGAAATTCATCATCTAATAAAATTATTTGAGTGGAAACCATTCAGCATCTCAGTTGTGTTCCTGACTTTTCATGACCAGCTGAGATAACTCATTACTAACACAGTGCATGTGCACATCAACACCAGCAGGAACAGCCCCCTGGAGGGTGTGGAGTGGGCTGGTTATTTATGCCAGAGCACAGGGAGTGAGGGGTCCAAATCTGTACCTACACCATCCATATCCTCAGGGTCATAAAGGTACTGAAAGTGCCTGACTCTGCTCTGCAGAAAATCTGCCTGAGCCATCTGCTCTCCAAGAGTTTGTTGACCAGTGCACAACTGGAGTGGCAGTGCCTAATGGGCAGATGAAGAGAGCAAGCTAAACAGCTCAGCCTCTGACTATTAAAAACTGGCTTTGGTTGGGCTGCCTGGCTGAACTGCCAAAGGTTCAGCTATTAGAGGGCTCAAGATGCTTATCTAAAAATAGGTTTAGGGCTTTTTGTCAAATTTCAGCACTGTGGTTCTTTCTAGCCTGCTATAAAATCTGCCTGATCTTTGGATCTGCCTGGAGCTCTGTGGAGATCAAACTAAGGCAATGAGAACCACAGAAAACAATAGATTTAGTGGTGGGAAGTATTCAAGCCTATCTTTTATTTTCTCTTAGATGCAGCCCTAGTACTGGTCTCATCAGAAACATCCAGAAGGTCTTTCAAAGTGCAAGGAATCTCTCAGGTCAGGTATTCATTGGAAGAAGCAGGACCTCAGCACCAGCCATGCTGTCTGCAGGCAGAACCCTTCAGGTCCCACTTCTTCCTGCTGTTGAAGGAATTTATGCCTTGAAAGAGCTCCAGCAGAGCACAGCTCCTCTGCCTAGCAGTACACTCACCATGAGCTCAGCAGAGGTGACTCTGCACCATTTCCCTTGTCCAAAATATCTGCTGAGATGTTTATATTTGGCTCTGCCTGCGTGTGGAACCTCTCCTCAGCCAGGACCCTGTAAAGAGCTTCGCTGCAAAGCATGGGTGAAGCTCCAAACTGGTGAAATGAGTGGTGAGACAGGAGGCACAACCTCCACAGGAGGGAAATCATGACAACACAGCCTGTAAAGAGTAGCAGATGCCACCATGTTCACCCAGAGCTTGCCAAAGATCTCGTTTGTTTGAGTTCCCTCCATTGCCTTTTTCCACGTACGTGGTTGCTCATGCACACAAAGCCAAGGAGTGGCTGCACGGGGATAAACACACACATGCTCAAACCCAACCACCCTGTGCTCCTTCTGCCAGCTGGAAAAGGAGGGCTGCAGTGTTTCCTGTTTTCCCTGTTTCTTACCCCCACAGAAAAGTCTGGGATACCAAACAACAACCTGTACAGAGAAGATAGAGCGATTTAAAATGGACAAAAATACCTGAAACAATCTCATCTGCTTCACCCAGGAGGAGTTGCTATTTCACTTCGATGCCTGCTGAAGCTGTGGATGTCTCCCTTAGTCTCAGCAGTGATTTTCGTTCCTTAATTAATCAATTACACATGTAACTGTGGTCCATTAGCAAGGCAGATGACTGTCTTCAGATGCTGATTACTGGTTTCGGAAGAGCCCAAAAATATTTCAGTAGGATGAATAAATTTCCTCTATGAGGTTTTAATGAGACCATTTAGCTTTTTTTTTTCTTTTTTTAAAAAAACAAGAACTGAAATGGGTGTAATAAACCGACTCCACCTACATGATGCACAGGGGAAAAACAACAGGCCCCAGTTTTAGACCCTGTCTGCACTTAATTGTACTTGGAAGAGTATATAATGGAGGGCTAATGGTACCTATGTGTTTAGCTCACTTAGCAGTGCAGAGGGGATGATTTCCTATACACAGTACAGCACTTTGATTGGCTGTTTTATAAGATAATGATCAGGACACATACATTAGTAATAGACTGCCATGGCTAGTATGTCCTGAGTTATAAACCCCAGCTGGTCGTGGTCATAATTATTAATAATAACAGTAATCTGCATTTCTAAATCATATCTGACCCCAAGAGCTACTGGAATATACTATTTATACAATATGTACATTGCAGTAAGTCTAAGTTCATCTGTGTATAAATATAGGGGCATTTTTTTCAGTATGGGGACACATTTTCAAAGAAAGAATTCAATTCTTAGAGTAACTCAGTCCCACAAAAATACAGCCGGGATTTCAGTACTTAATTTTGGCATCTTCCCATAGTATGCACATTGTGTCTGTTCATTTCATTAATCCATTATTGACAAGAAGAGCTCAGGACTTTGATTTTAAATCTCATCTGAGAGTCTGAAAGCCTCTCCTCTCCAGCAGCTGCTTGCCCCTGGGTCACTGCTACTATTATATGATGATTTATATTTACATATTCTGCTTGGAGGTTGCATTGTATTTGCTTGCTCCTGTTTTTCTTCCTGACACTGAGGATAAAAACAGCAATCAACATGGGACATCAGCAAGGGCTCGCAGCTGGCCCCATCCCCATTACCTTCAGCCTTTCCTCATGTTTCACTGATTATTTTCCAAAACGAGAGGCTTAAGCTGTGAAATTCCTGAAAAATTAGTTCTGAGCTCAGGCGCTAAAAATACACATTTCATGTAATGCTGGAAAGCAGACAGGGTGATCCCCACTCTGTGTTTGCCAAAGCATCTCTGAAATCCAAATAAATTGAACTTCTTATTCAATCAGTGTTGCCAAGTGGATAGGTACAAGCAGCTCCAGTAGTGAGCAAGTAAATTGGCCGTATTCTGGGATTTATTCTGGTAGGCTTTTTACTTGTAAGGGAGGCATCACAGTCTTTTATTCCTGCTGGACCAGTGTCCTACATCCCCCCTGGACACATCTCCAGAACTCCTGGTCCTGTCCAAAGCTTTGGAGTCAACTGGGCTTTCACTCCTCTTTCCTTTAAGGATATTTAGATTTGACTCAGAAGTCAGGAATATATGGATAAAACATCTCCAAAGCTGGGATAAAGGCAGTAAGAAGCAATTTGCATTGTAAAGAAGTTTTATAAGTAATGCAGCCTATTAATAACTGCCTCCACTTGTGACAAATGTCACTGGGCTGATTTGAGCTGCTTTGGAGGCGGCACAGATACAATTATCTATCAGCCCGGAAGATACTCTCCAGGAATTATTCACATTTGAAGGGGGTTGGGATGGTGGTTTCTTTTGTTTTGTTTACCTGATGAGCAATTTCAACCCAAAGGTCCTGCTTTTTAAAGGCTTCAGACTCAGGGTCACTTCTGCAGGGCATTTACATCTCCCCAGCCCATCAGCTCTGTTGTGCTTTGTGTTGCACAATCTTGAAAGCAAAACATGAAAAGAATTAGAAATCAGAGGAGAAGATTTGGGCATTTACATAGCTTCAGGGCTGTGATGGCCAATGAAAAGGTTGCTGGAAAGACAGGAATCTGTGAGCTTTCTTCAGAGAAAAGTTTTGCAGTCAGCTGGCCCTCATCATAGTTTGACACTTCTGAGCTATCTTCTTTAGAAGAAGTGCTCTTACTGAACCCAAGGCATTTGGAGGAGAAAACAAACTCCCACACAGGCAGAAAAATTGCTGTAATTCACCTGCTGAGAGTGAAGTCACTCTCAGCAAAAAGCCCATGAAACAGGTCCCATTACCTGTCCTTGAGTTGGGAACAAGGGGAACAGAATTGGTCGCATCTCTGGATGTGACTGCATGTGGGAGCTGTCAGTCCTCAAGACTGCATGAATCATGAAAGTCAGCAGAGTCAACAGTGAACATTTCAGCTCCCTCCATCTGTCCCTGCAGATGCTGGAGAGCTCCATCTCCTGCCACCTCCCAGGGGCTGACTCTGCTCATCCCCAGTCGTGTCCTGCAGCAAGCTGGGATTTGCTGAAATCAGTGAACTTGGTTCTTTGCAGGACTTGTTTTCCAGCAGGAGCACTCACAGGAGGTGTTGTGACAAGTGGCCTCACTGCTATCCCAGTCCAAGCAGGCACTGCCTGCAGCCTCAGGCCAGGGGAATGGTTTTGTGCCCAGTGACAAAGGCACCAGCTCCTCACCAGCCCTCCACACCTCTCAGCAGCTTAAGAGACAGCAATGGCACAGTTACCAACACCCTCACATTTTCTGTTTTATTACCTCCAGTACAAATATCAATTACACAGTCTGACAAGGAGAAAATGAAATTGCAAAGTGTTAGGCTGCAGGTATTTAGTCCAATGATTGGGGCTGTCTTTAAAACAATGTAATGACACCATCCTGCATGGATAAGAGAGAGATGGGGTATTGTGTGCATTCCTACACTTTGAATTTAAATTAAAATTTGCTGTGATTTAAGATGTTATCTCCTTTGAAGGTCTATACTTTCCTTGGAGAGAATAATTATTCTCAGCTAATAATGTGAGTTGCTAGGCTAGTGATTAGTATATTTGCAACAGGGTAAATTTGCTTCCTATTGATGAAGACTCAGGTGTGTTATTTACTGTACGATAATTTCAATCTGGAATTAATCTTTGGCTTGAAAGGACACCTATTCTTTAAAGCTCATCATCCCCTTGTCCTGCTTTTGCTTATGTGTTCAGTTTTGAAGGTACATTTTTCTTCATGATTTGCAGAAGTCATTACCAAATGCTTGGAAGTCCACCAGGCAGGTTACCTTGATAATTTCTTTTATGAATAGTAATAACAACAATGTCAATAAATAAAGTTAAATCATGCCCAGAGGAAAACAAAGGAGTCTCTTGTGAGTTGTGCTTGCAAAGATTGGTAGTAAGAAGGCAGCAAGGACATAAAATAAGCAGGCAGCATTATCCCCCATGTCCCATTTTGAAACCAAATTAATCAGGCCACCACCCAAGGACTTTACTCATAAATGTAATGCCACACAACACATTCTTACTACAGAGTCAAAGGGGAACACAAGAACTAATAGCTCAGGGCTATCACCCCTGAGCAGCTCAGGACAGGATATTTTAGTGCTTTATTCCTCAATCAGCACAAGGGCAGACATGGAACTGGACCAGGATCCCTGTGTGTAAACAGAAGGATGGAGATTGTCCCCCGGACTGGCTTTCATGCCTTGTGCAGTTATTCAGGAGGCCTATTGAGAGCAGGGTCATTGCACTGGAAATGTCTGTGGGACTGACATTTCACCCTGTGCTCATTCCTTGTCCTGTAGGAGGAAGCCCTGGCTGAGTAATGCCTGGTGATCAGCTCAGCCCTCACTCCTTCCCTGCTGTTATCTCACAGACTGGGGAACTCATTCCCAATGATTATGTTGCTGATAAGGGAATTCCCAGGACTACAGTGGCTGAACATGTTGGATTTACATCATCTTGCTTAAAAATCAGCATTTCATTTGCATCATGTCTCCAGATTCCAACTGCATCAAGCAAGGGAGGGTGCTTGGGGAAGCCATACCTGAAGAGAAAGAAGAAAACCCAGAGAGAAAAGGAGACAGGAGGCAATTTTCCCAGATTTTGCTGTGCTGTGAGACACCTCAGAGATCTAGTTCAGAAAGTCTTCTCCTAAAGTGAGAAGGAGCTGTCAGCTTTCCAGTGAGCCACACCACCACCCTAATTTTCATTCAGAGAACTTGCCACCCACACCCCCACGAGCCTGGGGCTTGCACACTCAGCAGAGATCTGGGCTGAAGCCTTTGCACCCTGACCAGTGTGGTGCTGGGAGAGGGCTGGATGGGGCTTTAAACAACCTACTCTAGTGGGAGGTACCCCTGATTAACACCACAAGATAATGGGCAGAAAAGGGTTTGAGTTTGGGGCATTTGGTTTGGTTGGATGTTAACATTCCCCTGCTGAGTTTTCCCATCTAGATTTCTTCTTCTTTATGAAATCCTGTCTCTAAAGCCTATCAAGGCAATATTTCATCCCCAGTGGACACTGGAAGGTTGCACTAATCATGTTCATGATTTAGGGACACACTTGACTTCAGCCTTGAACTCTTCTGTGGTTGATGTGGCATTCACTCAGGGTTACCTCTCTTTTTTTTCCTCTTTAATGAGATTTTCTTCCCACAAGTTTTCTACTGAACCTTGACCTGAGGAGGCAAGGAAACAGGTTATTTGGGAGCAAATGTGTAGCATTTACTAGGAAAAGTTTCTTTAACTGATCTGGAGGAAAGGCATTCTGCAATACCAGAAATAAATATCAGCAAGGACATGATAATAACTGGCACTCCGAACCCAAACCCACTCAAAACCTCAGAAAATCTACCTGAGAAGGTCTCTTGAGCCCCTAAAGTAGGGGTCATCCCGCACAGAGCAGGAGATCTGTCCCAGAGACCAACAAAAAGGTGACACTGTTCCTGTCCTCTTCCAGGTGGGATGCAAAAGGGGACAAAGTAACTTAGCAGGGTCCCACAGCTGTGCCAAGCCAGGGCTGCTCAGAACTCCTTATGGCCTCTTTGGATAGGGTCAGAAGAGGGCTGTAAATAGTTGTTCTGAAATATTTATAGGCCTAAGGGCTCAGCACGAGGCTGGTTGCTTCAGAGCAGTTTGTTGTTCAGGGGTCTAAGGGAAGGAACAGGGTTCCTGGGAAGATTTCAAAGCTCTTATCCTAAATAAGAAAGGATGAAAGAGCTGAATTTATCATTAAAGATGTGTTTTGAAGGGCTGAGTACAATATTCTTTTCTCATTCTGAAGCAGAAGATTTCAAGGCTAAGAAAGGGCTCCCTCTGGAGAGATCTTACCAACTTCTTCTGCAACCCCAGGACAGGAGTGGATCCTGCTCCTCTGCTGCCCATGGCTCTCCACTGCTGGACAGGCTGAAGTCACATCCTCCCTTTACTGTACCAGGGTAACAAAAGCAAGGAGTGAAGCCACTTGAAATCTGGCTTTGGTTTCCTTGCTCTGTTTTAGTAACCCAGTAGCTCTTTTGTTTATTTATTTTTTTTTCTGTAGTGAAGGAAAAGCTTTGCAGGGAATTCTAAACTTGTGGTTCTCAGAGAGAAAGCATCAATACAAAATTCATGGTGGACCTCAGCTGTGTCCAGGTGTGGTGGGAGTGAGCTCCTAAGGCTGGGGTAAAGCCCTGCTTAAGAGGATCACAAGCCTCAGGCTGGGCTCTTTAGGCTCTGGAAGCTGTGGGCAGGACAGCTGCAGTGTTGATTTTAGTTGGTTAATTCCCAGCAGGATCAGAATTCTGATCTGACTCATCCATATATGGAAAGCATCAAGGGTTTGTGGCTTCAGGTTGTTTTGAGGTGATAAGCAAAGCACTTTGAAATACCTGTGTTGTCCCCTGCCTTCCATTCCTCATATGGAGACATGGGAGGGGTTCACAAACCCCTCTGTGGTGAGAATTCTCCTGTTAATAGCCCAAATTCTAACTGCAGAAGGTTCTGCCTTCTGGAGAAGGAGGAACATGTGAGACAATGTTGGTGACACCTTGTCATCATTAGCTGGGCTGGAGCCCTTGTGTGCAAAGCCCATTCCTAGAGCACCTCAGCAGGCTGCCCCAGGAGGCACCACTGGTGCAGCCCTGCAGGGAAGGCACTGCCCAGTCTGCAGGTAGAGGAGAAATGCAATCTCACCACATTACTACAGGGAATCTACATCTCTCTGGAGAACACTCAGGATGTGGAGGCTAAGCTTGAAAACCATTGCACTAGCCCACTGAAGCAGAAACCCTTATTTTCTCCCCCATAATTACATTTGCTTTGCTTCAGCTTTGCACAACTTGCATTCCAAAAGCTTTGGCATTAGTCAGCGCTGTTTGTTCTCTTAACTTTTGAGTCACTGCTTTTTTTGTTACCTCCTTTTCCCTGGTTTCGCTGAGGGTCAGAGCGGTGTGAGCTGTGTCTGATGGCCCTGCTGTGGCACCTTGTCTGTCTGATGGGGGTCCCGGGGCACAGCCTCCAGCAGTTACTGGTGAGCACAGGCCAGTCAATGTCGTGGGCAACTGCTGCCATCTCCTGGTCTTTAAATCCCCCAAAAAACTCGGGCATCATCAGCAAGGTTAAGTGCAATAATTTAGTTTTACATATAAGTGCATATGTGTGCATATATGTGTACGCACGCATATTTTTATATGTGAAAAAAGAAGTGCTGAACAATAAATTTAAATCTGACTTTTAGTATTTTCAAATAGTACTGTGTGGGTCAGTGCAGTAGTAATTCTGTACAATTAAAAGGTTAAAAATTGTATATAATCCCCTAACTGTTTGCACTGGCCATGGTAGCTGAAAGTTCTTCAGCTAATTCTCCTAGCTCACTGAGAATGGTGAAAAAAAAAATTAATAGTTTTTGTCTTGTTTATGATTGCCTGCTCACAAAAAAAACCAACAAAACAAACCAACTTGTCTGAGAAGAACAGACTCAGTATCTGCCCCAAAATCACACCATGGTGTGTGCATTGGCAGGGTGCTCAGTCTCCAGCAATTTCTACCCCAAGCTGGAATAAACAGGGCTCCATTTCCCTTCCACAAGGACCTGGCTAAGTTTTGCCCTTCCCTTGTCTTTTCAACAAATGTGAACTCAGATTGCCAAGTTTGGTCTCTGTTTTTGAAGTCCCCAAATTAGGATCTGAGATACAGGAGCACTGATTTACCATCTTACCATTACCTGACTCAAATCACATTTCTGATATGAAGTCACTTCACAATTCAGAAGCATCACTCAGACCTACTGCTGGATTTATTTTGTGGCTGCTAGGAATGCCATCATCCCCAGCCTTCTTCCTCCAGCAGGTAACCTTCTGTGACAGCTTGGATGAACTTGCACATCCAGGCAATCTGGGTCATTTATTAGTAGCAACGAGAATCTGTGCCAGAAAATCCACATGATGATGGTCAGGGCAGGAACATCAATATGGAAAAGCAGGAACACAGATTTGCAAAGGTTTGCTTACCAACCAGTCCATCCTATGTGATCTCAGGCAGATGTGTCATGTAATCCTGCTTTTAAATTCCCTGTGCCCTACTTTAAAATTAGTCAGGGGTTTTTATGCACCGTTTTTGTCAGCAGCCCTCTCTGAACATTCAAATATGGGATTTTTCTGCTTACTGAGACTTCAGCCTTATGCAGAATGTCAACTAGCCTGGAGTAAGAATGACTCAAAAACACCTGCAAGGCTTTCAGTGCAAATCTCTGACCTTTATCTAAGAACTCACTCTGTAGGAAATGCTTTCTGATGGTGTTTGCTGATGCAGGTTTTCCTGCAGGCTGAACACACAGAAGGACTTAGGGAAGGTTGACTCCATAGCTCTGCACTCTGCAGTTGGACAGGAGCATTGCAAAATTCCCAGCTGGCAGCTCCCACCTGAAACCAGCCCTTACTGATTCCACCTGAAACCAGTCCTTACTGATTCCCACCTGAAACCAGTCCTTACTGATTCCCACCTGAAACCAGTCCTTACTGATTCCCACCTGAAACCAGCCCTTACTGATTCCACCTGAAACCAGCTCTTACTGATTCCCACCTGAAACCAGTCCTTACTGACTCCCACCTGAACCCAGTCCTTACTGATTCCCACCTGAGCCCTGTCCTTACTGATTCCCACCTGAAACCAGTCCTTACTGACTCCCACCTGAAACCAGCCCTTACTGATTCCACCTGAAACCAGTCCTTACTGATTCCCACCTGAAACCAGTCCTTACTGATTCCCACCTGAAACCAGTCCTTACTGATTCCCACCTGAAACCAGCCCTTACTGATTCCACCTGAAACCAGCTCTTACTGATTCCCACCTGAAACCAGTCCTTACTGACTCCCACCTGAACCCAGTCCTTACTGATTCCCACCTGAGCCCTGTCCTTACTGATTCCCACCTGAAACCAGTCCTTACTGATTCCCACCTGAAACCAGTCCTTACTGATTCCCACCTGAGCCCTGTCCTTACTGATTCCCACCTGAAACCAGTCCTTACTGGTTCCCACCTGAAACCAGTCCTTACTGATTCCCACCTGAAACCAGTCCTTACTGATTCCCACCTGAGCCCAGCCCTCACCAACCCCAGACTGCTGCTGGCTCTGGCTCACCCAGTGAAACCCCAGCCCAGACAGACCCTCTCAGCTGAACCCAAGCTGAGGGAAAATGCTGGTTTAGTCCCCTGATGATGGAAATACCTTCAGGGTTTCTTTATTACATTTTCAATCTCTCTGGCTCTTTATTTCTCACTTTAATATTACCTTTAGCATGCTGCAGTGATGGGATGTGTAATAAATTTACCCAACAGATTTTCAGCACTTAAATTTCTTAACAACAAGCCAGAGCTGACTCAAATCAAAACCCTTCAGTGGGCCTAGGACAAGTGAGATTAGTGCATTTAATGTTTTACATAAAGAAATTCTTGCACAAGCCCCACAGTCTGGCAGCCAGCCTCCCCTGCCTGTGCCATGAGTTCTTTTCCTATGCACTTGCTGCTGTCTGAATCATTGCTCTGAAAGCATGGCCTGGACAGTGAGATGTATACAAAGAGCTGCAAATAGAAAGAAAGAGCTCACATGCCTAGAAATGCATCTGAGAAGGGAGTGTACTGTGGTCAAAGGGTGTGCCAAGCCTCAGAAGCTGCGCTTCTTTGGGGAGGCATTCCTGTTACAAAGCAGAGTTTAGCTTTTTGGTCTTGCACCACATTTGAAGATGTTTTGTCCTTCCTCCTACCAGAAAATTTCTCAGGGTAAAGATTTTCTCGTGTCCTGTATTTGGTAGTCCACAGAGTGAAAGGATTGTGATAGAAGGCAGACTTAATTGAGTTGGGGTTGTATGAAAGGAGGAGGATGAACAAGTAGCAAACATCAAAGAAAGCCCCTACAGTGTCAGGGTACAAAGTTACCCAGCAGAGCCCTTGTGAAAAGGCTCAAAATGTTCATTAAACACAAACACTACAAGAGCCATTCTTTTTCTTCCAGCCTTTTAATGTGACAGAGAGAACAAAAACAAATCCATTGGAACAGCTGCAATTTCCAGTGACGACAGGACACAGATCAAATAAAAAAATAAAAGGAGGTTTTAAACGAAGAAAAGGAACCAAGGGACTGGAATTGGCTATTTCACACACAGAGTTGACAGAACATCTAAATGAAACTTTCCATTAAAGCACGACACCAAGTGTTATTTACAGTGGAACTTGCAGTGTGTGTACATTTATACAGCACTAGCATCACATACAGCAAAGAAATTAATTTCATTTTGTTTCCTTCACAGTTCCCAGGCTTTATTCTTCCTAAAAGCAGCATTTGCTAATATAAGGGTGAGAAACTGGGGGAGTAACTTAATGCAAAATAAAATACATAGGGCTCAAATCTACATAAACCTAAAAATATCCTCTCAGGTTTTGTGACTCCTTTGGAAAGTCAAAGGACATAAGCAGGGAATATAAAAGGACTGAGGGCCTCCTTGAGAGCATCAGAGAATCCTCTGCTGTTGGAGGTCTCAAAGCAGGACCTGGAAGGGACCTGAAATCTGCAGAAAGCTCAGCTCCATGCAGTCCTGCTCTGTGCCCTTGTGTGAAGGCAGCCTTGGGGCTGGACCACTCCCAGGCTTGGGGAGCATCCCTCAGTGCCTCTCCAGCATCCCTGAAGGACATCAGGATGCTTCAGCACTTCCCAGTGTGCAGAACCTCTGGCACTGGATGTGGGTTTTCCAAGACTGACCCCCTTCATAGTCCAAAAGATCCCATACACCACCATTTGTAAGTCCCACAGCATTTCAAGCTATTTCAAAGAGTGATGTTGATATGGGCGAGGAGGGGATCACCCCACCCAGCACAAGCTGCAGCCACCACCTCTAGGATGTAGCAGAGCCAAAGGCAGTAACAGGAGGTGTCCTGCACAACTGGAGTAAATAAATCACAATACCACAACCTGTTACATCAACAGGGAACACAAGGAGGCAGAACTCTTATTGTAATACCACTGGTCGTTAATAATAGCATCAACAGTGCTTGGTGTTCCTATAAAAGCCTGTCTCTGCATGCTCAGAAATTCAGCAGTGGACTCCTCCCACTACAGTGCTGCAGAGCTGAAATCACAAAGCCACAGCAGGCCAGTTTGGGTTCCCTAGACTCACCTTTCCATGCCACAGTGTCCCTGGCTAAGTGGCTGTCCTGCTGTGCCACACGTGCACGAGGAGATCCAGCTGTCCTGTAGAAGAGATCTTTGGGATTTAAGGCAAGTCCCCTGCCCTGGTCCTCTGTGTCCCTGTTGCAGTGAAGTTCACAAATCCATGGAGATGGTGCTGTGCAGAGACCATCAGGGCAGCTGTGCTCAGCAGATTTCTCCGTGGATGGTCCAGTGTATCCAAGACAGAGACAGTCACCGTGGCAGGGGAACTGAGGGAGGAGATGTGCTGGCCCTTGAACAGCAGGGGCAAGGCTGATTTTACAGCAGAAATTAAGCTGAGCCACCAGAGGAGGTGCCTGAAGAGAAATCTTCCCTTGCTTGAGGCTCAAGGATCTGTGACCGAGGCTAAGCCTAGCAGATGGCCAAGGCTTGAAACTGAGCCCAAAACAAACCCCAGCCAATGAAGAGGGCTCTGCACCCAGCTGCTGTTTTGCTCTGGAGAGCAGCAGTGTGACACCTGCACTGATTTACACCACAGCAAGGACAGCAAACAAACACTTTGGGAATATTGGCTGAGCCTGTCCCCACTGAACTGGGTGGAGATGCCAGCCCAGGGGTCACAAAAGCAATGCCTGAGCTGGAGCTGCTGCCCTGGATCTCTCTGTCCTTGGAAAAGCAGGACTGTCCAGGGCAAGCCATCTCCAGCTCAGCACAGGGTCCCACACATTCCCTCTGCCTTTCAGCTGGGAACAATGGCAATCCATTCAGACCAGCCCTAGGTGTGTCACAGCCAGCTGATGGGAGCTCTCCTCAGCTTTTCCTTTCTTCCTTCTCTGTTCACTCTTGTCCTTTATCTCAGTTGGTCACAAACTCCCTGGATAAGCCAGGGGTAGGAGCCTTGTCCCAAAACGTGCAATATCCCTTGGCCCTCAAGTGACAGACCCATGGATTTTAGGGTGCAAAGAATTTCCAGGTGACATTGACAATGAGATCCCATTACTCTTTACCTTGTCCCAGCTGGTCTGTGGGGTAAGGTTTAGCAGCCTGTGAAAGAGCCATTTTATAAGGAAGAAAGGTTTCTAATATTGGATATTATTTCCTAATATTACCTTGTCATTTCTATCTCCTCATGATTTCAGTTTCTTCCTTCTCTGGAAATTAACAGGGAAGTTTTGCAAAATAAATGATGTCATTAATGTCACTGCAAAATGTCAATAGTGAACACAAAGAGGTTTGCTGTGAGCTTTGGGTGACATGTAAGTAGGAATGTTATGCAAAATAAATATTTAGACAAATATGTTCTAGCTCCTTGGAGCTGCACAAATGAATAGTCCAGAAAATGAAACAAAATTTCTCCCTCTCTGTCCAGTTGCAATGTGGTAATTGGCAAGCACAGCCCAACAAAATGGATGAAACCTAAAGGTCATGGTGACCTTTTGTGTTAAAATACATATTTAAACTGTTTCTCATCAAGCAAAAGGACCAGATATTCTTAGAGAAAAAACCCACATTCTAGGCTGGGATTCTGAACAGAAGCTGTGAACTGCTGCCAAAGGACATAATTACATTCACTCCTACCTTAGAGAAGGAACCTTGCTGTTTTGAAGACAAATAAAATAAATAATAATTTTTAAAAAAGAGCCTAAGCTACCCATAAAATGAAGAAATGAGGCATAATTAGCTCAATTATTACAGCAGCTTGTGATTTCATCAATTTCACATACCTCAGAATAAAGGTCAAAAAATCTCAAAGAGCCCATTGTAGCCCAGCTGATCCACGAGTGTTTATCCCTGATTGACACAACGATAAAAGTGATGCTCATTCGAGGCTTTTGCCTCATTGGCAAGGATTTGCTGCTCGTGTTCTGACCCTGCTGTGTCCTTCAGCTGCCCCTGCAGCAGCACCAGGCTGAGTCCCACAGCTGCAGCCTGGGCTGTGAGACATCCCTCCTGCAGGATCTCAGCCTAGCCTTGCTTGATTTTCTTAAAAAGAAACCAAACAAATTACCAAAAAAACAAAAACAAACGAAAACCAACAAAGAAGACCCAGCAAAAGTACAAAAGAACTTTTTTATGTCACAAAATATCCTGGTTTCACAAACTAGCTGCAGTGTGTGGTGGTTTCAGATCAATTCTGGTCTGTTGCTGAGCTTGTTGAAAGTTTATAATTAGTGTTATCTCACCCATTGTGAGCACTGGTGTGTTATTGAACAGGGTGCTTTTTGTTCTGGTTTCCCAAGAAAACACACCCCAAAATACACAACTCACTTTGCCTCTAGGTGCAACAGGACTTAACTGGTATGATAAAAAGGGCACACAAATTTCAGAAATGTTCTCCACAGGATATCAAGCTAAACTGTGCCACTTAATGGGGAATTTAATGTTCTGTACAGTGAAAGCTTGCTGTGTGCATTCCCTGTGTAACAAGTTAAATGGCTTTAAGTAACTGTGCTTACAGTGTTTCAATGAGACCCAAGTATATTAGAAAATCAAGCATCATATTCTTCAAATAATATGGCTAAAATGCTGGTAAATTCACAGTTACCATTCTCTAGGTATTAGGCAAAAATCCCCTATTTACACTGGATAATATGTACACATTTGGTTTGTGGAATGCTCCAATATCATATCAATTTCTCCTCTGTGAAAGCTGTAAGGAAAAAAACCTCTTAATCATTATAGAAATATATATATTCCCAGCCACTAAGACATTTAAATATTTGGTATCTGGATGTAAAGAACAAAGTGTTGCTAAGTTGGTCTTGACTCCTGATAATCTTGAATTACTGGGATTTGATTTTAGTGTCACTCTTTAAATCCTCTTAAGGGTGCAGAAATTAAAAATCCTAATTTTAACAGCTGATCACTTCAATGGGTGTATGCATGTTTGCAAGTAGGTGTAAATACATATATATATATTATATAATTATTTAGCTATTTCTCTTCCACAGCAAGAAGGTGTCTAGTGATTCCCTGTGCCCAAGTGAAGACAGTAAAGGGCTTTGAAGCTCCGAGTCTTCTGAGACAGCTGAGCACCCACTCTCACATCCTCGAGAAATCAGGACTCACTCTTCCAGGTGGGTGGAGTGGAAATCCCAAAATCAAGACAGCTGGGGCCAGTGGCCACACCTGCAAGTGTTAGCCCTATTGCTGGAGCTCACCTGGAGCGGGTTTGTTACCTGCCCCCCCTGGATGTGTCTGAGCACACAGATGCTGGGCAGGGCAGGAGGGTCAGGTCTGTCCTTCCGTGTCACACCCACGCAGAGCTGCTGGCTGCCTCTGGTGTCCTTGCAGGGGGATGCACAGGGACAGGGGGGGCTCCCAGCACAGGCAGGGTGGAACCCAAGCTCTGCAAGGGGTGTGTGGGGGCTGCATGCACCAGTGGTGGCTGTGACAAGGTCAGGAAGGATGCTTTTGTTTAAATCCCTGTGGGTTGTTCTTCCCCTCTGCCGTCTCGCTTTGAGGTATCGACAGAACAGTACAGAACGAACTTTTTGGGTTTTCCAGACATGGCTCTTTTTTGTTTGTTCTTCTTCTACACCTGCCCCCCCCACAAGCCCCCACGGCCTCTGTTGCTCACATCAGGACCTGCTCTCGAGTCTCTGGCAGGCGCAGAGCCAACAGGCCACCCCCAACCAGAGCGGAGGAGGCCAGAAGGATGGGAACCACCTTGGTTATCCCCACGAAGGAGGAGAAGATGGAGTTCCCCAGGATGGCACCAAACTTGCAAAGCCCATTGAGGATGCCAAAGGCTGTTGCCCTGTGGGGAGGAAAAGCAGAAAGCAATGGTTAGGAGGCAGGTTCTGGCACAAGTACACAAGGTTTGGATGGGTAATTTTGTGAATGCTCTTATGTTGCCCAGGCTATGCTTCCAGCAAGTAAAACTGGGCGGAATAAATAAGTAGATAAATAGATGCAGCTGTTTTGCAAGTCTGTGTGAATGGGGAGAATGTCTGTGTGCACTTATTTCTCCTTTTCATCTCACCTTCTCCCTAGCCCTAGAGTGTCCCCCTCTGTGAGCCTTTGCCCTCCCCAAAGACAGCAGGACAAAATCTGCTGTAGATCTCCTCAAAGCCCTTCCAAGGGCTGCCTGGACTGGGTTGTCACGAGAGAAGTAACCACAGCTCTCCTCTCAATTCTGTTTCACCCAGCAGCCAAAAGCCCACTACTTTTAAGGTACAGTCCCTATCCTTCATTTCTGGCTTCCCCCAACGGTCTGAAAAAGGCAAAAAGGAGCTTATAATGCTGTAAGGAAAGATTTAATCCACAGGACATTGTCCCAAAGTCCTCTGCTCTTCCCCATGTCCTAAATCGCTCTGTGTACATGGTTTTCTCCAGGTTTTGGAGGGGAGGGCTGCCCCAGTGATGAGCCATGATGAGAGGATGGGGATGCAGTGTGAAAGGCCAGACCTCCATGTGCATCCATGGAAATGACAGAGCACTTCTTTCATTTGGTGCCCCTGCCCATGGCATGGGTTTAAAACTAGTTGATCTTCTAAGGTTCCTTCCAACCCCAACCATTCTGTGATATCATGATTCTATGATTCTTTGATTTATCAGCCCATGATTTCCATATGTCCACGTGATCCCTGTGTTCAACCTGCCACGCCTGCAGGACTCTGCTTGCAAATGTCTGCTCTGACCCAGCATTACACAGCCCTGAAGGACTGGTGAAAGTCAAACAAATAAAAATATACAGCTCCCCCACCTACATGTCTGTAGGGCAGCTTTTTTTTTGCTGGGAACCAAGAGCACTAGGTAGAGGGTGGAGACTAACAGGAGGAATATTCTGAGCACCTTTTGTCCGTGGGGTAGAGCTCCACGGTGATGACATCCAGGGCGTTCCAGGCGGCGATGCTGGCCCCGCAGAAGAGGCACTGCCAGCCGATCATCGCCGACTCGCTGTTCCCGAAGAACAGGAAGAAGCAGCACACGGCTGAGATCAGCATCGAGCCGCCTGCAGGGGGAAACCAACAGAAAAACCCTGCCACCACAGCTTGTCACCCTGATTTTTAAAGTTTTTCTAAGCCTTCTGATGTTTGCCTTCTTGTAGCGAACTTTCTCACATGCTTTCTGTAAAACACTTATTGTTTTGCATTCTTTTATAGAAAAAGAGAAATTTGATAGGCTGTTTGTCCAGTGTCCTTGGAGAGGTGGCACTGTCACCCTCCAATCCACTGTCACTTTTAGAAATGTATAAATGTTAAAATCAGAAAATAAACTTCCCTTTTCTTCACCTTGAGAGCAGCAGTGTGTGCGCCCGTGTTGTTTCGTGTCCTGTAGCGACAACAGCTGAGCAAATACATCTGTTAAAGATGGCTTTCAAGTGATGGCATTGCATCCCAAAAAGTATTAAATCTGTGACCACACAAAAACACCTTGATGCTGCCTATCTGTCATTCTCTGATGCTGGAAGCCAGCCTGGAAATGTTCTCAAAGTCCACCTGATCTTGCTGATAGTCCTGCTCTACAAAGACTGTGAGGACAGGCTTTGCCAGGCAGGCCTCCAGCATCTCAGACTTCCAGATGGACCCAGGAAGAGCAGAGGCAAGTAAACATGAAAGTCCATGAGGAGGAAGCATCATTGTGAAGGTTTTTCAACTTGAGTTTCAAGTGATAAGCTTGTGCATTTCATGTCGTATCACTTGACACATTTCTAGTCCCAATTAGGATAATTTACAGTCACTTGTATGAAGCACTTGAGGTCTCTTTTAATTATAAGAACATCATTAGATTTCATGGCACATTTGCACAGGAGCCAGAATTTTATGAACATCACCAAGGGAGAAAGTGAGAGCATTCATGCTCAGTTAGGCACAGTTCAGATTCAGAAATATTAATAGCTACATCACTGCTTTCTGCTCCATTGGGAATTTTCAACTGAAAGATGAATTTGGGAAAAATCAAACTGTTTTTCACCAGAATGTTCTGTTATCACTGAAATATCTCCATTTATTACCAGGAAAGCAAACAATTTTCTCTGTTGTTTGGTGTTCTTGGAGTCAATTTAGCACCATCCAAAATAATTTGGATGCTGAAGTGTAACTAAAATGCTTCAATTTGGACATTGCATTGCACCTTGCCACTGCAGTGGCCTGCCTATGAAAAGCTGCTGTGCAGGACTCCTGTGGATATTCCCCCTGCTCCAAGAGCTCAGCCCAGCACTGGTGAGGGCACCAAGAGATCTGCTGTTTTGTACAAGAGAAGGTTTGGCAGGATGTGATAAAAACGAATTGAAGACTCAGCAAGGCACATAACACAAAGGAGAAATTCAGTTTTCCTGTTAAGCTGACCAGAAATAATGTGTTCCACAGAGTGATACAGGTGGGATGCCAGAAGGCTCTTTCAATTGGAAATTCCATAGTGAAACGTTTCAGCATGTCATTACTAATTTTTGTCCCGTTCTCGTCTTTTTGCAGGAGAAATAAGCATTTAGGGCTCCAGCTGTCATCTCAATTCCAGATGAAAATGCTGAAATGCTGACATGTTTGCTGGATGGACAATCTGATTCTCATTCAGCTCCCTCTAATTTATTTCTCACAGACCCTCTGGTTTGTTTGGGTCTTTTTCAAATTCACCACATGAATGCTCATTTTCCCTCAGTGTAAATTCCTGAGACAGTCATCTTGCTCTTCTTTAACCTGTCTGAAGGTGAGGCTGAGCTAAACCTTCCCTCTGTTCTCAGAGGAGAGAGAAGAGCTCAGGAAAGTGATTCATCCCTTACCCCTGAGCCACATGCCTGATTTTATTACCTTCCTGTGGCTGTCCCTCAGGGCATGATTCCCATATCATGGGATGAGAACAAGGTCTGAACCCTGGAGGCTGCAACACCAGCAATTCCCAAAGTATTCATAAAGCTGATAAGGTGATAACTTGATAACTTCCTCCCATGATGCTAAAGGGGTCCTTTAAATGATCCTTTCTTGGCTGTGACATGGTCAGTTAATTTGCCATATGGTCTCTGAAGCTGCTTGTGCAATCATTTGAAAATCAGATAAAAACCAAAAGAGGGAACTCCTAGGCTGTCAAGCTGCCACATCAAATAACCTTTGTGAATATTCATTGCTACAAGCAAAATGTTCATTTATTTATACAGAGGCTTTGGACTTCAGCAGCAAGTCAACAGGACCAAGAACTCCCTTTTTAGCTCTGACCCTGATTTGCTGAACACTGCAAAAACATGCAGGATTTGACACAAAAGGCAAAATAAATGAAAAAAAAAATGTTACAGACACACAGAAAAGCAGGGTGAGGAGACAAGGAGTAGGTCACTTACTGCCATGGATCACCTGCCTGACCCTCTAGTCTTTATCCTTCTGCTCCTTTTGTTTTGGGGATGACTCATTCCCAGCAGAGCCATGCCAGTGTGTGACACACTGAGCAGGGCTGTTTGCAGGGCTGAGCTCCACCCTGTCCTACCCCATCACCCACCATCCCCACTCACCAATCATCTTTATCCTCCCAATTTTGTCCATCAGCAGAGCAGAGATGATGTTGCCCGGCAGCACAGACAGGCTGCCCAGGAAGCTGACCAGGTAGATCAGGAAATCATTGTCCTCCTCAAAGTCAATGTGGCAGCCTTCCTTCTCCTTCATGAAGGTGCTGTTGATGAGCCTGCAGTTGATGAACTTGTGTTCGTAGAGATCTGTGAGGGAAAGAGGCAAAGGCTTGACCCTGCTTGGCTGAACTCTCCTCCTACAACAGCAAGGAGCAAACCAAATACCCAAGGGAAGTTTGTCATCCAGTGGAAATGGCCAGGGAGTATTTATTTCAGTGGGAATTTATTAGAGTGGCAAGCTCTAGGTGAGTCTTTGGCTCCTGGCAGATGCAAGCTCACACACTCCTTCTATTTGTGGAGTATACTCAGTATGCTGAACCAGTATCCCCATGCCACAAGGACAGGGCAATGCAGGCTTTGGTTCTCTTAGCATAATCATTTGTTCCTTATTAGAGTAGAAGTTAAGAGCTTTTTTTGGTATAAATTACTGACTTTTATAAGTGACTTCTATTAGTGACTTTTGGTATAAATTAGTGACTGCTTTACTGCTGATGATCTTCAACTGACGGTGGCTTGAAATTATATTCTAAGCCAGTTTTACTGAGTAGAGCTGTAAAGTGCTGAGAATTTTGCCATTACTTTACCCTGTCAGAGCCCAGAATTTGGCATTTCCCATACAGCACCCAGAGACATCAGAAGCCATGGGGTTAAAATCACGGATGGAGCCACCAGAGGTCTCCTTCCAAATGCATCACACTCTTTTCCTCCAGCACCACTCTCATTACCCAGCACACACTCAAACACACCCTACCATCCTTTCTCCCAGAAAGCAGATAAAATGCTTCTAATAAAATAGTTTTCTGATTAAAAAAAACGTTCCTAGTTACAGAGATGACACCACAGCAGGAATCCCATTACCGGTGTTATAAAAGACAGTAGAGATGATGGTGCAGTTTTCAAAGAAGGTCTCACTGGATCTCACATCTTCAAAGTAGCAATCCTCAAATAATGAATCCTCAAATCTCACTTCCTTGAATTTCATGCCAATAAATCTGTGGGGCAGGAAACAGAACTTCACTCTGTGCTTTAAGATATTTTCTAGACTGCATAGTGTGCAGTGGCTGTTTCAAGAGGCAGAGCACTAATTCTAATTTCTAGTGTCATTTACAGAAAGGTGTTGCTTGAATGCATAACTCCCTCCAGGTTCTTCTGTGTTTTATTAGGAGGGAAGGGTCTGAAGAGTATTTTTTTGAGAAGAGACACGGATCTTTTAGGATTTGTGCAGTTTTTCTTTTCCTCAAAATAATCACATCTGAGAAAATGTGCTTCTAAAGCTGAGGGGACACAAATCCTCTTGTGTTCAGTCCTAATCTGTCTGAAGATGACAGAATTTCACTCAATGCAGGGCATTTCCTTCATGAGCTGACCTTGCTGCCTTCCTTAGTCTCCCCCTTCCTCCATCATAAATAAAACCAGACATTATCAGGAGCCTATTGAGCCATTTGGTGAAAGGTTTCTGACAGTTGTTTAAACTCAAAGTGATTTTTAAAGTGAAAATGCAGCAGGGATTCTGGAGAGAGTGGGGAGATTATCTGAGTTCTGCTTGTAACCATCTCTGTTTGAGGTTTATTACTCACCATGTAATGAAAACAGATTTCACTAAAAATAATAAACTGTGTCAGGTGATTGATTTCTCCTCTGATGGGAAGTGTGACATGTCTGACCTGGCTGCCTGAAGGATGACACAATATTGATTTACCTGTGAGATTTTGCAGGAACACTGAGAAGATGTATTAGGCAATGCACAGACATGTTTAAAAGATGTAAGGAGCTATTAGGAACAAGCATTATTGCTCCAGTTAAAGAGGCCATGACTGTCACCAGATGAAAAAAAGCCCTCTAACATATACTCTGCAGCTTAATTGAACAGAGCACTTTTAACACAGCGTAACGTGATGGTTGTTTACACCTTTAAATGAGCACGGCAGGGCTTCTTGACTGAACCTACTAACAGAAATTATTAATGCACAAAATACCACAAGAAGATTATTCAAGTGTTTTGCTCCTTGTAGAGGGTCTCACAGGTTACAGCAAAACTTAAGCTGTTCTGCATTTTCTCAGTGATGTATTTACCTGTGATGTATTTACTCCTAAAGGCTGTTAAAACCTCTTTTCCCCCCTGCAGTTTGCTTTCTTAACACCCAAATTTAGAAGACTCAGAGAGCAATGGCCTGGTGATCCATGGAGTTTTAGCTCACACACAGGGGCTGTAGAGCAAACACAGCTGTAAAACATTCTGAGACAATTTCTGGGCATTACTGCAATTTAGCTTGATGAGATTTTGAGTATTTGAAATGGAGAGGGCCAGGGTGGGAGAATAGTGATTTACATCACAGTTTTATGCCTTCATCCAGCCAGGTGCTGAGTATCCTTAATTCTC
Source organism: Fringilla coelebs (assembly GCF_963513975.1). Lineage (NCBI taxonomy): Eukaryota > Metazoa > Chordata > Aves > Passeriformes > Fringillidae > Fringilla > Fringilla coelebs. The sequence continues at coordinate 16,061,411 of NC_140038.1, read as the reverse complement.
AGTGGAGTTAGTGAAAATTCAGCACCTCCTGTAGGCATAAAGAAAAATGTCCCCAATCCCTAAATTTGACCAACATCCACTTCTAACCACATTCTTTTGGGGAAGAGGAATTGTGGGGCTAGGTTTGCATCATCAAGCTCAGCTCCTTGCTGCAGTGAAGGTGTATGGAAGGACATGAGGACACATGTTGGGGTCCCCCACCAATGTATATCAAATATGTGGCAAGGAAATGGTTTCTGAGGGGATTGGAACCACCTGGCTGGGCAATGAGATGTGGTTTCAGCTGTGAAGATTAAAACAATGAGTGTTTTGTGTAACATTGAGCAGGGGAGGAGTCCCCTGCAGCAAGGCAGCTGGAGCAGCGTCCTGTTAGGTCTACCTGGGGCAATGATCACAGAAATTACAAAGGGACATTTTTCCTTTTTATTGGGATTTTGAATAGTAGTGATGGAATGACCAGGATTTACACTGCTGTGGAACATAGAGGGATTGGGGTCCAGGCTGGATGCAGAAGAACAAACAAGTCCAGCCCAAATAGGATGAAAAAAGGAAGGAAAACGATGATGTTCTGCTGGAGCAAATGCACTGACTTCAAAACACTAAAAGAGAAGGTGACTCACTCATCTGTGGGGAGATAGTGACTGCAGTGGGAGAAGCACCATGGCCCAGCTTGCCCTAATGGGATGCAGGATAGAGACTGGGGTAATTCATATAGAGGATTTCAAGAAGAAATAGCTTTTTATTTTGGAACTGCAGCAGCAAGTTCATTACTAGTGGCTGCCCAAGCCCAGTAGATGTCAGTGTGGGCTAAGGAAAAAGAAGTCACCTCTGCATGCAGGGCTGCCCAGCAGGGCCAGGTGGGCACTTGCTGATCCCAACTCAGGGCTGCTGGAAGCAGGACTCCTCACAGGCATTCCCTGGGCTCTGCAGAAGTCAGTGACAGAGGCAAAGTAGGTGGAAAAAAAGGATTACAGTGATATTTTGTCTGTCAAAAACTGCCTCTGGGACTTGAGAGATTTGGATTGAGTGTCCAAAAGAACAACAGAGAAGTTCAAGTTGATGGAAAATGGAAAAGAAAGAAAGAGCTTTCTAGAAATCTATTTCAGTTTGAATACATCAAAGCAAATTCTGTTCACTTACTTGTCATTCCTGTATTCCCCATTTCTATGGATCTGGTTTTCCAGGGTGAAATTAAAGGTGAAATGGGACACTTCTTCCTCATCAAAGATCTTCACTCGGGATTCATATGCCTCGTCTTGGAAATAGCGGATCATGTCAGGGAACCAGACAATAAGGCCATAGTAACTGCAGCACATTGGGAGACACATCAGGACACAAGATTCTTCCAAAGCCCCACTTCACAGCTTGTAAACTTGTTAAATTCCAAATATGAATGCATGTCTGACACAAATTCTTGCTCAGTTCTGACACAGGACTGAGCAAAGTGTATCTGCACTCTAAGCAGCCTGCTGATCTCAGAAGCACGTTGGTCTATTCTCCTTCACTTGAAGCAGGACAATTCATTTCAGTTTCCCAAATGTGCTAACCTTGCTACCCATTAAATTAGCAGAGAATAAACAAACTGGGCTGGTTTCTGTAAGTGTGCAGTTCAAGTGAGAGTTAGACAAAATTTACCTGGAGTTTAGATTTAGACTCCCCTGTGTGGTTTTGATCTAGACTAAGGAACATTGTCTGGTAGGGCTGGTTTTTTTTGTGTGTGCGAGGACAAGATCAAATGAAAGATCTAAAAGGTGAGAAAGTCAATCTATTACTGTGATCCCAACCACTTCTCAAGTCCTGATTTGTTCAAAGCACCTTGTACTTAATATAAAGCAGTCAGATTGATCAGTATTTGTAAGAGGGCAAGGCTTAGTTCACAAAGACTCTTTAAAATAAGACCAGGATTAATTTTGTAATAGTTTATTTACATGTGTAAATAACTATGCAGACTCTGAATAGTGCTTTAGTTTCCTGAAAAATATAAAGAAGTATCTTCCTTACCTTAAGGCCATTGTAAACCAAACCACAGCCAGCATCAGTGTGTTCATCCTGTACTGGGCTGTTAAACAATATAGCACATTGTCCCAGACCTACAAATCCACAAGAAGGAATTAGCTGCCAGGACACCCCAGCAGACACTTGACAGCTTAATTTCTGAGTGCATCATAAACCTAATGTCAGAAAAATGGGTTCATTAGAGGAAGGTCAGATGTGTGGCTTATATTCAATGTTTTTTCAAAATTATGTTTATCGTGTAAATGGCTTACAAAAAATCACTTATTCACCTCAGTGCCAGAGTATTTGATCTGAGCCCTCTGTAATGAGCTGGAGTGCATGATCAGGGCTGGGTATGAGGCAGTGTTTCTTTCAGGTAATATCAGCAAACGGGGATATGAGATTGTTCTCAGACCCTCTGACAACTTTATCTTTTCAAATATATGTATGGTGTCAGGAGTGCTTTCAAACTGAGATCAAAAGCTCTCTGAAGAGCAAAAGCCCAAAAGCTGGCACTTCAAGAGGTATAAGAAGAAATCAGGTAGGGATGAAGCCAAGCAGGAGGCAAACCAAGTTCTGCTCTTGACTCATTGCAGAAAATAATGCCAAGAACATGAGGGGATGCAACTCCTCAAGCTCTTATCTTGGCACTTAAGTATAGTGATAGTATAGCACCTGCATTGCTATTAAGAAGAACTTTCCTTTATTTTCATCTCATCCTTCAAGACTAGAAGTTTTAGCAAGGTTTTCCACAGTCCTACATGGGCATTAGGTGAGCAGCATAGCAGGTGTGAAAGGTTAAATTAGCCCAGGAGACAATAGAACATTCTTAGAAACTCAGCAGGAACAAAGAGCAAACACTTTCTGCCTCCACTGCAGCTGGTAATTTCACTTAAGGCTTGGGGAGACAGAATCAATATTTATCTGCTCAGGAGGAGAGCCTAGTGCCTGGGGCTGTGGCTGCTCCTGGGAGCTCTGCACTGCTGGATGACAGTGATGCTCACAGGGGCATTTTGGGGCCTGGCTGGCAGCAGGGCAGTGTGCACACATCTGCACAGAAAGTGCAGTCTTAGTACAGCTCTTTGCAAAAACCAGAAGATTTTCTGAGGTGGGAGTCAGGGTTTCAAGGTACAATGACCTGAAGCAAAGAGCTACTGGAGCACTGTGTGAAGTCTTTTTCTTCTCTTTACCTGTTTTAAAGTAGTCGTGATTCTGACCAGCCATCGCTGGTACCAGGTCCCTGTTGAGCTCTGGATTTCAATAAATTCATCTACTTGCTTTGGAGTTTTGATATAGGAAACCTGGAGGGAAAAAAAAAAGGAAAAAATGTGGACTGCAGTTTCTAGAACTGATCTTGGGTGGATTTAAATTCCACTGTTTTCTGGGCAGTGTTTCCACCTAATAACCCCTATTATTTTTTCCTTGAAAGTTAGAATTAGCAATTGAGATAATTGATTTAATTACAGCAAGAGACTATTAACAGAAATAAGCCTTGCTTCCTTCTTTTCATCTACCCTTCATCCCCTCTCTCTCTCTTCTTCCATGAAATATTTTAAGTACATCATGTCCACTTCAATCTTTCATTTGCTGGCTAATCTACCTGTATGCTACCTTATTTCTCTATCTTCAGATTCCCACTACAAATTAGGACTCAGAAAGTATAGTAAAAATTATCTCCACGATCAGACTCTTGTACCCAAACTGTGTCTTCAGGATTTCATTCTTCTAAGACAACTAGCAGGAACATTTCTCATTCAACATCTTTTAAATACCACTGACAGAACTTCTATGACAAATGAATGTGTAGATGGGAATCTTTGCAGCTGAAAATGTATCCTGCCATCAAGTGAGCCCACACAATGCAATCAGTTTGCTTCACCAAAAGAATCCGAATTTTCACTGCTGAATACCTGAACCGGTCTGCTCAGGAAAACTTACAAATGTATGCCAGTAAATATTTGCTTAGTAAATTTAATTAAAGGACATATTCAAGGAAAACAGAACTGTTTGTAAACACAGGGAGGAGGCGAAAATCTGCTGAATAAATTTCTGAGTGTGAACGAGCGCCTTGGCTCAGCTCTGGAGTCTCCGCATTCCTCTTGCTGGCACCGATTAAATGTCAGATCTGGGAGCTGTCCCGTACAGGCTGACTCACCACAAACTGACAGCTTCTGGCCTGTCAGAAAAGCACAAACCCTGACAGTTTGTGCCACACCAGGAGCACTGATCAGCCCCTGTGCCAGCGCGTGTCCGTACATCTCGGCTCAGCCCCGAGGTGCGACACTGAGCTCAGCTCCTCCACTGCAGTCGTGACTCTGTGGCATGGAGTGACCAGCACTAATGGGGGCTGCACAGCTTCTCCTTCATTCTCCTACTCAGCTCAGATTCTCATAGTACCCTACTTTGTGGGATATATTTATATGTATATATATTTATATGTGAGCCTCATTTCCCAGCTCAGTGTTACGGCAAAGCTGGTGATGGATTTGGAGAAAACATCCCTGTCACCTTTGCTATCAGGGCTTGCATTGCTCACATGGTTGGTAGCCTAAAAATAGCACATGCTCATTAAGATCTTACATGAACCTGCACGCAATTGTCATGCTCAGATATGAAATTTTATTTTCCTTGAAGGTGCACTCCTGAGGGGCACAGTCTCCTGACAACCCTTCTGAACATGGAGCGTTGCTTTCCTTCTTGATCAAAAATACATGTTTCACCCACAAGTGTATCTCCTTTTTTCCCATCCTTTAAAAGCATGTGTGCTCTCATCTTTAAAAGAATAAATCAAGAGTTCTTCCCTGGCTGGCTCACCAGGATTTTAACACTGAATTACAGTAATTTGCAGCTAACCCCAGCATAAACCTTTCCTCTGATTTTACTGTTAATGACTCTGCTGGTGTGACCTTTTCACAACAAGCAGCAGACCAATGAGTAATAGCCACTCATCCCACTTTCCCTTGGAGAGATTAAAGACTGGATATGAGGCAGGTGGAGTTTGGAAAGCTCATTAGAAAGTACGTGAAGTTTAATCAGACTTTGATTAGAAGCCAGAATGGAGAAAGGAGTGACTCAGGTCTCCCACGTGGCTAATATGTCTCTTATTTTGTTTTAGTCTCTTAGAGCAAGCCAATTAAACACGTGCATAATTGAGAAATCACTGGTCTAAAGGATGTAGAGTAACACCAGGAATGAAGACTACTTGCTGCAATTGACAGACTCAACTAATTCTTGGAAAAACAGACTGGCACCTAAGTTTAAACCCACAAAATGTTTCTCACACTCCTTTTTCTGGTTGCTGGGGGAGAGATTACATTGAAAGAGTCCTGAGGAGAAATAAAGTCGTGCTGTGCTGCAGTAAGGAGGGTATGTCCAGCTTTCCTTAAGCAATGGCTTTGCTCAACTCACCGTAAACACCCTCTCTGGCTCGCCCTTGGCCCGCATGTTGGTGTCATGGACTTGCTTGAGAATCATCCAAGCTTCATCATGTTTGCCAATCTGAAAACACCAAAGAGAAGGAAAGCAAGTGTTCAAGCTCCCAGCTTTATCAAAGCACAGAGAGAAAGCAATTCTAGAGGTCCAGCATAGTAGAGAAGCACACAGAAACCCAAAGAGCTGAAGGCATGGTCGGCATTCACAGAGCGCAGCACCTTTGTGCTGGAGAAAGGAATTGTCCTAAAACTGCCTGAGGCAGAAAAGGGGTCAGGGACAGAGCTTAAAAAACAGATGGAAGAAGAGGAGATGGATGATGAGAACTGGACTCTCAACCTAACTTTGTTGGAGACTTGCAGGCTTGAACTATGTATATAGTTCCTTGAACTATGTATATAGCTCCACATATCCCATCTGTGAAGTGGAGATACAGAAACTTGCTTAAGATTTCTGAGGTTTAAGTATTTTACTCAGTGAAATGTACTTTACCCTTTGCTCTACCGCTAGGATTCAGCAGTTCCATGCCCAGACTCTGTGAGATGTTTTCAAAGTGCCTTTGTTGGATAAAATTCCCATCTCTCACTGCCTTCCTTCTGTACCCCATCTGGCAGTGACACACTAATTATCAGTGATTGACCCCACAAGCTGCAACCTCTGGGGTTCAAGGAATCTGTGGAGCTGGGGTAGACACATAGGAGGGGTTTTGCCTCTGAGCTTGTGCTCTGTGTGTTTGATGGGACAAAGAAAGACAGACAGTGACACATTCGGGACCTGCCATCCTCTGCAGATATCAGAGATGAATCATCTTACCTCCAGCAAAAACCGTGGGCTTTCAGGCATGAATTTCAGAGCCACCAGGGAGGCGATACAGGGCAGAGCACACACCAGTACAAAGACTCTCCAGCTGTGGAAGTGGTACTTGGTTCCCATACTGAACCCCCAGCCTGGAAACAGCAAGGGCCAACAAGTGAAAACACTGACCAGGAATTCTGAGTTTTTCTCTGCTCAGAACTTTGCAGCTCTGTATGACATGAGGACAGGTTGAAAGTTTGCTATTCTTAGTGCTGGTGGCTCTTGGAGGCTGGCTAGCACGCTCAGGAGATAGCAGCAAGTTCATGTTCGTTACAGAAATTGGAGCATGCTCAGGCTCTGCCTTTTAAAAACCTTCTTTTATCTTTGAGTTTAGAGATCACCTAATGATGTTCCTAATGATAGGAACAGCTCAGAGCAGCTGTAGGCAAGTAAGGCTGGAAAATGGTGCAGGAATAAGGCTCATAATTGATTGCTCCTCAGTGATGTTACCAAAGCTTTACAAAGGTTAAATCTCTGATCTGAGAGGCCCTTTAGAGACAGCTTCTTTCCATCTCCTACATCACATATGTATTTCACATTTCATGGAAGTGAGCGAGAAAAGCAAGTTTATTTTTTTTCCAGACCTACAAAACCTGAGCTGGCGTTCAAACTTAAAAACATCAAAATCCTAATCCTGCATTTGAGATACCCCTTCTCCTGCTTTTTTCCTGGTGTTTGACCAAGTTAGGTATTCCCCTGCTAAGAACTGGAAAGTACAGCCTCATTCTCTTATATTGCTCCATTCACTCTCCCTAGGCCCAAATCTCACAAGGAGTGTTAAAACTTTTTTTTTTCTGTAAAAATTTTATTCGCATATTAAGGAAATCATCAAGCAATGGGTTTTGCAGAGGTCTCATCTGAGCCAGTCATGGTCTTCTAATGATTTCACAAAGTTCCAAAAGAGTAGGTGGAACACTGGAAATCAAAAAAGAAGCTAAAAAAATACAAAATCAAAAAGTCATCTGAAAAATAATTGTAATGTAAATAACTAAGAGCTTTTAAAAGCTGTAACCTGAAACCACTGCAGTAAGTTTACCTATTTCTTCCAACAGTCTCTGCCATGTCAATCAAAAACATGAATATTTCTTTATACTGAATATGCTTTAAATGTGCTAAAAATGAAAAGATGGATAGGTAAATGTTAGTGGTTTCCTTTGTGGGTTTTGTGAACTGTCCTACTTTCCTCAAACAGGATTTTGCAAACAGCTGGTGTCACTGAATACTGAGGGAATTAATCTTTTCCAGTAGATATTTGCTTCTGGTGTTTTTCTAAGGCACAAGTTACAAGGAATTCCATGAGACACGTAGACTTTTGCTTCTCAGAGCACAAGTAAATTTCAGTTTACAGCCATCTACTTTTTCCTTCCCACTTCCAGCTGAGGGCAGGGAACCCATTCCACTCCTGCATCCATTTAGGTGAAGTCAGAAGTGACTTCAGCCCATCACATGCCGGGCAGATGTGCCATCAGGAACACGGCCCTGACAGTGGGGACACTTGGCTAAGGGAAAGCACATGTGCTGTCCTCACTGCTATCATCCACAGCATCCAGTAATTCCCTGATTAAAGTTGCTTATTTTTGATAACTGGATCAATTTTTGCCATATAATCTCAGTCAATTTTTTTCCCCGAATGAGCTGACATTTAGATGAAGAGCTCAGGCTACAGCAGTGTAAATCAAGGGATGCATTTGAGCCTTTAGTCCTGAGCCTTGAGCCCCATCCAGTCCTGTCTGCAGCCTTAGTACCCATCAGTCGATCGTGCAATTTATGAGACCTTCTGTGAGCACTTCAGGTATCTATTATTTTCAGTGATATTTATGCTGGGATGTGTAAGAACTGTGCAAGGGTTTGGGGTGGTGTAGTGCTGTAGGAATGTGGAGGTGTAGAAATTCAAAAGCACGAATTACCGTAATGTGGGATGATGCTCCAAGCCATTGCTGAAGCATAAATGCCACCAATCATCCAGAACATGCAAAGCCAGCTCAGGTGTTCCCCCCTCTTCTCACGAGACAGGAATTCAGAGAAGTAGGCAAACACAATGGGGAGGGTGCCCCCAATACTGAGGAGAAAAAACAGCACGTGAGAAAAATGAGAGTCTGGTGTTTGTGGTTAGGATTGCATGTTTAATGAGGGAAGGTCACACTCACAGATGGGCTGCTCAGAAGTGAGACTTGGAGGAAAAATACAAATCTCTCTTTGGCTGGACTGGTCTTAGATGTCAAAGATGAACAAGATCCTTCTCATGCTCTAAAAGCTGAATTTTCTGTACTTTGTACAAACCCAGAGTAATACCCTGCTCTTCTCTTAAACATCTCTTGTTATTTCACGATCACTCATTTTAGGGAGGCAAAATACAGGCAGCCAGTAGGAACTGCTGAGGCTCTCATGGAGGCCTTGGAGGTGGGCACTTTTCAGTCTCACCCACATTTCTGCACAATTTGGGCAGTACCAGAATATCAATGACCAAACTTTCCCATCATTAGAGCTCTAGGGGTCAAGAGTGAAATATACAGCCACAGCCCCAAATGGCAATGCCATCCTGGCTGGGCACCAGGGATGCCTCTCCTGAGCACCTTTCCTTGTCCCACCCCCACACCCACACTGCCCAGCTGTGCTGGGGCTCCCCCAGGCCAGATTCACCAGGTACCCACCCGAGGCCTGAGATAAGGCGGCAGAAGAGGAAGAATCCATAGCCCTGGACGAAGGAGGAGAGGAATGCAAAGGCAGCATTGATTGCAAGTGATATGATGAGGCATTGCTTTCTTCCCAGTTTGTCAGCCAGGCCACCCAGCAAGACAGCCCCCACCATCATTCCCAAGTAGACTATCAAGCCTGGAAGGGAGAGAGACAATCAGCTTGTTAACAGGGTGGAAATAGTACACAGTGTCGAAGCAGATTTGAAAGTGCTCATGTGGCAGCTGGTGTCCTGGCATACTGTGCAGTTGAGATACTCCTAACCACCCCAAATCTCAGACACCAGAGACTCTGCCCATTGGCAGGACAGTGATTTTCCCATCTTGTGCCTGAGAGCTGGCATCACTGCAGGCGACATGGACACACCCTCATTTGACCAGCCCCACATCTTTCCTTCCCAACCTCGCTGCTCACACATCCCCTGCACGTAAGCAATGGCCAGGCATAAGCAGCTTAGGCTGCACGTGTCCCAGCTATGTGCCACCAACAATACAACAGAAGTCTGATGTCTTAACTCCTCTGACCCCCCTGAGTGCAGTGGGATGGAGGATGTGTAGGGAGAAGCTCTGTCAGGCTGCTGTTTATGCTCAGAAAGCTGTGAGAGTAGGGAGCCTGATGAAGCATGGCTAAATCTCTGCAGTGTTTCAGCTCTTTCGCTCTCTGCTTTTCCCAGCTGTGTCTGAAAGGATCAGTCTGTTACCCAGACTCACCTCGTGTAGCTCAGCTACTTCCTTCCTTACTGAGCCAAGATCTGGTGTCTAACTAAAGGACAGCTTGCTCAAGAGTGCAGTCTTGATCTGAAAATTTTAGGAGAAGGGAGAATCTAAGGCTTGTCTGTTCAGTTTGCTCTATAGAGTCATCTCTCTAACATTGTTAAGAAAGATGGATTCTTCTTTTTCACCTGACTTCACTAGATTTTCTGCTATGGGGTCCTCAAAGACATTCTCTGTGACTCTGTGACTAGGCTGAATAGAAGAGAATGGGATTCCACCCTGGGCAGTCTCCCTGTACTCAGTTTGTGTTTGCCACTCTCCTGGCGAACATGACAGTTGTCCTTTGCTCTTCTACTGCCACTGCTGCAGAAGGACCACAGATTTTATTGCCTTTTTTTCTTTAATGCAGGTGTTTTAATGTAAATAACACTAGTTCATAATGCTCAAAGGTTCAGGAATATATTTTTTCATTTATTTTATCTACTTTCTAGATGTAGTTCAGAAGAAATTGGTTGCAACCACAGTTTTTCCTGGGAAGCACAGAGGTACAAGAGGCTGCTCCCAGGAGCACCTCCTGCAGCATATCAAACCCCATTGACAGGACTGTAGCCTGTGTCTATAGGATGCACAGTCCTGCTGTGGAGATCCTGATGGGGCCTGACCACAGCTGGACGTGACCCAGATGGGCTGAGCTATTTCAGGATGAAGAACATCTGCTTGCTGGAAAGCAGAACTTCCTGCTTTCCCTTCAGTGCAGGGAGTTCTTGAAGGAAAGGGACGATGCTTGAGGATATTTGGAGACTGGGGACATGTCAGGTTCAAGACCCAGCTGAGCAGGGGTTAAAGGAAAGCAGCAGTGCTCCCTGCATCCCTGGCCCTGAGTGAAGGCATTGGATGCTGAGAAAATAAATATACTGCCTTAATAGGAAACATTCCTATTCACAAATTGAAGAAATACAGCTAAAAGAAACATTTTTCAGGCATGGTTGACTCTTTGGAGGTTCATTCCTCACGTTGAACCAAGCTTGGCCTCTCTTGAGAGCAAATGCCTTCCCCAGGTCCTGTTCTGTCAAACACACTTGGAAAACAAGGTGGCAATGAATGTTTTTGTAATTTATTAATGTTTAAACAAAACAATCAGTCTGGTGGCTGAAGGCAGCTCTGTGCCATCCAGCAAAACCAGCTAAGGGCTACTGCAGAGTTATCTGGCAGCTGATCCTGTCTTCCTTTTGATTACAAATGCCTGCACTTGGTTTAAAATGCATTTCTAAATTAAAAGCTATGCAGCAGAGATCCATTGCAGCATTTGAAGGACACTTGTGTCACGCTGATCAGATGGGGAAAAGTTTGGATTTCTTAAATCTCTCTATTCCACTGTGGGGTCACCTATCTGTGAGTGATTCTTTTCAAACCACATGATGTCTGATGGGCAGGATTTGTGTGTCAAAGGCAAAAAATATGTTCTTGTCTATTAAAAGCCTTTGTACCAGAACTGTGGAGCTGGATTTGGCCAATTGTACCTCCACCATGAGCACGTGGCTTTGTGCAAGCAATCCTTGCACTCCCTGCCCTACCCTCCTGATCCAAGCTGTCCTGGTGAGGAGATCTGATGGTGTGTAAAGGTTTAAGGTACTGATCTCAAGAGAAGATACAAACACATCTCAGTATCTGGAATCTCTATTTCTATTAACGTTGACCTCCAGCTTGTTCACAGAAGTGCAAATTGCAAGGGTGAGCCAAAGCAAAAACAATTGCAATCCAAAAACTTCCTGAAGGAAGGATCTTAGTGCAGTGCTGGATGGGTTAATGCTTTTACCCTGGCTCCTGAGCCACATTTAATGGAGCAACTCTGATGGCAGCCAGCGGAAGGAAGTGATGATAAGCCCTGAATCTACTCACTGGTGCCTCACAGCCACCCATCTGACAGCGAGCCCTGCCAGCACTGCCAGACCCTGGTGAGGAAGAAAAAATGATCTGCCAAACTTTTTTTTTTCCCTGGAGAAAATCCCTGGATGGCAGATGTTCATCCAAATCCTCTTAGTAATGGAAAATGTCCCAGGTCAGGAGGAGGTGGAGGAGGTTGTTGCTGTATTCTAGCTGGTGTTTTACTGCAGTCACTGGAGAGGGGCAGCCTGTTGTCTGCCCAGAAGAGTGGGATCAGTGTGGGATGTGGCAGTGCTTGAAACTCAATATCAAGTGGAGCTGCTTTTGTAAGCAAACCCCTGCAGATTCTGACTAAGGAGCCCAAACTTGGGATGGAAGGGAAGATTGGATCTTTGCAACACAGCATCCATCAAACACTGAGCGGACAAACCACAGCAGAGCTGTTAATGTCACAAAATCATCTAGAGGATGTTGTTTTAATTAGTTATTGTATTTGATAAATCAATTGATGCATGGTCCTCCAGAAATTTAAAACAATAAAAATCTGTAGAAAAGGAAAGGGACAACCAGAGACTGTCGACTTAGCCACGTTTTGAGGGAAGGATCCTGGTTATGGAAATAAATGCTTCAGGGTTGAAACAAAATCAACAGAACACTTCCTTATCATGGAGAGGTCTTTTTTTGGTGAAGACTGCATGTTCTGGCCAATGTAATTAAACTTTTGGGGTAGCTGCTATAGAACACTCTGTCAGCTGATGGATCTTGGGACCCAGGGTGCAGAACAAGGTCTGCTTTGCAGATTGCTGTGCCCTGGATTGACAACAAGGTGGCAGAGACCCAGGGAGGAGTGGAATAGTTACTCCAACAGCATCTTTGCAGGGAGACAACCTTCCAGAGAACACAGGGATGGCTGCTACCTCTGAAAAAGATCCAGCTCATGTCAATTTTAGGAAAGTTGGACCAAGAAAAGTGATCACCAAATGGTGAATTTATTTTGCTGGGCTGGTTCAGTCCATCAAATATTCTACAGTACAGCATTACAATGGTCTGCACCAGAACCTTGACTTCTAAACTTGGCTTCAAACCACACAGACTCAGACTGTGCTAGGAGAGATCAGCTTCCCAATTGACACAGATGGTGCTCAGATGAAAAGTTAAGGGCAACTCTGAATAAGCCATTATTTGCAGGCTATTCCACATGTCCTGGAGTATAATGAATGCCTGTGGGAAAGTCTGCAAAAGCCTCCCATAAAAGTGGTGGAAAACCAAAGAGCTGAAATTCTATGAATAAATTTTGGGTTATGACTCATCCATTGCTGAAGTTATAAGGAAAATATGTGACCACTGACTGGGTTTATTCCCACTAGAAAAGGGGTAACATATTTAGCATTTTCACACTAAGAAATTTATTAGCCTTTACTGAAGTTGTGTGCTCTGTATTAGACAGGAATTAGAAGTTAAAAGCTGAAGTTCTAGGAATAAGGAAAGGAATATACTGCAGATACAGTATATGGCTCTGGGTGTGCCATAAACTGTATTTTTACTGCTTCAATATAGTTACAAGTAGACTTCCAAGGGTTTCAGAAAAAAACCAAAAAATTTCAAGGTTTACCTAAATCTGCATCACAAGCATGAATTTTTCTTCTTGTTGGTTAATGGGATTAAAGTCCTTAAAAGAGAGGCACATCTAAAAATAATCCCTTTAAAGACAGGACAAAGACTTGTGGAATAAATAGAAAATTTGAGCTATTTGAGCCAAATTGCTCACTGAGAAGAATTAGTCCCAGAGTCCTTGGGGCTATCAGGGAGGTAAGGAACTGCCTGGGCCCAGGGTTGTCTCTGGCTTGTGTGGAGCCAGTGACCACAGGAAAAAGCTCCTACCTGCCTTCCAATCCCAGGCCAATACCAGTACAGCCCTATGGTAAAAAAAAAAGAAAAATAAATAAAAGAGGCTCTTGAAGAGGGAAAGCATTTGGACAACAGTAAATTATTAGGAACTTATGTATCTTGTAGTTCAAAATGTAATAAAAACAAATTAAAATACTGTTACTGGTGTAGAATCTGTTAGGGATACACCTTATGGACACAAAGAAAACTTTGTGAGTCAGGTCTGGACAATCTGGGAGATGGATGTGGCAGAGGATCCAATTGTAAGTAATTGAAAAAGAGAGAAATAGTGAGAGTGCTGACTCTCTTGTACCATAGTGATGGGAGGGTCTTGACAGAGGATGAGCTGAAGGCTGGTGGTCTTTTTTTCCATTCTTCCTGCAATATTCAATCTGCTGTTCCTTGTAGGTTTATTAATGCTTTCCCCCTGAATCAACTTGACCTTTTTAGTGGAACTCAAAGGAAAGGCTCATCCCATTGCACTCCCCTTGTTGGTTAATACAAGCAGTGAGACTCCTTCCACAGCCAGCGCCTCAGAAGGAAATCTGCCATGGGAAAGGCAGCACCCCATTTTGGGAGATCTGTGTGTGGATATCTGGCTGCTGGGATGGAGGGGGTTGTGCAGCTGGGGCTGGGGTGGCTGGGTGAGCCCGTGGGGCTGTGGCACAGCACGAGGCACAGCCGGGCTCGGCGCTGCCAGCGGGGCGTGGGTGGTGTTTACACTCAGCTGCCTGCACATCTCCCCATGGGACTTGTCCAGCACCACAGTGTTCATGGGACCATCTGCTTCTCCCCACCCAACCCTTCTGCTAAAGCAAAGATTTCGACAGAGCAGGCCAAACAAATCCTTTTCTGTCCAATAAAAACCTCCCCACGCTGGAACGCATCGGATGAAATTCCCGCAGTGTTTACAGATGGGGACGCAGCCGTTCATCCCCATACCAGACCCACACAAAATGTGGGGTGTTCTCAAGTGACAAAAACAAGAACCTTTATTTTTTTCCCTGATGCTCCTTGGGCTGACCATTTCCAAATTTGCAGCCAGGAAGCCGTGCCTGACACGGGCAGGTCTCAGCAGGGTGTGGTGGCTGCTGAGATGGGGGTCCATGGCCATGGAGGAGCAAGAGAGGCAGCAAATAACCGTGGCAGAGCAAAGGAGCCATGGCTGGGCTTGTCTGTGCTCAGCCAGAGGGAAAAAAAAATGAAGTGGAGAAAAGCCATTGAGCTCTGCAGAGGGGATTAGGATTTACTGTCATATCAGGTGAATTCAGGGCAATGAGAAGCTGCGACCAGATTTTATCTCGGCTGATAATAAAACATCCTTTTCACACAACTAAAAGCAGGCATGTTGTACACATTCTATTTAACCTGACTCACACAGCCAAGCTTGACTTGCTACATAAAAGCATAATTACTTATAGGAGCTTTTTTACTAGTTTTTTTAATACAGCATTGGGAGGTTAAGAGTCTGTAATATTATATTCTCCTTAAAAAAATTATTAATAAATCATAAAAAGGAGAAGGGAACCTGAAAAAGCAATTTTATTCTCAGCCTTGGTGTAGCTGTTTTACAGTTATGGGCAAAGCCCTTAAAAATTTCCTTGTCTCAGTTTAGTGAACTGTGAAATGACGATAACACAACTGCAGCTCTGGGATCTGGGAGGGCTGATGCTTTAGCTGTGCCTCAAGTTTTTTATATGTGAAGAAGTTTAAGACATTACTATGTCACTATCTTTTATACTTGTGTACTTACTGCTCTTGCAAACATAATATTTAGTCCTCTAAGAAGTGATTTATAGCACGTAAAGATATATATTTATAAAATATATCTCCAAATAATGATACTGTGTATCATAAATACAAAAATACAAATTTTATTATTCTTTTGATTATCCTTAGCATATTTTAAAAAATGTTTCCAAAAGGCTTATCATACTGAGAATGAATATTCTGTCTAAGTTTAAGAGTTATTATTTTGACTATTGCTGATGAAAGCTCAGCAAAGCTGATCTCTCAAATAAATATGTAAAAATAAAGTTGTTACATGTTACCAAAATTATTCTTAACAACTTCTATTATAACTTCTATTGATTAAATCAAACTGCTAAAATATGTATACTCTTTCTTCTTTTTTTTTTGTTGGGTTTTATTTTTGTAATACCCCTGATATTATCTTTAAAATAGAATTTCTCATAAATAAAAAACTCCAAATACGTCTTTTGTCCCACTTGGGATATTCAGGGCCAAAATAGCTGTTAATTTGCATCTGATGGTGAGATGTTTATTTTCAGAATGAAATGTAAACGTTTCCTAAGATGTGTCATATCCATTTCACACATTTCATGAAACACCGTGGGCATCTGTTTATTTGCAATTTTTGCATAATTTGGCCATAGTTTGCTTGATATTTTCCCATGACTGCTTTCCAAGGGAGAAAAAATATGCAATATGCAGAGTGTTTAATGCAAAATGTCCTTTTTAACAGAAGCTGAACTTCACTACTTCACTAAATTGGCCTTTAGGAGGCATCTGCTTTATCACTCTTATTTGTCCCTTCCTATTTCTGCTGGGGTTTGATTATTCACCTGACTCATTTCCTTGTTTTTCCCTCCTGGCCTCTCTTGTTATGGCTGGGCTCTTGTGTGTTTAAATGTTAGCAGCTGCCTGGAAGTGACCTTAACTGCTCCTGGGAAAACCTGGTTATGTTTCCTTAGCAAAAAGTGGGGAGATAATCGGTTCCTTGAGAATAAACACGAGCTTATCTGTGGATGTTTATTGGTACATGGGGATAAGGCAAGGGGCAGTAGCTTATGTGTGGATAATATCCCTGCTTCCCTAAAACCGTGGGATAACTTGAGGGAAAGCTGTGCCTGCTCTAATCACCCCTCTGCTCATCCTGTGCTGGCACTCTCACGCACAGGATGAACATTAGAAATTGAGGTGGTGTTTAACAAATAAACTGGACTGAATCAGAGACCTGCCCCATGCACACCACCAGTCAATAACAACTGCATGCTACCATAACCACCCACTCTCCTCCCTGCACCAGACTAAGATGAACAAGCTTTTATTGTTTTAAGAAAAAATTCTCTTTTTCCCTGTCATATTGAAGTCATGAAATAGTTTGAATACAAGCAGTTTGACAGCAGATCCCCCAAACAAGCAAGCTAAGGACAGGAGAAATTGTTCTGCAAAATCAGGTTCTCACAAGCTGTGTTTGAAAGTGGGCAGGAAAGGCAGCAAGAAGAGTTCTCCTCCCCTCATTAGCAGTCCCAGATTAGCTCTGGTAGTGCGCAGGAGGCTGGAGCTGGGATTGGATACAGACCCAAATGTCTCCTTGCTTATTCAGAGCTTATCAGAACACCCTGAACTTTCAGCCTTGCAAATACTGAGCTGGAAAAAGCAGAACGCGCTCTCTGGGGAGATTTCGTGTTCATTTTTACCTGTGGTTGGGCCAGAAATACTTCAAAGATAGATTTCCTTGTGACATTTGAAGTTTTCTCACTCAGGAGCCTGCCAGAGCTTGAGCTATACAGAGGTAGATATTTATGGGGTCAGAGTTTCAGAAAATCTCAGCTTTCACAGAGTCACCAAAATAAATGACCTGCTTTTCAAAAAAGGTCTCATCACTAAAAAGACACCAAGCCTCGTGTCCCACAGGGAGCTGGTGAATTCCAAAGTCCCTTTGAAATCAGGATCTAATTGTGAGAGGTTTGCTTTTAGATATCTGACCGGAGATATTTCGAGCTAGAAATTTTAATGGGTTTGTGAAGCAAAAAAAGTTACTAAATTCTTTAAGGCACAAAAGTCAGTACAAACCTGGCTAACTATAGAAAGAAACATCCTGATCCTCAAGTTCAAAGAAAAAAGGGAGAAACAGAAAAGTGAATATGACCTCAGTACACCAAGAGGAGAGGTTTATGTAGGGATAATTATCTATTGCCTGTGTCACATGAAAATAAAGTCAATAGAATGAAGTCAGTGGCTGGGGTCTAGTCCCAAATCTGCATTTTCCTTGTATCAGGCAGGGCTTCTGGGCCAGCATGTATGACCTAGAGTCCCTGATGATTCCCTGCAATCCCAGTGCATGTCCATCAAGACACACTCTCTCCCTCCTCGAGCAGTTATTCCAAGAGCAATTTTATTTCCCTTCCAGATGCTCTGTCCTATTGCGTGGCTGGCTCTCACCAGAGACCGTGCTGGAACCTGTCCTGATTCTTGGAGATCTGGGAGGCTTTGCTGTGTTGGCTGATGGAATTTGGCTTGCCTATTGTTCAAGGGAAAAAAATTGTTTGTCCAAACCTTTCCACCCAGTCTCGGTCCCAATAAATAACTAAGCCTTGTATTTTGACCTCAGGGAGATGTTGGTAGTGATGCAAAAGGGATGTTGCCAGTAGCCTCAGCTTTAATCTCCATGCTGCACTTTCATTGCATTCCACAGACCTAAAAAGAAACCTCCATTGACTACATCTGATCCAGGACATATGACCAAACTGAGAAGTTAGCAGGCAGAAGGAACTGACTGCATAGTTGATTTGCCTGTTGGGACTCTGGGCTGAAAAAAAGGGAAACCTGGAGTTTCTAACAGCTTTGAATTTTGAGTCACTAGATTCACCTTTAACTTTTCACTTATTTATCCTTGAACACCCTTGGTGTTTTGCCCTGTGGACCCGCAGAGTGTGATCTGCCTTGGCCTGATCTAGCCCACACTGACCAGACTGGCACTGGGGCCGCAGCACATTCTGGTACAATTCTGCTGCTCATCAGCATGTGAACCCCTCAAGTCAGATCCACCCAGGCACGACTATGCATGACATACAACACAAGAAGAAAGTCATCAGAAGATCCTGAAATCAGCTGGTCACCAGAAAAAGGTGTCCAGCTACTTCTAGCAGTATTAGAGGAGCTGTTTGCCAGCGGCACTTACCCAGCATTCCTTTGTTGGAACTGGACAAGCACATATCCTTCTCAGCACTGGGAAGAACAAATCCAACCACAAACACCTCCACCCCATCTGCCATCAGTGCCAACCCTAAAACAAAGAAGAGAGTCCACTGGAAGCGTCCATGGCCACACTCCTCAATGATGTTCTCATACTGGTGGGCGAGTTGCTCCTCGTCCTCCATCCTCTCGGCCATGAGGTCAGCACGGTCTCTGTACTCATCATCCACGGCAGGGGCTCGCTTCTTCTGCTTCTCCTTAATGTCATCTGGGTGTGGGATCCCTTGGTACTCCCCCTCATAGACCTCATCATCCTCATCGTGGCCTTCTGTGACATCACTCTGGGCATCCTCGTCCTGCGCGGGCTCATCCCCGCCCCGGTAGTAGCCGTCGTTGGGTGCGTCGTAGTTGCCATCCT
This sequence comes from Fringilla coelebs, assembly GCF_963513975.1. Classification (NCBI taxonomy): domain Eukaryota; kingdom Metazoa; phylum Chordata; class Aves; order Passeriformes; family Fringillidae; genus Fringilla; species Fringilla coelebs. Next base: position 16,042,595 of record NC_140038.1, on the reverse strand, counting down.
GGTACCTGTAGTCATCTGAGACCTGGTTTGTGTTTCTATATCCATCATCCATTCTGAAAGGAGAGTTCTAAACGCTGCAGGTCACTGTGTAGATATTCTGAAGTGGGTGTGGATTTGTGCGGTTCCTGGTGTCGGTTACTTGAACATATCTTCTCTCCGCTCTTTGGAACTGGTGGGATGCACAGCTTCCCAGGCTTGGAAAGAGAATTATATATAAAGGTTCTCTTTGACAGAGTCTCACGCAGCTTTTGGTGATGCTTCACTTTTCAGCTGTCATTTGTGACTTGCTGGCTCCTGTACTTTGGGTGAGAAAAGCTGCTGTCTGGGGAACAGCGAGGGAAGAGCAAACAGCCGGGGAGCTAGGAGGACTTGACAGGTTTTTCCTGATTCATTGTGGTGCTGAAGGTCATGTCCTGAGAAAGAGGAAACAATAGCAATGAGACAGCAGTAAGCTTGCAAGCACACATGCACTGAGCTTAATGCCCAACATTTGGAATACGTGCTTTTCCTTTGAAAAAATGTGGCAACAGAGGAACGCTTTTGCATCATCAAAACCCAAAGCCTCAGAAAAAACCAGAGCATCAAAATGTACCAAGTTCAGTGGGAACTCAAAGTAGAATGTAAAGTACCATGTGGTCCCTGTCATTCCTGGAAGTCCTGCCTCCCATATGTGGTCCTGCTTTCCAGGGAGAGCAGAACAGCACTGGGCTGGGTTGCTGGAACAGAGCTCTAAGGTTGCTAAATATGTTTCCATCCATCTCCTCAGAGTACACTCATCCCTGGTCCCTACAACTGGCTAGCATCATAATGGGACAAAATATGATCTTGGTTTTCTTTTTCATCCAGACCCCCACATTAATTTTATTCATTGGCTTCTTCTTTTCCCTAGTGTCTCTCCATCTGTATCCCAGATGCACAACTGGCTTACAGAGTCTGCCAAGTCACCAAAAGTCACACCGAGCTCTGTTCTCCCCATATCTAAACATCAACAGGGGATGATTTTCACAGAGAGCAAAAAAACAAAGCTAAAACAGAATCACTGCTGTCTGCAGGGAAAACCAAGAAAAGTCAAGACACATCTAAACACATACACCTGATTTCCATTATTTTCCAGGCAGTTTCCAGCCAGCTGGCTCTGCAGTGTTCCCCTGCCTCACACAGCTGTAGACACAGAGCTTGGAAGGAGAAGCACATGGGAAAGGGAGTGGAGTCACGCCAGAGCAGACAGCACAGCGTAGGCATGCACAGAACGTGGACTTTGCTTTAAGCTTGGAGCTACTTGCCTAAATAAAGTGTAAATGAGGTATGGATTGACATGGGCAGGCACAAGCCTGAGGATGTGTGGGTGTTGTTACCTACACAGTCAGTTGACCTATAGAGGCGCAGGCAAACGCACACACTGTAAATAACAGTGCTATATGCAGCTGAAATGACTTCAGAGGAGAAACTCAGTAGCAGTCTCTATCATAAAATGCTCAGAGGTGCATCACTCCTGCTGCAAATGCTTTGATTTTTTGGCAGCCCAAATGCTCAGGGTAAGGAAGGAACAGAGGCCTGACTCCTCTGCATGGATTAATGGCCATGCCTTGCCTGTGCTGTTCATGGAACTGCTCCAAGGAGCTTCATAAAAGCTTCCTCTGTCCTTCTCTTTATCTACCTGTATATTTGTGGCCCATAATTACAACACAGCCTCTGCAGAACCTGCCAGAACCTCTTCCTTTTCTCTGCTGTTTGTAACTACATTCAACGAGTTTCCTCTTCCCTTTCTTTATGCTGAATCCCACCCTACATTTTGCATCAAGTGAAAAAGGCAACGTGGCATTCTTCCAGGGCTCAAAAAGAGTGAACAATAAAGCAATAGAAAAAAAAATTAAAAATGCCAAATGCATTCTGATCAGGTTATAATGATCAGGAGTTTACAGTGCAGGGAGGGGTAAAGAGAAGTATTTGTATAGGCACCAGAGCTATTAATGTAGATTTAATACAGGAGGGTTAATACACCTGACAGCCATCAGAAGCACCTAAGTGAGTTCTACAGCTCTTGCTTCGGTGCTGGAGTGTTACCTTTAATGGTTAAAAAAGTCCAAAATTACTTTGGAGTCTCAGAACTCTCTCCCAGTCCTGAAGTAACTTTCTTGATTACACAAAAATTTGTGTCATGACTGAACATCATGTTCTCCAAGGCGGTAAAATGTAGTTCCACAGAGACATATTTTCTTTTGAAAAGTAAGGGAAGGAGCCTTTTATTTAAAGAGAAAAAACAAAAGAACAATATGTGCAAAAGAACATTAGGCCTTGCTTTGGAAGTCTTTAAGAATCATCTGCTGACAGGTCATGCTTCAAAGCGACCTCAAATGTTGGAGCAGGAAGCAAAGTGAGCTCACTGTGTTTGTCCCTTTCTGGTTGCCACAGAACTGAATTGAAAACTCATTTTAGGAAACAAAGTAACAATACCAGTAATGATCATTAGCAGAACTGATCAGACTCTGAGTCTCCACAGACCTTATCTCTCTTTTCAAAAGGTAAAACTATGTTCCTAAGCGCTGGAAATCTTTTTGTTCTCTATTTAAAAGCTGCTGAGGCTTAAAGCTGGGCTCTTTGCCTCCCACAACAACAGGACCGAAGATCACAAAGTCAGAAAAGACCTATTGAAGCATCCTTGCTCTTTCACTGACACACAAAGTCTGGCATTTACCAGATGGAATCACATCTTGGGCAGCCTGAGAAATAATGACATGAGCTGATGAGTCTCACAGACCGGTGAGAGTCACCTGTATGGGGAAGAACAAGCAATTCAGAGAAAAGGTCATGGCAAAAAATAGGGACTGGTTTCCCATTCATTTGGAAGGATGGATATTTTCTGGGATCACCCTAGGAGAAGGGGCAGCGCAGAGAAGCAGGCTATAGCTTCAGAATGCTACACTTTCTATATTTCACACCACTTGTTTTCTTTCTTTGCCACATATGCGCAGGCTGATTCACTCCAGACCTGATTCTTTAACACCCTTTCACTCAAGCTGAGCTGCACTCACTCATTAACAGCCCCATTTAGCATTTAGATGCGAAATCATGATGTGTTATAAAGATGGCAGGCTTGGCTTGCTATAATTACCCTTCACAGTGATGCATGAGGCTTGAGACAAATATACACATCTCACCGAGCCTATTGTAGCAGGGTGGGTGTCAGTCTCTTCTCCCAGATAGCAGCACAACAGGAAACGGCCTCGAGTTGTGCCAGGGAAGTTTCAGACAGGATCTTAGGAAAATTGCATCATCAAAAGGGTTGCCAAGAGCATTGGAACCCTCTGCCCAGGGCAGTGGTGGAGTCACCACCCCTGGAGGTATTTAGCAGACATGCAGATGTGGCACTGGGGGACATGGTTTAGTGCTGGGCTTGGCACTGCTGGCTCAAAGTTGGACTTAATGATCTTGCAGTTCTTTTCCAATCTAAATGATTCTAATTACAACCCTTGGCCCTTTTAAACTGCCAGCTCCCTTTCTGAGACACACAACTGAGGTTTTAAAGACACAACAAATGTCAGACTCCATAAGTCTGACAGGGGCAGGAAGGCAGAGACAGGAAAGCCTCATTCTGTGTCTGCCCAAAACAACCCATTAAACTGAGTGTTGGACACAGAAACCTGGGATACATCAGAATTCAGATCCTTCCCTCATTTCTTTAAAATACACTATGCACCATGCAGATTTCTTGCACTCTTTAGCTCTTTAGTTAGTTCAGATGTTGCATACTTAGCCAGGAATTCAGTCATTTGAGCTCTGCAACTTAAAATAGGAACCTAAAGTCTTGGATATCCTCATAATAGAAATGGTATCAAGTCTAGGAAAAAGGATGCTTAAAAAAAGCAGATCAACAGCAGCATTTGCCTCTTTGAGGGGGCATCTAGGTAAGTCTGGCATGCTGAGGTGATAAACTGGGAGGGCAGCAGAGCTTGGAGGGCATGCAGAGAAGGGTGATTTTCTCGTGCCTGGTACTAAATGAAGAGAGCCCAGGGCTTGTCAGAGAGCTGAGCTCTATCAGAGGGCAGAAATCATGTCAAATTAGTGATCAGGGTAGATATGAGAAGGGTTTTCCATGAAATACTGCACCTTGGGGCATGATGGAGTTTCTGGAAAAGCAGAGAGAGTGAGGATGTTTCTTTGTGGCAGCACGAGCCATGGGTGCACACACAGAAATGCATTTTGAATGCACATCCATGGTGTGGATCCAGCAGGGACACAGAGAGCCAAGGCTGGGAGCTGCTTCCCTTCCTCAAAAAGGCAGAACACTCAAAGCCAGCACCAGGAGGGAGAGGTTATTTGAGCACTAAGGAGAAGGAGCATGACAGGGACACCATAAAAATGCTTTCAAGGGATTTTTAGCATTCACCAGAATAATCCCTGTAAAACAGATGGCAGAGCAGTTTAATATTCTGCCTGAAGGACGACTCCTCCTGCAGAACATCCTCACCCCCAGAGCTGCTTTCTGCTGACAGCAATGGGAAGGTGCCCAGATCCTGCAGTGACCATAAGGACATTCTGCAGTCACAGAGCTGACAGTAAAAAATTCCTGAGAAGAAATTTTTTTTAAACTAAGAAAAATGCTACTTTACCTCAGGAAAACTTTGAAAATTTCCCTCTTTCCAAATATATATTTTTTTAAAAATCTAAAAATTTGCAACCCCATAATTCACAGCAAAAATGCTCTCAGATCAGGTGCATTATAAATTCTTCATCTTACACTGTAGAAAGTTGCCCTTTTCACTGTCATAAAAAAAAGAAGAGGTGCATGGAGATTTGTTTCAAACTGAAAAAAAATATTTCATTAAAGAAATGCCATCCTTGATCCATTTTTTATTAGAAACATTCATTGAAAGTGATTTTTTTTCCCCTAAATAATTCAGGTTTGGAAAAATGGCATGTTTTTACCAACAAAAATTGTAACAGGAACTTTTTTTATGCCCTCATGGATGTAAAATTATCTCAGGTGCACCTTTAAGGAGACAATATAGAGAAATATGATACAGGAAAAGTAATCCTGCTATTTATATGCATGTGACTAAAAGTATCTGACCTCTGTGAAGCAGAAAAGGGTTTTTCTCCTACAGGGTTCTGATTAGTGTTGGGGTTTTTTTTGTTTGGTTTTGTTTGTTTGTTTGTTGTTGTTTGATTGTGGGTGGGTTTTTTTGTTTTGTTGGTTTTTTTTTTTTCCTTTTTTCTAACATTAAAATTGCTGCTGCAGCCTCACAATTCAACATCCAGAAGAGAGCTGAACAATATCATCATTCTGCTGGACAGATGGCAAGGCTGGGTTCTTGGCAAGGATCCTGCAGAGGGAAAAGCAGCAGGATCTGAAGAGAATTTATATGTGAGGGAAGGTAGAAACAGGAAACGAGGGGGTTTTGAATACAGAAGAGTAGAAACCAAGTGAAACTGGAAGTCAAGGAGCAAGAAGAGGGATTAATGGTCCAAACTGTGATCAGAATAAAGAAGGAAATGGCCAGGGAGAGATGGAAGCCCTGACATATTACTGATCCACAAAAAATGGAAAGAAAAAAGTGTTGCAATAACAGCAGCTCTTGCCTTCATATCCAAGGATTATAAATGCATCTGGTGCCATCTCTCTTAGAGATCAGCCCTAAGCCTTATTAATTCTTGCTTAACTTTTTGCATCTCTCTTTCACTGCCAACATAACAGGAGAAAAGTCTCAGAACACAGGACTCTGAAACACCTTTGGAAGAAGTTGGCTGTGGAAGACATCACTCAGTCAAACCAACCCAACCCAAACCAATGGTGGTGGAATATTATTTTAGGGGATGATTGTATCAAAATAGATTACAATTCTTGCAGGCCTTCAGCAGACATTTTCCTTCCTTTGCCTTTCCATCAAATACCCTCATCAACGGTGGTGTGTCCCTGGGGAATTTCCAGGAGGATGTCCTCAGTCTGAACACTGGCCAGTGAATAAGAGTGATTTAATCAACTGATGAGCTGGTCTCTTTTTTCCAAAATACAGATCAGCCCTTGGGATGCAAGTTTCCACAGGGCTCTAGACAGGTAAAGGAACACTGAATGTATCACTAGGAAAAATATTCCATTCTGATTCCTCTCCAGTCTCACAAGACAAGACAAAAATTTGTCTTTACAATTAATCTCCAAAAGAAACCATGGTCATCAAGTGTTCTTGAAGCAGGATTATATCACAGACCCAGGATGAAAACCCATTGCAACTGGAGCAATATCAGATCCAATATAATTTCTGAGATCTCTTTTCTGGTCTTGTTCCAGAGGGACAAGATAATCAAAGAAGGTTTAGACATAATCAAGGAGGGTATATGAGTTTAGTGACATGGTAGCCAGAAGCAAAAAGTGAGCTGCTTTGCCATCAAAGACAACAAAATTACACAGAAGGGCATGCCAATATATGTTTTTCAGGTGTAAAATTATGTGTTAATGGCTACAACAATTAACTGTGGCTGCAGACACAGGAGGCTAACTGGGTCTGGGCAGCAAGAGATTTAAAAATCAATGTCTGTAGCAGAGCCTACCTTTTAAAAGAATTTGCTTTGAACTGTGGAAAAAGGTGTCTTTTGTTGTAGCTTCAGAGGAGAGCACTGTATTAAGTGAAAACTAAGGAGAAAACTAGTTTCTCCTGAACCTTCTTTTATTATTAAGACACTTTTTGATAGATATGTAACACAGTTTCAAAAACTCTCCGCAGAGCTTGTTGAGCAAGCTATCTGTGCCACAGATTCTGTAAAGAACAGCAAAATATTTGAAAGTCATTGAATTGAAATCATCTGGTTCAGTAGGAGAGATGGCACCTACTGATTGCTCCCCTTCCAGCACAGGTAGGACAGGTAGGGTAAAAGTCCTCTGTGTAAAAAACATTGATTTGCTCAAAGATGCTGTCAGGGTCCCTGGGACAGGACTCATTTATTCACTGCTCCCACACTGCAGGTTGGAACAGATTGGTGCAGATGCAGTCCTGGTATATCAAGAAATGCAGGGAAACCAGAGCTGGAGTATTTAGTGAGTTACCAGCAGCCCTGATTAATTATTTAGAGAAAGCATTTTAGTTCAAAATTCTCTGTTACAGAGTTCATTGAAGTTCTCCTGCAGTTTCTGGATAATCTCTATTGATCTGTGGTGGGTTTTACACATTCCCAGGCAGGTGCACACTGTGTATGTTTGTTCCACCAGGAGAAAATACTTATTGCATTATTTGATCCCACAGTCCTGCATTACACAGTGAGTAGAAACTATTGCCTTTGAAGCTGAATCACTTGGAGTAGCCCTTGGATTTGGAAGCAGAGATGGAGGGAGCATGAACACAAACAGTTCAGCAGCTTGATTGAACTGACCTGATTTGTGCTGAGTAAGAATCTGGCTGCCCTGCTCCAGTGCCTTTGCATTTTTTCAGTCTCACCCATCCCACTGGGGGAGATTTCTGGTTTCCAGCACATTGCACACCAAAATGCCATTGCCTTTTGTGGTGGTGGTGCTGGTGACTCACAGCAAAGTGGCTGTGGGCAGAATTCAGCTTGTAATCCACTATGTGATGTTATGAACTAAGGGACAGAAAGTCCCCCAGACTGTTAGAAGGAGATTATACCCTCAAGTCTGATACTGTGCTGGTGCAGATGCTTTAAAGGTCATATCTAAGACAGTGTGTGCTACAGCAAGCTGGCACAGCAAACATGCAGCAGATGAAACAAGGAACAAGCATCAGTCAAGCAGAATAAAGAGCTTTTCTGAAGTTAGGGGCACAGACTTGCAAGCTGGGTGTTCATGAGGTAGATACAGAGAGGAGTGTTCGACAGTAGGAGTTGGAAAGCAGCAGCTTAGCAGCACATATCTATATAAGGAGGGACAGACTACACATGAGGATCCCAGAGAAAGGCCATAAAAGGTCAATTTGACAAGCTGAATATGGATAATGAGTTGAGACAGATGGTGTAAGAGTATGAGAGCTAATAAATAATGAACAGACTCGCTTCAAGGAGCAAACACGGCAGAGAGCTTAGTCAGAAGGGAGGTGGTGAAGGGGAAAAGAACAAAACCAGGGAGGGTGGAGGAGAATCACAGCAGGAAGGCTGGTGGGAGAGGAGTGTCTGCTTTTATGTGCCAGAGTTTTGTGGAAATGATAATTTACCCAAAGAGAACTAAGAAATGCATATGCCTGAGGTGGAATTTGGCCATTTTACTGAGTTTAACAATTTTTTGGCTGAGAAATTACTCAGAGTCTCTAAACCTCTTCCAGACATCTATTTCCCCTTCTCCTCCTCTCCCATTACCACAGCACCTAAGCAGCCTACAGTGCTCCCAGGTCCCATCAAAGGCTGGGAAAAACTCTCAGGATTGTTTTGCTCATCATGACTTGAGGCAGAGAGAGCCTAAAACAGCATCTGAGCAGGGAAATGGAAATGCTGTCTGCTGCCCCCATACTCCAGGGACCCTGTGGACAAGCAAGGTAAGGATTTATTCCCATCTTCACATCTAGCTATCCTCCACATGATGACCAAGATAAAGGTCAGCTTTGCTGCCCCACAAGCATTTTCCTTCAGGTGGAGCTGAGGCATAAACCCTGACCTGGACACCAAGAAATACTCTGAGATGTCCCAGTGTAGATGTAAATAAAGGAGCTTTCCCAAAATCACCTGTCAGAGGTGACAGCATAGAAACAGCACCTGTTTCTATTTCCTTGTCTTTTTAAATACCATAATGAGCTAGAATCTTTGAGGGTTTATAGCTTATTAATAAACCAGCCTCTCTATCAGCATTGCACCTGGCAGTGCAAACCAATAGGAAATTGGATGTTTATTCAGAAACAACAGTGCCCTGGTGCCCTTTCATGAATTTGAGCATATCTACCTATGTTTGCCCTTGGACAGCTTATTAGGTTTAACCTGGCTGGGCTTGGGGGCCCTGAGAAGCTCCCAGAGAGGACTGTAAGCAATAACCTTGGAAGGAAACTGCTTGCAATTCAGCAGATTCTGCCTGTGTCAGACAGCAAACATCCCTGATTAACTATAAACTGCTTAGCTTATTGGCAAAGATGTGCCTCTGGCTACAAAGGGGATTTTTATTTCATCACACTTGCAACCTGAGTTATTAAATAATGAGCTGCTTCATTAACTAATTCATTAATACATGGCTGTGATGAATAGATTTGCTTCAGTGGCAGAGCCGTGAAAGCAGGAAAACCCTGAGTGATTTCTAAGTACTGCTTTCTTTCAGGAGGGATTTTATTTGAGCAAGTATCCTTATTAAATACCCTTTTCCTTCTTTTTCATGCCTCTACCTACCAGAGCAGCCTTGAGGTCTGCTGTGTCTGTTTGCCCCCAGCACTCCATGCTCTTGTCCTTTCCTCCTTTCTGCTTTGCTCCCCCTTTCCTTTGGATCCATGCAGATTTTCAGAGTGCTGTGCCACAAAATGACCCTTTGCCCAGTGCTCCTACACTGCTGTGGCCAGGGTGCCTCCTCACCCCCAGTCTCAGATGGGAGGTGACTTTGGTGTTTCTGATAAAAACCCATCAGTTATTGCCCATGATCACCTTCCCATTGCCAGGGGACCAACCAACCTCCCCAGTCCTGGAGACAAAATAATTTACTGCAGCCCTTGCAGGGTTGGTATCTCCTGTGGCACTGGAGTGTGTTGAGAAAGAGCTGTGGCAGGGACGTTTCCACAAGCTGGAAGGCACTCCTGCCATCAGGAACAGCTCTTTCCCAGCCCAGGATGCTCAGGCATCAGTCTCTCAGACAGCTGCTTGCCAGCCCCAGTGAAGTGTGCAAATGCAGTGGCCATGCCAGAATTCTCTCCTGTTCCCAGAAATCCCCTGTAGCCTGTCACAAACACAGCCAACCTTATGCTTCCATCATGCCCTTTAATGAGTTTGATCCCTGTGTTTCCCTTCAGGGCTGCCCAATGATCAAGGCTGAAGGGGCTCAGTTATTATGAGATCAGATAAAAAGGGTGGTGCTCAGACCAAATCCAGCCTCTTTCTTTTCTGCATAAGACCTCCAAAACAATTGTATTGTGGCCTCAAGGGCTTTCAAAATTGCAAATGTACTGTTCATTATGCACCTTGCCTGTGGAGAAATACAAGTGCAAGCAGAAGCAAATTTAAAGAGACTCCTTTCAAGGTTAAGTGGCAGGGAAAACACTGGAGCATTGCCTTTTGCTCCATTCACGTTCATGGCATTTTGATTAGTGATTAGTTTAGCCTTTTTTTTTTAATATGAGACACTACTGAGGAGACCTGAACCTTGTAGCAGCCATGATCATTCAACAGATTCCATGATCTAGCTATCAAATTCACTGTGTGCCCCACATGTATCACAGCATAAACAGACAAAACATACCCCCAGAGTGATGTCTTCTTCTGTAAGGAGGCAATTTGCAAAGCCTGCCTGAGCTGTACATTAATATCTCAGATACTCAGATCTTTGAAGAACCTGCTTTTGAAATCAGCATCCTGAAGAAAGTCATAAAAAATTGCCATAGGGCCTGAAAACCTTACACATAGCAACTCTACATTAATACTTATGTTTTTATACTCATGAAGGATTTTGACTCGAAAGAGCACCCAGCAGTATCTTTGCACCTGCAGAAGAGGAGAATCGATAATTTGAGCATGTGTAATGGGCCCCTTAACATTTTGGAAAGTTGGATTTTGGCAGTGGTTTTTCCTGAGCCTCCCTTATTCCTTTTTTGTTCCTGCAGGAGCCTTTAGGATGGGTCTTTGCAAGAGGAGCTCATTTACACAGAGCCTTAATCTTGGCCAATATTCTGACAACCCAAAGTCATGTGGCTTTCAGCTGTGCCATGGGGCATTTGCTGTCTCACAGCCTTCTGAAATGATGTTTGTGCCTCTGTGCAATAGAGAAGGAAAGGAGGAAAAAACTGAAACAAGGAGAAGATACTGCAGGAGCCAAAGAATGAGAGAAAGCAACAGCAGAGCATGAGATATAGGAAAGGAGGCAGGAGTAGGCAGGGGATGGTGAAGGCCAGAAATGTAGGGAGAGAAAAAGGCATAACAGTATCAGTCTCAGAAACTAATGCTGCCTTGAGCCAGTAAAAAGAAGGAAAACAAACAAAAAAGCCCCAGTTAGGCTCAGCACTTCGTAGCAGTGAGAAGGCTCTGCATGTGCCTCCCAAACACACAAATAAATTCCTGCATTCAGGCTGGGCATTAATGATGAAAAAGCTTCATCTGCCCAAATTAACAGCCACAATACATCATCAGGCTGTAGCCCCACAGCCTGTGTGTATGCAGAGAGAAAATCCTCAGCATCACCTGTCGAGGCAGAAGCAGGATTTAGCTGTTATTTATTGCTCACTGTGACTCATGCCTGTGGGTAGGGGCGCGACAGTACAGATGGGAGTTAAAATCAGACTGCCAGCAGGGGGATTTATGCCAGGAGAGTTGAATTCAGGCAACTTCTGCTTATGTTCTACCTGGGATTTCTCTGTAAAATTTGAAAAGAGTAAAAAGAAATTGAAAATAAATGCTTATGAAGATATTTGTTAGGACTCAGACAGGTTCTATTAGAGGAGAGATGGTGACTTAGGCAACATCAAGAACTCTGTACAGTTTTCTCTAATGCCACAAATGGCTCAATCAACCTAAGACAAACCATTTAGTTGCCCTTAGGCTTAGTTTTTTGTCCACAAAATAGCTGTAAGAACTCGTTTTCTCGACTTGTCAGAGAAAACACAGGCATAACTACAAAGAGAATCTTGTAGCCACTGGTGAAAAGCTCAAAAGTTCACCTTTCTGGACTTCAGATTGCCCTTGCCAAGACCACTGTGATGTGGAAATTATGCTCACAAGGACAGAGTCTCCTGTGGATGACCTGCAATGTGCTGTTTCTGATCAGAACCAAGAATATTTGCAGCATGTTTTATAGCTCTCCTCCTGTTCCTCTCATTTCAGCCCTAGCCAGAGAAGACATGCAAGGACTCTAAGAGTCATCAGACTCCCTAAAAATGAGAAGGAAACTGAGAGAGATCCTGAAGCTCCAGCATCCCATGCAAAGGAGACACTCTGGTTTCAGAAGAGGGCAGCAGGTATTTCTTGACCTGTCCCACTGTCCCTGGTCCAAGTGTGCTCCTTCCTTCAGATACTGAAGTGAGGGGCATCCCTCTGTCTGCTCCCAAAACCCAGACTCTTTGACCCAGCTCAAGGAGAAATGCCAGCTGTGGACTCCCTGGAAGTGAGTTTAGTGAGGAATATGGCTTCCAGCAAAATTTAAGCATCATCATCATCTTCCTTCCTGCTGGGAGCCTGGCACTGGCCTCATGTACATATTGGCTGGTCTCCCCTCGCCCTGAGCCTGCTTGCACAGTCCTGTTTGGTGTCCAGGCAGCCTTTCCTTCAGCTGGAGCACAGCTCTTCATGCCAGCAGGAGAACTGAGGCACTGAGCTGGGCAGCTGCATTTGGCCCCATCTGAGCATTTCATCTGTCCCTGTGTCGTTGCCCAGCTTGCAGTCCACATCCTGACACCAAACCCTGCCAAGCTCCTCGGGGCTGGTTTGGCTGCCTGTCCTTTTGTCATTTTGATAGCCCAGAGCTCCAGGAGAGCTGGCTGTGCCCTGTGTGCTGCAGAGCCAGGCACAACAGGACTCAAAGAGCTGCTCTGAGCAGCGTGTCAGGGACTGGCTGCCAGGATTTGGGCTCCAAGTGCCCCCCTATTGCCAGCCCTTCCTCCAGCTGGCTCTGATGGGCAGATGTGTGGGATCAGGAGCACGGGCTTTCCCCTAGCCCCTGCCTGGGTGGGCTCTGTTTCCAAGTGTGTTTTGGGACAGGGAAAATGTGTCATGCAATGGGGAAGAAAAGAAAAAAAAATCAGGCTCTTTGTCCTCAGAATGTAAATGAGATGGACTTGCAGTCTTATAATAGGAGACAAAGGGACATTAAAGAAATTTGAAAGGCAAGAGATTAAAATCTTGCACAAGGAAATTCCTATTTACACACTAACCTGTGGCGTTCCTGGGAATAAAAGGCAAGGTCTTGGAAGCATTAAAAGGCAGGGATTGGATGTATTTGAGGGGAAGAAGATCAGTTTCATCTGAGTTTCTTTTTCTACAACATTTTTTTTTCTAATGGGAGAATAAGTTCTTCAAGACATGAGGCCAACATCAAGAGAACTTCACTCTGGTCTAGGCTGATCTGTAAGTATCCACCAAGAAGTTTTCTTGGACATATTTGCTGGTGCCAACTGTCAGAGAGGGCAACCCAAGCTAGGTATTTCCCTGGGCTCTCAGTCCTGGGGGGCAGTAATAGGAAGGCCGTGGAATGTTTTTCCCTTTACCTGCTACACTGGGACCATTGACACAGAAATGACACCAGAAGATAAAGTGATATCTCAGCAAATGGCTTCTGCTCCCCACGAGGAACAGGGAATTGCAGTCTATCACACCTGGAGGAAAGACAAAATAAATCCAAGGCTTTGGCTAGAAGCAGCAATCCTGGATGATATATGGGAGAAGGCAGGAAGAATTGGATGTGAGAGCAGGTGTCCTCCAGATGACAAGCCTGGGGGGATTAGCTGGCAAACTTCAAGGGGATAACAAATACTTCAAGGCAGAAATTGCTAGTGCCTCTTCAGGGGAAAAAGGATAGGATATCCCAGGTGAAGAAAGTGGCAAGGAGGTGATGATCAGAAGTTATTTATCCAAGTGTAACCTCACACTTCCCTGTCAGGGAGCCGGGGAGTGGCTGACAGACTGCTAGGCGAGGCATTTGGTCCCTCATGGTTTTAAAAAAATTTCAGTAAGATCTTATCTCATAAAATTTGGTGTCTGAAAGGTCTGTCCATCCTCTACAGCGTGTAGGTGACAGCTTCACCTGCTTCCTAAGTGTTCCCTGCCCAGCTGTCCTCATCTGGGCTCTCCTTCCAAGATTCTGCAGGAGGTGTCTGTTCAACACCAGCTGCACAGTGCCTGAATCTGTGAAGAGTGAATTTGGGGTACCAGAGTTTGATGCAGAGATGAGAGGATTGCAGAGGTTTGTTGGCTGCAAGCAATGTACATGAAAACTCACAGTGACATGGGCAGGATTTTCTCTGGGAAATTACTCCTCTACTTGTTTTGAAATTACTCTCCTCCCTTGCTGAAAACAAAGAAAACATCTCTCCCTGTGGGTTGCCAATCTGTTGCTGCCTCTGAATGCTGCAAATTGTGGGGAACTCTCCTGTGGGCAGAGCTGGGTGGCAGCACGGTGGTGCCACTCACACAGCAGGGCTTTGTGAGCCCAGGCTCATCCTGATATTTGCCTGTACATCCCCGAGGCTGCTGTTCCCACAAACCAACAACAGCCACCTCTGCTCTGCTCCTTTAGGGCACCCACCTCTCCCAGCCAGACTAAAAGCACAGACAGGGAAGTTCTGCCTAACTTTTCTCTGTACCTCTCCCATTTGTGGCACTTTGCAGGAGGGAAGCACTTGTCACAGACATATTTTATGAAAAATCCTTTCATTAGGATCTTTTCTCCTGGGAAGCTGGGAAGCTTCAGCTTCTCTATGTTTTGCTGCTTTGGAATGTGATTTGGAGAATTGTTTACCCAGCATGTGAAATTGTTTTTATTGATGACCAATGGCAGCTGCTGTGAGCAGTCACAAGATTTTATCATTCCATTCCTTTGCTGGCCTTCTGATGTTTCCTTTCTCTTTTCTTTTAGCATAGTCTTAGTGTATCATTTTCTTTCAATATAATACATATCATAAAATAATAAATCAGCCTTCTGAAACACAGAGTCAAAATCCTCATCTCTTCCCTCCTCCTGAGACCCCTGCAAACACCACCACAAGCACAGACTGTGGTCTCTGCAGCAAGGGGTTCCCCTGCAGCATGACATCATGCACAGAGCTGCTTGGCTCAGGGACAGGGCTGATTCCTTCTGGTAGAGTAACCCTGGCTGCCAAGTGAAGGCAGAGCTGCTGATCCTTCTGCACAGCACCTCAGCACCTGTCCCCAGCACACAGAGCTCCTTCCCAGGCTGGTTCCCACTCCAGCCTGACAAATCACCCACCGTGCTGCCACAGATGCCTCAGCACTGCTGACTTTCTCTGCTCATGGTTTCCAGCTTTCCTGCCCTCCCTGCTCCTTCCTAGCTCAGCCATTCTGTGGGATTTATTTTTTTTTACACATCCCACATACTTTTTAGGAACTTACCAGCGACTCTGGCTCATGCTGCCGGTCTGTTTGCCCTGAGCAGTGTCTATAGGCAAAGGATGCTAAAAATCACCTGTGCTTTGCTGTGGGAGACCATGTGAAGAGAGAGGTGGAGAATCTGAATCGGCCCCCTGAGCTGTTTCACTCTGAGAGGGGTAAGATCAGAGGATATTTAATGAGGTTCCTAATTACAGCAGGTATTAACTGCAATAAAATCACCTGTGTTGGGATCCCAGAGCAATGTGAGCTGGAGATTTCAGAGATGTGCATTGCATAGATACACACAATTATTCCTTTGGCTTGTGCCCAACTGCAAGAAAAGTGAACTGCACTATCAGAGACTGAACATTTAACTCTAATGTATCATTCATTCTTTCCATGATAAAAGCAATGTAAAGAAATCACACATGAACACAGGTGGGCTCCAATGCCATCAAGACCCACTGTATTTCAATCCTAAAGAAAAATCAAAATAATAAAAAATGGGGTCACTATTGGAAAGCCCATATGTTACTTGAAGAAAAACCACCTTACCTCTTTTCTGCATCCCTTCTAAAAATACAGCCCAGCTGAGAGGAACAGGCATTGTTTCTTCCACATGACTCTGACTAAGAGCCCAGAAAATGGGGAATCTATTAGAAATTAGGGGAATAGCTTTGAAGGTTAAAAAAATCAATCTGTTTTCTAGCCCTTGCTTGTTTGTTTCATCAGGCTGAAAAAGTAGGGAAAAGCGTCAAAAAATAGACTAGTTTTCTATGAAAAAACTAATAATGCTTTTTTTTACATAAGTAATATTTTTCTTGAAAATCTGGCTGGTTTTCCCTGATTCAGAGTTCTGCAGTGGCTTCAGTAATTTTCAATGTAAATGGACAAAGGCAAACATTTGCTTCTCAAACATTTCTAATTTGTCCAGAACAGATCCTTTTTCTCCTGAGAATAAAGTTTTTGGATGAACATTCTTTGACCAGAGGGAAGGAACATGTTCTTCAAAGAGAGATGGAGAGTTTCTCTCCTCCATGAACCCATTGGCTTCACTGGGTGCTACAAAGGGACTCTCCAGCTGGGCCCAGCTCTGCTGGGACATTTGCAGGGGATGTGAAAGCCTGAAATTCAAACTGATGCTGAAGCTTAGACAAAGCTTCCTGACAGCAACATTTCTGAAGGACAGCATCTCGAGGGGATAGACAGAAACCTCATCAGCAGGGCTGCTGAAAATCAAACAGTAACCTGTAAGTGTGAGCCTGCACTGGCTGTACCACTGAGCCAGAAGTTTTAAGAGACTTTCTTTAACCCTTCCATGAATTAAAGATGGAAAAGACACCACAGCATGGCAGGAGGGGGTCAGTGCTGCTGTTGGCTTCCAGCTTGCACAGGGTGTGAGGAGCAGCTCGTTCCCTGCATCAGCCCAGTGGCAGGTAGATTAAACATCAGGTGGTACCTGGCTGCTGAAAAGAGCATCCAAATGCCACCCAGCATTTGAGGGATAAGGCCAAGGCTGCCAGGAGATGTTAAATCCAGGGAACTTCATCTGTCTGTGTGTTTCTCTTGAGTCATTGTTGCTTTTGCAGTGGAGGAGCCCTTCACTGCAGGCAGAGCAAAGTGCTGCAAGCCTCAGGGAAGGCTGAGGCTGATGAAATATAGATGGGATCCTGGCAGGCTCCTTGGGCTGGGTAAATACATGCACAGTAATTGACTCCATCTTCAAGCAAGAAATGTTCTGCATAAGGTGTGCAGAACAGGCTTGTTTGGTGAAGTGTGATATGCACATTTGACCCAGCAATCACTGAGGAAAAAAGAAGGAAAACCCTTCCTCTGTGATGAGTAACTGAGTAGTAACTAACAGGTAACTCCATTTTCAACCTTTCTCCCCTTTTACTCCACCTATTTTCCATCACCCACTCAGAAGATGTGATCTCTGATGTCCTATAGAAGATATATCTGATAAAAGCAGATGCAGCATGGGCACAAAATCCCAATCCAAAACCCTCCCAAAGAAAACATCTGCCAGGAAATGGAGTTGCTGATGCACAGATCATGCCATGGTCACTGCCATAATGAACATTTGGTTACAGCTCTCTTCCAGCTGCATAGGACAGGAATTCTCACTGGGATGCCCTGAGTTCATGCAAACCTGTGGAATTACTAAAAGCTTTGACTGAGGGTCCTGCCTGTCCTTTCTATATCAGCTGGATCCTGGGAGATCTCTGCCTTTATGTGTTTTAACCACACATGACTGGTCAGAACAAGCCACTGCTGCTGGAACCACAGTGAATGAATTATTTCTAGGCACCTCTCAGGAGCCTCTCGTGTTTAACTGGATCTCCCTCACTTGGAGCAAGCAAGATTTCCCCTTCCTAGTGAGAAGATGAAACCTGAATGCCCATGCCTGTCAAGGGCAAGGCACAAGTCTAGACCTGAGCAAGCAGGGCCAGATGGATGTGAAATGCAGCCATGCAGGAAGATTCTGGGCTGAAATCTCATGTAGATTGAACCTTGTGGTGCAGTCTCACAGTGGAAACAGCAGAAGCATCTCCTGCTCAAACAGGAGTTTGAAACATTTCAAAACAGATATTGAAAATTATTTTTTGCTAATTATTTCAGCAGGGATGAAATTCATCCCAAGCCCACTCAGCTCCAAGCTGCATCTGTGGACAAATTACTAATGCCTAGTATCCTATATCTGCCCACTAATTAACTCAGCAGCCGCTGCCAGAGTTAATCAGGGAAGCAGCTCCATTATCCTGTACCCCCACAGGGCAGGGATCCACCAGCTGCCACCTCCCACGTGCTGCCAAGGCAGGGAGGGCGAGGAGCTGCTGGGTTTGCTGCTCTCAAAGGCCACTGCAGCCCCTGGGTGTCTGTGGACATCCCTGGGTGGATGTCCCCAAGCTCTGCACCACCATTCCTGCAGCCAAAGAGTTCTTCCCATCCAGGGGAGAGTTCTTCCCACACACTTGACACTGATAGAAAGGAGGGGATTAAGGGAAGAAACTGAATGAGGGCTATGCTTATTAATTAGAAAAAGACAAAGGTTGTCTCCTATAATTCAGGTGCCACAGACTCTGCTAGCATCCCACAGCCTTCCCAAAGCACCTCCAGGGGAAAATCCCCTCATTCAGGAGATCCAAACCCCTGGGGAAGGTCTGCTCTGAGCTGACCTATCTACCTGGGGACCTTAATTCCAACCTGGGGGTTGGCAGGCTGGGCATTCCTTCCCATTCCTTCCCACTGTGTAGCACAGCCTTCATTTGCTTCCTCACTTGCCATGCATTTCTGCTGAGCCACGTGGGCTGTAAGCCTGCCAAAAGTCATGGTATTATTTCATAGCACATAGGAGGGAAAAACCCCTCAACAATAGTTAATTAAATAATTACAATGAGGTCCTGCATTTTTCAGTATGCCGTTGGGAGATGGAAATTCTGGATGTTTTTTTAATCAAAGGGCTTATCTAAATCTGGTAGGAATTCAAAACCGCTTCAGAATTTGATTTTTAAATGTCAAAAGAAATATTTTCTTTTGGAAATCTTCCAGCTAGAATATTTCCCAGTGCAAAAACTTTTCTTACAATTATGAAAAAATAATCGAAATTGAAGAGCTACACTGGATGCTCTGAAAAAATGGAAAAGATGCCAAAATGATAGCAAATGACTTTCACTATGAACACACATCCCATTTTAATAGAAATCTTGATTTTTAATTTGATTTCAATTATGTTATGGACCACGACCTTAGGGCTATAGATTAATCCAGATTTGCTCAGATGAGAACCCATCCATCAGCCCTGCTGTGACTATGTTCTTCTAATCAAATGCAATTAACAACTGTCATGAAACACTATAAAAAACACTTACAAACTGCTTAATGACTCCCATAAACTGAACTGATCCATGTAATTTTTGAAATCAAGTTAGGTCCAAAGAATAATGAAAATGCAGATTCTGCTGTGGAAATTTCACCTCAGTCTGAGCAAGGAAGATAAATAGCTCTTTTTTCCTTATCATTGGGGAAAAAAATAGCTGCTAAATGCCTTGTTTTGTGTAGCAAATGTTGGCCAGTGCACTCAGGCTGTGAGTAAGCAAAGCTTTGCTGGCATGTTTACTCACAGGCATTTCTAGACTTCTCTCCCATAGGATGCAAACATCAAACTCTAAAAATATTTCATAAAATTATGACAAAATTTGACTTAATTTATAGATAAAACAAGCAGAAATAAATCCTCAATGATGATTATGTGTTAAAATAAATGCTGTCCGGTGCAAGGGCTAAATTCCCCTTGCAGGAAGGATGGAAATCCTCTCTCCTTCCTCTGTCTGAACCTCTTCATGACCCAGAGGGACCAGCAGCCCTTTACCCATCTTCTCCTGTTCCTCCAGGCTGGATGTCCTCCCTGCCAGGGTGGCCTGGTGCTTTCAGGACAGATTATCCCACATCTCTGCAGATTACAGCAGCATTTTAATCAAGTTGATATCTTTTCTCTGTTTATACTTACACTAATGAGATCAGAGACATTTTCCCAAAGTTTTCCTTTGATGACAGCATAGATTTGCATGCCTGTTTTGGGCACTCAGACACTGAAGGTAGTTTTCCTGCTGAAATGTGTCTTTTCTGACAGCATAAAGTGACAAAATGTCTCAGGCCAAGCTGTGCTGCTGTGACACTCCCTGCAGTCACAGCCCACAAAACAACCCTCTCAAACTCTCATGCTTGGCCCCTACCTCTAATCCCAGCTCTCCTCCTGCCTCTGCCTTTATCCCATAACTCATCACAAATCCCTCCCCTCTCTCTGCCTGCATTTCCACCCTCCCAGTCTGCGCCAGGGTTTTGGGGCTGTGTGGGAGCTGAGCCTGGAGCTGCTGTGTGCTCACACACCTCAGGTGCTGGCTCCATCACAACCAGCCTCAGAGCACCTGCAGCAGCCTCTGAATGCCACCAGGTCTCTGGCAGCTCAGCCTGACCCCCATCTGCAATCCCCACCTCCCTGAGCACTCCCACACCCTGGCTCTGAAAATGAGGAGCCCAAACCCACGTCCTGATGGTGCCTTTTCATTGAAACCCACAGAGCTATTTTGGGTCTGTTTGCATGGTATGGCCAGATGTATTCAAACAGAGACTAATTTCACCAGCACAAACTTGTCCTCACATAACTTCATTTTCATCCAGACAGAAGCTTTTCAAGCTACAGCAAGGAAACCCTTTCAATATTTAATCAGCTGCATGGCCTGGAACAGCAGGGACCAGCAGCAGCTGCCTGGCACAGAGTGGGCAAAGGGGGATGAGGGCTTTCATCCTCACCAAGCCTCTCTCCATCCTGAGAACTTGCCTCCTCTACAAATTTGCTCTGGAGAAAGCCAAATGTGAGCCCTGTTTCAGCCTTCTGCTCTAGCTATGACAGCTTTCAAACAGCATGGCTTTGAAGCACCTTATTTTTCATTCCTCCCTTCCAAATTCCCTGACGCTTCCCAGGTGTAAATCTTCCTTCCTTTCCTACTGATGGCTGGGAAATTGCTGTGCTCAGAACCCTGTAATTGTGAGTCAGCAGAACCTGAGCTCTCTCCCATTTCTTTCTGGTTTCAAAGCAGGCAGGGTGTAAACTTTGGCTACAGACCAGGCTTTGCAGAATTTGCAGGGGGTGTGGGGGGACAAAATTAGGCTTTTCCTAATCTTTCCTCGTTCCCTTTGTGCCTGTCCTCTGTGTGTCAGGGGGATTACAGGAGCTGAGAGGACATCACCTGTCGTGGGTTGGCTGTGCAGCATTCAGCACAGACTCTGTTGGTAGCCACCACGTTTTAGGAGGATAGCTGAGAAATAAAGCCTTGAGAGACCCCAAAGGGACCTGCTTTAGTCACGCCTGACTTTCCCCAATCATGTCACAACACCAAATGCTTTCTGCTCAGAAATGGTCTATGAATGTTTCCAAGAGGCCCTGATGTCTGCAAGATCCCCAGCACCCAGCAAGGCTCTGGTTTGTCCCTCCCCTGCTGCTGGGCACCCTGGGCTGGAGGTGTCTGTGCTGCCCAGCACCCCCAGGCACGGCCACAGCACAGCAGCATCCTCTGATGGTTTGCACTGTCCTAGCTCCTAAGAACAAAGGATCCTCTCTGGCTAGAATTATAAAATAGATACTAATAACCAACCCTAAACACCCTTATCCAAAAGAAGAAGAAGAAAAAAGATCACCAAGAGCATATCCAGTTAGTGATAAATAATAAGTACAAGATTAATTGAAATGACTCTCAGTTCCCATCCTCTGGCTCTGAGAATGCAAAAGGCATTCCCCATCCTCCCAAGAGTGTCCCAACGTCAGGGCATCACCAGAGTCCCCAAGGACCAGTGTCTGGCAGTGGTGACAGCAGGATTTGTCATGCATGTGCTGGCCCCACTGGAGATGGGCTCCCTGCTCCTTCCACGCTGGTCACAGCCTGCCTTGGCTCAGCCTGCACCAAGCCCAGCAATTCTGGGGCTGAATTGCAAGTGAAAAGACTCCTCATCTCCTCCTCAATGCCAGCAAGTCTGACTTTTTCAGCAGCAGCTACACATCAGGAGAAGAAACCACTGGGATTTCTCAATCTGGATCTAGGAATAAATCATTTAACACCTCATTTACACATGCTTATAATTAATGCACACTAGATTGCTGCAATGAAACAGTCCTGATAAAACATCTGAAATGCACTGGGCTGCAAGTGCATTGGTTTGGGGGTGTAGAAGGACAAATTAAGACCCCCAAGAAATGGCTGATCCCACTGGCTCCCACTCTCACTCTCAGTAGATGAGAGGAATTTGGGTCAGATTTCCTCCTTTGTAGTGTGCTGAAAGCATCTGAGAACCAGTTGCCATTCTGTAAAAAGCCCACACCTCTTGTGGCCACACATCTCCCCATCTATCAAGTCAGAAAGAGCCCTGGACTTTCTGTACAGAGCAGAATTATAACTTTTTATTTCACTGCATTATGGGGTGCCATATCTCTCATAGTAGCCCATCAAACTCTTATTCTGGTATAAGTCCACAGAAATTTTACTTATTTTACTGGATTTACAGCCCTGAGAATGACATTGGGATCCACCCACCCAAGACAGTTTATCAATCTAAAAGAACTTTTATCCATCAGTAGGAACTTTTATCCATCTGTGCAGCACACCCTCTGTGCCAAGTACAGCTGGAGAAGAATTTTGCAGGCTTCCATTCTCACCCCCTAAACCTTCAATCATCCCCTTGGAGGCACCAAGTCTAATCTGCCTCTAACCTGATTCCCCAGATGTGCTGCTCCCCCAGGGAGTGTGAGTCACAGGAGCTGCAGAACCAGGTGTAACTGGCCTTGATGGAGGACCATGACTGCTTAAAGAACTGCAGCATAAGTCAGGTTCCTCAAAAAAATCACCACCACCTCCTCTAAGGGGGTCTCCTCAGAGTGTCAAGGCAGAGAGGAGACACCAGGAGAGTCCTGCATGCCTGAGAAGGGCTTGGATGTAAGTTCAGGAGGTCAGGAACCTGTAAGCTGCAATAATTACAGCAGTTAATCTGCACCAGCCTGACCACCTGCCACAGAGGGCAAGAGAAGTGTCCCTTGGAGGAGGCAGGATTTTCCCTGCTGCCAGGAGGGATCTGGTGGGAGCAATCCCTGAGACACCTCTTGTGTCCTGACTGAGGACCTGCAGAGAGCAGGAGGGGTGTGAAGCCTACCATGTGCACATGCAGATTGGCTCTCATAGCACTTTCCCCAGAGTGAAATATCAAAAATACCCTGCAGGGATCTGTTCACCTGTCACATTTCACAGAACACCCCACAGGGGTTATCTTGGCCAGGACTGGGAAAGGCTCCACGTTGCAGTGCTGCCTTACTCCCAGCCTGGGAGGGTGGGAGGCCAAGGAGGCAGCTGCTGTGCTGGGAACCAGGGTTTGGACAAATCCATCCATCACCCAGCTGGCAGCTGCTGAATTCCAGCTTCCTGCAAACTCATCTTCCACAAGAGCTGCTGTGAAGCCCAGCAAAACACCGAGTTTGGCTGGAAACACTGAATCAGGGAGAACTGAGCCCTTACAGTCCTGCAGCATCTCCTGGAGGAGCCTGCCCAGCATCAGACCTGACACAGTCATGCCAAGGGGCATCTTGGAGCTGTACCTGTACCTCTTAGTCAATTCTGATGTTGCCTGGGTCTTGGATTTGGGAAGAGTAGTCAGCAGCTCTACTGTCTCCTCCACATCACAGCTTTGTAGATCTTGATTACCCCCCTCTCTATCTGCAGTCATATCTCCAGGTTTGACACAGGAAGGTGAGCAGAAAACATCTCTGAAAACATCTCTGAAAACCTGTAGCCCCTCCAACTTTAATGAGGGAGTTTAGAACACTTACAGTGCTCTCACATTTCAATCTCCTCCAAGCAAGAGAAGCTGTAATTTCTTCTCCCTCCTTGGCATTAGGGCAGTCAAGAACATGCCCAGGTGAGTTGTCACCCTAGATATTGGAGACTCTCTATTTGTAAAGATTCCCTGGGACAGTACTAGAAAAAGAGAAGAATTGTGCTCCAAGTGGCCTGAGCTCCCCAGCTCCCTTTCTCTGACTAAAATCTCATTCATAAGAGGTTCCTCCCTCAGTTTTAACCCAGCTCCTCTTTCAAATTCAGCACAGCCAAGGGAATGTGCCAGGCCACCTCGGCCAATCCCACCTTCCTTCTCCCCCAACACCAGGGAGTCTCCTCTGCCATAACCCTGCTCACGAAGTCGTGACTGCAGGGGAAGAACACACGGGCTGAGCAGATGGGCTGTGAGGGAGGAAGGCCTCATTTCAAACACAGAGAGCTGGTGGGAATTTAGCAGATGTGGTAAGGAAAATCTGGAGAGACAAGCATGAGGTGACAGGATTCCAATCTCAATCAAATAATGTGGAAGTCTCCCTGGCAAGGAAAGATTTTATCTTCCATCTTCTTGATTGCCTTGTCTTGAAGAGATGGTGACTGATGCCAAGTGCCATCACAGGAATGATCTGGAGTATTCTTCATTTAAGATGACTCCCTGCCCTCACCAAATGGATTTTTTTTCACAAGGGAAATCCATCCTTTACAACCCAAGTGTCCATATGAAAAGACTAAAACTCAATTAAAGTCATAAAATTCATTAATACCACATTCCATTCTCTTTCTGTCCAGAGAGAGACTAGGATCAGTCCTTCACTTCCCCATTATCAAATCAGGATGGCTCAGGAAATTTGGAACATTATAAACATCTCTATATCCAGCATATTGTAATATTCATTTGGCCCTAGAATTTCATCTTGGCAGAAGCACCAAAGTTATCACAGATGGGTATGAGGTTTTTTTCTTTATAAATATTACAGAGCCATTAATTAAACAGGGGAAATTAACTGTGCCAGGCAGCACTGCAGAGGGACAGGAAAGCACAGTCACCATTGGCCAGCACCTCAGACTGAATGTGGGATGAGTGCTCACAACATCAAACTGACAGCAGAGATACTCTGGCATCAACATTACTGCAGGTTTTAGAAGACATTTCAACAAGAAAAATAATTTATAGACATAACTGGTGTTCAGAAGCAACGCTCCAGATAAAGTGAAGCATTTTCAACCTTTTGAAACAAACCATGGTATTTTGGTTAAAGGACAAAAGCTGTCCTCTCTAAGATGATTTCTTCACACTATCAACCTCCAAAGACAACAAACTGGGCAATTCTGCACCTGCTCTATTCCTTTCTTGCCCTGTGCTGGGATTTAGCCATGCAAAGCCCTTCCAGTTCCCTGAGTTCTCTTCACCCCCTGCTTACCACACAGATTTAGTCAAAAGGTTGAAACACACCTGAAACACACTTGAAACAAAACTCCAAGTTGAAACCTGCTGCTGAAGAGAGGAGGATCTTTTTCTTTAAATTCAATATGACTGGTGCTTGAAACGTCTAGGTTGCTCTAAAATAATCACAAACCCCAAAGTGACTTACTCTCAGTGCCTCAGCATCTAACATCAAAGAGTAGGAAATGTGTGAGATTTTAGCAAGTGGAGGTTTCTGCATGAATACATCATGAGAGGAATATTTTTATAAACAAGTCATCCCTGAAATGTTCTCCAGAACTAGTTTTAATTCTGCTTGTCATAAATAAATCTAAAAAAAAAAAATGTATTGGTATCCCCAAATTCTGCAGCAATTTTTGGGGAAAACACAGGTCTGTCAAGAAGGTCATATCTTTGAACCTGTTAGAAAAATTGCCAAAGCTCCCCCACTACATTTCTCCTTTTTTTTTGTTATGTACAGACCTTTGCAGATTCAATACAGCCAGATTGCAAAGGCTTCTCTCAGGTTTATTATTCCCTGATCCTCTTTAAACAAGGGCCCTAAATTCATCCCTGGTATAAGAGCTCTGCTGTCACTCAACTAAGATGCAGGACACCTATTTTGAGAATCCTGTGAGACACTGACTTGCAACACTCTCATTTGGAATAATCCCATGTCCAGGACATCAGACAGCTCATGGTCCCCACAGAGTGTCCAGTGAGACCCTCTTCCTTCCAAACATCTTTATCTGCACCTCTCTCTCTATCACCTGCTGGCAGAACCTAGGGGGCTGGCTTCAGTGAAAAATGCAGTTAGACTTTAGGATGGAGATAGTTCATCAGCTGGGAAAGTTGAGAGGCTTTATGTATCAACTCAGGGGCAGGAATTTATAACTGACATCCCACAACTTCTGCAATAACAAGCAGAGGGCAGAAAAGGCAGCATTCAGGTAGGAGCTCACGGAAAATATCAGACCAAGCTGGAAATCACAAAGGAAAAAAAATAGAGGGTGGGCAATAGATCTGTCTGTGACTGAGAGCTGGACTGCCCAGGCACACACATTGATCTGCTTGATTCCCAGCCTCTCACTTAACAGTAATTAATTTGCTTTGATGAGCACTGACCCCTGGAAAAGCTTCCCTACAAACCAAATGAGCTCCACTGTTTTTTTTTTTCCTGTCTCTTTCCAGCTCCCTCGTTTTGCTTTTCCACCCCTTTAAGCCCTATTTCTTTTGCATCTGCACTGATTGCCCAGAACAGGACCAAAGAGAGAAAAGCATCATTGCTTACCAGAAGTAGGAAATATCTCAGCACATCCATTCACCAGCCATTTCCCCTCTGCCCAGCCCGCGGAGCTGCTCCTGAAAGCTTTGCCCCTTTCTGCTGGGATGCCACAAGCCGGAGATTAGAAGTAAATGCTCTGCCAGCCAAGCCGATCATCCCGCTGCGAGCACAGCCAGGTACTGAGGCAGGAGCTATGGAAAAGTCCCTCGGCCAGCAGAAAACACCAGCGCAGGCACACACACACCCCCAGGCACGGAGCAATGGGAGGGAGGGAGGGAGGGAGGGAGGGAGGGAGGGAGGGAGGGAGGGAGGGAGGAGGAGAGCAGATGGGAGGGGGTGGCTTGGGGAAACCAGGCAGCGGGCGATGCTAACGTGACAGATGTGTTGACTTTAAGTTAAACAGGAAATTGAGGATGTTCGACGACGCAGGAGGAAAGGCATTAGCTCACATTAAAGGCAAAGACTTTCCATGGTCTTTCCCTTCTTTGCTTTCTCTCTTCCACCCAGGCTTTCTCCAGTGATTTCGAGCTCTGCCTTTCCAGGCAGAAAGAAGCTGTGGTTGATACTGACTCTGCCTGTGTGTGTCTGGGCAAGGCAGGAGCTGACACAGAATTCCCCATCCTAGCAGTGAGTTGGGAGACTGTTCTTTTATTCCCTCTTCAACTCAGGCTCCCCTGACATTATTTAAGCAACACCCTCCAGATCATATGAGCAAAAGAGAGAATGCTGAACAGGAGAACAAGGCTTTCAATTTGTCCCAGTTCTGGACAGGGGAAAACACAGGGTCAAAATCCTGATTTAGCTTATGTAGGATAAGCAGCAGAGAGTGGAATAAATTGGTTTAAATGCAGGGGAAATAAAGTGTCTTGGTGCACTCAACTTCCCCATGAATAAACCTGATTTTTCCTCAGTCCAGACAAGGGTGAACAGGCTGGGTCTGGGGCATAAGAGCTGTACTGTGAGAGTACACAGGTCCAGGGGGATGTAACTCCAGGGCAAGGTGGGTGCATGTCTAGGCAGCAGTAAAATGTGAAGAGAACTGGGGGAAGAAAAGCCCACTGATTTCTTAGTTACAGCCTGGAAAACCGAGTGGAGGAAGGCAAACCACTCTGGCTTAGAGCTAGACCCCAGCTTCTAGAGATCAGGGCAGGAAGAGAGTGGCCCCACCACAAACCCATGGGCAGAAAATCAGCCAGGACACCAGGACTCTGTTCCTGTTTCATGAGCTGGTCCTCCCTGCTGGCTTTTTCCACCCCCTTTGGCACAAGGAGGAGGAGCCCCCTTGTCATCCCTGTGGAGCTGGGTGCCAGCCACAGCCCAGCCTGCACAGTTGAGCCTTTTTCTTTCATCTTCCCACAAAACTTTGTCCCTAGATTCACATGTAGAGGGTCAAGAATATCTCTTCTGTGGCATGAATGGGCCCTCAGGTGAGATTAGTGACAGGACTCCTTTTTTTTTCTAGCAGCTGTGCATTAGGTAAAGAACAGAAATCTGCTACGGGCACTTGCTCCATAATGGAGTGAAACATTCAGGTTTTGGTGCAATCTAGCTTGCCTCTCTGTTTGCATGCCATTCTTCCCCACCCCCTCACTGTCCCTGGGCCGTGCTGTTGGCCTCCCTTCAACATTTTAATGGACTATTGACAGTGATCCATTCGCACTCCAAACAGATGAACCTGACTTGCATCCCCAGATTCGCATTTGCTGAGCCAGCCCAAGCAGGAGGGTTTGGAGCATCTCCTCAGATGGATCAGCTGCACTTCCAAAAGCATCCCTTTTTCTGGTTAGAGGAACAGCTTGGAAAAGTCTAGCAAGGATATTTCACTTTGGAAAACTGCTGCCTCGGGTCTCTTGTCCCTCCTCCTACCTGCTGCCACACTCCCTGTCTCTGCAATTATTTATAAAGCTCCACGTTCTTTCCCAATTGGGATGTTCTCTTTCGCCTTGCACGTCACTCCTGTGTCACTCCCCTGTGTCTGAGCCCCTGGTGACCTCTTGGAGTGCTTGGCAAGGCTGGCAGCAGCCAAATGAGTCATCAGCAACCTGCTGGCATCTCCCTCCCTCCCTCCAGCCATGGCCCCCCTGGCTCCCACCGAGCCTGGCTGCAGCCGGGGAGGCCTGGGGGAGTGTAAAGCTGTCTAATCCCCTGGATAATTCATGGAAAGAGGATTACCCCTTTTGTGCAGAGCCCTTAACCTAAATAGAAACCAGCCTTCCCCTTGCATTGCAGCTCCTGTGGCATGGAGGTGTTCTCCCTGTGCTGCTTCCCCAGCCCATCTTAGGGGTTAACTCTGCTCTTGCTTAAATCTGGGACAACCTGGTTCTAACCCATGGAGCTACAGTGAAACAAAACCAGGGTTTGTAAAGCAGAGGTGAGACTGTGTTCTGTGAACAGCAGCAGGATCAGTGCAGACTCATGCCCTGAAGCACATCCTAATAAAAGGCAAACTCCTTTGTGGGGTCCTGCCCCAGGAGCCGGGCTCTGGCTCACCAGGGGCTGGGTTATCCCTGCTGCCAGAGGGTACAGCCAGAGAGATGGTGAAAAGGGAATGGTTAACACGTTACCTTTCCTGCATTCAGAGATGGAGGAATAAACTGATGCAGGAGGGATTCCTGATGGATTCAGCAGCTTCCTGGGAGACCACAGCAAGCCTCACCCCTCTCATTTTCTTTCTCCTTATTTTCCTGAGCGTGTCTCCTCACCTGCCTCTCGTTTTCCTCCTCCCCTCTTCCCCAGGTCTGACATAGCCACCACAGGCTCCCCTTTCCTACAATGCCTTTTTTTTTTTTCTTTTTTGGCAGTTAAAGTCCTTGTGGGACTTTAGTCACCGTAACATTAAAGCATTCATTAGCACAGGAGTAATTCCATAATCTCTTCAGAAGAGAACAATTTCAGAGGTTCAGCTGGAAAATCAATTTGCCAGCTTGACGATGCAGGAAGAGGATTTTCAAGGCTGGCTTTAGCTACCCCAGCAGGACTGTTATCAACTCTGGGACTTGGTGGTCAGGAAGAGGCCACCCACAGCAGCTCTGAGGGGAGGTGGCAGGACCTGGGGCTGTCATTTGGCTCAGGTAAGGAAGGGAGCTGTGGCAGTTGCAGGATGAGCCTCAAAACCAGACCTGTCTCACCAGGTTTTGCCGTACAGGTGTGCTGTACAGGTGGGACAGCATCACCATGAGTCATGGGGAATTTTCCTGCCTTTTTCATCTCTCATACCTCATTTCACCAAGGCAGTGCTCCCAGCTCAGAGCATGAAAGGGATGCATCTCAAGCATCCTGCCTTTTCCCTGCAGTCACAGGCTGAACTAGACTCTTGCACCTCCTGTACCAAGTACCTGCCCATGTGCTCTTCCTCTCCTCATGGCATTTTTCACGCTTTGACTGTGCTGACAGAAGCTGGGTTCCACACCCTGCCTGCAGGCACACAGCCAGATTGGCAGAAGTCATCTGCAGGTGCAAGGCTGACTTTAGGGAAGCATCCAGCTCTGTGCTTGCAGGCTGGGGGCTGCCTCAGACCCTGAGTGGGCTTCCACTTTCAGCTCAGCTCAGATCCTTCAACCAGAAGTTGTCAGGTACCAGAGACTGTCATTTAAAGATGTTCCAGAACACAAACAGGTGCAAAAAGCTGCTTCATGGGACAGACCTCTCAGAATTTGGCAAGCTGAAGTGGAAAGCTGTCTCCTGTCAGCTCTTTCTCATCCTGGCTTTGATGCTCCCAAAGGGTTCCTCAGCACCCACATTACACAACTGCAAAGTTGTGTTAGGGAAACCCAAGGTGTCCTTGCAGGTCTGATCTCCAGCTGAGTCCACCTGACAGAGGTGGGCATGCTTTTGACAGCAGGGCCACGAGGAGGAGAAGCAGCAGGAGTCAATTAGGACCTCTTGGAATTCTCGAGACCCAGTGTGGGTGCTGCTACCTGTGGTGGCTCTCTTACAGTGAAGGGAGAATGCCCCTATTTCTGATGGAAGAGGGCTTTTCTGCTGTGGATCAGAAGAAGCCATGGATGCTGCCTCTGCTCCCACTCCTTCCTCCAGGCTGTCCTCTGGGAGTCTGACCATAGACATCCCACTGCAGGAAGTGTTAGGGCCCTGAGTCATTTAGGGCAGAGGCACTAAGGCGTATTCCCAAATGAGCAGCAGATGTTGTTGGGCTCAGTGCCTGGGATGATCAGGGCAGAATTGTTGTATGTTCAGTATCTGGCTTAGTAAACCAGAGAATTAACCCTTTTCCTCTCCCTTCCCCCAAGTGATAACACCAGGGACACAGAGGAGAAATGAAACAGCATTTTTTATGCCATGTCAGACACTTGACTTTCTCTCAGCCTACCAGAAGCTTCTACTCTGACTCCTCATGGCAGGAGTCCCCCACAAGCTCCAGTGGGTGCTTACAAGTTTCCAGCCTCAGCACACACGGAGCACTGCATGCACCTCCCCTGATCATTATCACCATCAGGCTGTTTCTCTTTTCCTTTTTTTCTCAAGATGAGGTCATCCCTGACAAGTAATATCCTTGCAGGGCCACTTTTTGCCCATTATTTTAATGGGATCTTGGTGTCATGGATCACGTTGCTGCAGTTCGACACACGTAATAAAATTTTCCCTTGAACAACACTTGTCCTCCAAAAGGAAAATAATCCCTGCAGAAGTGTGTGCCTGGATGTGCTACAGGATGTGCTGTGGGCATGCACACATGCACGGGAACTTGTCACCACAGCACCTGCATCCCGCCACAGCCACAGTGCAGAGAGCCAGCTCCCAGTCACTGCTTTCTCTCTGTGGCTTCATTTAACCCTTCCCAGGAGGGGAAACTAACTGCAGTTTTTATCTTGAGCTGCAGTTGGCTCTCGTGGAGCGGACGGTGAAGGGAGGACAGTGGCAGGGGGTGCAGGACAGCTCGGGTTGGTGCGCACAGGCGCGGCACACTCACAGCCCGGGGTGCCACCACCGCCACAGCCCCGCACGGCTCCATGGGGACACCGCAGCCCCTGTCCCGAGCAAACAGCTTCTCCCTGTCCCTGCCAGTCCACCCCGGACGGAACACACCCGGAACGCTCCGGTCCCAACTGCTCCAGCCCAAGTTCAAACTCTACAGCGCAGCAGCTGCGGGGCTCCCGGCAGAGAGCGAAGGCAGCGTAACGGGGCTGGTTTGAATCGCCCCCGGCTGCCCCGACCCCTCCGAGCCCAACACACTGACCCAGCCCCTACAGCTCCCCCCGATCCCATCGCACTGACCCAGCCCCTACAGCTCCCACCGATCCATCCCAACTCAGCCGCCCACTCCGCGCCCTTGCGCATCTTCTTTTCCAGCGGCACCTTTTGTTTTAGTTTCTTTCCCCTGGCCGGCACCGACCCCCCCGGGCTGCCAGCTGCCCCCGCGTTCCGTGGGGCAGAGGGAGCGCCTGGCCCTTACCTGGTGCGGCCCCGGGGCGGTGCGGGAGGTGCGGGGTGCGGCGGCCGGGGCGGTGCGGCGCAGCGCGGCTCTGCGCTCGCATCTCCTCTAGCGCTGATGCAGTCCTGCCGGGAGCCGCATGCCAATGATGCAGCCCCGGGGATCCCAGCCCAGGAGCCCCAGCGCTGGGAGGGAGCCCAGCGTGTCCTACCTGCTTCCCTGCGGTCCCCAGCCCGGCTGCGGAGCGAGCGGAGGCAGCCGAGGAGCGGCGGAGAGAGCGAGGAGCTGCACAGCAGGCAGGGAGAGAGAGGCAATGCTTGTGTAATTTCATCACGGTAATAAAATCCAACCCAGAGTCTAAGTGTTGCAGCTCTCTAGCAGAGTTCTTCATTACATGAGGGATTTTTTTTTTTTTTTGGTGTAATTGCTGACATACAGGAATGTTTCTAGCTGGAAGCAGAGGAGATTCCCAGCATGACTGGGCATCCTTCATCTCTCCACTTTGTATATTATTAGCCCATTGCTATGTTTGAGACCCCTCTCCCCGGGATGACTAGGGAAGGGGCATGTTTCAGACAAAATGCTGGGAAAAGCCTGTTCTGTTTAAAATTCCCTTGTGTTTATAATTTGCGAGCTCACTGCCAGAAGAGTATCAGGAAATATCCAACTGTCCATGCAATTTGGTGCTGGAAAGAGACCATGTGGACACAGCAGCATGGAACACAGCCTGCCCTGGAAATCCATCCCCACCATTCTGTGTTATTAAAAGAGATAAGCAGTAACACGAGGAGGTGTCTTGCTGAGGAGCAACGCATGCAGCTCCTAAGGAAACCTTCCCAGTGCACATGGGGGCCATTTCCACACACAGCAATATCTCTCCATGCAGAAGTGCCCAAATTAGTCCAGATAATGAGAGCAATATTTTCACTGACAGATTTTCATTGCTGCTTCTCCTAAGCTAAAACTGAAGAGCAGCATGGATCCACAGGCTTTTCAGAAACAAAGCAGGGGCAGATTTACAGGGCAGCATGAATTCCTTGTACTTGAGCAGAGAAGTGGAAGTGAAGCCCCAGCTAGCCACCCTGTCTCTGTCAGCAGGTGACATCTGGAAAGCCACTTTCCCATTCTGCCTCAGTTTCCCCACCTGTAAGCCAGCACTGGCACCACTGGCCCCTCCAGGCTGTATAAGCACTAGAGACTGTCCCTCCTTTGCCTGTTTCCAGGATTTCTCCAGCCACATATTCCACCTTTCCTCCCTGGCTTGTGTGTTACTGCACCCCCTCAGCTCACCTGATCCGAATCTCCAGCTCAGCTGTGCTTGTACTAATTGACAGCATTCCAAATGGGGCCTGTAAATTCTCTGTTTATCTGATGGCTTGCTGATACAGTTCCTGTGACTGCACTGGTGGCATTGCTGCCATACAGAAAAAGCAGTAGGTGATTAATTCAGAACTTTTTTTTTTTTACACCCACTCATAAAAATTGGAACTCGAATCTGAGGTTCAGCTTTATTCTCCCTTGCACAGTACATTAGCTTAATTACATTTTGTGTTTGGTACAGTGCACCAATCACTTTGATGTGGGAGCACTTCAGAAGTCAAATTATTACCAGAACTCCTGCACATTACAGGCCAAGTATCAAGGCCTTGGCAAAGCTAAAAAGAGCCAGTTTATCACCATGCCACTGAGCACTGCTTGCTTGCCTGTCACTGCTCCTCTGAGTCCTCCAACTCATTGATAGTTCAAATTCCTCTAATCACAGGAGCTCTGCTTGCAGGTGTCAGATCCATGCTCAGGAAGCATAGCACCCTTCATGCTCTGCTCTCCTGGAAAAGGCTTGGGGCAGTCCCAGCTACATCTGCCTCATGTCACCTTCCACTTGCAGGAGGGATTGGAAGAGAGGAAAGACATGGCAGGGACGCTGGGGGTTTGTCTCCATTCCCAGAAAAGTCTTTCTACTGTTTCCTATGCAGCAGAGATCTAATTCAGGTAAACGTGTATTAAACCTCACTGCAGAGTGAGCAGAGAGGGAGGCAATAAACCTGGGAGGTGCTCTTTGCTAATGCATTGTGATTATCAGAGTTTCTAATTACCTCTGCACCCTCCTGTGCTCTCTCTGTTAATCACTGCTGCCCGTATCCAGGTACCTCAGCCAGACAGGGCCATTTTCCCTGGTGCCATATGGTGCCAGCAGGGACCCTCGTGGGCTGCCTGACATCCAAGGCAGCAGGATGGGAATGCCTCCCATCTTTCTGTTCAAAAGAGCACATTAATGAAATCTGCAGCAATCTGACTGTCTCAGGGCTGCAAGGAGCAAATGGAAAACAAAGCAGAGCTGCAATGAATAAGTACCTGGCATGGAGATGGAGAAAATTATATAAGTTCTTATATCCCAGGGAAATAGGGGACTAAAGGCTGATCATGAAGGTGTATTAACCAACAGGACTACACGGGCAAAGAGAGCTTGATGTAACCCCATAAACTCACTGAGCACAGTGGAAAGCTCACAGATCTACTGTGAAGCAGGGTGGGATGGGAGATCTGGCCAATCTGTGAATGGAGCAGAGCCCCAGAGGCAAAATCAAGCCATTTTCCTCTTTTATCCCACCTCAGCAGTTTCTCTTTTGCCTCTTTGCATGAAGCAGACACCAGGGACCCTTCCACTGAGGTGCAGAGCTGGGCAAAGCA
The DNA here is from genome assembly GCF_963513975.1 of Fringilla coelebs. Taxonomy (NCBI): domain Eukaryota; kingdom Metazoa; phylum Chordata; class Aves; order Passeriformes; family Fringillidae; genus Fringilla; species Fringilla coelebs. Next base: position 16,008,279 of record NC_140038.1, on the reverse strand, counting down.
GGGTACCCTCCTTCAGCAGCGCTCAGATGCTGTGGGGAAGGTGTTCAAAGCCAAACAAGAAGTCAAGCGGTGAAGGAGCAGCTTCTGGGATGGCTCACAGGCTTTGCAGTGAAAGGAGGGTAATTAGAGGGAAAGCAGAACTCTAAAAATACACAAACAATGCATATTTCATGGTTCTGCCAGAGCCATGGCTTACATGCCTGGGCACTTGCTGTGAGAGGCGCTCGGTACCACGGGGTGCTGTGCGACCAGGGGAGGGTCACTCAGAGCTTTTTAGGGTGGTTTTAGGGGTCCCTCCACACACAGGCGTGGGGGGCACACACAGCACTCACACACACACTCCAGTGTCCCTCTCTCCTGCCCTGAGCCCTCCCGCACACCCTGCATGAGGACCTGTCCTTGGAGGTGTCCATGCCCCAGCAGGAGCCAGGAGGAAGCGGCTTTAACGTCTGTCAGGGGTTAAACAAGTCTGAGGGGTGAGGATTTGAGGCTGGCAGGGCGGTGGCAGCAGGAGCTGGGCGGTGCCAGCTCTCCAAGGTGTGCAGTGACAGCAGGCTGGTGGCTGCTGCTCCCCGCTGGTGACAGCTGTCCAGCCAGAAACAGCCCTTACCTCCCCCTCCCTCCACCACTTCTGCTAATGAAATTTGCTTGCAAAAGCCAGAATCTGGCCTTAATAGAAGGGAAAGTCCCAGGCAATATTTGATTGCACCTTCAATTGCACCTGATAAGCAGGATTAGTAATGCAGATAACAAATACAATGTAAAGAGCTATACAGGCATTAAGTGTAATTGTTGGTATTGCTGCCTGATTGCTGGCAGATATAGATAAAATGCATATGGAATCAATCTGGATATCAAAAAAATAGCTGTCAGTCCTCTGTGCTGTGGGTTTGCTGTGAAGGGATTGTGTTGGCAAGACCCAAAAACAAATTAGGAGGAGAGAGCACATGGCAAAGGGCCAGTGCCGCAACACGCCACATTGCCAGCAAGGGCCATGGCTGCTGCCTGGTCTGGGGAAAAGTCAGTGAGGAAAAAAGGGTTTTACACTGAATACACTGCAATGTGAAATCTGCAGAAGTCAGGGTTTGGGTCTGTGGAAGGTCTCCACACCCCCAGTTCAGATGGGTGTGTGGATATACACGCACTGAGCCCACTGGCTGGGCCCTGCTGCTCAGGAGCACAGCCCCTTGCTGGCTGCTGTCACCCCTGCAGCACCAGCCTTGCCACCCACCTTGTCACCAGTGAGCTGCAGAAAAGGAGAGATCAATTACTGAACGTGGGAGAAATGGGGGAAACACCTCTATGCATTCCATATTTTCCTCCAGAATTCTGAGCTTTTCTAATTGAGGCTCTGTTTCCACAAAGCATAATGGTATTTTTTTTCCTTAAATTAGCCTGTTACTTTCTGCTTGACAGGAGCTCCTGATTATCGTGGCAACCCAAAGGGCTGCACAGCTCCTGGAAGACCAGGAAATCCCAGCACCAAATGTGCTTCTGAATCCTGCCCCCACTTCCTTCTCAGAGGGGTGGTTCAGGCTGCAAAACACAACCTGAATTTGTACCCTCCAAGCCAAAGGGGCTCCTGAGCTATCTAAAACCCACATGACACCACTGATGCTGAGATTTCAGGGCAAAAGTGCAGTCACTGTGGTGATATCAACTTACCTGAGCTGGAAAGCTGAGCTGGAGAGGCTGCACCACACCAGAAAAATAAGACATTTACATCATGGTAAACACTTTGCTGTAAACTATTTGTGGCATAAAAATTTCAGTTTTCCAAAGAGCCCCTGCTCTTAAAAGGCGCCACTGGTGCCTGCTGTGACGGGCCAGGGGATGTGATGTCAGCTGCCATCCCCCAGCAGCATCGTGGGCTGTGAGTGGTTCAGTGTCTCTAATCCAGCAGGAGCCATTCTGTAAGATAGTCCTGAGTGAGAAAGCATGGGAATTCTGGCAGGTCTAGGTGTGAGGGCAAAGCTAATGAGCACAGCAGCACCTGTGCTGACAGCACTGGACTAAATACATTATCTAAGAGCTGCATCCTCCAGGTTCACCCTACACTTTTTTTTTTTTTTGTGTGTGTCTGTCTGTCCCTCTTTCCCCCTCTCTTTCTCTAATGGTTCTCTTCTAGACTGAAAATCCCAAGTACAAGCACAGTGAACCGTTAAAGAGCAGTTCACACATCTCTTTTCTTCCCCTGTTTTCATCTTTCAAAATGAAGGAATATATTGTCAGATTAACCCTGACTTTGCAGAGCTCTAATGAGTTAGTCAGAGTTTATTTATGTTGAAAGGATGAATGGTTCCCTGCATGTTAATAGCACAATCATCAGCAAACCCCTCAGCATTAATATTTAATGTCCTTTGTTATGTACATGCCTGGCTGTTATTCAGAGGGCTGAGTCAGGAGAGCAGAAGCTGCTGGGAATTGAATAAGCATTATTTGTGGGATTTCTCTGAGTGGAAAATGGAAAGTAGAAAAGATGTTTTTTTTAATGTGTGGCAGCCCAATTGTCAGGAAACTGCATTTTTGAATAGTGTATAATACATGCAAGGAACTGCTGCAATGGAACTCCGTGGCTTTTTGCATTACCTGATTTCTTTAATTTCTAGGTATTAATTGTTAGGTTTATTAACCTTGCACATCCATAGCATAGTCTATCTCCCATCTTTTATCTAGATTTCCTGCAAGTCAGACAAAAAGTAAAATAAAGATGTGAATCCTACATGATTAGCCCTTCTTCTCTTTTATATACACAGACAAATATATTAAGTCTATTTATAATATTAAATAAATATTAATCCTAAATCTGTTCTTCCTCTGTAGCTGTGGTGATACAGCTGCCAGTTTCAGATGGTTCCATCCTGCTTCTCTGTACAGAACAGATATCAGCAGGGCTTTTCCAGATAGCAGAGCTATGCCTGTTCTTCAATTTAAATTGCCCATAAATGCTCCACTAGAAAAACCTTTCCATATTTCCATGATTACTCTGTAACTATAGCAAATGACCTAAGCCTGGTGTACAATACTCATATGATCTGAGTGATTTTTCAGAACACTCTGATAGATGTGGGCATCTAAGGGATCAGCAAATGTGCTATATTGCATTACAGAGAAATTAAACACCAAGCTGTAATTTCAGATGCAAAGGCTCAGGTTTCAGCTTTTTTCTTACTCTGCTGGAAGAGCCTTTATTCTTGAAGCTGGGCTTTCTGGGGAATTTCCTTGAGGGAAGCAGAGGGGCCTCTCCCTCCTTCAATAAAAGGCAGAGAAAAAAGAAGCTTTGGTATTTTCAAACAAAGTCACCTTAGCTGTTCACCGTCTTTGCTTCTCATCCTACGCACAAGGCTGCTGGAAGCTGGATCAGAAGGGACTTTAGTGAGTTTAATGTGCACAGGACAGAAGGCACCTCAGCCAGGCTGCTTTCCATCTGCAAGGGGAAAGGGACGGGGAGGTGTTTTCATGGAATGCAACTGGAAATCGTGCGGGGAGAGAAAGAATTGCTGGCGATCCTAGAAACATCTCAGGTCTTTGCACCGCTGGGTTGTAACCTTGCGGTATCATCGACCACCGCCGAGGCTCGGTGTGAGCGGGTTATTGGGCAGAAAATAGGTGAAAAAATGGAGAGAAAGGGGAACATTGCCCTGAGCAGAAGTGAAGAGGAGGAAGAGGAGGAGGAGGAGGAGGGGAAGCGGAGAGAAGCATCGCTCTGAAAGCGCAGGGAGAGAGCGAGGAGCCAGCGCCCGCCAACGGCCGCGCTGCAGTGCGGAGCCGCCTGCGGCAGGGGGCAGCAGGGAGCTGGACGGACAGACGGACGGACGGGCGGACGGGCGGACGGACCGACGGACGGACTGACGGACAGACGAACGGATAGACGGACGGACAGACGGACAGACGGACGGACGGACAGACGGACGGACAGACAGACGGACAGACGAGCGGACGGACGGACAGACGAACGGATAGACGGACGGACGCACGGACGCACGGACAGATGGACGGCCCCTGCCGTGGCCAGGGCACCCAAAACTCCCCGCAGACCCCGGGAAATTCGAACGCAAAGAGTCAATAAAGTCACAAACATCTACAGAGCGCTTGGTGTAAAGAGGTGAGGTGGCGGCTGGCTGATGTGCCGGCAGCATCACACCGCTGAGGCAGCAGATAGGCACAAGAGGTTGTTTTTTATTCTGCAGTAATTTCAGTAGTTCTGTCCTAGCACCCAGGTGTCACAGTCCCCTGGGCTCACCCCTGAGGAGCTGCATTTGCCTTCACAGAGCTGCCTAAAGATCATCTGCAAGTGTGGGCCAGCAGATGAACTACTTTGAAGAAGAAAATTAAAAAGATTTGTTTTCCTACTTTCAGCCTGATTTTGGTATAAAATCCGTGTGCTATAATATCAATGTTACATACAAACAAACATAATGGTGATACATCTGTATTCATGTCTGCATTCCTGTTACCTGCAGGTCCTTCAGGAAGTCAGAGATGCAACTCTGCATTTGCTGATCTCCAAAGCCCCACAATTTACTGAGCTTTTCCCAGTTCATGCTTTCCCTCTCCTCAGGATCCAGCTGAATGCCAGCTGCACATGCATGTGTGCCTCCTAGCAGGAATTTCCCTAGAAGGGATTAGATAGGGCCCCCATTCATACAGCCCCCAGGGTAAAACAACAAGGAAACCCTCAAGCTTTTGTCTTTGCAAAGTGTGTGATGGCTCTGTATTTGAGTCATGGAGAAAACACACACTTTGGGAGTTGCACGACTCGTGTTTATGTCCTCTGCAGCTACATGTAAAACCACAGTGTCAGAGGGTCCCACCAGGCTGTGTGACAGGCCAGCATGTGACCTCAAACACCACTGGCAAGACACACAGGGTTGGCTGTCCTCAGTAGGGATGGGCACACAGGCTGGCTTGATGCTAATAAAGATGCTTTTGTGTTGTCCAGCTGGAAGCGGGAGTGACTGGATGCCCCAGGAGAAAACTGGCTCTCATGTGATTTCCAGATTGTTTTTTTCATATCCCATAATCTGAAATCACATTAGAGACAGAGCCCAGTCCTGCTCTGAGCTCCTGGGACATCCAGAGGCTCGCTGCTCCTGGCCCAAGTTCAGATGGCTTTTTTAAACACAGCTTTGCAGCACCCCTGTAGAACAACAGCCAAATATCTGTGTTCAGTGGAAAACACAGAGCTGGAATTGTTAAGCAACATGCAGAAACCTAAACTGAGTAGCTAAGATATGCCTCAGTACCACCTGAGTGTGGTGGGATTGCCAGGGCACTGCAGATTCAATTCCTGGCCTTCTTTTGAGCTTCAAGCAATCCAATGCCTGAATGGTCAGAGAGGTGGAAATGGTGCTGCAGAGCAGAACAGGGACACAGGAGATGGGGGACACTGCCCACCTCAGGCAGTGCCCAATTGTTGCTGCTCCACGTGCACAATATGAGAGAAGACACACGTGAAGCAAATGTAAACTCAACTTCCTTTCTCTTCTCACTCCCTCTGCAAGCATCTAAGCACCAGTTACCTTCCTGGGACTGCTGGCAACCTGGATCTGCTCCTCTTGCTGGAGCAGCTGTCTGCTGACACCTGAGACTCTTCGATGCCACACAGCCCCAGCTCTCGCCAGAAGGAAGCATCTCATCCTCATCTCTGGCAGGGATGAGGTGCCAGCCAGTCAGCAGCCTCATTTGTCTGAGTCCAGCCTTGTCCTTGCTTTGTTTGCTTCTTCTCATGGCAACAGACAAGTTTCAGAGGTTTTTCACCCACTCATTTTACCTGATAACAGCCTTGAACCAGCATCTGTTTGCCTGCAGGCACAACTTCTCGCTGCTAGTTGGGACCTATTTCTTATGAATTGTTGCTAAATGATATCACTTTGGAATGAGCTCCCAACAAGCTGTGTCTGTGCTACCTGAACTCCAAAACTCCTGAAACCTGCTCCAGCTGGTGTCCAAAGGGTGCAACAACCAGAGATGTTAAACCCATGGGATTCATCCCTCATTTTGCTCAAATGGCACTAGGCAAGCCTGTCTTGTTTGAAAAAGCCTCTTCCTGGAGGCACAGAATGCAGGTGCAGGGGTCTGCTCTCTGCTCACCCAGCTATCCCTGAGCCTGCCTTTTTCCTGCCCATGGGAAAGCTGCTGTTCTGCTCCCTGCTGGGGCTGGGAGTGCTCCTGCACCAGCAATGGTACATGCCTGGCACTGCTGGGCCGTGAGCTGAAGGAACAGCAAAATTTTTGACAACCAAAGTCAGCAGGTGAGCATTACCTGGCTCACTCCAGCCAGCACTGACATTTGGGGTGCTCTCTCACTGCTGCTGCACACTGCTCACCCTGCCCTGCTGCTCTGCTGCTGCTGGCACTGAGAGGGGAACAGAGGTGATGCACAGTGGAGACTTTTACTCAACTCCTTCTTCAGCTTTCAGGCCTTCAGTGGCATTTGACTAAGAAATGTGGCTATTTCAAAACCTTGCACAGAACTGGCTCATGCACAGGGACCCCTGTGACTTCCAGCTTGGGGTTGGTTCTAGCAGAGCCATTGTAGATTTCAGCTTCTCTGGCTGGTGGTCAGATGGTAAAAGGGACCAAAGCGCAGCTCAAACACAAAAGTAGCAAAAAGGGCACAATGAAGAACAGGGTAAAAGTGGGGCTGGGTCAGAGCTGTAGCTTGGTCACCACCCAGACAGGGCTGAGCTGCAGATGTGGAGCTGCCTGTCCCTGTCAGAGGGGATGCTTGCCCAAAGAAATGTCACATGGATGCTGCCAGGGATGGGCAAGGAGACCTCAACCTGCCTGGGGGAAGCAGGCTGTAGCAGGAGAAACATCCAGTGTGATTGTTTTGAGATAGTGCAATTTTTAAAAATTGGCACAGAGACCAGTTGGACACCACAGACACTCTTTGAACATCGCTGAGAGTGTTCAAGGCCAGGCTGGAGGGAGCTCTGAGCAACCTGATTTAGTGAAAGATGTCCCTGCCCATGGTGGGGGGGTTGGACTAAGATGATCTTTGGGGTCCCTTCCAACCCAAGCCATTCTATCATTCTGTGATCTGTGCTGAGTCTGGATGTAGGTCAGCCCAGCTACAAAGCACTGAGGGTCCCAGCTCTGGTCACAGCTGCCTGTCTCCAATTTCCAGCACAACACAGGATCACATTTTAACTCTTGGTTGCACTGGCAGGCTGTCATTCCCTCACACTGGTGTTATTGTAAAGGAGGGATCAATACCATTTTTAAACACTCCTCTGACGTGTTTTGGACCTGTCCATGTTGGGTGTGGGACCAAAGACAAACACAGCCACACTCAGACACACACTCCAATGTGTAGACACCCTCCACAGCCTCATGTTTCTTGCTGGCTGATGAACAAGGGACCAAATGATCTGAGGGAATGTAACTTAGCACCAGGACCCAGTGCAGCACAAAATCCCACTTGGTGCCAAGGACTTGTGATTTATGCTTTTGTTTCTGCAACAACAGACAGAGGCATAATTTTTTTTTTTTTTTTTTTTAAAAAGGAGCTTTGCTGGATTTTCCATCCCCTGCCGAGACACAAAGCCGAATGGCAGCCAGTATTCCCAGCAACACCCACGGTTAAGCACCAGTGCTGTTGCCAACTCCTGCAATCTTATCACAAGCACCACAGAGTTTGCTTTCCTTTCTTAAAGCCCCAACTCCTGGAGTCATGGGATTAAGCAGGCAACTCAGCTTTTGATTTTAATAGCAGCTTTTATCCCTCACTGTTAAGAAGAAAAGCTTTTGACTGGGACAGGTTCAAACCTACAGAAACAATAAATAAGAGTATCTGCTTAAAATCTGGTATTTTTAAAAGCCAATTTTATTTGGAGAAAGAGTTTTGAACATTTTGGAGGGCAGAACTTGTCAGCAGCTAAAGAAGTCCCTTAAAGAGCTAAAAAAATTAGTCTCAGCTGAGAAGATGCTGCAGGGGGAAAGTAGACTTGAGTTTTCTATTTCTTTATCCTGTCAGAAAGATCAGCAAAGGGAGAACATGTGGGGTCAGTAGCTAAGGCAAAGCACATTTTGTGTAAAGAAGCCAACATTAGATTTCAAAATGTGAAGACTGAGCCTCCCTAGAAAGGGAATTAAGCCCAGTAGATAAGCTCTTGTCCCAAGGTGAGACTGGTGGATGGTTTTGATATATCAGTGCTCTAGAAGGAGGAGAGAGGGATCAGCATCTTCCTTTTCGCAGCGCTTGCTCCATGTGTTGCAGTCCTACAAAACTGTCAGAGGGATGGACAGATGTCCCCAGTGCTTGCAGCCCCCAGACCCACATGGGTGATCTGCTCTGGCTCCTCTGCTTCTATTGCAACTTATTTGGATCTGGAGCTGCATCAAATTTTGTCCCATCAAATGCCAAAAGCAACTTCAGTGTGGAGCAACTAGGTGAAGAACAATAATTACTCAGATGCTCTCAGAAGGGGGCCATCCGCTCTTTTGCTGCAATTTTTAATAATTTTAAGTTGAAAAAGCTTGTATGATCCTTGAACACATCCATGGCTTTAAGTGCAAAGTGGGATGCTTTAATAGACCACGGTGAAAATTGTTCCCATAAATGATGAGAAATGTTTAAATCAATAAAACATTTGTTTAGATGACCATATGGAGGAAAGATACAGTCTGTAACTCTTCATATTGGATTGATCCCACTGTGTTAAATTATAGCTGGCTACAGCCCTTCATCCTTTACTGCACAGCTTGACAAGCATGTAAAATATTCACACTGAGCACAAAAATTTGGAGTGTCTGATCTCTGCATTGTCCTTGTCACTTCCTCCCAGCCAGGGCCAAATTAAAGGCTGTTTAATACAGGGGGAAGCTTTGCTGCAGCTCTCCCACAAGCCTTTAGCCACTTCAGCCAATATCCTCCTGGCTGGCCTGTGGGAGAGAGCAGCTGGGCAGCAGATGCAGGCAGCCCTCCACATGTGATGGCCTGTCTGCCACAACTCTTCCATTTGGGGTTTATCAGCAGCTCTGGGCTCTTGATTGTAAATACATAAATGCAACAGAAACCTGGGCTTAAAAGAGTGGCTGCTGTCTGGAGGTGCCTGGTCTGTGCTTCTGAGAGGGTGACAGCAGTGACAGTGGATGGTGGCAGGAGCAGCCAAGGCACTGTGCACTCCAGGTGCTGTTTCCACCCACCTGGGTGATGCAGCTGGCATTTGCCTGCCTGTATGCCTTTATCTTTCCTCAAAACACAGCACAGTGTGGGGGGCTCCCTGTGAAAGAGACCAGGAAGGTCAGTGACAGCAGCTTTTAAAGCCATCTGAAATTCAGTAGCCAAAGGACCTGTGAATCAGAGTACTAATTCTGGGTACAAATGGATCTTGAAATTGAAGATGTGTGTGTGAAAGCACCTGCCTGCACATCCCATTGCCCTGTGAAAGCAGGCAGGCCTGCCACTCAGCCCATGGGCAGCTCCAGCAGAGACATGGTGTGGCCAGCCAGGTCCTGAAGGCAGCTCCTGAAAACCCCATCCATCAGTGGTGGAAGGAGGACAGCCCTTGAACTCCACTCCACTTGAGCCTCTCCTACCAACAATGGGCTGGGGGAGCAATAAGGAAGAAGCAGGGCAGGCACCCTAATCCCTGCCTTGAGGCACAGCGCTGATCCTGGCCTGGCTGGCAAGGCTCAGAGGAGAGCTCAGGCTGGGCTCAGGCACAGGAAAAGTGTACAGGGACAGTTCTGGCTCTGCAGCCCCAAAAGGCAGCACATCACAAGTTCTACTCAGGAACTTGGACCAAGTTTTACAAAACCCCTTCTCAGTCCAGTTTTGGGATCCCAATGAGTGCTACTGTGCATCCTGCAAACTCACTCCTCCCAGGATCTTGCTTTTCCCTTGGGGAATGGGGATCTGTGCCCTGGTCACTGCTGAGGCATCCCTATGAGAGCAGGGAGAGAAGCAGGAAAAGGAAGCAGAGCTGATGTCCTGACTGGAGCCAGCAGAGGCCACTGCTGTAAGCTTAAAAATAACTCCAGGCTGAGGTCTCTGATGTGGCCTTCACTCCCAGGCATGCTCCTCACTCCAGAGTGTGTTTTTCTCTTCTCTGTGGTGTCATGTCTTGGCTCCAGGATCCCCAGGCGTGTTGCAAGGCTCTGGGTCAGAGCCACGCTTTCTGCTCTCTGCAAAGGGGTGATGTCAGTGTCTGTGTCCCTCCCTTCCTCGCCCCCAAACTCACCATCGTCACCAGACAGACCATCAGAAACCACTGCTGGGAAATGCAGCTCCCCAAGGAGCCACTGCATGCCAAACCTGATATCTTTAAGGCAGTGTGATAGAAAGACTTGTTTTTTTATTTTTTTATTTTTTTATTTTTTTTTCTTATGAGAAAGAAAGCAAAATTAAATCTGGAGCCTCTCAGACATGTAAACTTCAAAACTGTGTCCACTTCCTCCTTCCTGAGTACCTGGCACCTGCCCTTCCAGCTGGGATGATGTTGCTCTGGGCTGACCCTTGTCAGAGCTTTTACCTGTCCATGTGTGTGTTTACTCTAGGTGATATAAAAATGATGCAAATTGGGTTGAACAATGAAACCCACAAAAATATTGCTGCCTTTCTGCAGTTCCACAGCTCAGGTCTGTTTGTGGTGATGGAGCAATATGTGAGGTGCCTTTGATGCTTGAAATGGCTTGGATCTGGGAAAAGAAAGCTGAGCTGTGCCTTTAGTGAAATGAACAGAGAGGTGACTATAAATGCCAGTAACTACTCTTAAACAAGGCAGCAATGTGGAAAAATAAGTAAGGCACCATCAGTAAAGTCAACAGTTCTTTCTAAAACAGCTTAATTTCTTTAAAGAGCTTTCAATAAATTTTAGAATGGTTTAAGAAGTAGGGTTGTTTTTTTATTTTTATGAGACAGAGGGCCTTTTTCATTAGAGAATGAAAGAGGATGTTAATTTTTCAGAAATCTGGCATTTTTTCAATGTGTGCCTTTCAGATTTATGAAGACAAACTTGCTCCTAGTGCCTGTGTTCTATCATCTCGTTACTCCCAGTACCAGGGGGAACAGTGTGCTCTCTCATAGCGTACTCGGGTGGAAATGTTGTGCCCCAGACTGTCTTGGTCATAATGAAATGTGGCTGAGCACATTCAGCTTCGTTCCAGCTGATGTTACACCTCTTTTTTGCTCTCCAAGTGGAAATGTAGTCATCACAGGGTGTGTATGTGTGGGGGAGATGCCTTCCCAAGGGGCCCTTTGGGATCCAGACATGGAATTAGCAGTGTTGCCTAATGAAGGAGCTGTTAGATGTGGGTGTAGATTCAGCCCAGCCTGGAGTAATCTCAGTTTTGTGACCAAACTTGTAGGACACATAGAGCCACAACCTAAATGAGGATAAGGTTTATGACTTTCTGTCAGTTTACCAGTCTGTTCAGTAATTCTGGCCTCTTTGATTAGCTCTTCCAACATTTCTGAATGCAAGTATTAATTAACTGCCATTAATATAGATGGGTGATTGTTCATTTCCCATCTATGTCTCTGCATACTCTCCTTCCCAGCTTGACAACTGAAAGTGTGACTTCACAACCTGCTGCCAAGGTGCTGCCAAGCACAGAAGCTAACCATCCTCAATTATCACTTTCCCTTCCATCCCTAAATAGAAAGGACATGTGCAGCAGCACAGGCATTATCTGTTCAATTGTTTTGTGTAAGCAGCTCATTTCTGGAAGAGATCTCTAGCTCGTTTTATCCCCAGCATGCTGTGTTGCAAATAAGTCCAAACTTTCAGTCCCCTGCTGCAGGAAATTAGGTCCAGAGAGAACTATCAACACTTTTTTCCTTGTGAATATTTGTGTATTTGCAGTCTCTGCTTTTCCAGTTTGAATCAAGAAGCGGTGTGGGTGTATTGGGTGAAGAATTAACATTAATCACTGATGCTACACCCTCTGTGCTGTGCCTGAAATGCTCAGACAACCCTGAAATGCTACTTCTAACCCATAAAATGGAACTGGATCTGACTTTTGCTTCTGTTCCATCAAAGCACCGGAGGTGATAATCCTTCTGCCTCTGCACACTCAACCAGAGTTTATTGTGAGGACCCCTCTGACCTGCACTGCTAAAAGATGGCACAAGTGTGGGGTGTAAGCTTGGTTTAGAGAATCTTCTAGGGCAAGTGGCAAGGAGAGACAATGGCTGGTTGGACAGGAGTCCAGGGGTCAAGAAGCAATTGATGGGAAAAGTGCAGAAGATGTTGGGATCCTAATGACAGCAGGAGGAGAAAAAAGCAACAGCAGCAAGATCTGCTCTAAAAGCTTTAGGAATTAGTGCTTCAGGAGGCAGCAAACCCCCTGGGGACTAATAACACTTCTTTTTTAATTCCCTGTACTTGTTTCAACCATTGAGTTTAGCAGCTGATGCAGGGTTGGAGTGGAAATTGCCCAGGGAAGGCATGTGGTGTGCACGTGTGTGGAGGTAATGGCTTTATCGTGACTGGCCCTGGGGGGCTGAGAGCCAAACAAGAGCCCAGTAATGGCTGCAAAGGAAATAAAGGGCTGTCCTCCATCTAGTGAGTGTGGGTCACACACAAATGGCTGTCAAAGAAAAGGGCTTCAGGCAGGAGAGTCAGACACAGCTCTGCAAGGTGTTAGACGGCAGAAATCTCCAAGGGGAAAAGAGAATGGAATCTTCATTGCTCGAGATACTTCAAGTCCAACTGATAAAACACTAAAAATAGATGCTGGGGAGCTAACTGAAGTAGAAGAGGTAGTGTGAGGGTGTGGGAAAGCCTGATATGTGATCTCATGGATGTTCACTTCTGTGATCTTACAAAGCCATAGTAAAGAGACTCATCATGTGCCTCTCCCTGTCAAACACCACCAGCTCCCTTCCTCACTCAGCCTCTCAGCTCACTCTCCATCTGCTGTATTGCACAAACCATATATAATACCATAATAAACCATAATAAACCACTGAAAACAGCCAACACCCTTTCTAGGTAAGGGAAGGTGATTGCCTACATCTTCATTTTCACTTTTATATCAACCATCCCAGTGCTCTGTTCCAATGCACAGCAAAGCATTATGCACAAAGAACAAAACCCTCCATAGTCCATTAAGCTTCTGCCTCTCCTTCTCTCTTCTAGACTCCTGGTAAATTATATCAGGGTGAGTAGTTAATGTTTGCTGCTGGTAGGAAAACCCCTCAGGGGCCTGCAGGGCATTGAGTTTCCAGGTTCTTGCTGCCAGTGCTAGAAGAGATGAGTGCTAAAAGCAGCGTGCTCAGGTCTGAGGAGCAGGGAACACCACAGGTTGTTCTCCATTCTGGTGCTGACTGATGTCAGTAGCTGAGAGGATGCAATGGCTACAGATGAGAAGAGGGGATCACCTCGATTCATCTGAGAGCAAGGAGGGATGGGGAAAACCGGCACCCTGCAAAGATGGAGATATCAGCTAAGGACCTGATATTTTCGATTGTTCTTCCATCATTAGCTGTCACATCTTGCACAATTAAATTGTGTGTGAGAATAAACATATTTAAACAAACATTTGCAGAAGTAATTATCAGATGGCGTATACATGATGGCGTTAATGAGCAGGCAAATTCTGCCCATGAATTCTTAGCTTTAAAATTGCTTTAAAACTACAGATTTTTTTTCCAAATAGCCTCATATATGCAGAGCAAAATGTCTTCATACACAGCTGTAAACTTTTGACCCCAGGCTATTTTCTTTGCCCAGTGATTTCAGCATAAGCTGCAATATTTGCTTTCTTCTTCTGCCCACTACAACAGCTGAAAGAGTAAGTCAGTTCCTTTTTTTTATTTTAGAGATGCTCGGAAAAGGAACCGAATGTGATTACAGGAGTAACCTGATGGGGCCTTGCACTGGCACAGAGGGATGAGCCTCCTGTTTCATTTTCAGAATGACACACTTTGTGTGGCAGGAGCGTCTGTGGTTTTAATAATTACACAGTTGTAAAGGAATTGCAAATAGTTTTATTGATATTTGGATTAGTGGGTAAATCAGATTAATGACAGAGGGAGAGATCTGTTTGTCTATGTTCATATAGGCTTTCAACAATTTTTCATGAGCCAGTCAAATAAACTGTTCCCAATTTTAAAAAAGTTTGATTTCACTATCTTCGATGAGAAACAGTTATACTAACACCATTCCAAGACAATTAAGGCTTTGCAGGACAAAGCTCGCCATGGGCACCTTTATTCCCAACTTGGTGCAATAAACAGAGGCTATTTTCAGGGATGTTAACTTGATTCTCTGCCCATGTAACACTGATCCCTCAGATGTGGCTTGGAGTTGAATATATACATGCACCAATGCTTTGGCTTGTGACAAACATGAGAAAATGGATACCAACATTTGAAAACTTAGTGCAAAAGAGAGAGTCAAAATCAAAGCAAAGGATTTTGAAGGACACAGTTATGGATAAGAACCAAATCTTATGTCTATCTGTGTAGTATCAAAGGGTAGGTTTTTTATATCTAAGACCTTAATTATGTGAGGCATTTAATCTCCTGTTTTGTTAAGTGATCTTGCTTGATGAGGTGCCTCTCAACTTTCTGATCTGTTACTCTAAGCACACAAGTGACTTTCTCCTAACCCAGGCAGGCAGTGGGAGGAGGGAGAAGTTAATAAAAAAGGAAACACAGCTTTTGCTGAAGTTCTCAGATGTCACGGCCATTTAATCAGTCACAAATGAATTCTCTGGGCTGGCAGGTTACCCAAGGCAGCCACAGCCCCTGCCCACCCTGCTCCCCAGGGCAGGTACGCCATGGTACACTGCCTCAACTTCACTAAGCAAACTCACATATGTCTGAGGATGGCTTAACTGCTCTGTGTTGACCAAAAAAAAAAAATAAAATAGTTGTGAAGACAAAGACCTCATTAGCTGAAGTTGTCTGCTGACTGTAATGACATCCTGGACACCTGTCAATGAAGAGCTGCAGGGATGGAGGAGGCTGTTTGATCCTAATCTCTTTCTTGCCAGTCTGGATCAGCTCTGTTTGATCCATCAGAGGTTTAAATGACCAGTGCAGTGGCCTGTTCTGCAGCCTGCAAGGCTGGAGATAATTCTGCAGAAATACCCAGCTGACCTTGGAATGAGCTGTGCTTGGATTTGCTTACAGGTGGTGATCAAAAATACCGTGTGACGGCTGCTTAGTGGGAAAGAGATCCCTTCCACACAAAAGCACATCAGTGCTGCAAAACACAACTTGCTCAGCCTGGCATGCCAGAGATGCCATGCCCCAAGCTTGACATGGGCTTCCTAGCCCAAGCTCCTGAGAAATAACTGAGAGGCAATCTAGTGTTACAGAGTGAGGGGAGACCCTGGCAGGCCAGAATGCCAACCCTGCAGCGTGTCCATCGCACAGCATGTCCCACAGGCTTGCTGCTGCAAATAGCCAGCCAAGCCCATGCTGTCTCAGCAGCAGAGCCATTGCAACTGGAGGCAGAGAAGGGAATGGAGAAATGATCTTTTCATGCTGGCTCTCCTGGTCAGGGGAATGTGGAGAGATGAGTATCTATGAGTTTGGTTTCTCCTTGAGAACCTCCTTTGGCACTAAGGACTACCATCCTACCAAAGCCACGTGCATATTCAGAATTAACTCTTCAGAGCTTGCTGTGCTGAATCATATTCCAGCACTACACACATGCACAGCCTCCAGTGAATGTCCAAAATCTCTTTTGTCCTTCCTGGCATTAGGATTTGTGTTAGCATACTTTTGATTTCCTAGGACCCACACAGCATTTTTACACAGCACATAACAAAGCAGCTTCCTTTTCTCCTCTTGAGAGCTGAGGTTATTTCAACCCACCACTACAAGAGATCTGCACTTGTTGACAGGCCAACTGTTTGTGCTGCTGAACAGAGATGCCCAATGTCCTTTTGTGCTCTTCTGTGACTTGGAAGTGTGTTAAGCTGAGGAAAACCACGGTGCATTTTTGCTGACCCTTGTTCACATCAGCAGTTCTGGTGCAGAAGTACGAGGACCATCTGGTGGATGCATGTCAGCTTGCAGAGCTGGGCTGACTGGCAATGGGTACAGAACTTGTGTGTGAGAAAATGAGGCTTCATGAGACAAGCTGAGGAACTTTCTGGCTGTCTAGCACTGGAAATCTCTATAAAAGGAGTCTATTTTGTTCTCAAGATATGAAGCCAACCACAACAGTCTGCTACAGGTACATGTTGTAACACACAGGTGTTGGCAAAACACTTGGTGGGCGGCTGATGATGGAAATTCAGAGCAGTTTTTAAAGCTGTTCATGTTCAGCCCATAGGTTTTGTTCATGTGCCTGAAGTGGATGGTCTTTGATGGCAGTTTCCACCCTGCACGTGGATCTCTGTGAATCACACATCATGCCTCTTTGCCTTCCTGAGAAAGGCATCTCTCTTGGTACTTATTTTTCATTTGGCAGGTTTGTGAAGATCCATAGGAAAAGTTTGGGCAGGTATTTCATGCAAGGATATGAATGGGACAAAGTGCTTGCATGTTTGGATAAGCTGGAAATATTTGCCATCACCCATGGTTCCCAGCACCTGGAGGACTCTCCTCTCTCACCTTCTGCAGTTTGGGAGGTCTCATCCAGTCCATAGACAGCTGCAGAGAAAATCTGAATATTACAGGCCAAGGATGGAGCACTCAGGTCCTAGACAGAGAAAAAGATACTGTTGCACATCCACACTGTACATTCAATTTCATCCTGTTTCACCCTTCATAACAGTTACAAGACTCTGGCCAATATTGTCAAGTGACCTAGATGTTGACAGTTTCTCTTGGTGCCTCACACAAAAAAAACCAAATACACTCATCAGCTCTGGCATGGATTCAAGAGAAGCCAGGGGTGCTATATGTGTTCACATCCTGGCCACACGTGGTGATGGCAATAAATAATTGGTTGCAAATGCACATGTTACTTTCTTGATTAGTTGCTTTACTGTGGGATCTGCTGTATTGATTAATTTTAATCTACTTTGTATGCTATTTAGATCTGAAATTGAGTAGAGTGTAGGGGATGAGGAAACTGGTCTAATTTTTTGGGAGTATACTGCATTTGATTGATTTTATAGCCTGTGTTGATAAAAGCTTTTATCCTAGTCTGCTATCAACTTAACTCTCTGTGTTTGTAATTTTTTACTCCTGGGGTCCCTTGTAAATCAGTTTCATAAACTGATTTGATGGATGTTTTCTGATACTTCAATAAAATCTTTTGGCACAGATTTGCCTATGCCTTGCTCTGCACGTACCCGGACAACGCTTGCTGAAGACAGAAATAGAACTGTATTATTAAATTAAAAGGTGTATTGAAAAGAACAGCATGGCCAGAGCAGATGGTTGTAAACAGTGTGCTTTGACAAAGCATGAAGAGAAAGAGAAAACTGTCCCAGGAGGATTAAAGACAGTTTTTGCAGCCTACAAGTCCCCTTTCATCCCTCCTTCTTCTCTATCTACCATCCATCCCATGGGGCTGAATGGAGGGCAAGCCTGCAGTTATATCTTGAGCCTCTTCTGGGACAAGGAAACACTGCCTGATCTTCAAAGGTCTGGCACAGGCAGTAGGAGGCTGTGTGAGTGGCTTCTGTAGTTGCTATTAGCACAGGATCACAGAATGGTTTGGGTTGGAAGGCACCTTAAAGATCATGCAGCTCCCACCCCCTGCCATGGGCTGGGACACATTCCACTAGCCCAGGTTGCTCCAAGGCCCCATCCAATCTGGATATTATTTATTAGACCAGGCAGGAGGGCATGAAATGTCACCTTTTTTTGCAACACACCTGCACAGATCTTATCCCTGCGGGATGGCAAAGGTGACTGTGGAGTTCTTGTTCTTTGCTTGCTTTTATTTCTTGTTTCTGTGTTACAGTTCCAAGCTGCCCAGAGTTCCAGGAGTGTTTGGACAACATTCTGGGGCCCATGGTAGGATTCTTGGGGTGTCCTGGACAGGGCCAGGAGTTGGACTCAATGATTCTGATAGGTCCACTCCAACTCAGCATATTTGATGATTCAGTGAAGTTACAGATAGAGATGTAGCAACACAGCAGGTGCAGGTACCATATGGACTTCAGCAGAAAATTTCTTTGGTCTGGAGGATATGTAAAGATGACGTGAAATAAGATGATTTGTACCTGTCATAAATTGATGTGGGTGTGGATCTGCTGGGGCTGTCAGCAGAGATACTTGCTGACCTGTTTGCACCTCCTTTAAACAATAGTAACTGGAAAGTTTTGACTAGAAGAAAACCCAGTATTTATAGCAGGGCTTCCAGTGATATATGTAAAGGGGAGTTTTGAGAGCTTGGTGTTAGCACAGCTTATCAGCATATGGAGGGGCCCTGTGAGCTGCAGAGGTGGACCTGCTAGATGTGCCCCACCAATTGAGCAACTAAAATGACATCTGCATGAGCAACTGATAAGCACTGTCTCCCAGAATTGAGAAATCATCACAAAGAGCTGTGATGAGCAGCTGGGGTACATGGTGGGTGACACCTCCCTGCAAGCCTGCATTCCTTCTCTTCCCAGCAGAGCCACAAAAACTTTCCACACAGGGGCAGAAGAACCCAGGGAAGTTGTTAATTCATTAACTTAATTTTTCAGGTCATTAAGTGTTTGTGTTTTGGGTGGGTTTTACTGCAGTTCACACATTCCACACCACCTCCTGTGCCAAGGGTGAACTTTTAAGTCTGAAAATTGTGAGACTCGAAGAATTTTTACATTTTAACTGGGGTGTCTATATAGTACACAGGGATGGGTTAACTTCTCCTGAAGGCTGCTTTCAGCCACAGTCCATAATTTTGCAGCAAAGATTGTACCTCTCACAGGACTTTAGAGATTACAATGGTAGAGTTTCAAGAAGGAAAATGATATTAAAATATCTTCAGGTGTAGCTCCTTTTATCCTCAGCTACCAGGCACTGACTTCAAACAAGCAGGGACACAAAGAAAACACCACACACTAATGCTCAGCGTCTCAGTTTTGTAGCTGCTTGGATATGATGAAAACAAATCTTTAATAGCTGTTGCTTCCATCATTGCACTGCACTCTGTTTTCTATTCAATTGCAAGGACAGCTCATTTCCAGCACACAGGAACAATGTGCTCATATTGCTAATTCATGCCACTACACACAAATGTTCAGATTATGTTGTGCAGAACCAAATTCCAGTCTCATTCATGAGTGCAACTCGCACTTCAATCCAGTTCCCTAGCAAGAAGCAGGGAGCCCTGCAGCAAAGCTTGTGACAAATTAAAACCTGAAAGAGGCAAGGAAAGAACATCTGATATATTTTATTATTTTTTCATAAGGTTTGCAAAGCAGACCTGGACATATAGCAGAGGATGGAACCCAGGGGAGCTAGTGTCAGAGATGATTTGAGGGCAAATGATTTGTCAGGAGGTTGGCATCCACAGAGTGCTGCACAAATTTCCCTTAATCTACTGCCTCCCTGTTTTGGTTTGTGGCGATATGTGTTTGCAGACAGGATATTTTGATATAGAGAATTTGGGGGTGGATAATTTATAGACTAAAGAAGAGTGCAGACTAATCTTGGGGAAATGTAAGGTAAAAGGATGTGTTTGCTGCTGAGAGCAGGGGCTGGGCATCTGAAGTGGCCAATACAGACTTTTTGTGGCACATGCTTGGGGGTCTCTGCTCCTGGGGCATCAGGAGCCCACCCACAGGCCAGGGGGACATGAGACCAAACCTAAACTGAGATCCTGTCCAATCCCTTGGCAGTCTGGGGAGCTGCCTACCCATCCCACAGGGCTGTCTACCTTTGCTAATTCCTCTCCTGAGTTACCACCAGCTCCTGGCACTCCAGGGATATGTGGGAGGCTGGAGAAGCCCACTTTGGCAAGGACTATTTCTCTTAGGGAAAATTACACCATCTCTGCCTGTGTTTGATTCCCCTTCTGTGACTGCATGGGCCAGAATATCTCCCATGAATGGGGCCAACCAGCTGATCCTCCTGGTTTGGTGCTAAGCTGCTGCACTGTCTTTTCTCAATATTTTCCATGCTAATTTCCTTGCCACCCAGTCTGGAATGTTATGATGGGCTAAATGCTCCTGGGCAGCCCTGATGAGAGATGATTTTTGCACTCTACACCCCAAAAGCATTTCCAAACTCTTTGCAAGAGCAGCACATATAAGCCCACATGCATGGGCATGTACACAGCTGGTACAGACTCAGGGAATCCCTGCTCTGGGACTTCTGAACCCCACTATGTGACAGGGGGGCACCTACAGCAAAACCAGGGCTGTGTCAGCTCCAGGCGAGGCAGCAGAAGACAGAGATTGATTTGCCAGGATGGAGCTGACAAGCAAAGAATATTCCATTGATGGGCAACCAAGAGGGTAGAGCTAAAGATCCTGGTGTTCTTGTTATGGAAAATTTTAGGCAGTTGTTATCTGTTACCACGCTACTTTGCTCGTGATTGCTTCAGGTGCGATGAGGTAGGCTGGGCTGGGCTGCATCAGTCATTGTTTGGTTGGAGCCCTGCGGAGGACAGTTTCGTCAAGACGTGGCCTTTCACTAGATGGTGCTCTTTGCTGAGCCATCGCTGCGTCTGACCCCTCTTCTTGGAGCTGGCAACTTCCAAGTGATCTGCCCCATAAGCCCTCCTTGTACAGATGGTACTAAGGGAAAGGAAAATATTTTTCCAGAGTCCCTGCTCTCACGTGCCCTATTTTATTGGAGCCATATAAGAATAAAACTACTGCTTTATATCTGGTTGTTAAGGGCGTACAATGCCGGTACATTCCAGTCTCCAAAACAACCAAAATGCACAAGCATTGGAACCATTCTTATTGTTTCAGTCGCTTTCAGCTGAATCAACAGTGCATATTTTGGAAGCCAATGCCAAGTTCACGTGCAGGGTTTTCAGGAGATAATCTTCTGCACCAGTGTTGGTTTTTCTGTTCTACTTAGAGAGAACACGATGCACGGGAATTACCTGCAGCCTCCGCCCAGCACTCTGATCAGCAGCAAAATCACTGGAAAGCATTGTCAAGTGCTTTTGGGCTGGATCTCATGAAGTGACACATATTAAGCTCAATGCTGATACTGCCTTTGTGCACATCATTACCCAGCCACTGCCAGGGCTAGCGGGATACACACATGTGCTGTAGAAAAAGCCAAGTGGAAATGCTGGGCCACCACATGTGGTACACATTTCCAAAGAGCTTCCAACAAAAACAGTAACTGAAGGCAAGTCACCACCACAAGAGATCAGAGATCTTCACTGTGCAGGGCCTCCTCCAGCCCAGCCGCACACGGACCACAGACCACATGAGCTCATTTGCTAATGGTGGGGTGCCCTTTCCACTGCTTTTCCAGGGAAAGGCGTGGGAATGGTACTGGAGATGTTCCTCCATCAAACCGACAACCATAGGAGAACCAGGAAAGAGGGTGAGGAGCAGGATGAGGCCACGGGCTGGGCTGGTGGAACTCAAGTGGAGCTGCTGGGTTTGTGGCAGGTACAGATGTGCAGCAGAGTCCATTCACAGCTGGACAGCTCGTGCTCTGGGCAACAGGAGAGGCTTTAGCCGCTGGAAGTGGGACGCCAGCACTCCAACATCCACCAGAACAGGCCCTACAGACGGAGCTCAGCACGTGGGAAGGCAGGATCCTAAAATCCCGGAATGGTTTGGTTTGAAGGGACCTCCAACATCATTCAGTTCCAACCTCCCGGCCACCGGCAGGGACACCTCCCACTAGCGCAGGTTGTTCAAAGCCCCATCCAGCCTGGCCTTGAACTCTTCCAGGCACGAAGGAATCCCCATGTGCCCCTTCGATAAAAACAAACCCGCCGCCTGAGCAGCTGCCTGCTCTCTTTCACACCCGCACCACCATGTTACACGCACGCCGCCGCCTCTCCCCCAGCAGCCGGGCAACCGGCAAGGGGCACGGGCCGGGGAGAAGCCCCCGGGGACAGGGAGCGAGGCTTTCCCCAGCGCTGCTCACGGCAGGCACGGCCGGATCTCAGCCCCAGAGAGCGCCCGCCCCGCAGGGCCCCGTCCGGCCCTGCACTGCCGGGCCCCGCTCGGGCCCCGTCCAGCCCTGCAGTGCCCGGCCCCGCTCGGCCCCGCACCGCCCGGCCCAGCGCGGCCCCGCACGGCCCCACCGGGGCGGCGCATGCGGGCTGGCCGGGCCGGGCGCGGCGGTGGCGGCGGCGGCTCAGGTTGCGAGGCGGCAGCCCCCGGCCCTCCTCCTCTTCTTCCTGCCCGCCTCCCCGGGCGGAGAGCACCGGCCCGGCCGCCTCCTCCGCCCCCTCCCCGTCCCCGTCCCTCTCCCTTCCCTCCCGGCCCCGCTGCCAGGGGCGAAGCCGCCCGCCGGGCCCCGCGGTGAGTTTGCCCCGCCGGAGTTGGGCGAAGGGGTGGGGGAAAGTTTGGGGAGGCCGCCGGCGGGGGCGGAGGGGTGGGCGCTCCCCGCGGCCGGGGGTGTGCGGGAGCCCCCCGCCCCTTCCCGCTCCCTCGCACGCTTCCCCCGCCCTTCCTCGTCCTCGGGGGGTTTTTCTCCGCGCAACTTCGCGTGGAGCCGCTCCGGGCGGCTCCTCTCCTCCGCGTGGCTCTATTCCTTTTCATTTTAGGGCTCTTGGTAGTTTTTCATTTATTTGCAGTGTTTTCTCGCGCGGCTGCTCCCCGCCGCTATTGTCTGCGGGCCGGGGCCGGGCGCGGTCCCCCCGCAGCCGGGCGGGGGTGGCGGCCCCGCTGCCGGGGGACGAGCCCCGCTGTGCCCGGGAGTGCGCCGGGGACACGCACCCGCCTGGCCCCCAGCCTCCCTCCGCCCTGGAATTGCCGATATCCTGGTCGGAACCCCCCTCCAGGCTCACAAACACAACTTTGTATCTCAGTTTATTGGACGGAAAGTCACCGCGGATCGTTATCAAGAGTCCCCCGCAGCACGCTGTTGTTGGTGTGTGTCACCTTTGGGTATCCGTGGCCTTTGGTCTCATTGCCATGGGTCTATTTCATGCGTTCACTCTATTGCTTGAAAATATAATTATTTTTGCTCCTTCTCGAGGGCAGACCCTTCTTCTGAAGCAGATGCGGAGTTTCTGGATGAGGATTGTGAAATAGTTCAGTTTTTCTGAACCTGTAAACTGTTGGGGTTTATTAATCCACCTTCTGTGACTGTGTTGTAACCGCCAGTCATATAGAGGAGTGGGGATTTGCAGAATCTGATTTTGCTGACCTCTGGAATTGGTTCTGCTCCAGTGTCCTTTACAGGGCTTCATGTTAGCTGGAGATTGGAAGTGGGGGAAAAAAGTGATTTATAGAAAGTTCTTTTCTTAAGAGTGCACTGTGCCAATTCTGCTGTGGATGACCAGATAGGGATTCGATAAAGGGATTAGAAATCCTGCACTGCTGTAGGACAGTTGTTCACTGTGGCTCTCTGTAATCTCCGTCAGCCGTAAAACTTTAGGTACTCATGGAGATATGCGATGCAGTAGAAATATGTAAAGCATGTAGCTTCAGAGCTGAGTTTAGACAGTTGGTCTGAGATCTATGGATGTCTTGTGTACTGGGAGTTTTGGCTAATGTAATCTAATCGG
Source organism: Fringilla coelebs (assembly GCF_963513975.1). Lineage (NCBI taxonomy): Eukaryota > Metazoa > Chordata > Aves > Passeriformes > Fringillidae > Fringilla > Fringilla coelebs. The sequence goes on along the minus strand of NC_140038.1, from coordinate 15,984,766 downwards.
TTTTAAAGGGCCAAGTGACATTAGTTCTGTTTGTGGGGACTCTCCTCGAGTCCCTTGTTGGGTGTGTTTCTCATGTTTTGCATGCCCTTGCTGAACTGTTGTGGAATTGTAAGGGTGAACCAAGTTCCACATGGGTCCTTGAAGGTAAGATATCATTTATTGTGGTGTTAGAGGAAGTGTACTTTTATACATGGATACCTTAGCAGTGGGAGTAGATTGATGTTAACCTCATAACATCCCTGCCTGTGGACAGAAAGTGCTGTCTGTAGTAGAGGGGCATTTGCTCTGCTTTGGGACATTGTAACAGTGTCTTGTTCACACACTTGAAATTGAGTTTGTTTGGGTTTTTTGTTTTGCTTGTTTCTTTTACAAGCCTGGTAGCAGAGTAAGGGTGCATTAGGCAAGGTGAGGATCGTCTGGTCGTGTCTTTTCCCTTGGCACGAGTTCAAGTGTGTACCTGTTGTCCATTTCATGGGTTGAGCCTCTCCGTCGCCCATCTGTCCTTGCAGCGCTGCCCAGTGCTGGACAGACGGGCTAGCCTGGGGCTGTTGCTAGAAGGGCACGGATGTTGAGTTCTGCCAGGCAGACAGGTTTTGTAGGTAGCCTGAATGACGAGTCCCCTGCAGGTAGTGTGGATGAGCTGTGTTGTGTGACAGCGTTCCAGCCTGGATTTCCTGCCCGGCTCCGGTGGCCACGGATGGCCGGCATAGCCCGAGAGGTGAGGACACGACGTGTCCAAACTGAGAGAGTCCAGCCAGGGACTGCAGCCAGAGAAAAAGGCAGGAGCTCGATGTTCCTGATTTACAGCTTCGCTGCATCAAAGGAGGGAAACACATTTAAGAGCTCAAAGCTTCTCAAAGGAACAGAGCTCTGCCAGGTACTATGCGATGATGGATGTTTTTAAACACAGTCTGCGTAGCGCAGCTTTGAGACTCAGGCATATGCAGAACTCACTAATCTCTCAGCAGGATATACTTGTGAGTAAGCCGTGTTCTGGTCTAGGGTACACTCCTGTGCTAAGAGGAGGATTAAGTACTGTTAAAGGAATCTGGTTATTCTATCCAAAGCATGAATTAAGAACAGCAGTCAATAAATTATCCTTGAGGAAAAAACCATTGGTAGGTTTATTGGTGGTGTTCACATGCTCCTGTGTTACAAAAGCAGTGGGGTTCTTTCATATAATTTTCTGCTGGAATATTAAGTTTTAATAAATAGCTACTTAACAAAAAAATCGTTAGTAGAAGCTGCAGTGCCTGCTGTACCTATTTCTTTTCTACTGTTTCCAGGACACCAACGTATCAGTTTTCTCTGCCTGGTATTTGGTGGTGATCCACTCGCCAATAAAACCGACCTTGAAGCAGCTTGGAAGCTTTTCTGCTTATTACTGTAGCTGGTTATCTCTGCAATCTACTTGAGTGCTATTAAATGCTATTTCTATAGGGGTTCCCCACACAGGCAATAAATAGCCTGAAGTCAGCTAAACTACACAGCTGATTGGTAGGGAGAAACTCTTTGGTTTTGGCTTGCCTCTACTGGTGGAAGGCACTGCTATGAAGCTAAAAACTTGAGGAGAAGGCTGGATAGTCCAGGAGGCCATAAAGGCATGATATAGCCTCCCTGTTTGATTGTGGCCCCCTGTTTTACCAGTCTCCTGCATAGGGAGTTGGCAGTTGGCGTGGTTTCCAGCTGGAAGGTAACTCCTGTTTGCAGGCACATGAGAGGCTGGATGTGGAAAGCTGGGGAGGAAAACACCTTGCAGCCTGCACCTTGTGATTACTGAGCGCTGTTCGGTGCCAAGTGCTCATGTGCTTACTTGCATTGATCACCTGTAGGACAGATAAAGGTAATGAGTGACGTTCTGAAGCAGCTGATAGCTCTGGTGTAGAGTCCTCCTTTGCTGCCCTGGGGTTTGCCACAGGGGATATAATCCAGCTGGGATCCTGGTTAGGGCTGGCATGTTCCACCTGGTCTGTCACGTCCAGGAAGCTCTGCACCTTTTCTAAAACAAAACTTGTTTTTAGGGTGTTGGATATAATGTGATTTTTATGAATAGCTTAGTCATGCTTCACTTTTTTTTTCCTCTTCTAAAACAGCTGTCAACAATCTCACTGTGGGGAGGGAATGGGCCACTCCTTGTACTTACTGAATAGTCAGACACTTCAGCCTGGCATTGCATTTCTTAGTGTCTTTCAGAAACAAAGCAGTGGATGTGGCACTATGGCTTCTTTTTATTTATTTATTTTTCAAGCCTGCCTATTCCCCTTTGCAAATGACCTTTATGCAGATCTAGAAGGCAAAGCCCATCACTGGGAGTTAGCTGGTTAGTTACTTCAGTTACTGATAAGAAAATATGATGGCAGTGCTCCAGGAAAAGCAGCTATGCTGGGAACTTGTTGCTGCAGTGAAGCTATACAGATCTTTTTCAGAATGATATACCTCTGTATATTTATAGTGCTTTGTCAGGGAAACAGGGTGACTCCTCTCATAATGTCTGCATGACAAATAAGCTGTGACGCCACAAATCCTGTAAAGAGTTTATTGTCCTTCTCCAGACGGCTGGTGGAGACATGCAGTAGGTAAAAGTTTCAGTATCGTGCTAAACTTGAAGTGCAGTTTTGTCATCTCATCTCTTTTGTGTGTTGGCGTAGCGTAAGCAGCCTCTTCCAGTTCCCCAGCTGGGCCATACTGGGGTTTTTTGGGTCTGCTCAGCAAACCAGACTGGGAAATGGATCCCAGATAAGAATCCATTATTTTTTTTTGTGTATACAATTCCTAACTTGTATCAATTAAGAAAATAAGTTCATTCTGTATCTGCATCAGTTACCTGACTCATATTCCTTTGTGTTATCACAAGCAGCTGCTGTGGCAGAGGGTTGGATGCTTCCACCAGGAGAAACCGAAACTTTTGGAAGTGCTTTTCCATTTGCAAAGAAGGCATTTGACTGTGGTGCCCATCCCTTTTTTATAGCATGTGAAGACGATATGGGAGATAGATGTTTCTGAGATAAGCCAGTGTGCTAAAAGTCAAAGTGTTTAAGTTCTGTAAGACAGCAGAGCAAAAAGAAATCTCTGCAAAATAAGTTCTGCCATTTTAAGAATGTTTTTTAAAATTTTCTTTATAACCATTTTAGATAAGGTTGCTAGGTTGTTGAGGAACGGGGGAAGAAAGTGCAATCACAAATACTTTTAAGTAGCCAACAGTCCTTAAAAAGTACAAGGTGTGATACCTCGGAAAAAGTAAGCTTTGGTTCTGTTGTAGCTGTAATGGATCACGTGTTGTGACATGGTCAGGTAGTCTAACAAGACTATTTTATATATATTGAGAAGAAACTTACAAATCTGATGTTGAAGAGTTTATTGGGTGGTTTGTAATATGTGTGAGAAAAAGGTGTATTCTTTGTTGGCATAGCAATAAAGTTCTCACAGTCCAAATGTTCAAATATTTAATCTAGGATTGGAGAAAATAGAAGGAAAAATTATCCCTGAAGCTAATATCATCACCTTCTACAGCACTTGTGTTGAGAGCTTGAAATACAATATATTCCAAGCATGTTTTGGGTGTGAGGTTGGGTTTGGTGCCTCTGGGCGAGGTCTGCTGGTGGAGTGGGCCTTAGGGGCTTCCATGGTTGGTGGAGGACTTGACTATAGCCCTGGCTGCAGGATCCAGAGTGGTGCTTCTTCACGAGTGAACTCGAAATTCTGCAGGTTTTCTTGACAAAGTTAATTCTCCTGGACCACCTGGATTTCTCTTGAATCTCTTTCCCCTTATAAAGACTGTGAATTTGCTTTTATATTCAAAACGATCCAATCTCTTCAGTCAAATTTTTCTTTTATTTTTGTGATTCCATAAATTGTTCATAATAATTTTCCTGTTTGACTGCGCTTGTCTTTCCAAATCTGGTCATAGTATTTTGTTCAATCAATGTGGCAACTGAGCTGTCACAGTTTTCTTGTAGATTTGATCCTTTCATGTGATCACCTTTCGATTTCTTTGAAAATCATGGGGTGGAGACTGATTGCTCATTGGATCCTGTGGAGCTGCTCTTCTGAGATAATATTTAAAATGTATGAGCACAGGTAGTTGCAACTGATCCATTGTGTCTTTGTTTCAAGCACTTGTGAAATTTTCTAATAGACTATGCAAAATTTGCCACAACTTCTGACTGCTTCTAGTCTCTTTTTGTATATTCTTGACTACTTTCAGGTGGCTGATCTAACTTTCCTGTTAGTCTCGTTGCTGAACTGTTTTTACTTTAATGTTACATTTGCAAAACACACGGTGAGAGATCTCCCCAAATTGTTTTTTAATGTGAGATGTTATTTACAGTGTGGCAGCACCACTGAGATTAGCCTGATCCACTGTAAAAGGAAGGATTTAAGGATTTTCTTCTGTAGCAGCTCCTTCGGGTTTTATTTCTGAGAGCAAGGGAAAAGGAAATAAGCAACAAATTATTAATTTAAAAATGAGGCTGAATTTTGGTGAGACTTTTTCCTCTGTGAGCATGATTTAAGGTGGTCATCTTAAAGGTCATTTGATGACGATGATCAAAACTTTGTGTGGAGAGAAAGTGCCCCATGTGTCATCTTTAAGTCCTCCGTGCTTTTTATCACCCATGACTAATGCAAACTGGAGCAGCAAGTTATGCTAAAATCTGTGACATATTTGTATCTTCATCTAAACCGTATCTGAGGTTTCTGGCAAAGTTACTTGGGAAAGTCAATCTTTTTCTCAGTGTGTCTCTGCCCTCAGTGGTGTAACTGTTCTGTAAGTCTGAATGCTGCGCTTAGTAAAACCATTACAAACAAAGATTCTGGCACGGAGCAGTTGTTCTAAACCGGAGCAGTTGTTCTAAACCGGTCTTCAGACTCAAACTAGTGACTCACCCATTCTTGTTCCATGGATTAACGCACCTGGCATGTGTCACGCATGGATGCTGGCCGAGTTATCCTGTTCTTGCAGGTACCCCTGTTTCCAGTGGAGGGAAGATTGAAGTGGGAGTGTGCACAGCGACCTCCTGCAGTTAAAAACCACCTGGTGGAGGCTGATGCTGAAGATGGGTTTGCCCAAAGGCTTCTTTTGCCATGTGCCTGATGTTGCTCTGCTTCTGCCACTTTTTAGGAATGCACAGAGTGGCTGCTTGTGTGAAGTCTCTCCCTTCAGGGCAACAATACAAAAAGCTGTGCTGGGTCAGGCCATGGGTTCTCCTGCCTTCTTTCTTGCCCCGTGGTGTTGGTTGTGGGTTCTTGGGGAGGTGTGAGAGCAAGGAAAGTCCCCCCTGGTGACTGTGGGCACAGTGGGGTTCAATACCAGGATGTGTGGCGCATTCTGTTTCCCAGCACCTGTAGCTATCAACACCCTGACAAATCTTGAAATTTGCTGTCAATAGGAAAAGAGGGAAAATAAGGGATGGTGGGGGTGAGATTGTTGAAGTGAATGAGTCTTGGTCACTTTACACACGATGTTTTCCCTCCTGAGTTTCCTTTGGGATGCTTAAGCCTTTGGTCCCATAATAGCAGTGGGACAATGAATGCTTGGATGGAGGAAGCAGGTGTTAAAGGAAGGGGGGAAGTGGTTTATTTTGGGGGGAAGGGGAGGACAGGATGACCATATTTGCCTCTTATACAGACTAATTTCTTTTGGCTCATGAGCTTGTGCACAGCACGCTTCCTAATTGCTGAACCTGCAAGTAAGATGGCAGCAAAACTGGGACTTGCTTTTTTTTTTTTTTTTTTTTGAGTTAATATCACTTAGTGAGTCAGCCAAGGAGTGAGGTTTACGTGATGTACCTCTGGTGTTACGTGATGAATTCTGTTGTTTTGTTCCCTGTTACCATAAATCTTTCACTGCAGCAGCAAGGCTGCAGTGCTGACGGCACTGGACATCTTCAAGTCTGCACTTTGTACTTGGGAGTGCTGGTTTTTAATTCTTTAAAACCAAACTGGAGCTGATTGAGTTTATGTGTGGCTTAGATTAAAACAGTTCCTGTAGTGTGATCTGAAGGTCTTTGAGTTGGTGCAGAGGGTGATTCTGAGATAAAGTAAAACAGGCTGCTTCACGTGCTGTGTAGCAGATGTGTTTGCATCCGTAGCCCAAAGATTTCCCATCCTGGGAATAATGACAACACTTCATTGCAGTGGGATTTTCAGCCTGTGCAGGAGCCTCTCTTGAACATGGGAGTCAGTTTTTCCATCACTGAGTGTTTTGCAGCCACTCCACCCATTTTTATGATGAGTGATCATCATCGAAGAGCACAGTGGAACACAAGAGGTGGTGAGCAAACCTTTTGTTACATTAAATGTAAATGTTTATAGTTTCTCTTCTCCTAGCAGCTGCAGAGAAAGTAGGTTGTCTCAGCTGGGTATAGAAATAAAGACTAAACCCTTTTTATATGTACTGTCATAAAAGAAGGCCTTTTGTAATAAACATTCATTTCACAAGGTCCAGGTGTCTCTTTACACTTTTGTGTGATTCAAGGCGAAAGGTTGCTGCACATGTTTGTTAACTGCAGGTTTTTCTCTATTGTGGTGCAGATGCCAACAGGAAAATACACATTTGTCCTCAGACCCATTGTGGGAGGATGCTGGGGGTTATGTTGGTACCCACTGTGTGGCTGCATTTGAGTGCTGGTGGCTCCTGCTGAGTTGGGCATAGGAGTGTGAATCTATTTGTGCAGTGGGGAGTCTCCAAAATTTGGAGGTGCTTTTCCCCCCTGGCCAGAGCTACTAATGAATTTTGGAAGAGTCTTTTGGTTCTGTAGCCTGAAGAAGAGTTTGTGTGTAGCATGGAGGCTAAGATCTGAGCACTTAACTAGCATAAAATGCTTTTAACTAGCTTATAAATGTATTTTCTTGAGTAGGTGCCTTTCTTGTCCCTGTGCAAGATGCTGATGGGATGATAGGAGCAGGTTTCTTGAGAACTCTCCCACAGTTAAAACAGGGCTTTGATCCTTGTTTTCATGGCCAGTGTATTATGCTAGAAAAAGAAGTAGAGCATTGCGTGAAGAGCTTATGAGTTACTACTGGGGATAATAAATACGTTTGCATGGATGTTAAGAGGATTAATTTTTTGTGAAGTGTATTGAAAATGGGAGAATTAACGGAGTACTTAAGCGCTAACTGGCTTCGTGTCTCCTAGGTTTTGTGAATGTCTTTCTTCCTCCTTCCAGTCAGTTTCAAGTTGTGTTTGTTATGGGTAAGTTTCAAGTTGTGTTTGTTATTGGCATGAAATTTACCTGTCAGTCCCATACATTTTTTTTTTTTGTGTTCTGGGAATTTTGCAATTTACCAATGGGCAGTAAGGTGGTAAAATACTTTATTTTCAGAGGGCATTTCTGAAGGAGAGGTGCTCTGCTGAATCTGATGTGCTTCCTTCTGCAGCTGGAATTGGCTCTACTTAAACTGCGGGGTTTAGTGCTTAGACCTCCTTGGTTTTTCCTTTATCAGATTAGCTAGGATTTTGGCAGGACTTTGTGCTACTTTTTCTTAGCCAATCGACTTGCATGTGAGTGTTCAGTAACTTTCTTGCTTTATAATCTCAAAGTTCAGAAGTCATCGGGTTCTTTGAGACTCATAAGAGATCCTATCCCAGCAACACCTTACGGCAGGCAGAGAAAACACTCGAGTGTGTGGAGAGCAAGTTTTGAAATGAAAATTCAAAACTCCTTGAGGAAGTGGCGGACCTGTGGCAAGGAAAGTGCTTGAAAATGTATACATCTTCCTGAAGCTACGAAACATGAATTTGCTTTTTACCTTTTCTTTCCTGGATTATTTGCAGGTCCCATCCCCTCTGTGATATCAGTTACGATGAGATGGCAGATAAGGGGCAGTCAAACAGTTACTGTACAATTGCATTATATAAAAAGATTAAGCATTGTGATAAAATGTATCAAGTGAGTATAAATTTATCAAGCTTTTTAATACTCTCCTTGGAGGAGTCCTGATTTTCTAACCTCTCTCCCTCCCCAGAACTAATTTGTAAAATCTTTGCCAATTTTTACTAAAAATCTAGTCTGATCAGTGCTCCTGATATTAATTAAGAAAGAATAGTACCATTTGCATAAATACCTGTGTGTATTAATGCCTTGGGCTTGTGATATCTCAGTGCTAAGAGAAACCTAGGCCATTTTGAAGGAAACAAGCTCTAAGTCTTGTTAAAGTTTTTCTAAGTCTTGAAGTTTTTCTTTGGAAAGGTTCATCACTTGGTGTTTGCAGTGAAGGAAATAAATTGTTTCCTTGCAGGGTTTTTTTTGATTCTTAGATAAGTCTGAGTCTGAGCCACTGGGTACCTTGGGGATAGAGACTTGGTTAACATTTGGTGGAAGCTGACTGAGGAGCAGGAGCTGTTGCACTGTGGTTGTGTTATTGTGGCTGTGATTGTTGGCAAAGCAGCATTTTAAATTCCCGCACAAGAGCTGTACAACTCTGTCTACTTGAAACCTTGTTGCTTCTGGCTGGTTGGGGAAAAAAAATATGCCCATGAATGAGAGGAGAGAAAGAACTGTTGGGATGCTGCTAGATGAAAGCCTAGCAGCAGTGAGCAGTTTGGGAATACACCCAAGCTGGAATGCAGGGTCAAGCTCTGAGTGTGCCTCCCAGCCAGGGAGAGTTGCAGGGTGGAGATGGCAGGGACCACCCTGTACGTTGGGAACCAATTGTCACCTCTGCTTCGTGCTCAGCTTCCAGCTGTCCCTTGTTGAAGAGCAGCCTTTTGGGTGTGCACTGGGCACTCAGCAGCGTCCTGTGATGAGACAGGGGGAATCCTGGTTTTTGCCTTCCCTGTGACTTAAGCAAATTTGATTTCACTGCTTAGTTCAGGATGCTGAGCCCCTGGTGCTTGATGTGCCATGTTCTGGGTGTAGCTGCCTTGGTCAGTGTCCTTGTCCTGCCAAGGAGCAGAGGCAGGATCAGAACACACACTCATTTCTCTTTGCCTCTTTCAATTATCTGTGTTAACTCCCTGATGTCTGCTATTTAGATAATAAATTTTGTCTCATACATCCAACCCAGGAAAGCTCTTATATATCCAGCAGCCAGGAAATTGAATGAATCCTGATCTATTCTTAATTTCTTGTGTTTCCTGTGGTTTTATTGTTTGTGTTACCAGCCCTAATATTTATATACTTTTGAATGAGCTTTTCTTTTTTTGGAAGATACTGCTTTGTTTGTATGCCTTGCAAAACAGGTTCTTCCATTTTTTTTTTTTCGAATAACCAAACAACTTACTTTCTCAAAGGAGTAGGAGGAAAAAAAAAAGGAAGATGACAGGAATCACCAAAGGGAGATATCTAAGAATAGATTTTTTTTTTTCACTTGATGATATGCTAAGACTCATTCTAAACTTGCATCTATCCTTCCAAATATCCTTGGGCTCTTTGAGAACTTTGTAAAACCTGTTGCATATGAAATTAAGTGCTTGTGGGTGCTTTATCTGAATAGCAGATGCTTTTTACAGTTGACATTTTAAATGCAAAGGTGCTTCCATGAAAAATGCTTGTAAGAGCAAAGCTGTAGTTCCCACTGAAACCCCAAAGACATAGGAAGACAAGTTGGTGGAGTCTGCTGAATTAGTGTTTAAAAGTAGTGCTGGTGAGTGTAGCTCATCTGTGTCTCTGGAAACTGATGTAGTGCTTTTTTTTTCTGCTAAGTAAGGAAGATTTCACAGTTTCTTCTGCCTTTCTTCTGGACATGGAGAGCTGATGTTCTTTAGAAAGTCTGTCCCTTGGTACATCAACTTGCTGCCTTTTCCATGGATGTTTGCTTTCCTTTAGTAATCCTTTAGGAGCTAATTTGAGATTGCCAATTTTTTAAAAAATGAAGTGTTCCTCATGGAATCTGTGATCGCCTTTATTTGCAGGTGTTACTGTTCTGTGTTGAATTTCCAACTAATCTTCAGATATTTATTTCTTTCAAAAAATAAGATGGAACTTCAGAACTTTTTCTTTCAAATCTCTTCTGCCTGCCATGGATAAAACCTATTTGCACGTTGATGAATAGTGGCTGGGAAGCGTGTCTGGTTCTGCAGCAGGATCCATAAATAACATTAGTGTCTGGTTTACTTTGGGAAGGAAGGTGTCCCGTTGTGGCAGTGGCGGGGGGGAGCCTTGCACTCACTCCCAGTGAAGTTGCCCTGTCTGGGCAGTGTTCACCAGCGTGAAACTCTGAGAAACATGATACAGTGTCTCTGCTGAGATACAGAACCCCTTTGAAAGCTCCAGAAAGTACTGACATTTATAGAAGTGGGTAATACTGGCCTTTTTATTTCCTCTATCCCTCTGCTGTCGGCTCAGAGAGGACTTGGAGGATCATAGTACTGTGTGAAAACTGCTTCCCTCATCACCCTTCCTATCATTTGCTGCAGGGAGCACCTTGGGACATGCAGAGCACATTGCTGCATGTGGTCCATGTCTAACACTCCTGTGTGTTCAGGTGGATGGGCCAGCACTTGGAGTAGCTGTTCTAGTTGCCAGACTGGATCTGGCAGCACATTATCAAGCATGTTGGGTCTCAGGATTGAGGTTTGGATGAATGCCTCTGAAATGCACCCTTCCACCAAGGATATTTTCAGGTTTGTTCTTTGGAGCATTTGGTTTGTGGCACAGTTGCTGAAGGAGAAACTCTCCTCTCTGCTAGATCAAAAATCAGTTTATTTTGGAAAATGGAAAAAAAAAAGTTCCAGGTGGTTCAGGGGTGGCACAGTTAACCATCTCTGCTATGCCAGAAGAATCATATGTGCTAAAGGGCAGTGGCTGGTAATTACCTCAAAGTGGATGAGGCTTGGGATACTTGTGTCCTGTTTCATTGGCAAAAGGAAACCAGGTAAAGTTTCAGAACTGGAATAAAAAAAGTTTCATTTTCACCCTTTTAATGAAGATGATGATAAAACTCCCTGGTTGCGTGGTTTTTTCCTTTCCTAAACTGCTTGTGGCATAGTTATTGCTGGATGTTGTGAAATGTAAATAACACCAAGGTAGTGAACTCAGCATTCCCTGCTCCTTGGCAGCGTTGGTGAATGGAAACATCTGTCCAGGGCCTCTCTGGTTCCCTTCCCTCACACAGCTCCTGCTTCCAGCACAGTGCTGCAGAACGTGCTGCAAAGTCCTGCAAACCCTCTCCTTAACTCTGCATCACACAAAATGGAGGAAAATCTAGAGGGTAAAGGGAGTGAGGATTTTTTCCCCATAATGGGTATTGTAATGCAAGTCATTCAGATTTCTGCTGTTCTGATGCCAGCCTGTGACATGGGACAGACCTGAGCTCGTGCTCTTGGCACAGCCCAGCTCCTCTGGTGTGTTCATCTCTTGCATTTCACTCTCAAATCACTCACTTGGCAAATGCTTAACTATTCCCTGTCTCTCCTGTTCAGATTATACAAGTAGGCTGTGGCAGGGTGTAAGCTTCAGTAAAAAGGATTTATTGGTTTGCAGGCATGGGGATGGGTGATAGGGGTTGAACTATTTTTTTACCTCTTAAAGAGGTGTGGGTAGCAAAGGGACAACACAAAACTGCAGCAGCAAGTGCAGAAGGAGGGTAGGAAACCACCCTTGCAATTCACTCGGGGTTTCCTCTGAGCTTGGATGGGAGATCTTACTAGGTTTTTACTTTGTGGCCATAAAAGAAATGCAAACAAAACCCCAAAACCTAAGTAACCATGCAAATAATGCAGGAAATACGTAGTGAATGTTATGTGATTGGGAGAGATAGTAACTGGGGCTTCTGAGCTTTAGGTTGGCTACAGGATGTAAATAGTGCTTGTGTTGGTATGGGTGGATGATGTGGATCAGGTTCATTGACACTTTGGACTCTAAAACTTACTTTGTAAATTTCAGACGCTGCTTTGAAATTGTTTTCATTTCAGCTAGAGAAGTTGTTACTAATTTTGTCCTGTTGGTGAAACATGAAATTGAGATGTTGTCCTTACGAGGTGTTTTCATGGTGATTTTAAATTTTTTTTTTATTTTGTAATCAAAAATTGGGAAGGATAGATGGGAGAAGAAAAGGGATGCTCTTGTTCTTTTTAAAATCTAGGAATACCAATTTCTTTTCTCCCCTCTCTCACCCCTTGTGTGAGTGGTGAAAAAGAAGTGTCAGTTTTTAAATCGATCAAACATCTTTCTAGCCCATAACATTGGTTTTAGGTGATGCTGCATGGCCAGGTTTTGATTGTTTAGGGATATATTAGGTGAATTAATACAGCCATCTGTGAAGCATTTATGAAAACTGGGGGTTTTTTTAAGCTTTCATTGTTTTTTTCCTTTGCTGTCAATATGTAAATAATTATTTCTTTAAGGGAAACCTTAACTGTGCTAGCCAGAGACTAATTCTACGTGCTGTATATCCTGTTCTGAAAAAAAGTGGGTTATTCTTAACATAAATTACATACTCAGAATTAAGTAAGATTAAAATTACAGTGAAGACAGGCTAATAAGGGTTTTACTCTGCCGAGGAATTTGACTTAAAGCTTGCGTTGGAGCCTGAAGTTGAATTTGAGCTGCCAATCCAGCTGAAGTGTAAAATGCCTCCCAGTCTCAACTGGAGTAAAATAGTGCAGAGTTTTAACTGAATTATGTTTTTTTCCTCCTCTTTTCATTGGGCAGATTTATAAGGAATTATTCTGATGATTTTATTTTCCCCTCTGAGCACTTCCAAAAACTAACACAAAGCATCATTGCATAATGCAGGGGTGGACAGCAGAAAGCTTCTGTGATCTCTCGTGTTGCTTCAGGATTTCCAGCTCTGTAAATAATTGCTTAAGGCAAAAGTACACTAATATTATTTGATGAACAGGAAGTCTGCAAATAGCATGGTATTTTGCCATAATTACATTTGCAGTGGTGCAGGTGTTGAGCCTTACCCATAGCCAGGAAAACCAGTGCCTCAGATAGATTTGTAAGAATATGTGGGTGAGGAGATGGGATGAAGGTTTGAAGGAAAGTACATCAGCAGATTTGCATTTAAACATTTGAAAAATGTAAAAAAAAAATTCAGGAGATGTGGTGCTGGTGGCACTGCTACAATGGCTTGGCTTTGTAACAGCAAAACAAAACCATGCAAATCCCCCTTTCTTCAGAAACTGCAAGACACTCTTAGATTTTTATTTGTTTTTACTGGATTATAGTTTTCTTAGATTGATGTGCTGTTGGTTCTGCTCAGGGCTCAGAGGTATTTGTTACTGTGGTAGTTCTGCCGCGTGCTTCTCACACCCAAATCTTTCCTTAGCTCATTTGATGCAAAAATCCTTTTTTTGGCTCTGTTGGTAACCAGAGCAGCTAAGTGTGAATCTTGAGCAGCTGGTTAGGTGACACCCCATGTCTCCTCCAGACAGTGAGAGTGTTCAAGCACTTCATTAATACTTTACTCGAGCTGTCTCAATGAGATGGCTGAAGGAAATTAAATAGTGATTAAAATAATGCTGCCAGAAATGCCTGAAACCAACTATATTGGGAGACTGACTCATGTGCCCTTGCTCTGGGAGCATGGCTGGATGCAGTGGGAGGGTATCCTGCTTTTTTTCCACAACTTCATCACCTTGTATCACCAGCCCATGCATTCATTTGGGAACAGACTGATGAAAGAGAGAAGATGATATGCAAAAGGGAATGTTTCTGAGGGTGATGCTCATAGTTGAAATGGTCTTGGAGTGGTTATTTTGAGAGGAAATCTTGGCTCATGTTCATGGAGCTGAACTACTAAGAGCAGCCTGCGAGGTGGGAAAAAAGGGATGGGGAGAAAGGAAGCAGGTGGTGAGAGGATGTGTGCACCAGGGAAGTGAAGCAGCTCTCATGTTATCTCTTCCAAGCCCTCTGTTTTTCCTCCCTCTAGAGATGGCCGTTATTTCAAGTGGGCCCTGAGGTTTGGAAAAAAGGTTTGGGGTGTGTGTGAGCAGCAAGTATTGAGAAAATTGCTGTGCTGTGTGTAAACTTAGCATGGAAGTTTGTAACTGAGAGGCGTGGTGATGTCTTCACTTGATTTTGGCTGTGAAGCTTTGGGGGGCATAGCAAAATACTTGGTGTCAGCCCAAATGGGCTGGTATAAAAGTAAATAAATACTTGTAAAAGATTGTCTCTGTCTTGCTTAGTACTGTTCCTGAGTGTTTCAACTTTGGATGTTCTTGAAGAAATTGCTCTTTCTTAGCCTAAAAGGCAACACTTAAGATATTTAGACAGAAGTGGTGCTGCCTCTCCAGACAGGAATATTTGTATAAATGTTTAAAGTGTCCAGTTAATCTGGCAGGATTGTGACCAAGGCAGGATTCCGTGCCTGTGTGCATTTACAGTGTAATTGTGAATGGTTTGTGCTGTGAGACAGTGTGACGGCTTCAGTGCTGCCTCTTTGTTATAAATACAGCGTCTTCTGGGCTGTTGTTTAAAGACTCCTTTGGAAGCCTGATTTAATAGTTGAGCTGAGTGAATAATTCAAAACCTTTTTATCAAGTTCTTGTTTAAATTCTTAAATGAGCTCACCATAACCTTTTTATGTACCCCTCCTGCATGTGTCATACAAATATTAGAATAATTGAGTTTTACTAGTGCAAATGTTTCTGTGAAGCAAATTTTTAGAGCTTGATGTATGACTGTTTATGGGAAGGGGAATGTTAAAATCTCACACACCAGTGCCTATGCCAGAAACTTGTGCTGCCTTACTTAGGAAAAGGGTGGGGAGCGAGACCCTTGGCTTTGTTGGAGCAATCCTAACTGAGCTGGTTTGTCAGATTAACTTGTTTGCAGTTCAAAAACTGAACACATGTATTTAAAGGAATTTCAGCTATATCTCTTCTTACAGGCCATTCTACAAACAGTAGCAGTACTTAGTTTAAAATATTTGCTTTTTTTTCCAGATAAGTACTGTTTTGACTCTTTTTCCTTTTCTCATCCCTTTACATGAGATGAACCAGCACATTCAAAATGCATCTGCTTAGCATCACTGAATAGCTTAACAAAGGGATGCAGATGAGAGAAAATCCGTAGTTACCTTCCAGGTTTCATCATTCCTTGGCTTGAAGTCCAGTCCAGGCTGGAAGAGAGCCTTGCAGATAAGTAATTTGAGTGGATTTAGCATGCCTACTCACATGTATTAATGTTTGCAGACTTGCTGGTGAAAGCTCATTAGTGTTAAGTCACTTCTGAGTACTGATGGTCTTTAAAAGGCAAATGAAAGCCTTGCAACCAGGATGTCTGCTGAACTGGCATCCATTTGTCTTCTGCTTCTGAAGAAAAATGGAAGACTTAAAAATCTAAAGCCAGGTCAAGAAGCAGGAATTGAGGATTAGGCAGGGAGCTGGGAGATGCTGTTTTCTCAGTCGAGAATTGTTGTTTAATTGGTTACAAGAACTTAGTCAAGGCTGTTTATTCTGTTTGCAGACAAATCTCCTCCTGTGCATGCTCTGGCAGTCCTCTAACCTTCCTGACACTGCAGTGTGTGCTTGGAGATGAGATGCAGAATCCTTCCTCTTGCAGTGCATCATGAGTTTGCAAAGCCTGATTTGCATGTGCAGGGTTTGCTCTTTGAATTTTGGATTTCTTTGCTGATTTTTCTCTCTGAACTCTGCTGCAGCCACCTTTAACAGCCACTGGTAATGCCACATGCCCCTTGCAATGTGTGCAGGAAGCTGGAATTGCAGGCTTGTGTGACAGTGAAACTACTATTGAAAATTTCCATTGCCTTCAGTCACAGGTAGTCCAAGTGTAACTACTGACTGTAGTGACACTAGAAACTGGGCATCTGTATATCCATACCCAGGCTATGAGAAATACAAGGTGGTCTTTAGAAGTAGAAACTTTCAGGTTTTGGGGTTATTAAATAGACCCAAACTGACCTCCAAACCCTAGCATCATCACAACAACCAGCTTTGACTTTGCAGAAGGAGCCAAGTAAACCTGTTCTTTTTTTGGCTTTCCTGATATTGTCGTATGTGTAGAGTCATATTTTGACTGAACAAAATGAGTTGTGTCCAGCACTGTATCAGTGGGCCTGGGCCTCTGGTTGTGGTGTTCTGTAGTCTGTCAGCTTGAGTGGGAACAGTGTTCAGACTTGGTCTGATTCCCTTGCATCAGCTGTAACATTGCTGCAGTTGGGTCTTTATTAAGCTGAAAAGACCAAGGAAAATCTCCTTCATGCCTCTTCATTTCCTTGTGATGCAGCATCAGGTCTAACTTGCCACTGTGGGTTTCTTGGACCTGAAAACAAGTGGGAAATTTTGGGTGGACTTCTGCTTGTTTTTAATTAAATATTGGTGTAACAAGAGTTGTTTTGTGACAAGAAAGACCCAACAATCTCACCAAACATGCAGAGCAAACAGGCTGTCCTGTTATCCCATTATGACATTCCCACTGTAGGAAACACCCTTTGTGCTTTGATAAATTTGTCCTTTTTCATAGTGTGAAACTGTAAATTAACATGTAAAATTGCTTTTGTGTGTTGGAGATTTATAACAATTTGTTGTTCCTTCAGATTTTTGTTGCAAAGTGTCTGTGAAGATAGGGGAGCAATATTACCTTATTTATTATGGGGGGAATCTGAGACTTGGAAGCTCTTTCTGAGGTACCCATTAAATCTGAGTGTTTGCAGAGTTTGCTCTAGTTTATGATTGAAGTTGGTGGTTACAACAGGCAAGATCCCACTGCAGCACAAAGTGGGGAGAGGGGGTGCCAGCTGAGCTTTGCCTGTCTGCAGATGTGTCTGCAGAGATGCTGGCCTGGGTGAGAATAGAAAAGAGGCTGCTGTCTCCTCATTCCCTGATTCTTTGATCATTGAGAGGAAATAATGTGATCACTGGGCAAACTGATCTGTACACTTTGTGCTCAAGTTTTGTCTAGTATATATAAAATAATCTAAAGGAGGAGGTGGATCAAAGTAAGCTCTGGATTTTGTTGTAGATTGATGCCGTTGATTGCATATGAGTATTCTGCTAGGCAAGAGTTAATTTGTCAGCCTTGTCCCCATTTACATGAGTACCATTGATACTTCACCCTCCTTGTGGTGACCTCTGAACCATCTCTGTGGGTCTCCATGCCATTCTAGATTTGGTTATTCCCTCTTTCTGCCCAACAGAAATTTACACTCCATCCTGGTCTAATTCAAACTGGTACCTTGAAGTTTTCCCACTCACATAAGAGTGTATTTAAAAAATATGTAATATTTGCTTTTTTTTGTCTCATTTGGCATCGTCAGAGGGGAAGGTTAAAGACTTGATGTGTATTTGGATTGTATGAAATAGTGATGAGGTATAGCTGAGTTATTTTCTTTCTTTTAAAGCTGCTTGCAATTTTCTGCTGTGGATATTTTGATTCTTGTTTATTTTACTCCTTCGTTTGGAGAAGAATAGTCTGGGAGAGGGGAAGGAAGAGGCAGGGTTTACCCCTGTAACCATCATTGTTAGCCCTAACTTCTGGTAGAGCTTTGCTGCTTTGGCTCGACCCCTTTAAACTTGAGAAATGTGTTTTTGTTTGCATTTCCATCTTGTTGCATTTAAAAACTATTCTAACTATACCAAATTGTTTGAACATTAATGGGAGAATGTTTTTCAGAGACTTGATAGAGTTTCCAGGCAGCTTTTCATCCGCCAAGTACTGTACTGGGCTCTCACTGCTGAGGTTTTGCTTGGTTTGCTCTAAGAATCTGCAAAGCAACTGTTCAAAATTGCTGACACATGTTAAGTAATGTGGAAATCACCATCCTACCCCATTGAAGTCTGAGAGTGCTCATGTCGGCAATGAGAACAAGAGCTGACCCTGAAAATGATATGTGAACAGTCTCAATCTGGAGACCATTTCTAGTGTCTTCCCTCTGACTCTGGTTAGTTTATCCTTTGGTCTTAGGTATTCTATTTTTAAAAATATTATTTACTCAATCTCCTAAAAAATACCACATTCTGCCTCGTCTATGTACTTTTGAGTTATTTAACCACATGTGCATATTTGATGATGCCAAGTTCAGAGTAAAATCTCAATTTTGTAGTTAAGTATCAGGAGAGTTAATGCTACTTCTAACAATAATGGTAGTGGTAAAATGCTTATTTAATAAGAAATCCATCATCTTGTACCTCCCTTCTCCAAACCTCTAGTTTTCAGCTTTGGAGCAGCTGTAATCAGCCTGTACAACTTCCCTTCCTCCTCTCATGAATAAATCCAACTACCTTATCTTCTCTATCAGAAAGTCTTCCCTGGCTTTAGCAGCCTCTGGAGGAGGGTATGAAAGGGGCTTTCACTGCCTAACAGGAAGCGAAATGAATGGAGGAACTTTTGATAATGCCCCGTCTGTCTGAGCGGGGGATCAGCCCGACTAAATTGCAGCAGATTAGTGAATGATAGTGCTTCAGCTGGGGCCAGAATTATAAGTTTTTAATCTTGGAACAAGCAACGATTTCTTCCTCCTAAACAGCGGTCAACTCCCTCTTTGATTTGGAGGCTTGCAGTCATCCATATTCAGTTAGTTTGGGTGTGTGGTTTCTGTTTTTTTTTTTTTTCTTCCAGTCTGCATTCATGAGTCTCAACAAGCTTTTGGGTTTTTTGGTAGGAGTGATTGTGGTGAAACCTGCCATGGCCACACGCCATTTTGGCCAATAACTTGTACTTTGCTTTGGATTTTTATGCCTATAATGAGGTCTTGTATTTCCCAGCTTTCTTAATATTGCTGTGTGTTGTTCTGCCTCAGTCTTTTGCAATTAGCTTTGGGGTAGTTTGGGTATTTTTTTTATAAGCAGCATTTTGTTTCTGGCCACCTTCAGCCTTACTCTGTGTGTGAACATGGGTGAGTCCTTGATTCCCACCCCACAATTTGGTCCAAACTTTCTGATAATCCAGCTCAGTGGGAGGGAGAGATGACTGAAAATCTAAATGGGGCAGTTTAGCTAATTGCCTTAGGCCTGACTCGTCTGCTGGATAACACTAGTTTTATTGCAGCCCAACGTGATTGACATTTGGGGAATTGCACTGGTATAATGCTGGCAGCAGCAGTGAAAAATCTGCCCTATTGTGTCTGATACATTCACTGTCTGAGGAGGAGCTTTTTGTTACAAATAACTATCAGAAAGGCAACTAATGGAGCGAGGTTACCTTGTCTTTAAATCGCTGACTTTTCCAATTCCCAAGGAAAAAAATGAGTGAGAGTAATATCCTATGTACTAAAACATTGTCTTGTTCTATGTTTTTTTCAGGCTTTTTTTTCCTTGGATTTTATTACTGGAAAACTCTCTAATGACAACTTTGCTTAGGTAAGTGAAGCAAGATTTTTTCCTGTGGATTTTTTTAGAATCACTTCCCCTATCTTAACTTCTTTTGCATGTTGGGTTGAAATGTTGAGCTGCCAGCCAGCTGTGCTGCGTGTGCTGTGGTTAAAGGCTAGAAAGATGTTGTAAACAAAAGTGGGGTAATGCCTCTAGTATGACATAAGGACCTCATTTATTCGTTTAATCAGATGAAATGGACGTCGTGCAGAATAATGAAATACAGGTTGTATCTGCATATTACTGCATAATCTCATCAATATATAATTTTTGTTTTCAAGAGATGCTCTGCATTTTTTTCCCCCACTGGAAAGTAAACTTGTTGCCATCACTTAATGTCATTTTGTTATGAAATGCAACCTTCATGCTTACAGGTTTTTAGATACAGTTGCTCTTCCTCTATCCCTTTCTTTTCCCTCTTACCCTTAGGCAGGAGCTTCTGATATGGAAAAATCATAAAAAGCTTTAAGAGTTTTATATTTTTTTAGCCCAAAAGACAGGAGAACTTGAATAGATTTAATACCCCCCTTTGACTTCTGAACCCCATCTACACCTCTAAAATGCAGATTCCAAGTAATTGGTTGTTGACAGGATCTGAATGTTGATTGAAAGTACCTAGTCTTGTCTATTTCTAAATTTTGTCTATCTTTGGGGCATTCTGAGCACAAATCCAGTGCCATGGTGCCATGGATGATGGGTGGAAGAGCTAAATGTGCTGCTGAACCAAAATGTACTTTGTTTTCCTTTGTGGTGGAGAGAAGACTTAATTGACCTCTGATGCAAGACAGGAAGTTAATCCCTGGACATACAGATAATTTGATGTGTTAGTTGGAGTTGCTTGTTGATCCTGGATGAGGCCAAAAGCAACTGCAGTGCTCATGTGGGAATGTAGTGTCCTAACATCTACCATGACAGAAGTGCTACTGCTCTTTGCAAAGTGTCTGTGAAAGGCTTTTCTTTTTTCTCCTGTCTCTGCTCTCTGCAGTACCACCCTCTCTTCCTTTTGATCTCCTTCCAGTGAATGGTTAGCACAGCAGCTTCTCTCCTTGAGATGAGGGACCTTGGTGAAATAAAACTGATTGTCTTGAACCAGAAGTCTTCTCCAATGTGCTTTTCCCTGGTATTTGTCCCTCTTCAGGGAGGACTTCAGGAGAGTGAAGACAGACGACTGCAGAGAGGCTTTTGAGTTCCCTTTAGTTTTCCTCTTAGGTAGCTCATCGGGGTTTATCTATCTGCCACTCCTTTGCCAGGGTGCTGAACTCAGGGTATTTTGTGTGGCATAGCTTTTGTCTTTTCCAGAAACACGTGGGGATGGGCTGGTGGACTCCAAACTGTGAGTGAGCCAAAAGGTGGAAAAGTCCTTAGCAGCACCCTCTGAGATAGATGGGGATCCAGCCTTGCATTGCTCTTGAGACATGCCATTGCAGTTTGCTTGAGGTTCCCCCATGTCTCCCTCAACTGCTTGAGCAGTGACTAATTTGCAGCCTGAGGCTGTATTTGTTGATGCCACTGCCTGTCCAGAGGATGGAGAGGAGTCTGCAAATGAGGGAAGTATTTAGGCATCAGTTTTAAGTCCTTTTAACACTGTATATTAGACACATCTATGAATATATGCAGACTGAGCTAATAAATAACCAGGGAATGGTAGTTAAGAGGAAAGGGCATAATTAATTCTGTCATGTACTCTGTTTTAAAATTGGGTCCAGAGCAGTAATGTGTTAGGCTGGGAAGGTAAACACTGTCATTATTCAGCAACAAAACATGTACAAGGCTGACATTGTTTTCCTTCTTTTGATATAATAATTTTTTTGCAATGCTTGGAGTATCTTTGGTGGTCTTTGGTGTGGTGGGAGCCTGATGAAGCCCCACACTTCCAAAGGGTCAGTGCTTCTTTATTTGAGTTTAGTTTTGTATTAATGCTGCTTTGCTGACACAGAATGTGTGCTGTTCCAGAAAGCTCTTACTGTTAGCTGTGGTTGGGGTGCTTGGCTGGAATTCCTGCAAAATAGTTTGCAGGGAGGTATTTCTGTTTCATCAGGTGATCCCTGCAGTGTTAACCCAGGTCAACTGTACATGGCACACAGAAAAAAAATCTTTTTTGTGCAGATGCTGTTAAAAAGCCATCATGAGTTTACCTTCTATATACATCTTTTTTTTTCTCCTCCAACTACACCAGCATGCAGAGAAAGTTTTGACTTCAGCAAATGCAGCTTTCCTTCAAAGTTAATGTGTTTGGATCTTTTTTAGTGGGGAGGGGGATTTGTGAGAGGCCTCGCTTTGCATCTTAAAGCATCTGAAGTTGCTGTGAGAATGGTGATATATTTGCTAAAAGGAATAGTTGTCATGGTAAACAGTTACCTAAAGCAAGGTAGTTAATTTTTCAGCATGTATGATAAATAGTAATAGGAAAAAAAGCTAAAGAGCTTGTAGTTTTGAAGTTCCCCCTGCTTGCTGTTACTCATAGCACAGCCTCTCTCCTCTCCTTCATACTTCTCATTTTAGCAAATTTCTTGATGTATAATTACACAAACACAGGAAAACAAGCATAGACTTAATATACATATTTCTATCTTGACTGTGCCCCACATGACCCACCCTGGATATCAGATCACTTAAGTTTGCTTAAGTGGAGATGTGTGTATCCAAAGTGAGTTGGTATTGTTCAACCCCTCAGTGCCTCTTTCTGTTGAGTTTTCTTACAAGTTTTGCAGCTCTGGCTCTTCCAGCAGAAGTCTTGGACAAAAAACACTCATGGAGACACCAGTGGAATAGCTGATGCAGCTCAGCAGCCATCTCCTAAAATAAGTGGTGGAAGGATGCCTGTTTCTCTTAGCAGTATTTTCTTTGGAAGATGAGTATCTCCTCAGCATGTCCTTGGCTTCTGTTTCTCTCCCTAGCAAGCTGCAGCACTGAATGCTCCTTCTTCCACTGTTCCCAGCTCAGTTTAAAACTTCTTCATTCAAAGTATTTCTGTGGTCCTTCAAGGTCTGTTCTGTCTGATTGCAAAACTTCCAGGAATTTGGAGAGGGAGCTCTTCCTTTGGATGGATTGAAAAGAACTTGCGTGTTGTCGACTTGCACAAGGTCTTTCTTCAAAGTATGAAGTATTTTTTAGGGGGGGGATCTCTTAAAAAATTGTTAGCCTTGGTGGGTGGTATGAGCAGCATTGACTGGAGGGGCAATTGTTCTGTGGTTCATGTGCTGTTTATTTTGCAGGCAGTGATGTTTTTGTATTGCTGAGGCAGATGGAGGGATTCCCAGCTCCACAATCATGACCCTGGGGGAGATGAGCTGGATTTAGGTTTCACCACTTGGATGATGAGGTTAGCCTGAGACAGAGATGCAGCCCTGTGTATGGAAATGGTCTTGGCCCAGATCTTGTCTGGCGATGTAAAGCCTGAGAAAGGACCAAGAGGTCAGCTTCAGCTTTTTAAGGAATGTGATGTATGGTCATTCTGTGGCATGTGTGGACTGCTGCTTTTTCATTTCAAAAAGGGTAAAAAATGTGCTTGCAAGCTTATGTGTTTTTTTAAAAACACGCTAATTAGAGCTACAATTAGCTCTAACTAGAACCTACTTAACAGCTACATAAATATTTATATCTCTGATACTGAAACACTAATGATAAAGAATCCCAAGAGGTTTTTTCATAGCTACAAAGCAAGGAAGATTTCTCCCATTCTCTGCCTCTTAGAATCTTTCTTCCACTTCACCTACTTCCCTCCTACTGAGCTAAGCAACATCCTCAATCTGCACACACTGGGACTTTTTTTTTTTTTTTTTTTTTGCATCTATTGCAGTCTTAAGTAATTACTCTGCAATTTTAATACTTGTTACAGAAATGAGCTCCTCTGCTTGTATCAGTCAATGGTATCTAGAAAACTGAAGCTCTGAAACAAGCTAAAATGAATAGAATCTTGTTTCCTCTTTGCTCACATGGGCACTTATTCACTTCCCCATCTGCTTTGACTTTGAAGACTGCTGAGGTTCTTCCTCTGTCTGACCCACTTGGCATAAGCTAGAGAGGATTGTCTTTCTTCAATAGCCAAGTTTATGAGGCTTCAGCTTGTTCGTAAATAATCCTTAGAGTTTTGAGTGTTGCCTTTCTCCTTCTTTCCCCTTCAAAACTGACCTGCTGTCATTTGTGTACAAACTGGAGGAATATTTTTTCAGGCTATAGATAGAGGAGAAAATTTGTGCAGTCATTGGACATGAGAGGCTGTAAAGTGTGCTGAGGAGATTTCACTAAGGATCCGTGATTTTAAGTATTTATCTCATCCACTTTCAATTTGTGATCCCAGCACAAAAGAGCATCATCTGTAGAGGAGGGTTTTGCTCTGCTAGTCCTTGTACAAGCACAGTTCTAGAGTGAAAAATACAGGACTTTGATATGCAGAGGCATCTTTATGGGAATGTGTAAATATTTAGTGTATTCAGAGGAGGACAAGGTGTTGCTCTGCCTTTGCTTTCACACTGAAGTACCTGCACCAGTAATTGGTTTGCATGTGTGAATGGTTATTTTAAGGTAGCATTAAAACTCACTTTCAGCTTTACTGAAGTTCTGCAGACCAGCCTCTCCTGATTGGAACTTTGAGGCCTTGTGATCTGCATGTGGTCCTTCTGGCTCTTGGTAGCAGGAGATAGCAACCCTCTGTGGAAAGATAGGCTGTAATTTTGTCCTGCTTTGAACATGTGGGATTTTAAGTATTTCCTATGAGATGCATTACTAGTATAAACAAACTGTTTTGTTTAGTGTAAGCTCTTTATCCTGATAGGATTTGAGACATCTTATAAAGCAATCACTGTAAATTTAAAACTAATATTTGGCATTATTTAAATAAACATAAATCAAGATAGTATACAAACTACACAAGTTCCCAGCACAGGGACCTGAAAGACAGACCTACTTGGATGTAGCCTGTGTACTTTTTGTCCATTTCCCTGTTAAATTTAAGCATTGGGCACCTAACTAATACCTTTTAAATTTATGTCAGTGATAAAATGGATAAATATTGTAATGGACACAGATTTTAGTGCTACAATTACAGAATAGATGTAGAAGCATGCAGGGTAAGTAGATGTTTGTGCAGTCTTGTGGTGCAGCATCTTTGCTGCCCTGGTTGGTTTGATACAGAGGATTCCAGATTGAAGCCCTTAAGTTGGAAAGGGTAAATTACTGTTTACTGTTTAGACCTTGTAAAAGGTCTTGTAGACTGTGGGAGTAGATGAGTTATTTCAAAAACATAATGCTGGAAAGAAATTGCCATGCCAGACTGTTAAATTTCATTGCTGTGTTAATTAGATAGGAAGAAGCCCCTTATTTTATAAAGTTTTCCAACTCAGTTGAAGCTCTATCACATCAGATGTGACAACTGAATGATCAACTACTTGTCTGGGTGCCAGGAGCCTTGTACTTCCAAATTAATTGTGTTTTTATGAGCCAGTGTTAACTTTTTGAAAAATAAAGCTTAGGCCTTGGAAAAAAACAGATGCTGATGAATATGGGAAGGAATGGGGAAAAGAATATAGTGTTCCTGGTAATGAGGTGACCTATGGTGCTCTAATTGCACTTATCAAGTAGCTATTATTTTTTGTATATAAAATGTAAAATTTTGCCTTTGAGAAACTTCATTTTAGAGGGTGGAGGAGTTCACAATCCTTTCAAGGCCTGGTAATCCAAGAGGGAATTCAGTATCTTCATAGATGGAGGGTGTATGAGATTTTTTAGTTTGTCAGGCTTTTCAAAAATGTACAGATTTGCAGATGCATGAGGGACTGGGGGGAAGCCCTTGCCTCTAAGTGGTGGTAAAATTTAAAACTCTTATGGGTATGGCTCTGATCAACATTCATTTCAATGTTCCCATAAAAAGCTTATGACTTGGCAAGGTTTCAAGGACTGAAAAGAAAAAAGCTCTGTATACAACATGTTTTATTAATGTTGAAGGAGTAATATTGCTGTGTTTCAGAGTCTGCCACTGCGTAGAGTAAGTTCTTTTTGGCTCTTGCACACTTTGGCTTTTCCCTTGAATAAAACAAGGTGTGATTTCACATCTGCTTTTTCCTAGTAGCCTTGTATTAATCAGGAGTATACATATTTCCAAGTTTTGGCTAGGATTCATCCTTTTTCTTTCTAATTCTTCCATGTGTAAGAGTGAATTCATGATTCTTGACCCTCAACTGATACTGTTAAAGTGTATTTGCATAAGCCTTGATGTTAAGCATCACATCCCACTTACTTGTGATGACTTTTTGCTCCCTTTTAAGCTATATGTAAAGGTGAATTTGAAATTAGGCAGCTGAGAAAGAAGTCGTCTGTTGAAACTTGGCAAATGTGGTTGAACTAATAAAAGCAAATTAAAAAAAATTACATTTTAGAGGAAATCAGTACGGTAAAGCACGAGCTTTAAGATGAAATTGCTGAAGATAATTTGCACAGCCAAAGTGCAAGAGGAGACAGATAACACCAGTCAAGCACAAAATCAATTTACAGGCACATAGTGGTGTTACTTTGGTAAGATTACCTCTGCGTGGGGCTTGGCCGGCGATCAAGGCACGGCTCAGGGAGCCGGCTGCAGCGGGATCCGATCGCTGCCGGGGCGCGAGGCACCGGGGCACGCTCTGAGACAGGAGTCTGGGTTCAGATCCTCGTGAAACAGGAGTCTGGGTTCAAATCCTCAACACCAGCCTCTTTCAGAGAGTGCTGTGCTGCCTGGCTGTGGGACACAGCCCGGGCTCTGCGAGGCAGGAGGAGTTAAGGGTATGTTACTGTGTAAAAGCAGCTTTTATTCCCTGAGTTACTGCGTTGGTTTTGGCTGGAGTAGAGTTAATTTTTTGTATGGTAGCTAATATGGGGCTGTGGTTTTGATTTGCTCTGGAAACTGTTGATAACTCCGGGATGTTTTGGGTACTGCTGAGCAGAGTTTGCACACAGCCAAGCCTTTTGTGCTTCTCACCCATCCCACCTGTGAGCAGGACTGGGGCACAAGGAGTTGGGAGGGGATGCAGGTGGGACAGCTGACCTCAGATGGTCCAAGGGATATTCCAGACCCTCTGGAGCCATGGTCAGTGTATGGAGCTGGGGGAAGAGGAGGAGGAGGATGTTCAGAGAGATGGTGTTTGTCTTCCCATATCGTCATCATGTGATCGAGCCCTGCTTTCCTGGAGATGGCTGAGCACCTGCCTGCCCGTGGGAACTGGGAAATGAATTCCTTGCATTGCTTTGCTTGTGTGCAGCTTGTGCTTTACCTGTGAACCTGTTTTTAAACTCAATGCACGCGTTTTCTCACTTTCAGTGTTCCAGTTCTCTCCCCCATCGCACTGGTGCAGAGGGAATGAGTGGCTGTGTGGGTCTGAGCTGCTGCCTGGGGTTAAACCATTAAAAATTGGCATAGCTATATCTCAGTCCTGTGCTTCTGATTTGCGAGTGCTGTTGCTTAATTAACAGTTATGAAGCGCTTGGAGCACTTTAAAAGTGCTGTAGGATTGTAAAATATTGCATTTGCGTGTGCACACTCTTAAACGTGGAGATTTCCACATTTCCACGCTCCTGCTGCCCGAGTGCTTGGCTGAGTCACGCAGGCTCCTCCTGACCCACTTCTCTCCCCGTTTTCTCGCTCCTCCCATTTGACCCAAGCCATCAGCCTTTTACTTGCCCACCTTCCTGTCAGAGATTTGTGACTCTGTCCCTTGAGAAGCAAGCAGTTCTGCTCCACAAGTGTTCAAAGTCAGGGTAGAGAGGGCTTGGAGCAACCAGATCTAGGGATATAGATGGTCCTGCCCACAGCTGAGAAGTTGAACTAGATGTTCTTTTAAGGTCTCTTCTGACTCAAACCATTCAATGATCTCTTCCATAGAAGCCCCTTTGAAGGTTATTGTCACTCCGTGGCCTGTTCCAGGAATGCTCTTCCCCACACCCAAGAGGTTGGGCTCTGGTTCCTGGCAGCAAATGAAATCTTTCTTCTGCTGTTTCCTTCCTTGTCTCTCTCCCAGTCTCTGCAGGAGGTTTGGCAGGTGCCCTTTAGTAAAATTGTTTGGACTTTGATTTGCTTCCCCAGAGAGGAGTTGGGTGAGCCTTAGCTGCCGTTCTCCCTGTGGTGGTCACGGGGATCCCCGGAGCTGAAGAAGAGTTCAAGGGCAGCAGCCAGGCTTGGACTGGGGCTGCAGATGAATGTGTGTGCAGGTGCTCCCTGTGGCAGGGAGAAGGTGCTTTGCCAGGAGAGCTGGGGGAAGGTTCACTTGGAGCTGATGTGGCTTTTGTGGCCAGGGGCAGTGCTCCTTCTGCACAATCATGCTGTAATAGCAACTCTGCCTTTGTGAGGCAGTTGCCTTGCCTCTATCTGACCTGTAAAGGTTTTGAAACTTTTCTTTGATATTCATCAGTACTAGAGAGCTGAAACCCATCCATGAGAATATGATTTGTTTAGTTATTTGAAGAAATTCCCATTTCCCAGATCAGAGTAGGCTGGATTTTTCAAGAGTATTGAAAAATCGAAGTTATTGGCACATGAAAACAGAGCACTGGGGTGTCTAAAAAGAGATGTAAAAATCCCAACTGCTTCACCAAGAGATGAAATCTCTTTGGAACCAAACTGAAGCTCCCAGGGACTTGTTGGTGTTACCTACAGAGCTGGCACCAGGACTAATGGCTGGCATGCTCTGAAAAAGGGAAAGCTCATGTAACTTGGTCTGCTGAGGCAAGGCTTTAATTCAAGCGTGGATAAAGCAAGGAATTTGATCAGGCTCCTACCATCAGTCACACTCTGAGCTAAGTGAAAAGGAGTAAAGCTGAGTTGTGGGACACAGGGTTTTTCTTGTGAAATCTGAAGTGTTTGGCAGATCCATGAAAAATACGAGTGAGTAGTCCCCATCAATTGCCACGTACTCAGGTTCAGCTCCTTGCCATTACCTCTGTGCAGTGAGCTCGTGGCATGGGTAGTATGGAAGAATTTAGTTTTTCTTTTTGTCTTGTCCTGTCAGCCAGTGCTCTCAGCATCTCTTAACCTTGGATATTTATGGCTTGAAATAAAGTGTGTGTTGAGTTGCATTTAATCCTAAATTAGGTCTGTGCTCAAACTAGCAAAGGATGAAAAATTCCGTTATGCTGGTGCCCTTCTTGGGGAGCAGAGAGGGATTCTGTGGGTTCTCTTAAAATAAAAATGAGGGGAAGGGAAAGAAGAATAGATGGTTAAGTGGTTTCAGTCACTATGAATGTTTGCCTACTGCAGCAATAACTTGTATTTCACATCTTTTCCCAGGGATGGGAGAGGAAGAAAGGGAATGAGGAAGTTGGTTGTACAGTTTTAGACTTGGTTAGCATTTGTTCAACTGATGTATGTGTTACGAAGCTGAGTTGCTTTTATTTATGCTCAGTTGTGCCCATCATTCCTGGGAGTTCTGGAGTTGCAGTCTATTGGAAGATCTAGACTTGAATTCCTGTTGTCATTGCGGTGTTCACTGTGCAGCAGGACTTGGAAAGTTGGCGGGTTTTTTGCAAATTTAAAGTATTTCTGGGTCCTGGCATTGCTGTGAGGTGTCATGAACGTTGTCAGCAGTAAAATTTTCTTCTGGATGCCTTTTGCACTTGCTGTGCTCCTTTCCCTCTTCTTTCCAGGCAGTCATTACCACCTTCTTTCTTCCTTACTTCATTTTTTCCAGAATTTTGTTTAGCAAGGAATGACATTTTGCAAACAAATCAAACCTGGGGTAATCTAAAACTTAAGAGCTGACCTTGCCATGAGTAGAGTTTTAGAGGGGGGATGATCTCAGCGAGGAGGTCGTCACATGGTCTCCTGTGCTGTGCTCAGGTCCGTGAGCTGTGTGTCTGCCACTCACCTTGGCTGGCTGGAGCTGAACTTGGCTGTTTGTGCCTGTTTAAGAAGTTAATCTTTCTGAAAGGCTGAAAGCTGCTTGGCCTGGTGTGGTTGCCTCAGCTACAGGAACGTAAACCAGTAATGCTGGGGAAAACAGTGGGATAAACATTTGCTGCTCTTTATTTCCGTGAGGAATTACAAGAACCTGGGATACATTTAGTGACTTGGAACAATTTTTATTTGAGTGCTGGCTCTGTCATGACCTCTGCACATAATGAAATAAAGTAGACAAGCCTTGCAGTGCAATAAGGAAAATCTGTTAAGATTGTAGTTCCTTTACATCAGCTGACCTTTGTCTGACTAACAAACCAATTTGGCTTAATCCTTGTTTTTTAATTAAACATCAGATACTTGAAGGCATAAGTTACTGTCAATTTATCGAAGTGTCTAGGAAGCTTGACCATTGGTCTCACAGGTTGAAAAGCTTGTGCATAGGTTGATACTTTAAATTAAACATATAAAGATGAAAGAAAAAGGAATGAACCTAAGAACCATAAAGCTTGCTTATTGGTGTTCCTGTGAATTAATTGCATTTGTAGTTTTTGCTGAACTTATGATCAGATTGCACCATGGAATAGTTGAAGTGTCACTCACTTGGAGGCTCTGGAGTGACATTTATCAATGTGGCCTCCTAAGGCAGAGTTGATTTATGATGTGACCTGTCGCCTCTCCAGTGAAATCACAAGAGTGAGGGCTCTGCATGTGCTGCTCTTTGCTGTCTCTCCCATCTTCTTCCCAAGCCCTGGAGAAAGAAATAAACAAGATCTTCATAATCTCAAGGCTGGACAGTGTGTTGGGAGGTCACTGGTATTATTTGGCGACTTTCCTGTTTTAATGTACAGTCGTGGAGCCATTTGAGCAACTTTAAAGATCAGGTCCTATAGAGTAGATAAGGAAGATGTGTGCAAATGTGACCCTCGTGTGCATTGTCCCCTTTTTTTGTGTGATAAGTGATGCCACGTGAGAAATCCTCTTGCAGCCATATAGATGGGGTGTAGATTTTTTGGGCACTAATAGTGATACAGGATGATGTTTGCAGACTTTTATGGGTAATACTGGAAAAGTTGGTCTTCTTTCCTGACTACTGTCAGCATTTATGCTTCTGTGCTGCTGTGACTTTCTAAGATGTGTGGTCTGTATGTTACTAAAAACATACAGCAAATAAACTTGTCCAGGCAAGAACATGACCTTGATGCACAATCATTACCTAGAGCCCTAGGCTGGAAAGAATTATTAGTGTTGGAGATTGTGGTAAGGAGTCATCTTCCAGGTCGGTCCCTAAATATAGTCCTTTAAAGGTTTTAGCAATGCTTTTGGACTGTAATTTTTTTAATTGCAAAGGACATAAATCTTGTTGTTACAAGGGAATGCAAAAAAACCCACCCAAACTTCTTTCAATTCAGCAGAACATTTCTCATTTTACAAAAGAAAAAACTGCCTGACAGATGCTGAAGAGAGTACACCTTTTGAAGCTGTGTGGAAATGAATATTCAACTTATGAGCCAGGAGCAAGATGCAGCAGGGATTGTGTGAGAGCTTTGTGTGGGAGGAATTAACTTCCCATGGTTTACATAGTGTAAAAAGAGAAGACCCCTCTTTCCTTGATGGGAGTAGCCCCACTAAAGTCAGAGCTTCTATTCACATGGAAGAAGATTTGCAGATTCAAGTCTTAATTTAGATGTATTTGTTTGTGTAAGGCTGGCTTGGTAATACAGATAATACGATTTATTAGGTCTGTTAAACTTTCAGATTTCCATCCAGTTTAAGAAGAATTTATTGGAATTTACCGCTCTGAAAAATGAGCCTGTCATTTCCTGAGGAGTAGTAAAGAACACTGGCAAGATTATAATGTCTTTCAAGACACAGCAGTGTTTCTCAATGGTGTTGGTAGGCTGCTTGGCACAGAGTTTTAGGTACAGTGGTGTTATAATAGCTAACCAACCCAAGCATGGCTGGTTGAGCATTAGTGGGGGTTCCTGACTTTGTCCATGACAGGAGTAGCAAAGCTCTGTAATGCAATACAGGAGCGTGGTGGAGTTGGAATTATTTTGCTGGGAGTTGCCTTTTCATGGGGGAATGGAGAGTTTCTGCTGCTGAAAAAGACCTCAGACCCAAATATCCAACATCAGCCTTCATACCTTTCTCTAGCAGTACTTTTAGGAGAGTGATGAGTTGGAGAGGGGAATCTCTTCATGTGAAGCAAAAGTGAGTGGCCCTCACTGGAGACCAGACAGAGTTGGGTCCTCAAACTGAGCAAAAATTACAAAACAAACTTAATGACACCTATGCTTTTCTGAGGTACATTCCTTAAGCTTCTGTGCTTGTGTCTCTGTTGGGTTATACCCATATTTCTTTGCTATGTTTGGGCAAACTCTTTGAATTCTTTACATGAGTTGAACACCTTGCTCAATCCTGCTGCACATGACTGTTATCTGAACACCAACAACCTGGATGCTCATCATTTCCATTTAAGCCATGATGCATTTGGTGACCTTTGAGAAACTTTCCTCTTGTTGCTCATGTTCCACTCCTTGCCCTCTGAAGGGGCAAGGATGATACTTAGTGTTTTTTTTCCTCCTATCACTCCAGTTCAGAAAGGGCTGGAAAATTCTCTATCAAAAGTCACTCAAGGATTTTTTTGTCTGCCTTAGGGAACTTTCCTTCCAGTCCTCACCTCTGCCTTCCATTGTCTTTTAACAACGTTTCCCTAGGAACACAGTGTGCCTGAGAGGCAAGACGTGCTTATTTTGCTGGTTAACCATCATGGGGGCTGATGTGGACTAAGTTTGTGAGGCCAACAGCAATGATCAAAGCTGGTTTTCAACAGGAGTGATGCTAGTGTAAGAGCTAGGGTGCTGATGGGACCCAGTTTAAATTGGAAGAAACACAAGTTGCTGGCTTTCAACTTTTTTTTGGAAGAATATAAGACAAAAAGGATCATTTTTTCTAAGGTGGTTAATGCAGCAGCTGGATTGAGGAGAACCAGTATTTTTGGTAGGTGCATGAGCAGTATTGTGCTGTTTGCCTCTGTGCACCTTTAGTGTTCATTCCTGTCATGTCCTATCCACCCCATATAAAACGTCTTCAGGGAATGGGAACTTCAGTGGACCTATGCTGTTTATCCTGACTAAAGGGTTATTCTTGTTTTCCCCTTCCATTGTTCTCCTCCAGCCTGCTTTTGTTGAGCTGGCTTGGAGCTGGGCTGCTTTTTGCAGGCAGAAGACATGAAGTAGTGTGGGAACAGCTTCTTGCTGACAGAATCCATGAGCTGGTGATAAAGAGAAGTCCTGAGACATTCTTCTGTAGTCCACAGTCGAGATTGCTCTCACGCTCCCTTCTTCCTTCTGTTTGTGATACCCACTCCCAGCAGTCTGAGAAAGGGGGTGCTTTTGGATTGCTTTCATTTGAAAAAAGGAAAAAGGTTGTAACATTTGATCAGGCATGAGAGTTGATAGTAATGAATATGGTAATTTAGGTACTCAGAGCAATTTGACACATTTTAGACAAATTGTTGCATTATAAACTTTTTTTGCAGTGCAACAGGAGGATGAGGGTTGTTTTACTACAAGGCAGCATTGTGGAAGAGCTCAGCCCTGTGCTTTGGGAATGAGGCTGAGCTTCTTGGGAGAAATTCTACAAAAATAACCCAGACCACGAAAACCCCCTCCGTTACTCTAGACTTGTAGAAAAGCTTAGCTCAGAGGCACATCTGGGCACGTGCTCTGTTGTGTGGCTCAGACACTCTGTGGTCAGTGACCATCTTTCCATTCTGTTTCTATGTCAAGTGGCCTTGGGCAGAGGGAGGCCAATTTACCTGACTAAAGGGACTTCAAAATGATTCCTGGTTTTGTCATTTTGTCTACTGCATCAGGACTATGCAGTAGAGACACATGCTAACAATGAAAACTGAATCTCCATTCTTCTTTTTTGCTTTTTTGTGGGCCTTTTGGTTCATGACTCAAAGGCTCTTGCAGAGGCTTCTGAGCCAAAAATGCAGCTGCATTTTTCAGTCACATGCTGCTTTGCCAGTCCAATAATAGCAACTATTGGGCAAGAGAGAAGAGAATAATACAACCTGCCTTACTGCAAGTGTTTGTGGAACCATACTCGTGGGAAGTTGAAGATGATTTTCATAGTGAGCAAACCTTTTTATGAACTTCCTCCATCTCCTCATCCCTATGCATGTGGTGCTTGTTAACACCCTGTGTGCTTGTGGAAATAGTGCTGCTAATAAAGGACATCTCCTTGGTTTGTGATGGAAGACCTGTTACCAGGGACTGAACTGTGAGATATTCCTGGAAGAGCAAGGTCCAGTAGTAGGGGAGAGGGTTTGAATTGCAGCTGGAAAGCATTGAGAAATCCTTTTGGCAAATATATTCCATTGAGAAGACAAAAGCAAAACAGAGACCTGATGGATTCTTGAAGTGGACTTTATTCCTTGTGTTACGCTTCCCAAGGAGTTCACCAGCACGTTTTTGCACATCTTCAGTCTCCAAACTGGTGCTCTTGTCTTTCATCTAAGGTTTTAGTTTTACATTATGCTATGAGAAAGATTTGTCCTGTTGAAAGACAATGTAAAGAAGAAATGGAGTAGTACTGTGAATCTCTTTAAAATACAGTGATGGGTTGGTTGTGTGCCCTTCTTTAAAACCCTCTGCAGAAGCCCTGTGATACTCATCCTTTGCATATGATCAGAAGACAGCCTGTAGGCTTTTAGCCATGTGCATTTTTTCCCAATTAAGCAGTTGTGTCCTATTTTGGACCCTTCTCATAGAGTATGGAAAATAAAATATGCTTTTAGTTTTTCCCAAATTTGTAACAGCACTTGATATTTAGCCTATGTTTTGCCTTTCATGTAGTATATATGCTTTCTTACTGCCCAGATTTTGAAGTACTTCTCTTTACAAGCTCATGAAACTACTTTAATCCATTACTGAAGTGCTGCAAACACAGACTATGGCTGGAAACAGTACGTGCTATTGGTGAAGAAAAATTACCATCTTGGAGGCCTTTATTTTAGAGGTTGCATTTTGTTCTACTTTAGAAAGACATTGGCTTGCCAGAGTTTCAGCATTGCTTCTTTTTCCTCTCTGCAGATTGTGATCTTTCTTCTTGGGAATATAAATATCATTCACATTTTATTGTTCTTTGTGCATGCTAGTGGAATACGAGGTTTGTCCTGCTGCTGCTACCCCTTGTGTTGGAGATGTTGGCCAGAGAATGTCCCCATCACCACAAGGAAGGGGCACATCTGGACCTCCAGCCAAGCAGTGCTGCAGCAATTATTTCCAGCAAGGCTCCTGAAGTAGGAAACCAGACGTGCTTGTATTGGGATTTTGGGTGACAAACAAGACACGCATAGGAGGGAATGCCACCTATGTTTAGATCATGCTGTTTTCTGTGTCCTGTTGCTCTTGGCATTGGGAGGGAGGAAGGGTCTGGGAACAGAGCAGTAGCTGAACAAAACAAGGTGAATCAAGGGCAGAGCAAGAAGCTTAACTTGTAATTTCCTTGTCTTTGTTGGTTTAAATCTGACCCTCCACATCGTTTAATGTTTTGTATTTCATTTCCTCAGTTGCTTAAGGAATGGTTGAGGCTGGCAGAGATACTTCAAAACCATGGCCAGGTGGGGCATGTAAGATTTGAATAAAGAACTTGGTTTTTACTTCCAGGGGAGACTCATGTTTTATTGTAAAATAGGTCAGAGAAATTATTTGCTTGTTCCAGCGGTGCAGAGAAACCTTTTAGTCCTGGTTGGCTCATCGTTTCATTCTGTACCCTTGAGGATGAAAAAAGAAAGTCCAAACTCAAGTGTTCTTGCACAGCAGGAACCAAATTAGTGTGTTAGTGGTCAGAGTCTTGCTTGCAGCAGAACTGGATTTGATCTTTTGCTGCATATCCATGTTGAGCTTTTGTTTCCAACCATAGCACTTTGCTTCTTTCCTCTCCTGGTGCTCTGGCAGTTGAGAGGTGGAATTTGTAAAGGAAAACAGCTGTAGTTCAAGCTGTGGAAAAGTTACTGAAGGCAAATCCCTTGGGGTTATTTGGCTTGGTTTCCAACTCTGAATTTCTCCTGTAAGCATTTTAGAAATGGGCCTAATCCTGGAGTCATGGGCTTGAGAGGAATGTAAAGGTGAAATTCTTCAGCCTTTAACAGAAGCAATAGGATTTGAATGATCCTAATGCTTGCTTTTGACCCTAATGTCATCTCAAAAAAGGAAAGAAACAACCTCTTACCCTCAAATAAATAAAATTCAGTAGGTAGATGTTTATCTGCTCTGGAAACACTGGAAAAACTTCGTTTTTCTCTGTTGCTGTGATTGTCCCCACCTTTGCCATTCCTCCCTAATCACATGCATGCCCCCAGCTCATGGCCTATCTGGAGTTTGCATAGGAAGGTCTCTGTTGCTTAGGAATTAATCGGCTTCTGCTGGCTGTCCTTCCTCCACCTGAAGTTCTCAGGTGATCTCTTCCTCTTGCGTCACCCCTAAGAATTCAGATGTCAGAAGGAGCCTTGCCCTGAGCAATTTAGAGCTCAGTGAAGAGCCCTTCCTGTAGGTCCCTGGGGAAAGCCTGGCTGCTCTCCAAGCTCACAGGGATGCTGCAGGAGGACAGGCACAGGGCTTTCCTTGGGATGTCCCAGTGCTCAGACTCCTTCTCCCACACTGGGGAGTCTGTTCCAGCAGAAAAATGATGTGTCAAAAGGAACCTGGGTGTCCACCTGGCTGACCCTTGGTCCAGCGAGCAATAGATGTGTGGCTGGTGGCAACTCAGGGGTGAGCAAAACCTCTTAGTGGCTACTGTTTGGGGCTGGCAATTGTTGAAACCTTACTAGAGATGAAATTCCTCACTGGAGGAGGCTTGGCAGAGACCTGTAGAAGAACACCTCTAAAATTTAGCTGTGTTTTCCCAGTACTGATCAGTGTCAGGTTTCCCAGGATGATCTAAGATCAAAAGGCTGTTTGAGATTTTCTATGAGGCTGTGACTCTCAGTGAAGGAGCATTTTTTTTCACCTGTGGTACTGACCACTTGGGATCTGGTGGGTTGTCTGTGATCTCTAGCAACCTCTAGTGCTAAATGCATGTGCTGTAGGCTTGCATCCCTTGTATTTTTGTTTTGGTGGGGGTGAGAATGATTATTTGAAATTGCTAGGAAGAAAATTGAATGGATCAGGGAATGTGTGGTGAATTTCTCAGAATACTTTTCTTCATCTAAGCCCCTTTGTTTAGATTTCTGGGCAGACATTAAATTCTGCTGTCTCTGTTTTCTGTTTGTAGAAATGCCAGAACCTATTAATTTATCTAAAGCATATTATTTCTTATTATTTATGCATAGAAAACACAAAAGTTAAATTGGTATCAGCATGTCACTGCTTTCCATGGCTTAACTCTTTCTAATCCTAAACATGCTGTGAAAAAAGTGCATGTGCCATTAGTTGTAATTAATGAAGTGTATATTGGAAAACCTGTCAGGGGGTTTTGATTAATTTTCATTAAGTTTTTATTTTTGTTTTGTTACCAGCTAACCATGTTCAGTGCTCTGCTGAATGACAGTCAAGTCCTGAAGAAGGCAGGCAATGTCTGACTGGGAGATTAGCCACAATTGCAGGAGTACGGGAAAGAGCAGATAGCAGCAGTGTGAGGCTGGCTTTGCAAGAGGTGAATCACCACTTGCATAGGTGTAGATAGGCAGATAGGCACTTGAAAACCTACCTGCACGTGGAACTGCGGGTAGTGCCTTGGCTTGATTGCTGTGTTGGTGCCTGGGTAGTGCCCACAGTCCTGTTGACGCTCAGGTGCTGTTGCACAAGTGGTCATTTACAGGTGCACTGGAAGAAGGGCGTGTCCTGACAATTAGTTGGCTTTAACTTCTTATTTTTTCCTTCACTGAGCAAAAAGCTGTACCTGCTTGGGGTAGGTAAGGAGGGGGAGGGTGTTCTGCTGGGTGAAAACTGTTGTCACTGCTGTGAATAAAGGCCCTTTGCTTCAGGGGATGCTTGGGGAATAAGTCCCTGATGTACTGGCAGGTACGTCAGCAAAGTTGCCCAATAGCCTGGTGTACCTGCAGTAGGGTTTGGTAAGTGACGGTAGCTTCATGTAATTTGGTTTTGTTTTTTTGAGGATGCCTAGCA
The DNA here is from genome assembly GCF_963513975.1 of Fringilla coelebs. Taxonomy (NCBI): domain Eukaryota; kingdom Metazoa; phylum Chordata; class Aves; order Passeriformes; family Fringillidae; genus Fringilla; species Fringilla coelebs. The sequence continues at coordinate 15,947,547 of NC_140038.1, read as the reverse complement.
GCTGGCAGTGAAGTCATCCCAGTGCTAGTTGGGTCACTGGTTGTAACTCTTGATTAACGGGGAGGAGTGTGCTTTGCAGAGAAAATAATGAGTAGGTCTTCCTGTGTGTGAAACACATGGGAGGATGCAGGCACCTCCAGGATTTCACTTTGCTGTGTGAATGCAGAGCCAGTAACAGGCTCAGGTAATCTCAGGTTGTATTTGATGTCAGACTTTGAGACAGAGGTTATATGAGCATTTGCTGACTTGTTCCAGGATTTTTTTTGCTAGTGGCAAAAGCTTGCTTCCTCCCCTGGCATGCGATTGGAGTTACATGCCCTGGGCTCTTTGGGTACTGGGAAAATTTCTGCCATGTGCTAATGCTATTTGATAATGGCCCTTGCTTTTCTACTCATAAGACACTGCCCTGCTGTGATCTGCCTCTTGAAAGAGGAATTTGTTGCAGGTGTCTGCATTTGTAAAGGGGGGGGAAAACCGGCAGCTGAATGAAAACAGTCTTTTTGTTTAGAGGGAGGGAAAAGAGAAGTTGAGCTATATGAAAGCAAATCTGGCAACCTGCTGAAGGGTTTGCAGGGTAAAAGATGCTCTGTGGTTGCATGCTGGTTGTTTCCAGCCATCTGCCTTGCTGTAGTAAATGCAGATCTGTTGCAGCTGCAAATGGTTTGTATCAGCACCCTGTGATTCCTTCTGCCTTGGAAAGTGAGCAGGAATACTAACACATGGAACAGTTACCATTCTGGATTTTAACCTGTAAAATTCAGGTTACACAGGAGTACAAGTATGGCATTTTTCTGTTAAGAATAGTGACATACTAGTGACATTTTAAAGGGTTTCTAGATAAGGCACAGCATCTCTTCTTGAGGCTTTTGTTTGAACAAGCACGTGCAAATATTGGCAAGCAGCTTCCCAGCTGATGCTATCACTCTTCCTTCCCCATTGCAGTTTTGGTCCTGTCAATTTTCTTATGAGCCCCTTGGTATTGAACATATGGATTGGCCATAGCACTTAACTGCTTTTTGAAATCTAAATAATACTTCTCAGCCCTGATGCTGATAGAGTACTTTTCATCTGAGCATTTTACAAAAAAAAAAAAATTCTAAAATAAGCCTGCTAAGCAGCAATTTGGTATTGTCTTTATTGACATGGAAGGTCAATAGATTCTAAAAGAATATTTCAAACCAAATAGTTTCTCCCTTAAGCTATATGAGTGCTATGAATACAAATCAATACTATCTGGAAGTATTTGAGCTTATTTAGTAATATACTCCATTCAGAAATCTTGAGGGAGGAGCACTCTCTTCCATATGAACAGTTCATGCTGAGGGCTCATCAGATACCTGAATTACTTTATTTGCTGTCAGTTCATGGGTGATATCTCTGTTAAAGCTGTGCTCATAATACTTCCTTAAACAAGGCTACAGCTGGGAGTTAACTCATATGGCACAATGCAAAAGTCACTCCAGCTGTCAACTGAACAGGTTTCACTGGAGTTATGTCATCTCTGTGCAATGGAGCGTTAATGCTGGGAGGAGCAAGCACTACTTGTGAGATACAAGTGGTTGCTAGGACAGGCTTCAGATATATCTTTTGAGTTTGAATGTGAGTTTGGGAAAAGGGCTGTCTTTGCTTTGGGCATCTCTTCTCCTGGATGTGGATGTCTGCTGCTCAGAAACTGAGCCTCACCTTCATGCTTGAGCTTCTGGTGCAAGGGAGGCAGGAAGGGTGTGTTTGAGTGGATCTCACATGCTTGGAGTCAGATGATGGCTCTGGGAAAATGGGATGTGCACTAGGCAAGTCTGCAGCCTAAACGCTGAATTGTTGGAGCTGTTGTGTAACCCACCCGTAATCTGAGTGCTGCGTTGCAGGTTTTTGTTGCATCATTAAACCTTCTCTTTCATTACTGGTTTGGGACCATTATACAGATCTCCTAATTCATATAATTAAGTGCTGGGCAGCTCCAGTGACATGTTGATTTGAGCAGTGAAGTGACTTAATGTCATGGTTGCTTGGCAGAGCCAGGCAGCAGCGGGCAGGGATGGAGACAGCTTTTGAAGAAAGGGGGATCCGTCGCTGCTGCTTGGGTGGAGAGGTGATACCATCCAGATTACAGACTGTGCTAGCAGCCATCTCTAAAGCCTTGGACATGTCATTTTCTGTCCCCTTGTGTCCTCTCCCAGCATTTCTGTGTTTAACATCGTGACAGAGGGATTCTGGCGGCATCCACGGGCTCAGCACAGAGGGACCGTGGGCTCAGCAGGAGCTGCAGTGGGAGACAAGAATATAGATTTGTTCTTTGTATTTTATACCAAGATACCTCCTTAACATGTAGGATAAAACCTTTTATTAATGTGTCAGTTATATGCTGGTGTTTGGTTTCAGCATGTACATGTTTCCATCCTTGTCACAAGGCTTCTAAGCACAGTAAAAATTTATTTCTTTGGGCATTTTTGTAAACTGTGTGGAGATGAAGAAGAAAATCAGTTTTGTTCATGGGGAAAGTCAGATTAAACGAGTGAATTGTGTAGGCTTCACGGCTGGAGCAGGAATGCCTTGCAGTGAGGGTGAGTTTGATTTCCTTCTGTGGTGATGGAGCTCAATTACCTTATTTAGCTCCATTTTACATACAAGAACTGAGAAACATGCCAGTTTTGAACAATGAAAGCAGGGGGATAGTTTCATAGCCTTGATATCATGGCCTAGCTTTGGGCATGGTGATGGACCAGACAAGCCTTCAAACTGAAATTTTCACATAAATCTTGTTTCCAACCACTCTGCCTTCTCTCAGGGCCCATATCCTGTTCTGGGATATGTCATCTTCCCAGGAAATGTCTGGCATGTCCTGTCACAACCTGCACCCAGTATTTCAAAGAAAATGGGCCCATTCTTTTAAGTGGGAGCTGTGGTTGAGTGGCATTTTCCTGTGCCTTTGAGGCATTGTGTTGGTAGCTCTTGATGATGGCCATGCTGAAGTAGTCCTTGCCTTCACTGTTTGTGCTTCCTCTATTTCCTGCTCTTCTGAGGGGGTTTGTTTTGGGCTTTGCCCCATTCTAGCAAGAGGAACAACTTGTTGAGACTGGCACCTGAACATAATGGTAGAGGAGAGAGGAAGGAGAAGAACCTGTTGCAGAATTAGAAGTTTTTTAAAAAAAAAATCTGTTTTAGAAGTGTCTGAGGGCTTGAGAAGTTATTGCAGCTTGCTGCTGTTTGCTTTGTTTTTTAGCTAATCAGTCTGATCCTGGTTCCCAGTAGGAAGGAGAGTACTGGTCTTGCCATGGTGGTTCAGTAAAGTGCTGACCCCTTGCACAGATTTTAAACTGTCCACAAGTTAAGTTTTATTATCTCCCACAGACAGTCAGCCATGATGATCTTGTGGAAACAGTTTGAAGTACTTATCTCAATCCTGATGTGGTTTAACAAAGCTGTCTGGAAAGAAGCAGTTGCTCTTTAGGACGAGCATGGTGACAGGCTGCAGTTTAAAGAAGAACAAATTTCAGGACCAAGTCCTGCTTTTATTGGTAAAAAATGAATGGGTAACAAAAGCATTATTCTTTCTAGTTTCTCTTTTGTTCAGTTTTGAAGAGCACTAGTGCAGGACCATGCTCTTAGAGGTGAGGGGGTTTTCACTGCTTGCAGAGTCCTTGTGGCACCTCATCTTCTCCTGGGGAAACAGGTTGCTGTGTGTGATTGCCCAAGAGGTGTCTGAGCCCAGGCTGCTGTCCAGAGGCAAGGGAGAAAGCCATAAATCATTACTGGTCTCTTTTCTTTGCTGCTTTGTTGTGATTGCTGGTGGAATTTAAAAACTTCAAACTTCTTCTTCAAAAATTCAAACTTCTTTCAGTTTTGTGCAGGTCTCCAAGTTCTAGAGAGAAAATTTATGTCTGTCCAGGGCTAGAGTGAGTAGAAAAGTGCTCTTGGAGTGTTGCTTCTTTGCTTCCCTTTTAGTCCTTTTACTCCATGGGGCTATTTCTGTTTACAAGTTCAAGGCGACACTGTCAAAAGAGTTTGGGTTTCAAAAGTTAACTTAGTGTATATGAAGGAATATTTGTCTCCCATCTCTTGGTAATCAGAATTGATGGGACTGCAGTTAACATCTTAATATTATTGCTTGCTCTGCAATGTGTAGAGACATGTGAAATATGGATATGTTTTACTTTCTATTGTTTTAAAATTCTTGGCTTTTCTTCATCCAGTATGCCAAGTCAGATGCTGCTGTCTAAACAAAACCCATCATTTACTTTCAATGGAATGTTGTGTGTGTGTGTCAAAATGTGATGAGCTGCAATCTGCCCTCCACTCTTTATGGCACAAATGTGGCTTGGTGCAATGGCTAGAGGATCACACTGCATTTACACTTGAACAAAGCAATGCAGATTTTAGGCAAATAATGTTTTTTTCTTCCATTTATACAGGATCATAGAATTGTATAGCTTAGAAAAGACCTTTAAGGTCATCAAGTCCAACCATCACCCAGCTCTGCCAAGGCCACCATTGAACCATGTCCCTAAGTGCCACTTCTGCACATCTTTTAAATGCCTCAAGAGATGGTGACTCCACCGATTCCTTGGGTAGATGTTCCAGTGCTTGACCAACCTTTGGTGAAGAAATTTTTCCTCATGTGCAATCTAAGCCTCCCCTGGCACAACTTGAAGCAGTTTCCTGTTGTTTTCCTCTCTTGATAAAGAATTGTTTCAGTAATTAATCAGTGGCCTGGGTAATTTCTGCTTTAGCTGTCTCAGTGGGGAGGGAGCAAGACCATAAACAATCTGCTATCAAATAATTGTGTCCTAACAAAAGAGATGGGTTTTGTCCCTGTTTTTATTAAACTCAAGCGAAATAGGATGTGTAAAGGCAGGTGTCAAAAGGACTCTCCTTTACATTCTCATTTACTTTAGTGAGCACTGTGGGATATCATGACTGTAGGCCCTTTTAGGGGAGAAATTATTCATAGTTACAGGTTGTTTGGAATATTTGCAGAGCTGTGTAGAAACCAAATTGCTTTATATAAAGCTACTGTATATCATCATTTTCTTGTGATAATACTGAGCAGTTTTTCATTTGTAAAGCAGTATGAGCTCACCCACGAAACATAAATTTTAAACCCATCTTTTTAAGATTCAGAAAACAGGAGCTATGTCTGTGTTCGTCAACACTTGGTAATGATTTCCCAGTAAAGGAGGAGAAGAAATCCCCATGGGGAAATCCTTCTGAAATGGGTGTGCTTAGGCATGCAGGAGTTGTCCCAAAACAATTTCATGGGAGGCAGAAATCAGTTCTTTGGGGAATTAGTACTTTGATGTGGACAACCTTACTGATTGTGCAGGCTCTTTACACACAGAACTAAAATATATAAGACTTCTTAGTGTTACTTTCTTCTTCTTGTAGCAATCTAAAAACTCCCACAGAATAAAACCAGACAAAAAAGTGTGAGGAAGAATTTTATGATCTTTGTTAGTTTTTCATTGCTGGGCCAGTTTTTTTTCTCCAGTTGCTAATATTTTCCAGGTCCTGAGCATCCAAGTGAGCTTTCCATACACACACCCTCATTCCTTAGTGGAGATGAGGAAAAACCTGCAGTGATTCACAGCATGCTTGCTGTCTACCCTGGCAACGTTAGCCATACCCACAGTCCTTGTTGGTGCAAATGGATAGCAGCAAACCCTGCTTTCTCTGCCAAAATATACAAATAGACTCTTAAAAGCCAAGTTATCAGTGTCTCAGAAACAAGTGAAACCACTGTATTGTTGTTGTGTGTGCCTTGGAAAGAGCTGTTCCTTAGAGATCAGCACAGGATGGCAAATAGTTAATCATTGCTTTATCAAACAGTAACCATCTTCTAAATTGAGGTCCTGAAAATAACACTACAAAAATGCCAGAGGAAAGTTCCAGTCTGCTTGTTTGTGACTGCGAGGGTGGTTTTTACTGGTTAATGAATCCAAAGAGTGTTTGTATGCTCTTAACTGGGATTTAAGAGTTCAGGTAATTCCACTTTCAGCTCCAGTAGTTTGGCATAAGAATGTAATTCAGAAATGTGTGACAAGGCAATGAAGGAATTCATGCACATACTTTAAGAGGATGATTTTTTTTCTGGTTTTCCTCTTTGGTCTATATCTAAATAAACATATTTGTAGTAAAGCACAGTACCTTGTAGTGCCTTGCAAAATACTCTCCCCATTTCTCAGCAGAATGGATAAAAGAAACTTTCAGCTGTTAATCTTAAGAAAAAACATTGTGTAAAACTGACATTGAAGTATTCAGGTGATGCAGGTCTTGTGTAGATGGAATGAGATTTGTTGTGCAGTGCCTCACCTTCCAGTCCTGTATTTTCCCCAGCTAATTCTCACAGTACAATTGATTTCCCAGCTGGTAACTAGTTTTGCCATTGTTACTTCTGTGTTTGTAACTGCACTTTGAGGTTGGCAGGTTGGCTCAGGCTGTGAGATTCCCAGATGATGGATGTTTTCCCAGCAGGGAGAGTGCAGGGGCAGAGTGTCTCTCTGGTAGAACAGGAGGAGGCAGTTGGTGTGTTGTGCTTGTGTTAGGTGGTGTTTGTGTGCAGCCACCACCTTTGCTGGTGTGGTAACCAAATGATGGTCTGAGATACCCTGATAACTTTGACTTGGCTAATAAAATCTCCCACGCAACATTTAATAAACTATAACCCAACCTTGGCTTTTTCACCTTTTGACATTTGATTCACTTCAACTGCTCTTTCTAGGTCTGCTTTGGAGACCATCTTTATGGATGAATCTGAGTAGATTTTGCCCCAGAGCAAGGAATCAGCCTGTGGAAAAATGCAGGCAACCCAAAAGAGTTTGGCAGAGACGTCCTGGTAGATTTGGGCTTCATCTGCTGGTCACCATCTGCCATCATCTACCTTTGCTCTTGTTGAAACACCTTGGTGTAATGGAGTCCACAAAGAGTTTGATGGAGTGTGTCTGGAGAGGCTGTGTTGATGGATGCAAAGGACTTAAGGCCAGCTTAGTTGTTTGGGATATGGTGATGGACAGCAGATCAGCAGCTTTGGGGATAAACCAAATAGCAGGACAGCAGCAAATACAGCTCAGCAGTGCAGTTATTTTTAGGTGGTGCCAGATGCCCTTGTGTGTCTATAAATAGCCCTATCCATAATGTGGCCATTGTCCTGTGTGTGCTCATGGAACCACATGGGACTGCTGCAACAAGCAACACATGCCTCCCACAAGGCTAGCAAGGGAGAGGATGGTTTCCATCCCTCTTGATGGTTTCCATCCCCCTTGGCAAAAGTGTTGCAGTGCCAGTTTGGGTGTTGGGACTGCTCTCAGGCATGCTGACCCTTGCACCTGGTGACTCTTTTTTCTTCTTCCCCCTTCTAGGAGCTGAGTGTTGTGACCTGCCCTACTTCTCCCTGCTCAGTGTTGGAACAACCTGAGGAAGATCTTGGAGCCACCTGTACTGCTTCATGCAGTTAAAGTAAGGTTAAATGTTTTGGCAGCTCTTTTAGGTATACACCAGGATTGAGATGAGGGATTTGGGAGGATGGGTTTGCCCATTGTCAAGCCATTTGTCAAACTTAGCCTTGACAGGAGGAGTGGATGCTGATATCAAAGCAATTACAATGATATATACAAATTCAACAAGTTATTTTACCATAAAATACAATCTCTTTTTGGTGGGGTTAGAAAAGTGATATGCAGTGTTGCCTCCTGTATCAACCGGATGTCAGGGTATAAAATAGCACTTAACACTTTATACATCAGCTGTTTTTCCCTAATATTTTGAGATGGAGCTTTCATGTCCCTGGGGCAGGCAGGCATATGGTTACAGCCCCAGGATTTCCACAGGAGCTGGCTAGGATCAGAGCTGAGGTGCCTCCCGGCTGGCACAACGGCTGTCGGTGTGTCTGCCCCGGAGCAGTCATGGTGTTGAGGCTTTTGGGTTTGTTGTTCAGCTAACACCACCTTCTTGGTGTGGTGAACCAGATCACGGGATGGATCTGACCTAAAAGCAAGTATATGGTTACTGCAATGCTGACAGGAGCTGTTTTGACTCATGGAGTTACACCCTTTCTCTCCAAAAAGACTTGAATGTGCAAAAACTGTTAGCCTGAAGCAAAGAAACTGCCAGAGTCTTGCCTGGAAATGGGTGCTTGCCATGTGTGAGCTCTGTCAAGGGAGGGAGGGAGGAAAACCACTGCAAGCTGCCTCTTTTCTCCTCCCACTGTCCCTAACCTGTTTACCTTCTGCAGTGCCTTGTATTTTCCATGGTCTTGCCTACAAGACTAGTGCTTTAATGAGACTGAGTCCAAATCATTTGGTGTTACTGAGCTGTGGCAACAGCTGGGCGGATTAATCAGAAACTGTTGTTAGTTGTAGAGAGACAAGTATGTATCTTAATAATTTGGGTTTTCCTTTTTTCAGTGGGGTTGAGCAGTGGAATTATACCTATTTTCAGACCTTGAGAAAGAAATGAAGTCCTTGGCACGATTATGAATGGAACCTGCTTTATCAGGAATGAATAAGTGGCTTGCTGAGAGCTGTCCTCCAAGTTCATCATGTTTAAAGGAGGAATGCACACCAGCTGCAGAGAAGCAATTTGTGGCTTGATTTGTCACAGTATTTCTTAACTTTCTGCTAATTTGGGGAGTGTGGTGAGTTGCAGCAAGCTGTGCTCACTGCTGAAGAAGATTCCAAACTCTTTCTGGGGGTGACCAAGGGGGATGACTTTTTACACTCAGTTACAGCAGTGAAATCTCTGGGGAGGCCCAGCACAGGCAGCAAGAGCTTCTCACCTGAAGTCCTGCCTGGGAACCAGCCTCTGCCTCACGTCTGATTTCTGGGTGTGCCTCCTCTGAAGGATCTGGGAAAAAAAGAAAGGCTAATTTGGAGTTCAGGAGCAGTGTTCTCATACCCTTTCCTTTTTCTACCTGCTGGTCTAGTATTTCCATAATTGTGTTTATAATGACAATCTTTTCATTTCATTCATAAAGTGGTTACTGCTTAATGAACTTCATGTTAATGAGCTCTGTAACATTTAAAATAGCTGCATAACTTGAAAAAAAGAAAAAAAGCCATCAGCAATGAAGGGACAGATTTCCACTCCTCGAACTTAATCCTGTGTTATAACATAGTTGTGGAGAGTTGCCTGGCTGGGAACAGCTGCACAGCGTGGGCTCTCGCTTCTGCAGAGCTCCTTGTCCCTGAGCTGGGGTAATAAATGATTTACTGGGGAGGCTGGGACCTGTGGGCACTTAACCCATTCCTTTCCTGAAGGACCAGCCTGAAAGGTCACTTTGTGAAGGCCTGGAAAGAAACAGTTTTAAGTATCTGCAAATGTGGGGTTTTGCATATGAGCGTGCTGCAGAAAGGCTCAGGTGGAGAAGGTGGGGTAGTGGAACTGGGTACAAACTGTGCTTACTTGGATTTTCATTATTTGATGCTTTAATTTATAAAAAGATGGGGCTTGAATGAGTGTTCTATCTTTTCTGGGCTAGGGATGTAATGTTTTCTATTCCTTGGGGTTTTACTTCCTGTAGGATATTGCCAGTGCATAACAGTGCCCTGGGAGCAGAGCTCTCATTTTCCTTGCAGGGAATGCCACACCAAGTGACTCCACCATTGCAGTTGCTGAGTTAATGATGAGCATTTTTTGAGCCTCAGAAAGGATGTTTCAGTAAAATGAACATGTTCTCTCATTGCCTAAAGTGTATTATTTAGAGAACATTTTCCCATAGCTTTGTGAGTTGAAAGAAGAGGAGCAATTATGAAGAAACAATTTGTAATTCTGCAGTGTCAGATGTGGTTGTGCTGTGCCACAGGGAGCGAGGTTAGCACAGGTACTTCTGTAGGAAACCTGAAGTTTCTGATGACATTTTCTTCTTCTGGAGTAAAGTGTTAGCCAGGCTTTTCCTGAGTAAGTCTGTGGTGCCTGGGGCTACAGTGGCAGCATTTGCAAAATGGAGCCTAAAGGGAAAAGTGAGTCTGATGGATGTATTCTTCAGAGAAGAGAAGCACATTAAAATGTCGGCCACTGAAGCTTCTTAGACCAAAATGCAAGCAGAAACATGTCTTGCATTTTGGTCTTGATGCCATTTTTTTCCAACTCGACCTGTGGCTAGAACGCTCTGCTGTGGAGAGTTAAGGTTGGTGCATGCCTTTATTAAAATATGCATTGGGTAACTACCTGGTTTGTAAATGCTAGGAAATATATTTGTCAGCTTTAAAGTGTGTGATGTTTTGGGGATCATAGGTTGTTTTCTACTGCAAGCCTGTGTTTTTGGGAGTGCAGTACCAAGTTCTGTGGTTTGGGAAGCACAGAAAGAAGCAGGGCCTTACTGCTCAGCTCTAGGGCTTGGGGATGTTTCTTTTTCTGAAACCATCATTGTTCAGCATAGTTCCTAAAACAGCACAGCCTGGAGAGTCAGAGAATAGTGAAGTGGAGAAGGTTTTAGGACATGTGCTGTAGTAAGAAGTGTAGGAATCAATAGTTAGAGGCTTTGTTCACTCCCACTGCACATGTAAGGCTGTAGGCATCTCCACTCTGTTGACAGCTCTCCACTGTGTTTATCCTTTTGTGCACTGGGGTGAAATACTCCCCCAAGCCTGGTCTTGCCACCCTCCATTCTTCACCTTGTCCCATATAATGCATCTCTGTTTTCAAAGATACCCAGTAACTTGCATGATGCTTCAGCTGCCCAGTTTGATAGCTGGGGATTTTCATGAAGTTCCTGGTTAAACCCCCAAAGTCAAGAATCACCCCTGCAAACATGAGCTGGTTCTCACTGAGAGCTTCTCCACAATTTGCTGCCAAAACGTGTATTCAAACAAGACAATGTATAGGAAGGTATAAACTGGATTTTGCTAATTTGAGGAGGCAGATAGAATGTCTGCTGAGGATTTTTGGAAGTTAATATTTGAGCCTGAGATAAAAGTCTCATGCATACGTGAAACAGCTGCCCCAGAACCTGTTGGAGGACTTAATTTGAGTATAAACACATGTGTGCTCTTGCGTACATGCTGCTCTTTAATTCAAGTCAACTGTTAGGTCTTAACTTTATTAGGATGTAGCTACTTGAACTGAAGATGTGGTCTGTGATTTTTATTTTATTATAGAAGCATGATGCCTCCTTTTGAAACGTTGTTTGGATTTTACAAATCGGTATCTTAAGTACTGTTTGCCTTAAGTAATATATTAGAGGAAAAAATTTACAAGTGAGGGCAGGGTTATATCGGATTACAAGTGAATTGCTTGACAGTATGTGTGTACTGTAAAATGGGAAATTAATCAGCCTGTGTTGATGACCCATGGACATTTACAAAAGGCTGGTCTTTCTGTAGCACAAATAGATTCCGGAAACAGGAAAGAGGCTTATGACAAGAGGATGAGATCAGTTTGTATAATTAGAGCTGGCTAATAATCCTTTTTTACTCTCCGTTTTTCCAACTTTTACAGTATCTTTCTTTATTTGAAATTGGGCATATGAACTGTAAAGAGATAGCTGCTGTGATTTGAGTTCTGTAGGTTTGTTTTTTGTACCTACTAACAGGTAGGTAGGGTACCTACTAATAGGAAGGGATGGAGCAGGGAAACACATTTGAGAGGGATCTCTGTCTTCCCCTACATGGGGAAAGCGTTGCTTTTGCTAACCCAACATTGCTTTGTCTTCCCAGGCTTTGTGCAGGAATTAAGTAATCCAGGTGATTATTTTTTTGACGATTATGAGATTGAAATGGTCTAAAAGAAGAAACCTAATGTTGAGACTAAGGGTGTTTGGCTCTGGAGTAAGACAGGGCTGGCAAAACTGAGTTGGGGACTTACTATAGCATGATAAAGGTTTAAGCTTATTTTTTATGTGTGTTTTTTGCTTGCCTGTATCTTCGCTTTATGTTGCACTTCCTTATTTTGGGAAGGGTAATGGGAAAGGTTTGGGTGAGGCAAGTGGTGGGTGCAGCCCCTGGGCAGCCCTGCTCCCAGCCCAGGAACAGTGTGGTGCCAGTTCCTGCTGCCAGGAAGCTGAGCTGCATTAAGCAAAGCAAGTTAATCTATATCCAGGGCATTTTATTAAATCATCAGTCAATTAAATTGGTGACGCTCTGTTAGCTTGTGTTGCAGTGAGGCTCCAGCCCCTTTGCAAGTGGCTCAGCTCTACAACTCCCCCACTGCTGCTTGGTGGGCTCTTGTACATGCATGCCACAGTACTGTGGTTTCCAACACTGTAAAGAAAAAATTTTAGGCAGATTTTGCACTTAAATGTGTTCTTTAAATTACTTTTTTTTCTGGAAGGAGAAGATTGTTGTGAAGTTTCTCGTTGTGAAAGGAATCTCTGTGTGTCTGGTTTTCCTGAGGGTGGCTTACTGGGTTACCTCTGTGCTGTTGGAGGAGAGTGATGGTAGAGCCAGAACAACACAAAACATCTCTAAACCTCCTTTTCATCCCTCCCTTGTACCCAAGAAACCCCTGTTTTGTCTGTAGTTGAATGGCAGCATATGTTTTTGTTTGCAGACAGTACACAGCTGGGAAGCAGTATCACCTGTGGAAATGCTGCATGAGGGATGAATTTTTATTCCTAAGCAATCCATTTAGTGAGAAAACATCATGTTCAGGGAGTTACATAAATTCAGGTGATTGTACACAAATATCTGGAGGTTTTGTAGTTCTAGGCTCAGCTGTGATACTAAACAAAATGCTGCAGTATGCTGGTAACTTGTTTGGTGCTTTGTGTTTGAGATGTGGTTTCTTGTTTGCTCAGCTCCTCTCCTTTCCAGGGTAAGTGATGCTGGTGGTATCACTTCCCTGTGTGTCTCTGCTAAATAAATTTGGGATGAGTTACTTCTCCTAATGCCTCCAGCCTTCTATTTCTGACCAGATATACAAAATCATGCATTATTACAGCTACAGAGAAAGTTGTTCTACATTTGGTATTATGATGCTTGTCTTATGGTTTATTTTAGTCACTGCAATTGCAGCTACTCTATTTATACAAATTTCTCCATGCACATTCTTGAAGAACTGGGCTATGGGTTTATTTTTCCTGTCAAAGCTATTTGTAGGTTTTGTCCTGGTTTTTTTTAGTCTCCTTTCACGTGGGTTTTAAGGACAGGGCAGTAGTACAGTGATTACACTGATTAGAAAGCTCATTCATTTTATGAATGGTGAGTTCTGGTGTTCATTCAGTGTTGAATGAAACTTGTGGAACAGAATGTGTGAACAAACCCACGTCTTGCCTAATACTACAAGGTGAGAGTAACTTACTGCAGGTCTCAACTTTGCAGGAACACACCCAGGAAAAAGACCACACAAGAAAATATAAGTTATAAAACCAACATCAAGTCATTGTTTCTTTCCATTTTCAGAGTTTTTTGCTAAAGGTGAAAAAGAAAAAAAAACCAACAAAAAACCCCAAAATAAACCAAGAAGAGCCTTTTTTCAAAGAACTGTGTTATAACAAAAAATGAGGAGACTTATGATGGGTAATACAACACAATAAAGGTCATATACCACTCAGAAGAAAAGGGGAATATTCCAGTTTAGCAATTCCCCTGACACTAGGGGAGAACAATAAACTTGTGAAAGACATTGCTATTTTAGTTCTCTTTGCATGAAATCATGGCTCCAGCAGGAATTCCTCTGTATATGGGCAGTTGGTCTCCTCTCTGCTCCCCTCACTTTCCACTTCCCCATCTTTATTTATCTTGTGTAGTTTAGAGCAGCAGCTCTGTAGGGCCTGAAACCCAATCCTCTTGATATATCCAAGTACTTCATAAATTAACATTTTGTACAACCAGGAGTGCCTTTGAGGACACTGTGCTTTGTTGAATGAGAAGTGATGTGGTTTTGGAACCTTGGTTTTATTTTTGTAGTGCAGCCATATAGAAGGAAGTGATGCAGCTCAGCAAGGGAGGTCAATGTGTGCTCCCAAGAAATCCTGGGATTTCTTTAAACTCTTTCACAACTTCTGGGCTATTTGCCTAAAGGGTTGCCTGTAAGGCAAGTAGCCCCACCATGGGTTATTCGTGTTCCTGTTCAAAGAAATATATAAAATAAATTGTGTTTGTCTTGCTCTTTTGTGGATAACTAGCATCAGTAGTGCTTTCCTAATTTCTATAGGATCTATGTAGTTTGGCCTACCTGGTGTATTTTTATTCCAGAGCCTTGAAAATAAAGTTTAGTCTCTTCAAACCAGTTCCACAGGATAATTTTTACAAAATAAGTTCTGTTGCATCAAAAAAAGTAAATCTTCCTTTGGCTTTCATCCCAGCAATGCTGTGATACTTACAGCTGGAAAGCCATCCTGCTTTCTCTGCATTTCTGTTTGTCTACTGGAATGCTTTCCATGCCATCTGTAACCATCAGATTCTTCATGTGTTTTCTGGCTGTTCTTTCTTGCCTTCAACCACAGGCTCTTCATGGCTAAAATCAGGTTAGATTTACTTCAGGCTTTGGTTTTTTTCTTTGGTTCAGCTCAGAGTGCATGGGTAAAGCTTTGCAAATAAGGATCAATGTTTCTAAAAATCAAATGTTAAAATGATAAATGAAAAGGTCAAGTGATTCAGATAAAGTTCAGCTTAAACTTGAAGTATATATCTAGCTGAAGTTTACTTAAAATACCTGAAAACTGAATTTGAAAAGTTTTTAAAAACTCAAACACAATTGAAGTTTGTTTAGTGCATGAGGGAGAGGGAAAGGGGTAGCTAGGCTTTCCCAGCTGCACCACATGATTAAATGCTCCTCATCCTCCTGGTTGTTGCAGTTCTGCTCTGTTGGTTGTTTTTGTTTCTGCCATCCCGTAGATCTTCTTTCTCATTAAAAAAAAAAAAAAAAAATTGTTAATGGGCAGCTCTTGAGAGTGGCACTGTGTTTTCTTTCTTAGATATGCTCCATATGGAGCCAGGAAGCCAGGAGTGAATGCTGGGGTGCTCACAGAAGCTGGGCAGTGAAACCAGCATTTGATTTAGCTGCCAAAGAGAGCAATCCTGACCAGGGTGTGATGGGAAAATGGAAAAGGCATTTTGGCACTCATGGTGTTCAAAGTCCTTCAGCCCTACAGACTGTATGTGGGATGGGTTACCTCCCTGTCAGATTTGTCCTCATGATGCACACTTTGCCTGCAATGCCTAGAAGAACTAAGCCACCTAATTATGGCCAATTTAGTGGTAGCTGGGGGCAGTGGATGAGAAGAGGGTTTATTGCTTTGGCACCAGGGGTTTGTATCCCTTCCTGCTGCCTGTGCTTATTTGTAAACTCTTCAGGGCAGAAACTTTGTTTGCATTGACATTTTTACAGCATGTATCCAGTGGGGCCCTAATTCTGGATGAGGTTTTGGGAACCACAGTAAAACAAATAAATGATTATTTTTTTCCTTTCTTTCCCTGACATATATTACCATACCCGGAGAAATGAAGAGCAGTCATTTGTCCTCATCCATGAAATTTTATGTGAAATAACACAGAAGTTCTCTAAAAGAGACATTAATAAAACTCAGTGTGTATATTCTTCAGTGTTTAACAGAGCAGAAAGGTGTGTGTCCCATTTTGAGAAGGCTCCAGTAGCTATTTTACTGACATCTGCAAATTTTTGTAATGTCTAAAACCACTGTTGCTTTGAAGAACTTGAACCTGGATTTTCATTTCATGTCCTACTTTCCAATTTGCAAATACAAGGGATTTCACTGTGTTATCCTAAGGTGGAAAACCTAATATAATTCTAAAAACCTTGCAATGTAATTGTCCAGATGTACATGGAGCTTGTGATAAACCTCCCACTGAAATTCAAAAGGTTTAGCTAATAGTGAGGAATACCATAAATGTTTTAAATACAGGCAGCTGCTCCTGGAACAGAATCTGGGCTGCCATGAGGGTGCTGGGTGGGAGCTGGGCAAGGAAGGTGGGATTTATATTTACCTGTTCTTGTTAGTGTGGCTTTCAAGACAGTTCATATGCAGTCCAGATCCTGATCTCACAGTAGGACCAGTTATTCTCACTGCATTCTTCTGTATTTGGTACAGCAAGTTCTTCCTGCCCAAAAATATAGAAATGGCTTTCTGGGCTCAGAGCAGGCATTGGCTTGGAGGATGTGCCCCTCTAATAATAGGAGAAAACAAAGTTTAGCTGTTTAGCTTCCTTTCCCTCCTCATTTTTACACTTAAAGTCGTCCAGCTTACTGACTGTATTAGGATCCCTGTGTATCCTGGCTAGGTTATGACCAGTATGATCTGCTTTTTGTTTTTCCTCTTCTTACTGGATTAAACATTTTTTAAAGGTTTTCAGAGGCTGCTCCCTGCCTGTCTGTTGGTTGGAGAAATTCACTTGTCCAGAAACCTAAATTTAGTCCTTTGTTGATTCAGAGTAGTCATTCAGGCTTATTTGCCACTCAGTTTTTATCCTATGTTTTTGCCAAATAACTGACTAACAAGATAAAATGAAATATCTACCAAACCTGCCTGGCTCCTTGCAAACTAAGTTTTGCATCCTTAGAAAAAATGGAATGACATGTGCAATATGAACCAAGGAATCACTTTATTAAGTGACTAATGTAAGGGTCAACCAGTAAAATAAGAGGGGGGAGAAAAAATCTTCCTGCATGAAGTATTCCCATGATTTTTTGACAAGACCCCAGTGTTCAACAGTGTCACCTTATTTAACTGCTCTTCTCTTGCCAAAAAAACCCCAACAAAAACTGTCATGAGTTTGAATTTACAGGGAGTTAGTCTATACCAATGAGAAATTCTAAAAATCTGTATGTGAAGTGAGCTTGAAAGCTTTGGGTTTTTTTCAAGCATGATTTGATTTCTATATTATACAATAAATGCTCTTGTTTAGGGAGTGTTTTTATGCTGCTGTTTAGGACACCCAGGTTCAGAACAGGAGAGGGAGGCTCAGATAGGTCATGAGGGAGCTTGGCAGATTTTGTGCATTTTTTGGTTTTGTTTCTTTTTTTCATTTTGAGCCCTCAGTAGGACTGAAACTGCCAGGGGCATGTTGTAGGGCACAAGTGAAGATTGTTTTCAGAGCTGTTCTTGGAGCTCACCTGCCCAAATGGCAGCTAGTGCTACTAATCCCCTCTTTTCCTGAGTAAGTTTTTGTAAGAGCTGAAAATACACTGGAAACTATCAGGGTGTTCTTGATGTATGAAAGGGAATCTCAAGATTAAAAGCAGGTATGAATTGGACTGGATTTAAAACTCTTGCAAAATACTTGTCCATCTACTGGCTGCCTCAGAGGACCTTTTGCAGAGAGGCTGTTTTGATGCACAAGCTTGGCAGGTCACTCTGGTATTTTAAAGCAACTGGCACAAAAACATTTTGTAAAATGAAGAGAGCGTGTGAGGGAGCAAGGCTAGCTGGAATCAGCTAAGAGAACTTAGGCTGTGGTTTAATTTCTGTCTCACTAAAGGCAAACTGTGGGATTTGGAAAGGAGCAAAGTATGAACAAGATCCTGCATTTTTGGTGTGAAAAGCAGAATGGTATTTCATCTATTTTAAAAAGAGCTTGAAGTATTTGCAGAGCATTACCAGTTCTGCAGACATGAGTAAAAGCAGAAATTCCATTTTTAATTGTTTTGCATTCCTTCATCTTAGGATCCTGGATCTCTTAATACACACAATAGATGAAAACTTAGAGCTTTTGTTTAGAGTGAATATTTTCTGCTGGAGTGGTGGAACTAATGCAAAGGAAACTCTGGTTCAACTGATTCAAAGCTCAATATAAGAAACTTTCACCAGGTTATAGAGAAATTCCAGGGAGAGACCAGAAAGAGGAAAGATTCTTGACTAAAATAGCTTTTGCAGGATGAGTAATGGTAGATTTTGATTATGAAAAATCATATGAAAATGAAAAATCTATGAAAAAACTTCCAGAATATAGGATGTTCATATTCTGATGAATATGAACATCCTATATTCTGGAAGTTTTTCCTTCAGAGCATTTTTGATTGTTTGTTTTCTATGTAGTTTTGAAATGTTTTTTAACAAATAATTCAGTGAAAGGGGTAAAAAATTACCTTGGACAAGGTAGTAGTTGGATTTCTTGAGCAGCAGAGAGAACTGCAAATACTCATAAATGATTTTTCATGAGGGAGTGGGGAAATTGGTGGAGGGATTTCAATTAAGGGTTGATAATTGCCATAAGAAACAGATATAAAGTGAGGATTGATAGGAGGAAGGATGAACTGAAATGGACATGAAGGGGAAGAGAAACAGTGCTTATTGGAAAAAGGAATGTGAGTGCTAAAGCAACTTATAGAGAAATGCCTACAGTTTTATGAAAAATAGCTTAAACTTGCTTTTTCTTTTTTGTTTCAGTGTTCTGAGGTCATGAAACTTAATCCACAACAAGCTCCATTGTATGTGAGTACCAATTAATGCACTTCACTATTCACACAAAACACTTCCCATCAGCTTTTTGAGGTGCTGCTTCTTTTTCTTTGCTCCCTGAGGAGTTTATTTGTATTAATTCAGTTGTAGATGCTCAGTGGTAATGCTCTCAGGTAAGTAACAGAGCTCCTCTGGTTTCTGCAGACTGTTTTAAGTTGGTTTTGAGCTCTGTAATGCTGTCCCTGTGCAGGTATCCCCCCTTTTGTTTTTCCTCCCCAAAGCTCATGTGTTGTTGTGTCACATGTGACTTGATGTCTTGAGAGGCGGTGAGAAGAAACTGCTAGCGTGGAAACCAGGGCATCCCAGTGTGCAGGGCTTGCCCACTGTGATAATATTTTTCTGTTTGGAGTTTTCAACGTGGCAGGGAGGACCTGGAGGCAGCGCAGGGCTGGGCTGCAGCAGGGGATGGTTTACGTCAGCCTCTCCGAGCTCGTAACCTCCATGAATAAGGAAAAAGCTTCCTCTGGCCCTGAATAGCAGCTTTGTTGGAGAACATGGGCACTGTCAAATTAGACCTGGATGTGTGGGGGTGTGTGAGCGTGTGTTCAATCTGTGCCAAAGCTGCCAGCCAGCTCTGTAACTGTTTGCTTTCCACATTGCCTTGCCATGCTGGGAGCAGGCTGAGCTGCTGCAGCTCACGGTCCTGCCCACAGACCTCGCCAGCCAGGGCAGAGCTGGATGAGAAGATGGAAAATTGGAAGGGAAAATTGCTTGCAAATGTGGTTTTTAAGGGGAAGGAAGGAGAAACAATCAGGACTGGTGATAGACCTTTATCTTGGAGTGTTGAGTGTTGTCAATAATGGATCGTGTTGACCTTTAAGGCCGTGGAGGCTTTAAATTTTGCCTACCTTTAATTACCAACTAGAAGTTTGCATTGGAATTTATTCTCTACCCACTGTCCTAAGTCTGTGCTTGAAGCAAGATTAAAATACTATGTAGTGTGACCTGATTTTGTAGAATGGCTTTCCAGGAGTACACCATATCGTCAATTTTGAAACTAAATGTTGCCTGAATTTTGTTAAATCTCAAGTCTACTGAATGTACCTTGACTTTGAAGAAACTTCATTTAAACTTAGGACACATCCAGAGAGAATGGAACTTATGTGCAAATATACGATGAAATTGCTACAGCAGAGAAATGTGAAAGGTGTAATGCAAAACGAAATTATTCTCATGTCATTTGAACAGTGTATGACTTTGCTAATCTGGAGGCTTTGTTTTCTCAGGCTTATCTACTGAATTAGTTTATTTTCCCACTGTTTTGCATGGGGTTTTATTGAATATGCAATACTGAAGTGTACACTTAGAAGTCCTCATCCCCATGTGACAGAGAACTGGGCTGAGGTCAAATGTAGCCTGGTGTAAAATAATGATTGTATAGCACTTGGTATAGTGTTTCTTTGCAATGCAAATGAGTTGCATTATTAATACATCAGTGACTCCCTTTTCTCTCTTCTTCCCCTGGTCAGGTGTATACACAAATCAGCTCCCTTTCAAAAAACCAAATTTATTGGTAGCTTGAGGAAATTTGAAAGGTCAAGATTTAGTCTTTCTGTTAGCTCTCAGTATAAATGCTTTGTACATTTTAAGATCAGTTTTGTTTTCCATGTGTTGCTAATTGACAGCTCATCTGAGAGTCCTTAGGTGCCAGCAGAACACAAAGAAAAGGGTATCTTCCTGGTATTTCTATATTTCTAAAGGCAGACACAGCAGTCTTGTGGCCTGGCCATTGGGAGGCGAATAACAAACCTCACCACATTCCTTCTTCAGAGTAATGACAACTCCATTTTTCATATACAGCCTCCTTGATCTTGTTTTCAAATTACTGAGAACAGTATTCTGTTAATTCCTCCATAAGGAATTTCATCTCTTTGAATGACTGGAAATAACAGGCAATACTGACATGTCAGAGGATTTCCCTATCTTTGTCTGCTTTCAGGAAAATATGTTTCTCACACACTTGACCCTTTTGTTTTTGACACCTTTGCATCTTCCTCTTTTAAACTAATATATTAGATTAAGGATAATGCAATTTTGTTTATTTTTTTACTAAATCTGCCAGGAGTTTCATCCTGAAAGATCCATTGGATAGTTGTTTTCATCAGCAGCATTACTGAGCTCCTTTTAGGGGGAGAAAGTAAAAAAATTTCTCCAGTTCAGCTCCTGGATGCCAATTAGAGAGCTAAAGCATACTTTTTCCTATCTGGTAATTACCAGGTTGCCAGGATTTCATAATTCATAATTAGGAAAAGAGGTTTGGGAACCTGAGATGTCCAGTATACTTGGGGCCAAAGGTTTTTTGGGTGATGGAAAAGATGGCATTTCCACATACGCACCAATAGAGGGGTAGAGATTCTTGTATTACTCAAATCAATAAAAGGAATGAAGACCACCTGCTGTATCCTTCTTGGTACTTTCTTTTGGCTGCTTGAACTTCTATTTACCTCT
This sequence comes from Fringilla coelebs, assembly GCF_963513975.1. Taxonomy (NCBI): domain Eukaryota; kingdom Metazoa; phylum Chordata; class Aves; order Passeriformes; family Fringillidae; genus Fringilla; species Fringilla coelebs. Next base: position 15,926,753 of record NC_140038.1, on the reverse strand, counting down.
TCTGTAAAAATCATCTGTCCTGCTCTGCAGAGCTTGTGACCACTGAGAGGTCACAACCTGTAATGATAAGACTATTGGCCCTTGTAAGTGTGAAGATTAAGAAATAAGGTGGAAAACATATCCTCTATTAATGAGTGGTGTGTTTTTGTGATTCAGTGCCTCATTTCAGCCTTGCCTCATTGTTCTCTTGTTGCTGAGGTTGCCAGGAACTGGAGCTCAGCATTGTTGCAGGTTTGGGCTGGGACAGCTGCTCCTCCTTTGCTCTGCCAACAGCTGGCTCCTGTCCCCCGGGAGCACTGTATGTGTCACCCAGAGCTGTTGTTACCTCCACTAACAAGCTGTTTCAGGAGCTCCCCTGGTCCTGGGAGCTGCTCCCAGCAGTGCAGTCATGGGGCTGAGGAGCTGGTGCCAGGAGAGATAGGGCAGGGAAGTGTTCCCCAATTTAGCTCAGGTGCGATAGCGCGGTGCCGGTGCTCGCGTGGGATGGGAGGCAAGCAGCTCCCCCACCCCTACCACTGTTAGCATGGAATTGCATTTAGAAAGAGTGGTGGGACTTAGCAGAGCCTGTGGCTGAATATTGTGGGGTGAATTTGAAATAAAAATGTTCAAACCCACTTCCTTAAGATGCATTGATTTCTTCAGCTGCTAAAAAAAAGTGCCTGTAGCCAGGCAATGCTTTGGTTATCTGCCTCAGACTGCAGTTGGGAACATCTTTATTGGTGCACAGACACTGGACTCAATCCAAAACTAACTTTACTCACATCCCTCTTGTATTTCGGTGCCATCCTGTTGATATGGGAATTCTTATCAGGCACAGTGTAGAGGATGCAGGACAGTGTTTCAGACCTTACTTTTGGTCTGCCTGGGCCTTTGTGCTCAGGGAGCCCAGGGTCTCAAAGCTGAAGGACCAAGCTGTTCTGTTTGCTGGCAGGGCTTGGGTGGAACAGGAGGATGGGAGATAAGAAGTCACAAACTTCACTTTTCCTTGCTTGCAGCAACCTCACTGATTGTAATGTTTTTATAAGAGTTGTATCTCCCTACCACCAAAAGTCAAAATTTCAGCTTCAGCATTGTAAAGTACTTCCTGGCTCTTGTCACTGTTGTATTGGAATATCCAGATCATCTAAGAGTATGAAAAAAAAGGATTAACAATGCTCTGAACAATGAAGTGTATTATTAGGTGGCCATTTTATTGTTGTGATTCATTAATTCTCTGTTTATAGATGAGATTGTTTACATTAGTCACGTAGATTAAACTCCGCTGTTGCTAACATCCCTGGGAAAGTGCTTTGCAAATGTGAAGTGTTGATCTTTTTAGAAACATTATCATTAATTGGGAGTCTAGCAGATTATTCAGCAGGAGATTTAATACAAAAGGATCAAGGCTCACAAGCCATGTCCTTATTTCCACCCAAACTTTAATAAATATGGAGCGCACGTGAAAGAATGATCAAGGTTGTGTCTTCAGCTGAATAGAGTGTCCTGAAAATCTCCCTTCAAAAGTGATGTGCACAGCTTCTGATTTCAGCCTCTGCTGGCTCTGGGGTCTCTGTAGAATTATTGATCATTTTTGTAACCCAGTTGCATCTGCTACATCTCTGAAATCAATGTTGGTTTGAGGTTTTATTTTCAGAAAAAAGACCTGAGAGCAGTATTTGGGTATGAATATTTTGGAAAAGCATTGGGGTGGCATGCAGGGAAACATTGGGAAACATTAATCTCATCTACTCTTGATTGCAACCAAGGTTACAACCTTAGATCTGCCTTTAAGACGGGAATATTTTTTCATGATGATAATGATCAGTGGGTGTGAAATGGAAAAGATTAGCAGCTGGAGAAGCATGATGTATTGCTGCAAACTTTTCCTTTTTCCTTTTAGATTAAAAGGAACAAACTTGTTTTAAATCACAGCACTCCTCCTCTGCATGGTTTGTCTAAGGTGTGCCCACGTTATTTGGAGTGACAAACCCAAATGTGTCATAACTGGTGATTGCATGAGAGGGCAAACACTTAATTGATAAAAATGCTGCCATTGACTTTGGTCTTTAATCAGGTCTGTGGATGGAGTCTCTTGTCTAAACTGCCACTTAGGAGCTGTGTAACCTGCAGAGTTTCTCAAGGAGACTTTTTGATAGAGATGAGAGCTCCCACTTCCAAGGCAAAATGTCGTGCAGCTTAATGAAGTATGAACTTCAAAAGCCTCAGAAAAAATGCATTGACCCTCTCTTAATATAACCTGGGGTTTAGGTACAGTAGGTACTCTTCTGTTAATGAATGAACTACTGTATATTTCCCAGTTTGTCCTGCTTTAATCTAAAACTGAAAAAAAGGATAATGCTTGTAATATTTTCCCTCCCCATGACATATTCATAGAGAATGATGCCCTACTGAAGTGCACTATGTATTCCTGAGAAAAGCAATTTTTATACCTTCTGATGTTCATGTTTTAACCCCACCCCCCACCTTCTGAGTTAATATTAAAGAATTGAAGATAAAAGTTAACAATACAGAGTTTTGAGGCTTGTGGCAGCAGTGTCTGTCCCAAGTGCTGTGGCTCCTTGAGTCCCTGAGTGCAGTGAGGTGTTGTACCTGTGTGCGCCTCACATCTGGCTTCTTACCTCAGGTGTCACTTGTGCACTGTTGTGTGATATATGATTAGTGTTCTTCAGAAATCTCTGCCAAGGGGACAAAAGGACAAAATGAAATACTTTTATAGTTCTACAGTAAGATGCTGTCATGAGGTTGGCAGCTATGCTTAAGTTACTTTTCTACCAAAGCAGAATTTGTTTGCTTAGTGGCATTTATGGTGACAAAGGCCACTGAGATGCCTGAATATCTGAGGTCAGCCCAGCAGAAAAAGGAGAACATACCACACATGCTTTTGATGTGGGAATTTCTCATGAAAGTCACTATACAGAAGCCCTGTTTTTGTTTCTCTCAAGGTCCTTAGGCAAGAGGACAGCCAGCCTTGATGTTTAGTTCAGCTCTGTGGTGAGAGGATCTGATAAACCTCTTGTCTTTTATTTGTTGGGTACTTGATTTCTTCTTAATGACAAACTAGCTTTCTGCCCTACCTTCAAAATGTCTTTGAGTAATGAATGAGTGGAGGCCTCTGAGCACCTTTTACAAATAAAATATTTGCTTGCATTACTTGTGGAAGAACCTGCTGCTTCATTGGTTTTAAGAAAGTCAGCTGGGGCGCCTGAATAAACTGATTTTTTTTGAGAGGAGTATATTGCAGCTTGTCTGGCTCTGCTTTAATTCTCCAGGCAAAATACTTTCCTCACTAAACTGTGCTTGACCTCATCTTTTAAGTTTTTGTCGCTCAGATCTTTGATTTAGATTCTTTTCATCCTCCACTTCCCAAACCCTGGTCTGTATCATGCAGGAAGCCATCCCTTCTGTGGAAATGGGTGTCTGGCAGCTGCCACCTGAGCTCAGCAACGTCCCCTGGCAAGCTCCCTGCTGCTTCTGGGTTCTGTCACACCCCAGTGCAGACTTCTGCTCAGTCTGGTTGTTATGAGGCTGATTGCTTGGCTTGCTCCTCTTAAGAGAGACAGACACTCTAGCTCATGAGATCTGTGTGATGTTAGCATAGGGCTGTTGGTGAAATGGTCACTTTTGTGCATTTACTGAAGGCAGCTTTGCCTGCAGAAGTCGGATGAGGCTGCCAGACCATCAGCAGCATCTTCCTCCAGGAGAAGCTGTTGCTTAAATTGCAGCTCAGAGGCCTTTTCTCAACCCTTCTTCCAGATTGTCTGAAACGAAAAGTGCTGGATATGGGTTCAAAGCCCTGCTCCCCTCATTATCTATTTGAACTTTTCTTCTGTGATCCTGTTTTGTGGGTGTGAAAGTGCTGGTAAACAATAAACAGTCTGGCTTGAAGTCTGGAGCACTTCTCTGAAATTCTGCCCTTAACTCACCACTACTTTGCAGCATTATGTGTGAACTTTAATATGACTTGCAGAAGATGCCAGAGCTGGTACAGCTGGTAGGGGTGGGAAAGCAGAGACAATGATCTGCTTTTGGGGAGCTGTTAAATTGCTTCCTCCTGTTTTCTGAAACTGCAGAAGGAATCCTTATATTATCACACTAGGAGTTATATTAAAATTGGGTGAAATTGTGTACATGTCTTGGGCTCTGTGTTTGGGATTCATTATTTATTGTGGTGGCTGATGAGCTGGGAGTACCTGGACAGACACAAGAGATGGTGTCCCATCCCCAGCATCACTGACAGTGTTGCCTCCTCTCCTGTCAGGAGGAAGGATGGAGGTCTGCATTTGGGTTTAAGAGAACAAAAGTACTCTTCAACTACTGTTGCACTGTGGGATGTGTTCTTCTGCTACCTTTGGAATGAACAAACACATGTCCAGGTCATTCCTCAGGATACATGCCCCAGCTGTATTTCCTGTAACAAAGTGCTGACAGTCATTTTGTTCAGCTAGAGGCAGTTCTGACAGCAGAGCTGATGTGAGAGCAGTGCTCATGAAGATGTTGATTTCATGAAGCCAAAATTTCACATAGCCTCCCAAATCCCCTGCACTCTCCCTGCAGTGCTTCCCATTGCTTCCAAAGGCTGTGTTGGATGTGATCTCCCTGCAAGTGCTTGTCCTCTGCCTGGCTCAGTAAAACAATTCCATATTGTGCTTAAGTGGAAAATAAAATAATTGTGAATCACTGTAGCTCGATGCTGTGCAGTGCCATCAAGTGGCAGTTCTGTCGCAGGACACATTTTCAGGGCTGCCTGTGTTTGTATTGATGTTTCAAAGTGTTTCTTTTAAACATTACAAAAGTTTCATCTGTCTGCAGTTGTGTTTGGGGAGGGTTACTTCATCAGTAAGGTAATGATTATAATGGTTTCTGTTTTCTAATGGCAAAAATGTCACTTTAAAAAGTACCTCAGCCATTGCAGTAGCTCTAAGTACTGTAGCTGTGAAAAATTTAAAGACTGGCGAGGATATTTTGCAGCTGGCAGGAAAATGAGTGCTCTGGAACACACTGGGCTCTGTCTTTCTGAAGATTTTGCTGTACTGTAGAGGAGGCTGAAGTACCAGGAAACAGCCATCCTTCAGCTCTCTTCTGCTTTTGGATCTTTATGTTCAAACCTGATTTTTTTTTTTCTTTTGGTTTTCTTTAAGACACCCCAAGGCTATTTGTGCAAATACTCCAGTGGTAGAAGATTGCTTCTAATAATATGTCATCATATGTACTTTATCTTCCAGGAATTGTGACTCTCTCCATCCTTCTGGTGCCAAGAGAGTAGCTGGATTTCTCTTAGTCACTGCACACATTCAGAGACTGCCTGCTATTGCTCCTAAGCACTGCAATTTTGTTGTTATTGCTAGATGGGCAATTAGTAGGAAATACTATCAATCACTCAAGCAACTGGTTATAAAATTACCTGGTTTAGTTCTCATAAATGTAATGAAGAACAGAAGAGGCTTTAGGATGAGGCCAGAGCAAGACATTCACATCAATTTGGGTGTGTTTTTCTAGGAACTCATTGAAGTAGTTTCCAGAATTTCAGAAAAAAAGCCTTAAAGACCAGTACTTGTAGAAACTGGATGGTACTGGAGGGGACATTCTGCTACAAAGAAATTTTACCTTCTTTTGTCCTGTCCTTGTGTTCATTGTGACATTACATGGAGACGTGCATAATTTAAAAGTTAACCCCAATGTGTTCCTGCTTTTGTGTACATCTGCACCTCCTTCTCTGTACCAGAGCTGGACAGGGCTTGTGGTAGAAGGGGCTTGGGGTTACTGTCACTACTTGCTTTTTCAGGCCAGAAAGTGCACAATTGTTTAAGTGAATAGCCTGGCTGACACTAAACTGCCTGAATAAATGAAAATTAAATTGATTTTTTCTTTCTGAGTAAATGAAAATTGAATTGATATTTTCTGTACTATACTGCCAAATCCACCAAAACAATAAAGTCCCCCTTGCAGTTTTTCCCTGGCTGTTTACATTTAGTACAAAAGGGTGAATGGCACTCTTCTTATCCTTTCTGTTTCTCTCCTTATGTTTGATTTTGCTGCTAGTTGTACTGTTAATTTTACCATGTTTTTGTGCATGCCAGAAATTGTTAGAAACGACTTTGGCTGTTTGGTTTTGTGAGGCTGTCTGTGTGCAGCACAGGCTGGCACTGAGCTGCTGCACTCTGCATTCTCTGAGCGAGTGCTGCAGAGCACGTGGAGCCCTGTGCTAAGGCAGTGGTACAGCTAAATCAGCTATTAACAGCCCAATCTAATAACCTGCCTGGCTCTGGCTAGCAGAGTGGCATGTCAGGAAGATCTCTGCATGAAGATAAATCATGTGTCTCTTTCAGCACTAACGAGATCCTGTTACTTTGATGGATTTCTGCTGGCAGTCTGTAGAGATCTCCTTTGAGCTGCATGGATTAATATGTGTGTAATGGTTATAATAGCATCTTGACACTCAATAAAGACTCATCTTGGAGATGATTGATTGGAGGCTGACAGAGACATGCTCTGTCAAGGGATCCACTAATAATGGATTTCTTGAAGCATACCCATTTCCACAGGAGTTTGGATCGCACTGGTTCAGAGTAGAAAATCCACACCTTGCCCTCCTCAAGCCTTTTATCTCTTTGCCAACAAATCCTGCTGCAGGATTAGACACCTGGACTGGCTTGGGCTGTGGTTGTGGCTGTGAGATGGTGTTAATAAATCAGCCCTAACAATATTGGCTCTGCAGACAGGCAAGTTGAGGGTGTCCATGCTGTGTTTTTTAGTAGAGGTTGCACTCAGGGTAGATCCATGAGAGCCAGTTTGGACCTGGAGGCAACAGCTCAGGGCTGTTTATCATAAATGTCTTTGTTTTCCCACAAATTCTTTTTTGCCCTAAGAGTCTTGAATAAATGGTCTTTTGACTCTGTATTTGTGTTGACATTTTATCCATCAATGTGCTAAGCTAATCTTATTTTTGGACCAAATTCTTTTTCACCTTTGAGGAATGAAAGTGGTCTGTTTCAAGTCATGGCTTTGTGGCTAGTATTGGAAGAGGGGATCACTTGGGCTCAGTGCAGTGATAATGAAATATGGAAGGTATCACCTTGATTTGCTCTGTGGGCTGGCAGAAAAATGTCTACCATCATTCTGCTCTTTTGGTGGCCTGTGGGCAAGACAGAATGGTCTGTAGCTGTGTTTTAGAAAGAATTAGAGAGTGCTTTGCAAAATCTGGCTTTCTCATCACAGAGGTGCTCAGTATTTGTGCTGTTAACCTGAAAAAAAAAATCACATCAAACACAGTTCACTGGTAGAAATAATAGCACTGCTGTTAATTTAAAAAGGAAATAAGGTTAGGTCTGGAGGTCGATTTTTAGAAAAAAATTATTTGTTTTATTTAAGCCACTGGAGTAATTCTTGTTGTCTTCTTTTGTGTGGGTGCTGGTTTTTTTTTTTTTTTTTTAATTAGGAAAACCTCTGTGCTTCATACTTTAAGATCAAGGAGTTTCAAGTCATTGACTATGAAAAAAGACACAATCTGCCCCAAAACTTGGCAGCTTGCCATTCTATTTATTTTTGGAGTCTTTCCCTGAAGGTTTTATCTGCAGGAGGTTGCAACACTCCACCCCAATGACATCCATCTTTCTCCTTGCTCCTGACCCAGGTCACTGCCTTTATCATAGGGGATATCTCCAGGTGAGGGGGGATTTCTAGAGTTGCTCATGTTCAGACACATTTCACAGCCCTACCTTTGTTCCTGAGGCCTGGAGTTCTGCAGAATGAACTGTGTTTGATGTGATTTTTTTTTTCCCCCACTAAGTGCTCCTCTGAGTCAATCCATAGTGGTGACATTGAGGATGTCTGTAATAATTGCTGTTATCTTGCTGTAACAGATACCTCTGACCTCCTCCCATGGTCCCTTCCTTTTCTATCCATGTGCTGGGTGCTTGCAGGCTAAATGGCCACATCTGGAGAAGGGTATGGATGTTCCAGGCTGAGGCATTTGAGATCCACTGACAAACTCAGAGAGGGAAGGGGACTCAGCTGGGCGTTTTGGAGGTAGGACCCATCCCCAGATTGTGCCCCTCAAGTGTGAGCTGTTCATCTGTTAACCTGGGAATAGCAGCCTGGAAGAGTTTGGTGGATGTAGGTTATTTCCTTGCCATGGAATAAGAGCATTCTGTGGTTTTTGGAGCCAGCTGTGATAGTGCTGTGTCACAGCTGACTGGCTGGAACACTTACTCAGACCTGGAAAAACTGGAATCTAAGCCTTTCTCAATCAAAAGGGTTATTCCAGGAGATGAGAGCACTGTCATGTTTGCTCTAAAAATAGTTGCTCAAACCCCCATTTCCTTTTGCAGTCAGGAGAATGTGTGGCTGCACATGGTTTTGTTCTGCATGGGGATGTCCATGTGTCCTTCCCAGATGTAATTCTCTGAGGGTTTAAGCACAAGTTTGCACCAACCCAAAGTAACCTTAGATGGGAGGGATCTTCCAGCTGAGATATAGGAACTGTCTGGGAGCAAAAGTTTAGCTTGTGTACTCACAGATCTTGTGTACTCACAGAGCTAGATAGTAATGGATCATTAAGCATCTAAACGCTAAATTATATTGTACTTTTTTCCTTATTTGATGATTTCTGCTACATTTTGTGAAGGTGTCTTGCAGTTACCTTTTCCATGTTCCAGCTGCTTTCAGACTCCTCTGCAGTTCTCAGTTTGAGGTGGAATTGTCTCAACTTTCCCTTTGATTTTTGTCTAGCTTAATTATTGTCAGTGCTGCACCCTTTCCAAAGAAAATGTCATGTGATTGAAAAGCCAGCTGTTCATTTAAAAGTCATTTGGATGAAAAGTACTCAGTGTTTGGGCCACGATTCCCATTTCATTGATGGGGAAACTCAAAGCACAGGGATGTGAAAGGACTTGCCTCCTGCTGGAATTCCAGCCTGATCCTGGGTGCTCTGTGTCAAGCAGTAGCTGGAGTAACAGCGAGTCCAACTCCATCTAAAAATTAATAAATAAAGGTACCAGTGAGCCTGAACTGCAGGAGGAGGAGGAAGAAACCACTGATGTGATTTTGTGCTGTACTGGGTATGGTAAAGCTTTCCTGGGAGCAGTTTAGGGCTTCCCAAAAGGGAAGAAGCAGAAATGCAATAAAGCAGTGACTCAACCAGGGCCTGATTCATGTTATGAATAGCGGAAACAAAACAGAACTTGTTACAATGGTAAATCACATTTACTCATCTAATCCAGCCTCTTTCATAAAGCATCATAATCTCAAAATCTGCAACTCTTAGAAGGAAATACCTAGGGAGAAAAGCTTTCTTTCCTTCATGTGAATCCCCAACCCATCTAACCCATGGATTTTCCATTCAGTAGGTTTGTGCTGCACGAGAACACAGCCGCAGTTTGCTGTCAATGATCAGCAGCAATTTTTGCATTTTGCTTTTCTGGGTAGAATAGATTAATGATTACCAGTTGTTGGTGTTTTCTCATGAAAAGAAGATTGTTAAAGTAACAATAGAGTGCTGCAGAAGGGCTATCTAATGCACACTTAATTTTCATAAGTATGTTTAGATTCTGTGTATGGAGATCAGTGGGTGGTTAGTGGCTTAAGTAAAGTTCTTTAAAATTCCCAGTATGAAACATGGGGGGAAAAACCAGCTTAGAAGTGAAATGCTTCAGCTGCAAAAGTACAGCTCGCCTTTTGGGGGGTTTTTTGGGGTTTTTTTGGCTATGTGGTGGGGTTTTTTTGGTGGTTTTTTGTTTGTTTGTTTAGGGTTTTTCTGTGGGTTTTTTTAGGTTTTGTTTTGTTTTCGGTTTTGGTTTTTTTTTTTGTTCTTGTTGATGTTTTTATTTTTAGAAATGTTAAAATTTGTTAGTCAGCATGTTAAGAATATTTTTTTCCCTTTTTCAGTCCATTGTTTACAAGCATACCCGTTTCTGGTAGAGCTGATATCCCTTGGGGAACCTTCCCTACTGCAAACTAAATTCATGGTCTTCATCTTGAAGCCTGGAGTTCTGCATTTGCCAGGGCTGTTTTCATGGTCCCAAATGATGAACAATTTCCCCAAACCAGACAGATTTCCAGAGCCTGAAGTGGAGAAGAAAGATGTCTTTATATGCTTACAACAATTATTTCTTTTTGGAAGATAGTATTTTTGAGGTGATAACATAAGTGATCTTAATTCTTTTGAGCTTAAAGGTTTTGTTCACTTTATTGCCACTTCCAAATATTGCTAAGGTTATCTATTAAAAAAAAAAAAGCCTTTGAAGGTAAATAGTCCATTTTAACAGACTTACTTGGAGTTGTTTGTGCTTTGCCTACACACCATCAACAACTACTGGAAAATTACTACCTAAAAAGGTGGAGTTGTGCTAATGCCAGCAAATCATGCTGACAAACAGGTGCCTTGTCTAGGTAGCTTTGGGGTTTAGTTCTAATGACAGCATTTTACCTTTTTAGAGATAATTGTATTTCTGCTGCCAAAACTTCAGAGTTGGGCCACTCTAAAATCCCTTTCTGCGTTGTTTTCTAGTTTAAAGTTCAAAGTCAGGCTTGGCTTTTCCAGTGCACCTGTCCCATGGTGAGGCAGACCTGCTTTCTCCCTGTGGTTTGGAAAAGGGAATATGTGTAGAGGAAAGAGCTCCATCCTCCTTCTTTACATCCCATTACATCTGAGACTAGGGATTTTTCAGATCCAAACAAGGGACAGGGTGGCCTCTTTCATGAATGGACCACGATGGAATGTTTTCATTTCCAATGGGCTTTAAGCCAAGTAAATATTAGTCGATCCAAACTAGTTTTGAAATGAAATTATTCTTATTTGTTGGAGCATTCCAGAGAATGGCTTTGATCTGTCTGTACTTTCACCAAAGGGATATTGGCAGGCTGGCCTCCCATTTCTAGCCATTTGGGATGAAAGAAGGGTTATAATAACCACCTTGTGTGGCAGTGATCCTGAACAGATGACATTTTTTGGACAATATTAAATGAATAAAGGTAAACATACTTCAATTAAAATGTTTTTGGAGGCTGAATGCAATAGGGCTGTTGGAAAGTCTTCTATGTGGGTTGGAGGAATTTGGCTGCATTTGTAACTGATTTTCTTTAAATCCAAAAATCTTGGAAAGAGAGGGGTTTGTTCTGTGCATTATTTCCTTTCCAAATAAATACATTGTTTGAATAACTTAAAAATCAAATCAAAATTGGCAGTGAACAATAAAATTGTCAGTAACTGGGAGGTAGAGAGGTGTGTTGAAGAAGGAGGATTTTTGCTTCTGGGATCACATCAGCACAGTGACCTGTACCAGGCACAGTGACTGAGTTAGCTCAGGTGATACCTGCAGGGAAACTGAAGCACACAGCAATTAAGTGGCACATTATCAGTCTTACCAAAGATATTTAGAGACAACTTAAAAATACTTAAAAAGTAAAAAATCCAATAAATAAGAGGCTCAGTTTTCCACAGTCTTGGCTGAAGGATCCTCCAGAAGAGGCGGGAGCAGGGTGGTGGAGACCCTCCCACCATGAAGTGCTGCTTAGACACAACTGAAGAACCTTTTAAATTGACACAGCTGATGATAATTTGGGCTCTCCCTAGACTTAAACAGTAACTGAAATGAAGTGAATTAAAATCTAAGTAGTGGAACAAGTGGGTTGGAAAGATCTGCTGGAGGTCACTGGTCTGACCACCTTCCACCTTCAAAATTAGTTCAGCTATATGTTTAAGTTTCATCTTAGATTTCAGCTTATGTGGAAGCTCTGATATTGAGGTTTCTTACGTGTATTTACTAGGTTTTCTGTGAATAACTAAATATACAAATTGTTATTTGCAATATTGATGCAAATTAAATTGCTTTTCCTAGAAATGTGAGTAGTTTGCATGGATAGACAGGTGCCTTCTCACAAAAAACTCTGTCAATTTGCTTTGATTTCACAAAAATTAGACTAGCTGTACTTGACTTCTGAGTTAAATAAAAGAAAAATCTCTTTTAACAGATACTGTGTTAAACACTCAGTGCTGTTGGTGCATGTTCTGAAGTGTCACCTGCATTTTAAATCTGTTTAAGTACTTTGTATGTTCATGCCTTAAGGGAGAAATGGTTTGAACAAAGACGTGTATAAAAAGCAAAGCACAAAGGGTTTGTAGGTTAAAACTCAAGCTTTTGGTTTTTTTTGAACATCAGCTCAAATCTGGATCCATTTGCTTGAAATGGAATATTTAGTTTTCAACTCAGCATGTGAACTGGTCATGCTTGAATTTAAAGCTTGATTTATTTCTTTTTGCACCTGTTTTTATTTTAACACTGACTCTATACAAGATAGACTTTTGCTACATGGTTCCTTCCTCCCCAGCTGGAAGTCTGGTCTGATATTATCGCGTGAGACCTTCCTAAAATTTACATTTGTAACTCTACAACATCTGAAAATACAAAATACACTCACTGCTCCATTAGGTTGTGGAGTTTGTTTTTGAATTTATGGTTTTCTTTTCTGTGTCACAGCATTGACCCACATATTTGATTTTAAGACCAGTGGCTGGTCATGAACTTGCCCCGCAAAATCTTGTTTGTATAAAACAAGGCACAGTCCTGCCCCTGGCAAGAAGTGCCAGATGGGCTGGATCAGGGGAGAACTGGACATAAACTCTGAGGTGGAAACATGAAAGGGGCTGAGGGAGAGGAGAGGGAGACGTGAGGCAGAGCGTGGGAAGCGACGCTAAGGCGGGACGGATGGACGGGAGGGCCTGGAAGTCTGGGAATTGTCTACAGCAGTTGTATGTGACAAAGAGAAGGGATGAAACCTCTTGAGGGGGAGGTTTTAAAGGAAATGACATGTGTATTCTCTTGAATATGCAAATCAGAATTACATAATCTGCAATAACAATAATAATAATAATAAAAAAATCTTTTCCAGATTTGCAGCTGTAACCATATGTTCACTGGGGTGGTGGCAGAGAGCTGGCAGCCACAGCTGCTCTGTAAAACTGGGGCATCCACCTGGTTCTGATCTCCATAGACAAGGGACAGAAGGTCACATCACAGACTGTTGTTCTCAGTACCTTGTAGTTTATATAATTTTTTCAGGCTAATAAATAAAGTATGGGGAGACCCCAGAGGCACTTAAAAGATGTGTAGATGTGGCACTTGGGGACGTGGTTTAGTGATGGCTTGACAGTGCTGGATTAACAGTTGGACCTGATGCTCTTGGAGGTCTTTTCCTACCTAAACGAGTCTTACAGGTTTTTCATCAAATGAAAATGCTTCACTTAGTTCTGCAATAACTGTAAGCCATCCTCTTTCCTTGCTTTTCCTCCCCCATGGAATACTGAAATTGGTTCACATTGCCCCTGTTCTTTCCCATGCAGATGTAGGAATTTCAGGTGTATTTACTGTACTCTTTCATGGGTTATCTGTGATAACCATGTGCACCCTTTATAAATATAATTTTCCCTGAGAGCAAAGATGAGCTAAATGATAAAATATGCTGAGATACTGAACTAAATCCTTCATAATACTAAGCAGGAGAGTTTAACCAACAGATCAGTGGAGGCTTTTTCTCAAGGATTGAATAACTGCTGTATTTGCTAACACACAGATCTTTTCACCAAGGCACGAGCTTATATCACAAAGAGTGAGAAGAGTTACCACTCTCTGTGCCACCACAGTTAGTGTTTCTTTGTAAGGAAGGTGGGAAAAAAAATCTCAGTTGATATGAAACTTTGGTACCTTTGTGTATTTATGGATTGTGGATGAGAGATGTGTTCAGTGATGGGGTTGGATCTGTGGTTGCAGTGCTAGCTTGGACAGGGGAAATGTGAGTGCTCAAGCAAGAATTGGGGCATTTTTTCAAATTTCTGAGGGCAGAGGCAATTTTGGCCACTATCTCATTAGTTATGTGTGTCTATATTCTGATATATATTATTTATGTATATATTCTGTTATATATGTCCATATATATGTGTGTGTTCAAAAACCCCTGTGTGGGGTGTGCACATCTTTGTCAGACTTGGTGTGATTTCACCATATTAAGTTGTTATTTTGAAAATATTCTGGAGGTTTCTACATGTCTCTTCCTAGAGCTGCATTCAACCTGTTTCCTTGATGTTGGCTGGCTTTGATACTGAGGTTGACTTGCATATCTGCAAATTAGGATGGGCACTGAGTCCTATGAAAGAAGTTTATGAATGGAGAGGGTGAATCTTGTAGGAAGAGTAATTTCATTTTAGATGATGCAGTTCTTGGTTATGTAAACTTAATCTTGTTTCTTGTCCTTTTTCCTAGGGTGACTCTGTTATTACAGTGCAGCTGACTGAGGAAGATAAAGTTGAAGATGATGTAGTTTTTTATTTGGTCTTCACCGGATCAACTGTCCAACACTGCACAAGCACGAGAAAGATTAATCCTGGGAGTCTGGAGACAATTTCTCCTGGTAAACAATTGCCTTTCTTTGCATATCAGTGTATCAGTCTGTGAAATTTGGTTACTACAAGTGAATGGAATGTAATGCTGGTTGCTTGGTTGTCTTTTTCCTCATTTACACATTCTCAAGGAATAGAACACATGGTTTGGATGACTGCTTTTACCTTTTAAAAACCTCTTAGTTGATTTCATTAGAATTATATGACTTTGAGATTGCAGTTATTTAATATGTAACTATGAGATGCTATTGTAGAAAACTCACAGTTACACATGCACATAGTAAAATGCTTTTAAATGCAGCAAAGATGGTGAAGGATACATTTGTAAAGTTACAGATGCTATTGCCCAAATGGGATAGCCCAGTAAGTCTTAGCTACACTCATCATCTGCTTGACTCTATGAGGTTCACTCAATGCTGTCATTCTGGTGAAATATAACCCTTTCCCCTAAATCCTGTTCAGCTCAGAGCTCACAGAGCATTTCTGGAGCTCTTGCAGTACAGGTGATGTGCTGCTCAGTGCCATGTCTCCATGGCTGCTTCAGATGAGGTGGGTTTGCACATGAAAGCCCACCTCTGTTTTTATCCTTTGTGCCACCAACAAAACAAAACCAATCAGCATTTCCCTTCGGTGACTTCAGGACCGTGGGAATGAGCGTGTTCCAGGCTGCAGTCCTCACCATTAACCTTTCATTCTGACTTGTTGCTATGCAGCACATTGCTACCAGTGTGAGAAAAACGCCTGACATTTTCACTACACACAGTGTAGCTCAGAACATCAAGAGTTTTCCTTGGGTTTGTCTTTTCATCTACCTCCTAAGTATTGTTTTGTGAGAGATGCACGTGGAGTAAAATTCAGAGTTGTTTTGTCTTGGGAATGAGTAGCTAAAAGTTGGCCACTCAGTTTTTTTCATTTCCTCCTCTTTTTGTGCTGTTCATGTTGTTCAGCTGGCTTGGGAAGAGAAGCCTTTTTATGGCTACTGATGACTGGAGCCCCGTGCAATCAATTAGATTAGTGCTTATTTTCTCCCAGAAGAGCAAGAGGGGGTGACTCCTTCCCTGCTTTTGTGGGGTGGGCGTGGGGCTCTGCCAGCTCTGCTCAAAATGACTTCACCTCTCCCTCGGGGCCGTGGTTGCTGTGCCAGGAAAGGAACTGAAAAGCTTCAGTGTTCCCTCCAGCCCATGTGGGAGCCAGCCTGCTGGATGGGATTTCCGGGCAGGAACGACTCTTTCCCATCACTGCTGCCCTTGCAGCAGTGCTGGACGTGCCCAAGGAGGTGGCTGCCAGGTGGGACCAGGGTGATGCTCTGGGCACTGTCTGTCCTGCCTGCCAGAGATAACTGAGTCACTGGGAGGGCTCCCTGCTGCTCCTTCTGGTGCTGCTAGTGGGAAATCTGACACCGTCCATGATTCAAAAGGAAAAGAGGGAATTTCTCTCAATTGTTCCTTTAGCAATAATGGATTGTTTTGTTGGTGTTTTTTTTTTTTTTTTTTACCCAGTATAGTCATGATCTTGTGGAGTGTGAGGTTGGACCAGGATGGGTGCTGTCCCAAAACAGAGCTTGTTTCAGACAGAGTTTTAGGGGACCTTTCACAAAGGTAGTCTCATTGCTGCACTGTCCAGGGCTGTGGTGCAAGAGGTGGCATCTCAGATGTAAAATAGCCATGTGGATAGCACCCTCATCTGTGCTCATACCTCATTTTGGTGAGACTGCCTAAGAAAAAAAAATTCTTCAGTGATGAAGAGGTTGTTGGAGAAAGGCAAAGCAAGAAATGGGAAAAGCCTGATTTTTTTCATCCTCTCTACTGACACCCATGCATTTGTCCCGCGTTGTTTCAGCAGTGATTACACTGATTTCAGTAGAAGCATGACTTATTTCAGTGCAGCTCTTCCTCCTCCTCCTCCTCCTTCCTGGATGCACAGTGAATCTGTAATCATGTGTTTACACTCTGTATGTTCCACAGTTGCCTTGGCAATGGCTGTGGTGACTCAGAGTGTTATTTGACCCCGGAGGGATTAGCTATGAACAACACACAGTGTGTGTGAGACCAGCCCTTGTTCAAACACCCAGCCCTGGGCACTTAGCGAGTGTTCTGCGAGGAAACTCCTGCAAACAGCTCTTAGCCAAAATCTCACCCTTTACTTCCAGCTCTGAGCATCTTTCATTTGTTCCTGTGATGCAAGGTGTGGCACATCCCTGCAAGCACAGCAGCTCCTGGGGCCAGCTCAGGTGCACTGAGGAAGGGTTGGTTCCCTCAGGAGCCTCTCTGCCTTCCTTGAACCTCCTCTGCATCCCTTCTGGACTCCAAGGCTCTTCCCTCATTCTTGCCCCAAGTCCTCAAAATTTCATGTGGTCCCCAGGAGACTTCAGATTAAGTCCATCAGTGGCTGGGGTGAAAGGGTGATGTAATTCCGTTCAAGCTGAAGTAAAAACAAGCCCACATTTATAATTTTTGTTTCTTGAGTTTTTCAGTGAGTTTCTTGATGTACAGAAGTGTAAGACAGACAAATAATTTCATTACATTTGCTGTCAAAATTAATCAGAATGTTTCAGAAAAGCTTTTAAATAAAATCACATTTGAAAAGAAATCTTAACAACATAATGTTGTTTTAGGTAAAAAATTAGAGAAAATGGAATGGAAGTATAAGCTGTCAAAATTCTCCTTAAATTTTCATTGTATGTGAAAATTCTCTACATCCTGAAAGACTTTACCTAAATAAAAGCAGAATTAAATGACTGCTGCATCTTATATAATTACTAGAGCAATCTGCTCCTTTCCTATGCTTTTTTTATCATCAGCCTTAAACAATGAAAAAATATATATAGTCCATACTACTGTTCAAATGTGAGCTTTTATTTCTGTACAGTGGAAAAGAAAGGACTTCTGATTGTAAATTTATGGTAGCAGCTTTCTTTTACCTGAAGATTTGGATAAATACAGATTCATCACTTCTTGAAAATACAGAATACTTACCTGTATTTACATTCTTCCTCTGAAGAATGGGGATGGATTATTTATTCTGCCCTGCTGTTGGCTTTGTTAATTTAAGGAAGGTAATTTCCCCTTGTAAGAAACAGATTCTCATTTGAGCTGATCAGTCATAACTTGAAGTGTCAAAATTAGCTACTGAGGTTCAAGAATTAGCCAGGAGATGATGTTTTGTGTGCTTTCAGTACCTCTTTTGCCAGCCTAAGGACACACCAGGTTACATCATCCAAGCAAGCTTTTGTTTGTCTCAGTGAAAAGCTACCAAAACCTCATTTAACTGTTGGCTTTACTGTCACTATTGCAGTTCTTCTATTTCTAATTAATCTGGTTGAAATTCTCCCTAATGGAAGCAGTTTTCCTCAGTCCCAGAGGCGCTGTGTAGCACAATTTCAAGCATTGTTGTATCAGACACAGCATTAAGGTGGCAGGTGGAGGTGTAATGGCGCTGGCACCACTCCAGTGGGGATCTCAGTGCAAAATCTTGGTCACTTGAGTTTGGGTGTTCAGAAAGCATCAAAAGTCTGAGTAGGGAAGGAAGTAGAGACATGATGCCATCTCTGCTGCTGTGGTTAACTGTTGTTGGCTGCTGAGTTTGTACTGTGGGGAGGGATGTGTCCTCTCAGGTCACAGACGCTCGTCCTCCTGGTGTTGGTCATTAATTGAGCTTTTGAGCAAGTCCTTATTCCTACAGCAGCTGAGATTGCCATAATCTCAATGCATTTTATTTCTTCTCACCATCTCTGCAGGGTAGGGAGTGTAACTGAGGCCAAGCAGATTGCATGTGGTACTGGAGGAAATCTGTGCAAAGTAGGGAAGTGAAACATTCATTGCAAAACAGCAGCCTCATCTCTTGTCTCTCTGCTAGAGCAGTTTTTTCCCCACTGGGAAAAAACCCAACCCAATAATAAAAATCCTCAAATCATGAATCTGGCAAACAAATCAGCAGAAGAAGGAATGACCTCATCACTGTCCACACAAGTCAAAAGTCCCAACCACAGCTCGCCGTGGCCAGTGGAGGCCTCTGAGCATCGGGAAACTCTAAGGGAGATCTGGGGGAATTTTTTTGCAGGAGCTGATGTGCTGGGGGCTCCACTATTTGTGTGGTGCATTTATTGCTCAGGTTTGCAGGCCATCACCATAGCAGCTGTATGGTTGGACGTGTGTTGTGTGCTTTGCATTTAACAACTGGTGGTCTGGAAAGTGTGGGAGACATGGGGGAAATTCGCAATGAAATTTTGAACAGGGAGAGACAGTCCAGAAATGCAGAGCTGCAGCAGCTCCTGATCAAATAAGTGAAGGGGTCTGAACACCCTGTCTGTGAGCCAGGTCACCAAAATAAGAAGTAAATTTTGTGAGATATAATTGCCTTGGTGAGTACTGTTGCAATGTGTCTCACTCCAAGCTCTGATAATACAAAAAGCGCTTTTCTCGTGTTTGTTGAACTCAAAAGGTGAAGGATTCTTGTGTGGGTTTCAAAGGGGAGGAGAATCAAAACTGGAAGTAGAAAAAGGGTCTGAGACTGTCTGTCTGCTGGTAGCTGCCAGCCAGCAGTTTCCACAGGGCTGACACATTCCCGTTGACTCACTCTCAGCTTTCTCTCCATCCTTAAGCTAAGGCAGAGAAGCAGTTCAGTCTTTAACTTGTTCTTAATTCCATAGCTCTCAGAGTTGCCGTTTTTTGGGGTTTTTTTTCTCCTTACTTTCTTTCTACTAGTTAAAAGGATAGACAAAAATTAATTTCACTTAGCTTGGAAATGCCTTCATTTCAAACTTTTCTTTTACTGTGAAATCCTTTACATATGGTCATGCTTTATTCATTTCTACCACAGACTGTATTTTCCCCTAAGAAACAACTCTTCATAGAAAAAGCTGTATTTCATGAATTACAATCTTTGTACTGGTAGACCAGAAGGGTAAACAAGTTGCATAACAAATGGCCACTTGGCAATACTAGTTGTGGATTTGAAAATACTCTTAATTATGAAACAAAAAAAACCTTAAAATAGACTAAAACAGCATAGCCAAGAAGACTTTTTGCAGTTCATCCTCTTCGGTGTATTTAATTGCTTGAGGCAGTGTAATTAAAAGGAAGTGATGCCAGTGCTAGATGACATCAGTCACAGGAAAAGGTGATTGAATCTGTGTTGAAATTATTTAAGATGTAATGTGTGGGGTCTTGCAGTTCTCGAGGTTTTTAGGGCATCTGCAGTGTGTAAAGGCCTTTAAAAAAATCTTTACCCACTCTTCAATCTGTCTTTCACCTTTCCAGTGAAAGGTTTGAAAGGAAAAGCAGAGGCTCCTGTCCAACGCTGATGCCGTGCCCGTGTATTTCATAAGGCTTCCTGTGTTGCAAGAGTGAATACAGTAACTGTGTACATTTCACAAATGCACACAAAGACGGGCTCTGATTTTCAGAACTAGAACTCAGGATTTCTGAAGCAGAAAAGAAGCACTTTTTGGATGGTCACAGGAGATCCCTTGGCTTCCTTTTCCACCAGCCACCAGATGACAACATCTCTTGAGTGCATCTTGGATGCAAATCTGAGATCCTTCACTAGGTTCACAATATTTGTTGTCTGGTTTTCCTGTCCTTAAATCTCTCTGTGAGACCTCTTTCAACCCAGCTCCACCATGGTGACTTGGAGGATGCAATTAGTCTTTAGTCACCTACCAAGCAAACCAAAACATGTCCTTCCAGCAGGGCTTTAAATAGCTGCCCAGCCTGGGGGCCCATTGTTTGATAGCTCCAATGTGAATTCTGAAAATAGGAGGTTTGGACAGGATTTCCACTTTTGGAGGAGTAGGAAATGAAATCATCTTTTAATAAAGCTCTGTTTAGGGGTGTTTTGTCTCCATGTAGGCTTTGTTGAACAAGAAGTCAGAAGAGTTGTGCTGCTGCCCTTTTAACTGCACCCCAGATCACAGGCACAGGTAGCAATTAGATGGACAGGTCTAAGCTGTACATTAATTTATCTGCTAATGACTTGCAGCTGAGAAATCTGTCCCTGTTCTCGTGCTCATTGATCTGCATCAGCACCATGTAGAGGAAGCAGTGCTGTCGTGCTGATACATCTCATCTCTTCAGGGATAAGAACAGAACAGAGCACCATGTCTTCATTTTTCATTCTCATCTTTTCCCCAGAGCAAGCTTCGTTAAGTGTCCCCATTCATTCCTGGTAAAGAATTCTTCAGTTTAAGAGCTGTTGTCTCATTTAGAATTATTTTTAAAGTGTGGTTTGATGCATAGATGAGGAATTCACTTCAGAATTAATTGCAGTACCAATCCCTGAATAGATCGAAATAGTTTTTTAATTTCTGTATTTTTCCTGCAATATGTTGGTATTTCTCAAAACAGCTCCAAGTCAAGAGTTGTTTCTAAGCTAGTTTTAAAGTAGCTGAGGAGTAAAAGGAGAAATGAGATAAAATGCAATGTTGCTGGAGTTAAGGATGGATTATTTGACTTTTATCACAGCGTACAAATGACCACATTTGATACTATGGCAAAAAAAAAAAAGGGTGAAGAAGGGAAGTGTAGCCATGCAGTCTAACATGGCAGCTAGAGAGAAACATGTAAGTTTGTGAGGAGAGTTAAAACTTGAATAAGGATGGTACAAGCATGACAGAAATTGAATGAAAAATTCATCATTTTTAGTGCTATTTGGCCAAAGGCCCTGATTTCTGGAGAAGACTGAAGGCAGTCAGAAGGGTTACTGGGCAGTATTGGGAACCTGATGGCATTGTAAAGCATGGAGATTTCTCATCCCTTCTCTGAGGTGCTCTTATCTGTGTGGTTTATTCAGTTACATGTGTTTTCAGCCTATGGAAATACAAACCTTTGTCAATAGGCTCATTGCTCTTCCTGACTGTTGTGGTTTAACCCCAACCAGCAACTAACCCCACACAGCTGCCTCTGGTGCCATGGGGAAGAGAATTGGAAGAGCAAAAGTGAGAAAACTTCAGAGTTGAGATAAAGCCAGGTTAATAGATAAAGCAAAAGCCACATGCAAGCAAAGCAAAACAAGGGGTTAGGTCAATACTTTCCATAGGGATGCAGGTGTTCAGCCATCCTCAGGGCAGCAGGGCTCCGTCCCATGTAGTGGAGGTTTCCTCCCATTTGCCCCAGCTCTATACACTGACTGTGACTCTATATGGTCTGGGATATCCCTCAGGTCACTTGGGGTCAGCTGTCCTGGTTGTGTCCCCTCCTAACTCCTTCTGCCCCAATCCTCCTCTCTGGTGGGGTGGGGGAGAAGAAGAAAAGGCCTTCCAAAGGAGCTGTGGAAGCAATGCTCAAAAAGAAGGAAAATATGCCTGGATGATCAAAACTGTTTCCAGCACAAATCCAAAGCAACCCCGTGCTAGCTACTGCAAAGAAAATTAACTATTCCACCAGACCACCAAAACCAGCCCACTGACACACCCAGTGTTTTTTTCTTTTTCCCCTTTCAATACCAGACATTTTTCTGTTTCACATCTAGGCAGGTGTATGAGGGGGTTACAGCAGTCCATAGTGGATGGACAGAGGTGATAAAACCATCCTGATGGCTGATAAGTGCATAACTTTGTGCTTAACCCATACTAGGAGAAAGCCCTGGTGTCTGCCAGAGGAAGCAGAAAGGTGAGGCACATGAGCAATACTGGCTGTTCTGGCACTGCCTGGAGCTGTGTGTGATTGTGAACAAGTTGCTTAACCTCTTGGAAACAGATTTGGTTTTGCAGTGATAACTATGTGCCTCCTGAGAGTGCCAGAAAGCTCAGCTCCCTTCTGGTCATGCTCTGGGACAAGAGCTGTAGAAGTTCAGATATTAGTCTAGGCCATTGGATCTTTGATGTGGTGAGAAGTGTTGCCCCACTGATGGCTCCCTGAGAAGGTTCCTGTACTGGGGACATGTTTGCTCATACTGTTCCAGCAGCCATTTCAAAGCAGGGGGGCAGAGACCTCTTGAGCAATCCTTCTAGTATTGTCTGCTCTTGTTACATCCTGGCTCCCTTTTCATTTGAGCTGCTTGCCAAAAGTCAGAACCTGTCCCATGTTCTTGCCCCCATGTCTGACATCATCTCAGATGTGAGGAAGCACAACATCAAAGCACTGCAAGCTGTTGCCCTTCTGAAGATCATTTCCTAGGGTTTAGCATGATGCTTGTTTGATCCTATTAGATAAAAATGAATTGTCAGATCCATTCTCTTCTAGGCTGCATTCAATATCTGGGGAAGTTTCAGTAGAATCCTTGCTGGCCACGGGTCAGGATGTGGTCTTTTTATCATCTTCCCTTGTGTTGCATTTTGCAGCTGGTGTTTAACACGCTCTCCGTCCAAGGGAACTTTGTGTACATCCGTGATGTGCTGCTTTGAGGAGACCACATGTCTTGACAGAGGTTCCTGTAGTTGTTGTCTCAATGGAGGAGCCTTTGCTGTCCACAGCAGAGTTGTTTGGCATTGTGACAAGGAAGTGACTGTCCCAAATGGTTTCTCTAGCTACTCGTGGGCCATTTTGGCCTGCTGCTTCAGTCCTGAAAGTCTGCTGGCAGCGTAGTTGTATTCTAGGTTATTCTGCAGATGGGATTCTTAGGGGAATAGGCAGAAAATATTTTAAAAAATTGAATAAGAAGTTTAGCTGTCCTCATGCTATTAAGAAAGCTTTTACTGTGTTTGTTTTTTTTTTTTTTAACTCTGCATTCTAGCAACCTTCAACCGCTCTGCTTTACGGAGAGCCTAGCTTGCAGGATTTGAGTCAGGTCCTGTAGGCTGGCACAGTCCTCTCACAGTGTGCATGGAGATCACTGCTTTTGTGGAGGCTGGAAACAAAATTAATGTCTTACCTGCTCTGTCTTTGATGTCTTTAGGAAGATCAGCAAAGCAAGAAGTTGTAGGGGGAGGCATGTACAGTTCTAAATGGCCTTAAAGGCAAGTTCCCTCAAAGTTGGATCATCCTGCCCACTTCTCCTTTGAACATGTGGGGCTTTTACTGTGAGGATGAGCAGAATCTGTGGATGGGTTCCATCTGGGCAGCTGAGTACTAATACAGTAATGGATTAGAATGCACATGCAGTATTTTCAAGAGCAGTAGATGTCCTTCCTACCCCTATTCTTCAAAACAACAGAACTAAAATCTACTCCTTCAGCTTTCATATCATCCTCCTGCTTATGGGTATCTGGTGCTGGAAGGAAAGCTTTCTCACCTTTCAGCTTCTGAGCATCCTGGTTGTATTGAGCAGTTGCAGCAAGATCCCTGTGTGTTTTCCTCCCTTTCTCCACTTGCCTTTGATACCCTTCCAGCTGCATTTGCTCTCCTTAGGAAGCCACAGCCTCATCTCTGACAATTTTGGTGTTACCCGCAGTGTCCTAATAGCAGTTTTGACCTTTCAATTAACTTCAGGATTGCCTCTTTCAGTAGACAAAATCTGAACAGATGCCAAAAGCCTCAGAACAGATTTGTGAGGTTGGCTGAAAGACCATGAAGATTAGGGACATATTTTCCCTTTTGTCAGGGAAATCAACAGCAAAAGGCCCCAACAGAAGAAGGAAACTTTCCCACTGACCACAAATAGGGGCTTAAATTGAATTTTCAAGCCTTTAAAAATAAATCGTCATTTTGTATTTAATTAATCAGGGTTTTGTGAATGTGGTAGTATGCTGAGGTCATGGGCAAAAAAAGCTTTTCCAGTAATTAGTGCAGGGTCCATGCTGTTCTGGCAAAAACAGCCATGACGTCAGTCTGAGGCTGGAACAAGAAACTGTACCACACAGTGAACTTGAAACACAAACCTTATTATTGAAGGGGCATGTCTGACAACTACAAGTTCTGGTTGTGTTGGACACATAGTATATTTTTCCTTTTAAAATTCCCAAAAGGTGTTTGGTTTGGTTTGCTGTTCTGAGTCAATGAAATTGCTGCCATGCCTACTTTCTCCGGTTTCCTTTCCATAAATCAATAATGAAACTACCAGACTTCCAACCCTCTTGTTTTGTAAATATGGAAAGTGGCCATTTCCGTGTTTTTATTTAGCAGAAGCAACTTAGTTTTTAGTTTTGTTGTGCGAACCCAAACGCAAGGGGCAGGTGCAGCAGTGAGCACACAGAGGGCATGCCCAGGCAGGTCGTGCTCTGGTAGCCATGTAAACCTTTGTTTTAGGTGAAATTTCAATGTTTTCAGTGCAAGCCAAGTATTGTGACAGCATTTGGAGTGTGTAGTTTTGCAGCACTCGAATTCTAGTTTCTGATGAGTTACTGGAGTCCTGAGGAGCTGCAAAAGCAAATTTTGTCCATATAACCTGGCTTTAGGTATGTTAGTAAAATCTTTTACTTAAATTACTTAAAACTCTTGAGATTGCTTGTTGCTGTATATAAATAGCCTGGGTGGCTTATAGTTCTTGGCTTATACGGTGACATAGAAGAATTATACGTCTTTTCTTTTAAAATCTGTAAGAAATACTTATCTCTGATCATACATATAAATTCCAAAGACAACATTATTTTAGAGTTGTGACCCTCAATAACTTGGTCTTATTTGATTCAATGCAAAGAGTGTGTGTGTCAAAGGAATTGCTCAGTTGTGTTTCCTCTGCCCACACCATTTTTCTTTTGTTTTTTACCATTTGTCTGAATTTTGTTTTGCAGGCCATGACTGCTGTGAGACAGTGAAGGTGGCACTTTGTGCCTCTAGAGAAGGTCACCCCATTCTGGTTGTGGCAGAGGAGAGTTTCCAGTTTGTCCAGGACGAAGCCTACGATGCCGCCCAGTTTCTGGCCACCTGTGCTGGCAACCAGCAGGCGCTGAATTTCACCCGGTTCCTGGACAGGTCAAGGCCACCTGCTGCAGACGTGGACTTCTTGGATGAGAAAGTGGCCTTGGCATTTCGACACCTGAAGCTGCCGGCAGAATGGAATGTGCTGGGAGCAGACCAGTCCCTGAGCGGTGAGGATTGTGGGGTACAGTGAGATTTGCAGGTTGGGAGAGAGGTGAAAAGCCTGGGAGAAAGGGTTCCCTGCCTTGGGAACCTGCCATGTACCTTCCAAAGGGTGTGGTGGTGGCCCCTATGCTCAGAGATGGGATGTGATGTCCATCCACATCCCATATCTTGCCCTTCAGCCTCCTTAAAATATGTAAGGTATATAAAACACACCTTACATATATATATGAAAAAGATATTATTTTATATAAAATATATGATAGAGATTATATATATTATTTATATATTATATATTATATAAAATACACATATATACATTTATATTATGTATAATATAGATATAATTGTAACTCGTGATTTCTCCTTCTCTTCTCTTATGAAATAGCACAAGCTGACAGTCAGTATTTTCACATATAGTCTGAAAATGTTTTTTTTTTTTCTGTGTGTAACAATGGTATGTGTATCAGCATAGTGCTGTATGCTGATAGAACTCTGTGTATAGAATATCTGATGCTCCTGGAAATATCCTTGTGCCAGAAATTTGGCGCTCGTAGTAAATGTTGGTTTTATAGCACAGGTGCAAAACGACTGTGACATGAAAAATACATGTGATTTTTCTTGGAGAACTTGAGGCTCTGGCCCTGAGGGTTTATATCACATCCCTGGTTGTACACAGGATGGGTTAACACTGCAGTTCCCCAAAATAAGCCTCAACAATTTTGCAGATAAAAGAAGAAAGGGTGGGAAAACTTGACCCTCAACCACCGCAGTGAAGGCTACTGAGAGCTTATAAATAAATCCCAAGGCTGGCCCAAAGTCTCTGGTGGGTGCTGAAGCAGAAGTGCTGAGGTGTTCAGAGTGCTGTGGTGTGTCTGTGTCCTTGGAGTTCTGCCTCTTTTGTCACAAGGGGGTAAAAGGAAACACACACGGGACCAGGAGACTAGTTCCAGTATGTACAAATCCTTTCTGTGAATTTCCAGGGTATTTTGGCAAACAGTTTCACTTCAGGAATATGACTGTGAGGCATCTGCAGTGGAACAAACATTGAATAGGGCTGGGATGTGCCTTGCTCAGTTCTGATCACTGCAACAGGGTGTTCCCCAGGAGATTTTTCTACTTTATTTTTCTCCAGCTTGCTGACTGCTTCTGTAAAGCTCAATACAAGGACAGACAATTCCCTTGTTACCAGACATTAAAATATTTGATCATACTTAATGAGTCATTGATAGAGATTCAGCAGCTGTCGTACATTTACAAGGAGACAACACTTCTTTTCCTCTGTGTAGAAGTGACTGAAGTTTCCTTCTGCATTTGAAAAGTGTGGTGATAATGCAGACATTTCTGGTTTAAGTGATATAAATATGATCACAGTGATCTTAACAAAAACTTTGAAACTCTGAATTGTTGCTGATTTTGCAGGAAGGCTGAGATGTGGGGTTTTTTTGACTTTGATTATTTTTTGGAAAACCAGCCCTTAGGGAAACCAGGCCATAGGATTTACATTGATTTGCTCAGTTTGCTTGTGTGTCTGGAAGTTGTGGTTATGCAGGACTCTGCATGTTAATAGACTTGTGGACATCAGCAGTGAGAAGGGGGAGCTCTGCAGTGCCAAATTCTGTAACTCTGAGTGTTTTGGCATCTTGTGGTGAGGTTTGTGTAGATAGAAGTGAATAAATATAATGTCACAAAGTGCAAATTTAATTCAAGAATAGTAGTGCTGTAAAATATGTTCCTTTTAGTTAGAGGCAGAGTTATCTGGTAGTTTTTTTTTGCAGGGGTATATTTACACATAGGGAATTTGGGGGAATTTTTGTGATTGTGACAGGTAGGATTTGCATGCAGAAGCATCCTTTTGGTCATGAAACTGTGGGATGGAAGAGATGTCCCTGGTTTATGATGGAGTGCTGGATTAGAAAAAACATCAGTGCTAAAATATAGCATCCTTATACTGGGGCTTGTGTGTTAATTTGTGTGTGGGAGAGAGAAAAGCACTGCAAAGATTGCACTGTGGGAGTGTTTGAACAATTAGGGACATTCTGGCCAATGCCTGCAGTGGGACACCCTGTCCTGTGCTGCTTCCCTACCTATGAACAGCTACTGCAATTCATGCTTCACATTTCCCTAAATGTCAGCACCAGATAACTTCAAATAACCTTCTCCAAGGAGAAAATACTATAGAAATGAGAACAAAAGGAAATGTCAGATCCCTTCTTGAAAGATGTTTAGCGCTGCCTCTGAGCTGGCACGTCTCTATGGGCTCTTGTGGGCTGGAAACAAAACACTGCTGTTCAGCAAAACCTCTGAAGGCAGGAGCAAGCCAGGAGCCCTGGCCAGCCCCCCGAGTGCCACAGCCTGATGGGGAACTGCTGCTCAGAGGAGGCTGCTGTTGTCAAACACACTGAAAGGTCAATTTTCAAAGGCCTGAAGTAGAAATCTAACTTTTGCAAAAGTTAGGAAGTAATGGCTTTCTGCGGGCAGAGGCTGGGTACAAGATCTACCACTGAGCACAGCTCCAGGCTGAATTTTGAGGAGGAGTGGCTTTCTGTGGAGGCTTCTCCTTGTTTTTGCCTGCAGCCAGCCCCGGCCAGGCTTTGAGCAGAGGGCAGGGAGTTCACTGCTGTAACCCCAGAGGGCAGAGAGGCTGCTGGAAATTTCATCGCCCACCTCAGTCTCCCTGAGGCTGTTGAACAGACAGAACTGGGGATGAGAACACCCAGGACAGCTGACACCAGAGGTTCTTGGGCTCCATTCTCTTGCTGGGACTGGCAGAGGGTACTCAGCATTTGGTGGGATGAACTGGGGGGCAGAAGAGAGCCTGGGACAGTGTGTTTGAGCACTCTGTTTGAGACACCGCTGTGCTCTTCACCAGGCATACACTGTCCCTCCATAGCAAGCAGTTCCTGGGCCCTGCTCTTAGTTATCTGTCTGTCTGTGTAAGCTCCAATGACATCCACAATTTCAGAATATCCATAATTAAGGATTAGTCTTGTTACTGTGGTATTCCAAACACAGCGTTTCTTTCAGGTGCCATATAATCATGTCTGTCTTAATAATTATAAGTGCACTGTAACCTTCTAAAGAACATAGTTGTTACTGTCAAAAGTGGGGCTATTTACTGTTCTCAGCGGCATTTAAAGACAGCTATTTAAATGGAACATATTGTTACACTTTATGTCTAGAAATCAAAATTTAATATGTATCCTGAGGATGTATGCAATGTAAATACAGGACTGTGATGTTCTATTTTAAATTACTGAGGAGAAAATAAGCTAACTAGAAAACCACAGCTGAATATTTTGAGGTATGAGTAATGATTATGGCTTGTTTATGTTGAAGTGGGGTAAAAAAATGGAGAAAAAAATTAAGGAGGATCTGAGGCTCAGGTATGAAAAGCTTAGAGAGCTTGATTATATCACTAGTAAACAGATAACTTTCAAAATAACTTGGAAGTAATATTCTGACAAAACCTTTGAGGAAACACTCTTTCCATTTTGCTTATTAAAAGTGAGTGGTGAAACCCGGAGCTGTGGTTGATTTTTGGTTGTGTGAGCTTTCTGAGGTGATGCTTCAGGAGCTGGTTGATGTTGGCAGAGGGTTGCTGTGATCACCATGATATGGAGCAATTCCCCTGGGAGTGTAAGGACTGCTGTGAGATAGCGAGCCAGGTTTTCAAGGAGATAACCAGGAGACCATCAGATTAGATAGAACACTTAACTGATTGCAGTTACTGATGTGTTGAATATGTAGAGCTTCCCAGAAGTGCTCTGGGATAAATGTGGTTCTTTGAAAAGAAGTGTTTGGGAAATTAAACTCCATGACCTCACCAGGTGGAGGGTGGGTATAGAGGGAGACTCTCTGCACTGGTTTGAAATAGTCTGAATGTATTAGGATTATGGGTTTAATAGCTTCATGTACAAAACCAGTAGGATTTCAATGTACGGGACAACGTGGGCGTCACCAGAACTACAGATCATGAATTGGGGTTTTTTTTTGCATTAAAGGAGAATGTCTGAAGGGAGAAAGTCACCCAAAAATCCATCTTATTTTGAACAAAATATCCTAAAAAACCTTTTAAAAACTTTCAGAATTTGCCTTTCAGAAAACCTTTCAAACTTTCAGACTACTACTTAGTCTTTTTTCCCATAGGAGGATGCTAAAGTTATGCTACTGATGATGATGTATTTCAGACATGAAGCTTTAATCCGTTCATCTGCTGCACTCTTGTTATAGTTTCTCTTGGAACCCTTTCAATGTAATAGTTACAGGTGTTCTTTTGGTTGGGTTTCATATCCTTTCCAGTCTGCTGCTCAGCTTCTGTGCTCTCTGATAAAGGATGGTATGGTATAAATCAACATGATCTGTTCAGCGCCAACAGCACAAAGTGCTCTGTTCAGCAGCAGCCCTTGATAAGATGTAAAGAGTCTTTTCCATACCTAAATTTAGTGCCCTCTGCAGTGGAAAATGTGAAACAGAAAGCAATTCTTGTTCAGACAGCATCAGAAATGTGCTGCTCAAGACTGAGATGTACCATTTATCTGTGGCCGAGAAATTGCCAGCATGGGAATGTTTCTTTTTCCTTTGATATTAGTGGGAATGGGGACATGGAGATCTTTTGGTGCACTTTGAAAAATTTCTTGTTTATTGGATTAAGAAAGGAATTACCCACACATCTTTCTATTAACTGAGCTCATAACTCCAAACACAATATCTTTGCCTTGACTCTTCTGCAGGGCAGTTTTCTGCTGGAGCCTTCCCCTAGGACCTCAGCGTGAGGTGGCAGCTTGGTTCTGGGATTCTGTACCCTTGCTTCTCTAGGATTGATCTGAGCAGTGAGAACAGAAAGCAAGATTTTGAGGCCAGATGTGATGGTAGATTTCCAAACTGATGAGTGTGCATGAGTTTGGGTGAGAACCAAGTAAAGGTCATGAGCACAGGAAGACAAAGCAATGCTACCCCATTCCGTGGCCGGCTCATGAGATGTCTCAGGGCATGGAGGATAAACTAAGCATTAGGTGTAGGTTATCTATCTGGAAAGTTGTTTTTAAAAAGGAACAGTAGTTTTTGGGTTTTCTTGTTATTTAATCAGGTTTAAAATTAGTTTTTACTTAGCGTTCTTGAGCATGTCATACCCAAAGTTGGGGTTTTTTTCCCCTTCAATGCTTATTTATTTTGTGCTAATAGCACCTTAAACCTTAATCTTTTACTATTAGCAAAGTACATATGACAGTCTTCTATGGAAATTTAGTCCTCAGTTGTGCAGATAAACTGTCTGTTCATGTAACACAGCAGAAAACAATTACACTAAAATAATATATTCAAAGTCTTGTGTTTTGCCAGCTGGACTAGAGTACCCTGCCATTATGGGGCAATAATCATATGTTTCAACTCTTGCCTATTACTAGGAAACGAGAAAGGAACAAAACAATCTTGGCCTTTTCAGTATCGTGTGTCTTGTATTTCCACAATTTCCTAATTACCAGAAGCTTCTTGTTGGCATTCAAATGACAGCCATTTTAAGACAAGGAGCTCTTGCTTGGTATGTGGTTGGAGAAGGGACTCTGGCCTTCCATGTTCAAGCTTTTGATATTCTTTCATGTGTGGGACATTTTGCACCATGACAAGATCATAAAATCATTGCCTGGATTTCCAACATTTTGTGTGACAAGCTTCATCCCTTCAAAGGTAGGAGGTCTGAAAAGATCTGTCTTCCCCCTCTCCATCCAGCAAAATGTCCATACTTGATGCAGGCCAGCTCTTGTCTAGTTTTGAGCAACACCAGACACCAACAGATGTATTTTCATTATATATTAGTAGTTAATCCAGCCCACAGATGGCACATGCCTTTTTAACTGTCACCATGCAAGTTTTGCACACTCCAGAACCTTCCAAAGCCATTGCCTGGGGCCCCTGCAGTTGTTGGATGTACAGCACTTTGTCTCTTCGCTGCCATCATCTGTGCCCATCTGTTAGGGTGGCCTCCTGCCAGGTTCTGTGTCAGGCAGAGCCTTCCAAAAGTGGATGGTGAGGCTGTGTGTTTAATGTGCTCTGGTGGCAACACGCCACCTCCTCTAGTACAGATCCTGTGTGCGCACTGTCACCGCCCAAAGGCATCAGGGCAGCACCACGTTCACCTCGGCTGTTTGCAGACACCTCCAGCCACACTCTGGAACTGCCCTGTCCACTGATTCAGTGACAGAGGAGATTGTTTCAATAGAACAGGAAAGATTTCTCAGATGGTGCAGTCATATCAGCACATTGGGACAACTGGGGAGGTATTGTGACAACTGAGAGGGGCAATTTCATCTTTGGCCATATGAGACAGGGAGAAGCATTCATTTGGCTCAGGGACAAGAGCAATATCTGCCTGCATCTTTTGCAGAACTTGCAGTTGGCTTGTTTATTTAGTGGTGAACCATGAGCTGGTGAGCAGAAGATGCTTCTCCCTATTGGAAATGCTCTCAGCTGCAGGAGGAGGAAACATTTTGGTCCAGGGATCTGTGCTTATACTTTGCAGGTCTGCACTGCTCAGCTCTGGGGCAAGGCTGTCCATTCAAGTTAGGAAGATGATTTTCCCTTTCAGCAAAGCAGCCATAACAGGAGATCCCATGTGAGAACAGAACGTGGTCAGACCAGTGCAACACTTTCTTTATTTGGATGGCAGTTGTTTGCTCTCACAGAAGTGCTTTTGTGCCTCCTGCATCTCTATAGGAAGAATTACACCACAGTAATTATGTTGGCTCTGCCAGTCAGTGTACAGGTAGTGTGGGAGCTTTGTGCATGTACAAGTTCTTTGAGTAAAACTTTGGGCATTTGCTTTCACTCTGGAATCCAAAGTCATACCTGTATCTACATTTTGCAGCCTCATCAGTACCCTTTCCTCTGTGTCTGTCTATATGCTGTGGTTTTTTTTTCATTTTTCTTTAAATCCAGGGCTGCAACCATTGATTAACCTCCATGTTGTCCTATTTCTAAATCATTACTCTCTGTAACATTTAATACTCAAATCCTTCTCATTACTTAGCAAAGACTGAGAATTTGTCTCTGGGAGAGCTCAGCCATTCCCTTTCCTCTGATCAGCTGGAACCTCCATTCAGACACACTCATGTATTCAGGGCAGCTCGGTTTTGCTTTACGGTAATCAAGAGGAGTTTAGGGGGAAGACTTGGTTTGTAGCCCAGAGACCTAATTTGGAGTCATTCAGAAGAGAAATGGTGCCAGAAAGTCTTTGGTTCTTGCATACAGATTAGTTCTTCAGAATTGGATCCAAAAAGTTGTGAAAAATTGTGTGTGAGGCTGTGGTGAACTGCCTGGTTTTTGCTTTGTTTTGTTTTTCACCAAAGGTCTTAATGATGTCCCTAAAGTAAATAAATAAGCAGGAAAAACAGCAGCACTTTGAAGAAGTGACTTCTCTTGGGGCACACTTCTTCAAGAAAAAAATACAAAATTAAATCCTAAAAGCATTATGTGCATGCATTTTAAAACCTGTTGTATAGATTTGGCTGGAACCCAAATTAATAACCCAATAAATCATTCCTGTGATATTAAAGGGTTTTTACCAAGCATGCTCATTGGCATGGCTTTCTGAGACCTAGTTGGGGCTTTTTTGTTGCTGCTGTCAGTCAATACTGAAATCCTTTGTTAATTAAAAGAACAAATTTTTATTTCTTGCAGTTTTTTTAACCCAAATTTTTTTGCCTTTCATACAGAAATAACAAGCTTTGATCTGCAAATGCTGGATTTCAGCAGTGCATCTGGAGCTCATTTTGTTATAGCTTTTCAGAGCATCATTCTAGGGCTGCAGCTTTTGGAGTAGGGGGATATTTTTCTGAGATGAAAGCTCAGGCTCTAGAGTGACTTTTACCAAATTAGAAGGTCACAGTTATTAAATACAAAATGCAGCAGTGGAGATTGGTAGTTTATAAATGCTGCTACTCAGAATGACAGAGCTACTGTACTAAGCTGAGAAAAGCTGGTCTGAGGCATAATCAAACCAGGAAAGAAAACCCTTGCTTCTTTTTTTCTTTTTTTCTTTTTTTCTTTTTTTCTTTTTTTCTTTTTTTCTTTTTTTTTTTTTTTTGGGTCTGTATGAGTTTTTAAACAGTTCTTTTTTATAACTCCTTTGGATATGTGCATCAAATGTAATTGTGTTTTTTTTTTTTTTTTTTGTTCTTCATGCCTTGGGATCAATCAGCATCTTGTTAGATAACAAAAGTTGTCCATCCCTAAAACCTGGTCCTGGTTGTGTGAGGAGGTTTGGACATCCAGGAAAACCCACCTGACCACACTTCTGTTTGGGTGTGCTGGAGCTTGGTGGTGGCTGTGGCTGTTCAGGAAATGGAAATGGTGGGGTTTTCACATTGACTTCTGTGGTCAATCTCAGCATGAGAGGTCCTGAGCACTTGCAGCCCACTGAACCGTGTCCCTCACTTTACAACTGGTGTCTCCTGCATATTGGCGACCAGGCTGTTTTTCCAGGTGCTCTGCAGGTTCCTTTGGGCTCTCAGCTCCATGCCAGCCGCCGTGTGGTGGAGCTGGGATGTGGGGATATAACATTTCCCCTAGCCCACAAGCCTACACATTCCCATTTCTTTCTTTTCCTCCCTTCCCAGAGAACATCCCTCGGGAGACACTGATGCATTTTGCGGTGAGGCTGGGTCTGCTGCGGCTGACGTGGTTTCTGCTCCAGCAGCCTGGTGGAAGAGGAGCTCTCAGCATCCACAACAACGAAGGGGCAACGCCTGTCAGCTTGGCCTTGGAGAGGGGCTACCAGAAGCTGCACCAGCTTTTGACAGAGTAAGGATGATTTGGTGGTTCCTCTGCTGGTTTTCCATTCTCTACCATGCTTGGCTTTGCTGTACATTATCACTCAATGGTGTCTGAGTGCTATATTCCATCCTTAAAGACAGTTTTGGTATAATTTTGCTTTTACTGTTCTTCTAGCAGCAGTGGGGACAGTCCTGAGGGTTTAGGGGAAATGCAATAAATTTCGGGGAGGGGGGTGGTTTTCTTGTTGCTCAATATTCTGCTTCCAGCTGTCTTGCAAAGTCCAAAGTGAGTCACTGTAATATTGACTAATTAATACAAATCTTATGCAAACACAAATGAAAAAGCTTTTCTTCAAGCAAGCACAGCTGCCCAAAAGAGGGGAGCTAACAGGCATTGTGGTGGTAGTGGACTGTTGTGTTCTTACTTTTTAGAGAGGGAGTTTTTTAGTTAAATGAAATAGTGATCATTATATTGAAATAAGCATCTTGAGATGAATAGGCATTTTACTGGTGTAGGTTAAAAAAAATAAGGTAAGAATTAATGCAAATATTTAAAGGAAAAGAGAATATTTAACAGAAACAGGTCTGTTGTAAATGGTCTTGAGAAAATGCCAGGTCTTACAACACATAGCAAGTAACTAGTGGCATGAGCATTTTTTGCACTGCTTTACAAGGAATCCTTTGGAAGATGGCAAGTTAGTTTTGAGGAGTAAATGTTTGGAGATATAGCTTTAATAGCTGAGGCTAATAAAGACAAAGGGCTTAAAAAAATCTCAAGAGTGTTGTTTGTATAGGAGAAAAGATTTAGTCTCTGTGTGTGTTATTCTGATGCCTGGTTCTCTTAAGCTTTGTTATAAACTTTGTCTTTCTGAATTGATTTCTCAGATACTCAGAGTTTATATTGAATGACCCAATGTCATGCTTAGGAGTCTGTTGTGTTGTCCACATTATCACGCAATGTTCCCTGTTAAAGACTGTAAATTATTCTGCTTTCTGTAGTTGTTGGGTGCAGTGTTTTGGGGCAGAAAATATGATCTGTATTGCTGGATTGATTGCTTTTAAGTTTTATCCTTAAATTCAGGCAGCCACTTAGAGAAGGAGAAAGTTCAGGGTGGGATGGGACCTATACCCAAGTACCTTCTCCTGCCACCCTTGCTGGCATCAATACAGTGAGGATGACAGTGTTACATTATTCTCCATCAAGGTCAGTCATACTGTGAAAACACAACTATCTTGCAGGCTCTACTGTAAAAATGGGATGTGCAAATTCATCCTGTAACTGCAGCAAGGTTCTCCAAGGTGAGGCTAACCACATTAACAGGCTTTACATACTGTCAGGAAGCTTAAGCTGGCCAAAACTTGATCGTAGACCTCACAGCAAATACTGCAACCCTAATGCGAGTAGAGCTGGTAATTTAAATAAAAATGGGAAGTAAACAAAACTATTATAACAGCTATTCATGTGTTTGGTGAAGTTTTTCACAACTGGCTCCAGTTTTGGAATAGCAGTTCTCAGTGGAATGAAAAGGGGACTGGGATTCCATGACATTGTCCTGTGTCATTGGCTTTAAGGAATGCTGCTGGCCCAATCCATGGAATTTCTCTGATGACCTTTGCAGTTTGTCTTTGAAAATAAGACACAAGCAACTGCAGACCATCAAGGTCCCAATTCCTGTTCTTCTTGGTATATCCTTAAACTGTTCTTTGTGATTTGTTTTCCTCTTGGACTGCTGTGTGGAAATACAATGTATGAACATCTGACAGCCATACCACAAGTCCCATGATTTTGAGAATTCTTCTCTTCCTACGAAGCCCTACAAACAGAAATCCACAGACACTGGAAAACCTGGTGCCCTTTCTCAGTGGGTGGAATGGTGGTGGAGCATCATGATATGACCTTGGGACTGACAGGAGCAGTGACATGGGGGTGACCATAGAACTTCCACATGGGAGGGTGATGGTGAAAAAATGGGCACACCCTGATTCCCCAGCAGTGTATTTTTTTATTATGCTGTGCACTTTCTGCAATAAGATAGGATCAAGACTTGAAAATCCCTATTGAGAGGAGAAATACTGAGCTTCAAAACACAGAAAATTCCATGAGGAGAGCGAGTGTCATCTATGTGCTGTCAAAACACAAAGGACACTGTACAACCTCCTTTCTGCACTCTGCCTGTGCTCACACTGTATAATCCATGCACACAAATTTGGCACACAGCTCGTCCCACTCAGCAAAACACAGAGCAGCAATGCATGTTAGTGAGGGCCCCTACAAAGGAGTCATTATTTTTACAAGTAATTAAACTGCACTGTGCCAAATAAATTAATGCACTGTGTTTTGTGATGCATTATCCTTGGGGGGAATTTATTGTTGTCTTGCTTGCTAATTTGCAGGACCCTCCATTTTACAATGATTCTCCCAGCCAGCATTGGGAAGGGGTGAAATTTTGCCATAATTAGGATACAATCATTAAAGAACAGACATAAAACCTTCTCCGTTGTTGTTTTGCCTTGGTTTGCCTGCAAAGTAGCTTGATTCAGCTGCAGTGTAAATATTTTTCTCAAAAACTAATTTCACTGGTGACATTTTGAATTCCTGTTTATCTGATGAACTTTCCCTTCTCAGCTTTTGCAGTATTTCATGTTAAAAAAAAAAAAAAGAAAAAAAAAAGATGCTTTGTATGTAAGCTTTCCATTCCTGGAAGTATTCTGCTCTGTGGTGTGCACTGGCTATTCATCCTTGGACAGGAAAGGTGCATGGGCTGGTTGTTTTGGGACCCAAACAAGGAGCTGTCACAGAGCCCTTGTAGGTCACTAGGGATCAAGAGTCAATAGCAGCGTTCATTAATAAATATTCATATAAGCAAATAAATATTCATTATCAATAAACATCCGTCAGTTGTGTATCATTCCTGAGGGGACTTGTTTTATCTCCAAGCTGAAAACTGTGCAGTAAACAGTGTCCTGCAGTGCAAATGGAATAGGATGGTGCAGAAGTGCAGTAGTTTTATAGGGGTAAAATATAGATAAAGATTTATCTGTAAAGATAACATTGCAAATTGCAAAGTTTGGAAAGCCTTTGAGTTTCAACTAATTCCAGAGTGAATGGTCTGTGGTTGGAGCCTGTTTCTCGCCAGTGTTGGAGCTGGGTGATTCTGACGGCAGGGTGCTGGTTCTGGAGAGGCAGCACAGTCATTAAACAGGCTGGTGGAACTCCCTGAGTAACTGGAGAGCTGCAGAGTGCAGCAGTTGGTGTTTCCCAGTGCAGTCAGGGCAGTAACACAATCCCCTGCCAGCTCCATGTTCTGCAGGGCTCTTACAGCAGTGGGGAAAATGGCTTCAAGGCACCGGGAGCGTGCGGGATTGCAGAGAGGTTGGAAGTGCTCTTTGTAAAACATAATACAAACACTGATCTGGTTGCTGATTTTATTTCTGTCCAGTAACACTTCTTTCCCCAGCAAAGCCAAATGCTTGTAGTTTCTTCACAGCTGAAAGTGATTTATGTCCTCTGAAAAAGGGAAGCAAGGGAAAAATAAAGCCTGTTTAAAAAAAAAATTAAAATTGCATTTTTCTAATCCCTGCAAAGAGTTGCAACAGTCTCTGAGGTTTTTACTGTAAACTTTTTTTACTTTTGCTGGTTTCTCTGCCTTTTGCTTTAAAGTGTTTCTGCACAGCTCTGGGATTGCTCTTCCTTTCAGATTTCCTGGTAACAGTCAGGAGTCTCAATCTGTGAAACTGTAAAT
This sequence comes from Fringilla coelebs, assembly GCF_963513975.1. Lineage (NCBI taxonomy): Eukaryota > Metazoa > Chordata > Aves > Passeriformes > Fringillidae > Fringilla > Fringilla coelebs. The sequence goes on along the minus strand of NC_140038.1, from coordinate 15,888,958 downwards.
TAGTACAAGTCTGTATTTCCAAAGTTAAAATGATTTAATTAACACACATGAGGAATAACTCACTGGTAGCAGAAGGGTTTTGTGAATGTTTTTCAATCCATGATTATCACTTGCTATTGTTCTGATTTTACGTAAGTAATTGGTGAAGTCTGGGCTGTAATCTCCATGGTGCCTCTCAAATAAGGATGCTTTTTCAGTGACTTTACTTTTATAGCTAAATATGCTTTTCTGCTTTTCTGAGCCAGAGCTGCAAGAGGATTTGCCTTGTTCGTCTTTTTTTTTTTTTTTTCACCCCAATTTAGCAGGGTCTTTAAGCAAGGGTTTAATTTCAGAAATACCCAGTTTATATTCAGTACAGTGTTTAGGCATGATCTTAAAATCAGTCACATGGTATAAATATGTTTTATTTCTGGGTAAGCAGATATCAGAGGCTGTAAGGTTTATTGAATTAATGCTGATGTTTCTCCATCTGTTCTTCCACTCCAAACCAAGCAACAAATCCATTTGATTGCTATTTGGGGAGCTGGGTTTTGAGATATGGCTTGCTGTGGTGTGGCAGGAGAACAGTTGACTTTGTATCTACAAGTGATGGCACAAGATTAGTGTGTTAAGAGGGATTCAAAAATATTAGGAGGGCACTGGAAGAGGACTCAGATAGGGGTGTGTTGAGGAGATGCTGTTTAGCTACAGACAGTAATCTGTGTGGGAGGGCCAGTGGTCTACAGGGTCTCATTTTGTGCCTGTAGGATCTTCAGTTGAAACACCATCATTTAATACCTTTAACATCACAATTAGAAAGATGTTGAGGTGCTGTGGGTTTTTTCTGGCCACAGCAGAGGAGCAGACTGGGAGTGGGAGGATGTGGCAACCAGGTGTAAACGTGGTGGAGCAGGAAGAGTTTGTGTTTCTCTCTTCCACCTACTCACCCCACAGCAGGCTCCAACTTTTACTGACTTCCTTGTGTGTTCCCACATCCCTATGAAGACTTTTCATTCTTTGGCTCCCTCCTCTCCTTTGTTTTGTATGTAACCACCTCTGAATACAGAAGAGAGAGGAGGCTTAGTCCATGTAATAGAAACAGCTTTTTAATGTTTCTGTATTCCCACTTGGAAATTGTAGTCCTGGGAGATCATGGAAACAGACCTGTGAGCATGAGAAAGAAGAGATTTAGAAGGGATTTGAGAATATTTACCAAGATATAAGAAGAAATTATTTTCTTTCCCCCAGCAGTTCTGATCTGGAAGTGTTCCCAAAAATTATAGGGGCCATAAGTGTTGGACAGCCTTGTATGGTTGGTAAGTCATTATGAGAGACCAACTCTGTTTCAGGATAAATTTAGAAAATGCAGATAAGTGGTTTCCCAGAACTGCTGGGTTTTTGGCCTCAGGCATGGGCTAGCTGGATACCCAGTTAGGATGCTCATATTTAGTCTCTGGAGCAGTGACATTCATGGTCAGGGTTCGAGTTTGAACAGATGATTGTAGAAGAAGTCTTTGTAATCTGCTGTGTCAGAGGCAGCCAAAGGCATGGCTTCTTCTCAGGGGTCTGTTGCAGAGCCAGTGATCATGCTTGCTTGCAGCATTTGGAGATGTTTTGCAGAGACAACTCTTCTTCCATATCACTTGTCCTGATCTAAGGTGCTGTTTTTAGCTGTAAACACTGCTTGGTGAAGTATTCTCTATTATGGTGCTTTTTAAATTTAAAATGCAACAAATGGCATCTGTTTTCACTCTTGAGTGTGTTTCATAGATTCACTTTAAATTCCCTTTGTTACTGATGAGTCTCCAGGTGGACATTGTGTTCTGTGTTGGACCTACAGCTCCACATCCTGAGCAGGGCATCCTTCTTGTTAAATAATGCTCTGAAAATAAAAAAAAATGGAAAATGCATTTAATAACAGTTACTCTTATGGAATGCAGATTGTACTTTTTGGCAGATATAGCTGATAGGAGTTGGTAGACGTATTTTTATACTTTTTTAATGTATAATTAACATTGGGGTCTAAGAAATGCTTGGGTTTAGAAGTACAGACTCGTTGTGTTTGGAAATACTGGACCTGTTCCCTTAGCATATGTGCATCTGCAAACAACTGTTAAAGGACCAAGCCAGCTTTTCTCTCTATGATTTGCTGCTGTATAATGTGTTGATCAATGAGAAGTTAGCCTTACTTATTTTGAATTGAGTTATTAAATATTTAATCTGATATTGAAGGGTAGGTTATGCAATCCTGAATTCAGTTTGGTGTCAGAACCCACAACTGCAGTTCATGTTTGCTCAAGGCACAGTAAGGGGTTGGTTGTTATTTCTACATCAGGTGAACTTTAACTCTTCCTGTCAACATCAAAACAATTTAAATTAGCAAGAATTATGTAGGTTTTTCTTATATGAGAAACATACTTTTTTCTACTTTCCTGGGGCATTTGGAACGCTTGGAAACACCTGAGGTATGAATTCTGTGTTTATTAAATATCTTTCAAATTTGAAAATGTTTGATTTATTGTAACCCATTCTAGCACATGCTGGTTGCATATGTTTTCTGGGTCTCATGTACAATGCATATGGATGGTTATAAAAACAAGGAGGAGCAAGAAAGGGTTTGTCTGCATTGGTGTTTTGTATATCACCGAAGGTTGTGGTTGCAAAGTTGGTCATACAGATACAAAGCCTCCATTACCCCAACACTTCTGCAAATAACACTGAAGTTCTGTTTGGTCAGATTTCTAAGATTGGTTTAAATGCTGGTGACTGCATTGAGTATGGGTGCTGGGTTTTTCCAGGTGGGATTGTTGGCTTGATGTGAATGGCCTGTGCTGTGGGCATGTTGCAAAATCACCACCAATCCTACCCCTGTACCCTTGTTTATCCCAGATCACAGTCTGTCTGATCTGGTATTTTCACTGTGATACCATAATAATAGCAATAAAAAGAATGTAAGATTAGAATTCAATTTAATTACGTTTTTATTTACCTTACAGATAAGAGCATCTAAATTATGGCCTTTTCCTAGCTTTTCATGCAGCCATAGTGATACAGGCTTTGTTTAAATTTTTTTAAACAAATTTTTCCTTTTTTTTCGTGTTTTCTTTGTCTTGTGGATCTAGAGACTGATGCTTTCAGAATAAACCCACAGCTGTTGTCAAGCTTGCAGTAAGGTCCTAAGAGAGGGCCATGGTACTGAGCTTGTTTTGTTTCAGCTCAGAAATCTGGATGGGATATCCCCAGGAAATAACACCTTGAGTTCCCACACTGCCTTCCTCACCCCTTTGTGAAACTGTGGGATAGATCTCCCTAACCTGAAGTTTGGCTTAACTCACTGAAACTTTTTCATTCATCTTCTGATCTCTTCCTCCCTCCTCTTTCTCTCCCTTGCAGTTCAAACCTTGTCTCTTGGTAGTGGAAAACACGCCTGCTGCAAGCACCAGCGCCTTGAATTTCAGGCCATGTTACTGAGCAGTTTCTGCAGCTTTTGAGGCCAGGCAGAGCTTTTGATCACTTGGTTGTTTATTGTTTTTTGGGGCTTTTTATTTTTGTTCTCCTTTTCTCTCTTATCTTCTCGTCTTAAAAATCTCGCGCCCATATCTGCCGGAAGCCAGGAGCCCTGCGGTGTGGGCTTTCCTTTCCTTTTCCTGCCAGATCAGGAGAGATTCAGTGCATGAGTACAGTGAAGGCTGCTTTGAAAAGGCACCAGTCTGCTTGGGCTGTGCTGCGAGGTTTAAATAAAAACCACTTTCTATTTACTGTCCCATCCCAGCTTGGATTGGGCTTGGAGCAACCTGGTCTAGCGGAAGGTGTCCCTGCCCATGTTGGGATGATCCTTAAGGTCCCTTCCCACCCAAACCATTCTGTGATTCTGTCATCTGTCATCTTGTCTTACATGCCAGATGGGCAGGAGGTGATCCTGTAGTTTCAGCCATCTAATCAGCTCCCAGATGGAGCAGGACATGGCCTGAGAGTATTTTGAAGTATTTTTGGTTCCCCTCTCTCTCTGTTTGAAGTTGTCATCCTTCTCTAAGCCACCTTTCTTCAGATGAAGGGTGGGCTGGTAAGTCTGTTCTTCATTTCAACCAAAAATTTCCCTTCTGGATTTGCCTTCGTGGCACAGAAGGCTGACCAGAGCTGGAGGATTTCTTCCAGGCTTTTTCAGTGGCCCATGGCATGGTTATGCAGAGGGGAGAGCTAGTGAACATTATCAGCCTTCTCAGGCAGTCCTTGCTTTTTTAACCAAGATACTTTCTTCTGTGAAAGTTGAGCTCAGAAATGTTTCTTACAAAATGTTCAGTTCACTGGTATCTGTTACGTATTTTGATGGGAAACTGTTGAAAAGGGAAGATGAGAAAGATTTGGCCCAGGATGGTTAAATCTCATAAGAAGACAGATTTCCGTTGTTTCTGGCAAAGCACAGCAAACTGGATTTTTGTGCTGAACAAAAGCAGATTTTCAAACTTCTTGAAGCCTGGAGTTTGTATACCTATTTTGGCTAATAAATCTTCAGTAAGTATTTGCATATCTGTTTTTATCTCCTAGTAGAGCAGCTGGGAAATGCAAGCCTACAACCACTACAAAAATTCCAAGTCTGGACAAAATAAGCATCTTTCACAGCCAGGAAGTACAAAATGAGTAACAGCAAAGCTTTTTTCCTGGAAGAAAGTGTGTTTTTATCATCTCTCAGTAAAACCCAGGACTTGCAGTGAGACATGCAGGAAAGGCATGAACAGTGAAGCTCAGTGTATGAGGGCAAATGAGCAGGAGTGTCTTCTCAAATGGCCTTGGAAGAGATTGCCTGAACAACAGGAACAGTGGTGGGAAAATGAGTTAATGCTTGTGAATCCTCATTTGTCCTCTCTGCTTCAGACCATTAGTGCTGGGATGGAGCAGAGTATGAAAGGCATGGTTTGAAGGAGGCAGTAGATTGAACCATTCTCTATCTCACAGTTTAATTTTGTGTAACAAAGGTAACAGCTATTAAAAATGAGAGCTTGGAGTTTGTACTTGGCTGAATGTGAGAAACTTCTTGCTTTCTCAAAAGGTTCAAAACTTTTCATAACGTGTAACACAGACTGGCAGCTTGAATTTGAAAAGAAACTGCTGTCTTTGTGAGCAAAAGTGACTGTTTGATCCATCTGGGCCATGTGAAGGTTGCAGATTGCTGGAGGGGCGGACACACGTGCGGTGTTGCAGGGGACTCTGCCTGTCATCTTGCTCCAGATTGAGCCTTTTGAAGTTGCTGAGGGCCCTTTGAGGCTCAACAGGTCATGCAGGCAGCTTTGTGGGTGCTGATTGGGAGATGCCTGTGAGGGTCCTTGAAGCTGGTGAGAAAGTAGAGCAAATTCATCGTGTGCTGTTCTTTAATCTGTTGTTCCCGTGAGTGGGTGACTGTGGGCTTTGTGCTCACTGCCTTGTTGTACTCTGAGAATGGTACAGTGGTTTCTCATACATGACAGCTGAAGAGAAAAACACTCCAGACAGAAATGTCTGTGTTTTCTTGATAAAGGAAGGTCATTTCTTTAGTTACTTGTAATGGCTCAGTTGACTTCAGTGCCTCTGTGGACTTAGACCAATCACCACCAGAAACTGGCTCCTTCCTTGTGTTTCTCTGTGGAAATACTGATTCTGCTGAAATCAAGTGTAATTCTGCTGAAGTCAAGTCATGACTGAGATAAGTGGTAGAGAATGGTGAAAGCCATAGTAATCCTTTGTCTGAATTTCCTTGCAGATTTAACCCAAGATGAGTCACAGAAGGGGGTGGGTGACTGTGCTGGAGCAGAGCAGGGGCAGCCATTGCCACCACCATTGCCTGCACAGGTTTCTCTGCCTCTGATGAACCTTTTTACCGTTTCCCCACCCTGCTCTGCCCATTCCTGTTGCTGATCATGGTGTTTGCTCGTTATGACTTTGCTTTCTAGATTGCTTGGCTTCCCAGAGAGATAGCCCTGTGGTTTGCTGGGGGGCCCTTGCCCATAAGAAAGGTTTGCAGATTTTAAATCAATACCAATCAGCAAAGATTCTGAAAACTATGTGCAGTTTTACCTGGTTGATGGCATGCATTTGTGTTTATGTACCTTCTTAAATTCCCAATTATTTAATAAGAATCACGTCTCTGCCTCTTCCAAGGAAGTTTTTACCTGAACAGGAAAGGGAGATCTGAAAATTGTTAGTCTCTGCAAAGGGAGGGGACATCACACAGTCACTGAGTAGTTTGGTTTGAAAGGGACCTTTAAACATCATCTGGTCCAATCCCCAGCCCAGCTTGTAGGTGGGACTGGGTGTCAGTAGATGTGTCCCTGGTAGAAGAAAGACAGGGAAAATCCCATTTCTTGCACCCCTGAGCCGGTCAGTGTCATCTCCTTGCCTGTGTAACATTCCTGGGGTTTGGCTCCATGTCTCTCCTGGTGGATGCAGGGCTTGGTAGGGTGGTGCACAAACTGCTCTGTCTGGGATGATCAAAACAGATGTTGGGTTTCCTGAATCAGTTCTGATTCAAAATGAAATTTGTGAACCTGAAGGTGGTGAACACCTCAGTCTTTTCTTACTGCCTCAGTGGGCCAGTGTAGCTGCCCTGCAGTTTGGTGAGATCTGAGGAATTACTGCTTTGAGTGGTACAAAATCAGGGTTTGATGTTCAAAAAAAGAGGACTGAATAGAAATTTCTATTGACTTCATTTACCGACTAAGTTATTTTTCATTCTGATCTACAGCATCTTTTTTCCTTTCTTTCCTTTGGATTGGTAAAAAGAAAACCTGTGATAGTGCTGCAGAAAAACAGCTGTCTGACAACACTGAGAAGATCTTGCACAGAGGCAGTTTCACTGAGCAGGTTCAGTTCATTTCAGGAGTGAAAACATTGCTGCAATTTGATGGCTGTTGGGTGTTTGTGAGCAGTGTGCTGGCTTTGGTGTAGAAGTTGAACCATCATCGTTTTCATTCCTTCCAACTTACCTCTTTGCTGTTCTGCCTTTCAGGTCTCTGCTGTTCTGTGACAGCTGCTTTGGTGATCTTCACCTGTGATAAATCTGATTTAAAATGCAGTTGTTGTGCCCTTAGCTGCTAGTCTGTCACAGTCTGGGGGAAAAACCACAGACATCTACCTGAGAAGGACCTTGTGAAATAAAGCTTGTGGCTGGCATTAGCGCTAAATCACATTAATGTTCAAGACTGAGGAGTGTGCGTGTGTATCTGTCTGTCTGATGCCACTCTGCTCAGTCCCATGATTAGATGCTGTCCAGAGTGAAGGAGAGCCTGTGTGCCTTGCCCTGCAGGATCCCTGCTTGCCTGCCCCCTAACCCTCCCTTGTTTTGCAGGGAGGGAGGCAGGGAGCCAGACTCGTGGAGCACCCTGTCTCACACCGTGCACTCGGGGGACTACAGCGTGAAGCACCACCGTGGGCTGGATGTGTACCTGCTGACAGCTGAGGCCACGGAGGGGACAGCAGCCAGCTGGGAAAGGGACATCCAGCACCTGCAGATGCACATGCAGAGCCACCAGCACCAGGTGAGCAAAAGGCTGAGGGGGATGGAAGAGAAGCAGATCTGGCTGGTATCAGCCTGGCACCTGGGGAGGATTTTTACATGTTAGCATCTTTCAGTGTTTCCCTAGGCGTTTTCTCTGGATCCATTATCAAGCATCCAGGTGGACACCTGTCCATTTGCTTCTTACTTGAGCATGGGGAGATCTGATTAAGCTGTATGAGGCAGCAAATGTTCTCATTCTGAAGAGAAGCAGGCTTAGGGCTGTGCGACACCAGCTCTGTTTTGCCTCTCTCTGCTCCCAGCTCCTGCCCGATCTGTTAGTTTTAGACCAAGTGGGATGGGCAGGAGCACCTTCCTGGAGAATGCTGACCCTCTGCCTGTCTGGCAGACACTGGGCAGTTTAAGGCAGGCTCTGGAGTGAGGCTGGGGGTGTGGGCTTTAAGTACAGTGGGAACATCTCTGTTCAGATGGAAAGTTCAGGGTCAGAGAAGAGACTGAGAGGAAAATTTCTGAGACAGGTGATGGAAAAAATGGCTGTTTCAGTAGCAATTCAGTGTAGGACTCAGAGGGCAAGCCTGTCTTGGCCACACAAGGTTTGTGTCCATAATGGTCCCTTCACTGTGCTCCTCTTGAACTCTGTGCTGGTTGGTGTAGTATTTTGAAAGGGTTGCTGCTTTAAAATCCATGCCACAGGGTCTGAGTTGGGAAGGTGAAACATCAGAACACTTTTGTGCCCTTTCTCAAAAACACCCACGTGTCTGTCACCGTTGGCATCACTTGTGGGTGTTGTTTCTTCATCAGATCTCATATCCGGGGTTGAAGAGGTGCAGGATCTAAACAACAGGATATTTTTGTTGCTTTAACTAGGGGAGGGGAGAACTGTTGTGTGCTGCCAGTGGGCTGGGGGAACGAGCAGAGGAGTGGGCTATGCTGAGCCATTTTCAGCCTTCCCTGAGTACCTGAGATGTTGATTACTCCCAATCTCAACAAGAACTGATGGCATGAGTGACAAACCCAGGCTAACTGAAATCTCTTCCCCTTTCCATCAAGAGACCCTAATCCATGGCAAGCATATCCCGTTCACTGCCTGTTTGCTCATGCAACATTTTGCCTGACAATGAAACCAGAAATAGACTTTGCTTTCCACCACTGTTTTACTTCACATCTAATCTGATTTGAATTTGGAAAGCAGCCCTGTAATTATTTCATTTAGGTTTATTTTGGGTCAGCTGAGAGCCTGTTGGCTTCCTTTGGTGATGGCTGTATTTTTCCGGCTATCAGCGGAGTGACTTCACTGTGAGGATGCAGGGGCTGCTGCAGCCCCTCCTTTTGAAAACCCTGCTTGTTCCCAAGCAAGTGTCACTATTGTGTGTCTGTCCGTCCTGGCTAGCATCCAGGAGCACGGTCTCCATGCTCTGCTGTGGGGTTACAGCCACCAAAGGCCTGGAACACTGTTTGTCCATGCAAAAAATACCTGCAGCCTGTGGGTGCCACTGCACACAGAGCCCCGTGTCCCATCCCTGGTGCTACACAAGGGATGGAGAGGCCATGCTGCTGCCTCCAGGGCTAACCTGGCTTGGGATGCCTCAAAACCAGGGAGGCATAGCTGACAGCATAGATGGGAGCTGGGCAGCAGGGTACTTTTGAATAGCAGGGTGATTGGAGGCAGACACCAGAAGTACATTTAGCGGTCTGTGACTCAGTGAGTCTGTGGCACTGCTCAGTGTTTGCAAACCTCAGAGTGTGGAAAGACAAGTACATGCAATATCCTTAAGGAAGCAGTGATGATTTTAGCCACTCTTAATATATGCAATACCCAGAAGATCCCTGTGATGCTCAGTTAACATAAGTGGCTGCTTTAATTATCAGAGGGTTTAAGGTGCCAGTTTTGGTGTGAAGTTCTAGTTCTCTGAGAACTAAAAACTTAAGCAAAATTTGCAGGGAGCTGTTCAAGTTAGACTTCTAATATGCATGTATTTTTTGGAATCCTTTTACAAATAAATGCAAGAAAAGCTCAGATTTTACATAGTTCATTAGAGTTTTATACATACGGAGAGTCTCAGGCCCTTAGTGAAAAACCACTGTAACCTTGGAAAGCTTGTGGTGCAAAACCCCAAGCAAACCTGTGGGGAGCTCTGTTGTGTGAGGGACTGGGGTGGCTCAGTAATTTAATAAGCCACTGTTTCTAAGATGTGAACATTGATATGTTCTCTTCTACAGAGATGAGAATATGAAAGGAAATATTGAAACAGACAGTTCTTTTTAAATAAAGGTTTGTTTGTATCAAACTATAAAAGCCTGACAAAGCAGGTGCTCTGGAAGGAAAGGGCAGATTAGAGAGGAATTGATTATGATCCTACTGTTCCATGATAATACATGTATTAATTTTAATAATATGTCATAATTTTGAAATTTTTACTTCCAGCTAGGAAATAAATTTCATATATTTAATTACGCCGGCAGTTCTCAGGAATAGATTAGATTATTAGTTCAGTCCTGTGAGCAGGAGACAGTTGGTGTGTTTGGACATTGCCAGCCAATGCTGGCATTTCCATCCATAGAGAGAAAATTGAGGAATGCTGGTAAGAGCTGGGGAGTGCTGGGTGGGGATCTGAAGGTGCTCTTAAGCAGCATTTGCTTGAAGTCCTTTGGGACTAGGCTGGTATATATTTGCATTATTTGGTAGACTGAATTCTGCTCTTTACAGTTCTTGAATTAAAGTGAATCTCAAGAACTGAGACTACAGCTACTCAAGAGCAATTACCAAGATTACAGTTCTTTTCAGTGATGGCAGATGGTGTAGCAGGGGGGTAGAGAGACAAATTTCAGCTTTGGGTTGTTCAGGCTGGCTTTAGGGAAAATTCTTCATGGGAGGGTGGTGTGGCATGGGAGCAGATTGTCCAGAGAGGCTGTGGGTACTCAGTCATTGGAGGTTTGGCAAGATAAGGTCATGGTTGACCTGATGCTGCAGTGGCAGTAGGCCAGTTTCAGGCAGGTGGTTGGGCTAGATGACCTTTAGATGTTCTTTTCAGCCAACATTTCTGTCATCCTAATAATTTCAATATTACCTCCTGCTAATAAAGCAAACATGTAAAATACCCACTGCTGTACATTTGTAGTACCAGGAATAGGATTCATGTGGAATAGGATTAGGTAGATACAGGTCTTGAGTAACTGCATGACAGAATAAACCTGGGTTTTTTTCTTCTTTTGTGTGTTGTTACAGAGTTTAAGGCAGCAGACAGAGCCTGTACTGGGAGATTCTGGAGACAGCTGTGCTAAAGGAGCAGAGGGTCATATGACCACCACCTCTCAGAGCTTAGAAGAAATGGCAAGAGAAGAAAGGCAGGAAACCCCATCTGATCTGGACATCAGGCAGTTCTCAGACCAAACCCAGCAGGAGGAGAAATGCAACAGCAGCAGTCTGGGAGCTTTTAATGATGCACCAAGAGACATGGTTAGCCTGGGGGGTGCAAACAGCCCAGCCAGCATCTGCGAAAGTAAAAACACAGATAAATTCGGTAAAAAGGAAGGAGAGGCGTGGCTAAGATCCGCAGAGGAGTCTGGGACTGTATCAGATGAGGACTGCACTGTGAGCCTGTGTGCAAGTGTAAATGGTGCTGTAAATCTTCCATGCTCTGGAAATACAAATGCGGAAGCTGGAATGACATCGGCTGGAGTTGTTCTGGATCAGGCTGGCGTGAGCAGCACAGACAGTGCCCATCAGGAAGTACAAACTGCTGAGGAGCTTGCTGTCAGTGCTGCTGCTGTGGCTGCAGCTGCAGGTGAAGCCCCAGCTTCCTCGGAGGGTCTGGATGTGGCCATGGGGCAGACTGAGTGCAGGAACTGTGCCGGGGCACCCGAGAGGGCTAAGGGCCAGCGGCGGGCAGAGGATGGGCTGGCACGGCCCGGTGAGAGGACTGCAAAGCTGGAAGAGAAACAGCCAGCTGAGGAAGAGTCATCCAGCACTGCTCAGCCCTTACTCAGTGGTCTCAATGGCACTGAGTGTTCGGATGGGGAGGATGCAAATGTGGGAGCGGTACCAACCTGTGACGGTGCAAATGCAGGTGGTGCCACTGGCAGTGTCTCTGTTGACCTTTGCAAGACCAGCAGTAACAAAGAGACTGATGTGGACTCGTGCACTGCTCAGGTAAATGGTGACTTCACGGAAAGCCAGGGTGATGGCAGTGTCACAGCGAGGCAGGAGGTCACTGCCAGCACTGCAGAAGCACTGCCAGCAGTGAATGGGGTGAAGGTTCCTGCATGCGCATCAAAACCTGCTGCTGGTTTGGAAGTCCATGGCAGCAGTGAGAGTGGGGAGCAAGAAGGGCTGGTGGAAGCAGGCTGCACAGATGGAAAATCCAGCCTGCCCTCACTGGAAGGCAGTGTGGAAACTGATGGCCCTGATGCTGAACCTGCAAACAGAGATGCTGGAGGATCTAATGAAAGTGGTGAAGAAGCTGCACATTGCCAGGAGAGTGGTGAGATCTCTGACCATGGGGCTGCAGCCAGGGAGAGCAGTGAAAAGGAGCCAGTAGGAACTGATACCAGCAGCTGCAGAGATGGAGGAAGCAAAGATTATGCAGGCGGTGGTCAGGAAGTTGCTGCCTGTGCCCCTTCTGCTGCTCAAACTGGTGTTAAAGGTGAAATGGGCAACAGCTTCAGACCAGACACTGCTCAGCAGGGTGAACGTGAGGAACGTGAGCCTGCATCGCTCCCTGCAGAGGATCTGAGCGCAGGCCTGGCAGAGAAAGAGCCTGCCCAGGCTGGAGCAGAGAAAGCAGAAAGCACTTCAGAACAGGAAGGGAGGAGCAAGGTGGAATCTCTCTCTCCCCTACCCGGAGGAGAGGGGCCAGCTGTGAGTCAGGAGGGAGATGCTGCAGTGGCACCTCCCGGGCAGGAGGCAGCTCTGCAAGGTAATGACCCTGGATCGGCTCCATGTGCCAAGGGCGCAGACTGTGCTGAGGATAATTTAATAGGCACACCCTCTGCAACTCATAATGAGGAATCTAAACAAAACCAGGAAGCGGTGGCAGCGAGGGCAGGCTCGGCAGAGCTCTCCTGGCAGCACGGTGGGGAGCATGGCGGGGTAGCTGCCACCTGGCCTGGGGACCATGCTGGGGACGAAGGCTCCCCGGGGCAGGGCCACTCGCAGCAAGTTGGAGGCAAAGCTGAGCCTGAGCAGGAGGATCATGTGAATGGCCATGAGCAGGTTTTGTCGGAGGAACTTCTTGCTGCTGTTGTGAAACCCCCCTCCTGCAGTCCGGGGGGGCCTGTGATGGGCAGCAGCATTGTTGACGCTGGGCTGAAAGCGACACACCAACCCAAAGAAGATTGCAAGGCTGGAGCAGCGGTTGCAGCAGAAGGCACCATGCATGGACCTGCATCAGCAGATGAGTCACTGGGTGCAGAGAGTGACCCTTGTCCGAACGCTGGACTGAGCCAAGAACAAGACCCCGCTCAAACACTACAACAAACCTGCCCCCACAGCAGCACTCACGAGTTAAAGGACGCCTCAGAGGTGGGAGCCCTGAGTGACGCCTGTGAGGGTAAGGAGGTGCCAAGGCAGGTGACAATAGCCCCTGTTGCAGCCTTTGCAGAGCAGCAGGGGGACACGGAGAGCGTGCTGCCCCGGGCAGCGCTCCAGCCCATCGCAGAGGAGCCCACGTGTGACAGTGACTCCAGCACCGACACCGTCTGCCCGGCTGGTGACAGTGACACTGCCCTGGCAGGGGCTCAGGGGGAGGGCTTGGCTGAGCCCCATGCAAAGCAAAGCCGAGCTGTACCTGCAGTGCCCTTCTCGCCGTGTTCCTGCCACCTGCAGCCTGTGGAGTCACGGGAGAATGTGGGACCAAAGAGTTTGGTGTCGGCTAATGGTGCCTCCTCTCTGGATGAAGTTCCTAAAATGGTAAAAAGTTTTGATGCAGTGGTTTTTGCAGCAGAGACACCTTGTGTCCCCGAAGTACCTGCCGCAGAAAAAATGGGGCTTGAGCCCCAGACTGCAGTGGATGCCAGAGCCAGCCTTAATGGACAAATGGATTGCAGTTCTTCAACAAAGAAGAAGAATGTCAGCCTAGGAGTGCAAGGAGCTGAGCCTGTTACAGGTAGGAAAAATCAATTGGTTTTTTACTTTTTAGGCTTTCCTTTGTAGGCGTGTCTGTGTCATGTCATCAGCAAAGAAAGGAAATAAGAGCTGGATGCTTGGAGAGGAAGTGTCTCAGGTTTTTCTTCTTGGAAACAAAAAATTTGTAATTACATATAAAATCTTCCAGTTCAAATACATGTTGCTAGTCTGCACTGGAGGTAAGAACAGAGCATCATCTCCTCTGAATTTTTACAGAAGAATTTCTAGCATGTAAATCCTCTCTGGACAAGAAATGAATGGGCTTGAGCTATTTGGATTACTTTATCTTAAAGTTATAAGTTTTCATGTGGGCATGAGGGTTTATTTCCTTGGTGTTACTCCTTTGCTTTTTCCCCTTTATTTTTGCTGGTGTGGAGCCAGTGGGTACAAAGGGACTCTCCTGATTTTCTTTGCTTGTCGATGTGAGCCAGCTGCCAGTGTCCCTCTGAACTGCCCGAAGCTGCTTCCTAATTGGCAGCATTAGGTCATTTAAAACAGCCAGGGAGCCCTTCCCCCACTGCCTTTTCTGAGCTTCAGAGCTTTTTTGTCAGTCAGAGCAGCTGGTGGTGTTTGCCAGTGCATTTCAGCAGTGCTGGAAGTTGGGTGATGAGTTTTACTGGCTCCTGTGGGCTGGGAAGTGGGACTGGCCTTCCCCGTGGATGAGTGGTGATGGCAGAGAGCGGTGGGACTTGGGGGACAGCATAGAAGCCTCCATGCAGCAGGAGCTAATGGAAAACACCACCAGGTAACTGCAGGAAGGGAGATAAAGGGGTGCATTGAATGAAAAAGAAATGGGTCTGTTGCTCCAGCCTGGGATTTAATGGTAGGTGAATTTGGTACTGAAGCATGGAGCTAATCTGATCTGTATATCCCACCTGTTCAGGCAGCTGTTAAATGGAAGCAGCTGAACTTTTTCAGTTGCCATTTTTTCTTTGCTCTGAGAAAATTGATACAGTGCCTCTCGATTTCCAAGCACCTAACAAACAAACAATCAAACAAAGCATTTAAATGATTAAAAGAAAAGCTGCCATGATAGAAATCATGAAGTTGTGAAGTTATAATGCTGTTTCACTGCTCTAATGCTGAGAGCTGTTTCTTCAGTCTAAGTGCAGCATGGGGTGATGGTAAAGAGTTTGTTCTGATATCTGACAGCAGAATAATTGAGGGCAGGAGGGGAGGAGGGTGTCAGTGGAGGGTCCAGCAAATCAATTTTTTGTTAGGTTCAGGGTTTTTTTGGATGTTTGTGGGTCAAGAGATAACCAGTAAACATGAGTCAAGAGATCACTAGTAAATAAGTAGAAAGATCTAAAGGTGCACTAGAAAGCTGTTTACAGAAATAACCTGTTTTATTGCTGTGTTGGTTTGACAGTTCAATAGATAGGAGTGGCTGTAAGTCAATACTTGGCTGGGCTTCTTTTCCTGGGGGCCTCTGGCTGTACCAGCTCTATCTGTACAGTCCAGGTCTTTACTTCTGGTTGAATTCTTGGAGCCATGACACTGTCTAGGTGAGGTTTGAAAAGGAAAAGGGACCAGACAGAACTATAAGATAGTAGCTAAAGTAGGAAAGTATTGTTAAGTCATCATTCTGAATTAGGATATGGAAAGGGGAGGGGAAAAAAAAGGAGGTAATCCTGCTACTGATTTAAAATACATAAGGATTTAGGGCTGAAAGGTCTCAGAATAAAATGGTCTGACCTGTCCTTAAGCAGAAATTGTTGATGTGCAATGAGATGCCGCACAAAACAAAATTTAAACTGTAGTATTTTCTCTTGAAGTACTTTAGGATTATTTTGAATCAAAATGTTGGGGAAACCCCCAAAAAATTGGCTTTAAGCAGAGGCAAGTGACTGCTATGAATCCAAGCTCGCTTTTTGGAATATTTCTGATACTGCTCTCCTATAGAGCACCATCTAGAACTCTGATATGGCAGTAATTCAATAGAACTGATTTGTTTTTATAATTATTTCTGTGTACATTTTTTATGTTGGTGTCTAGCCTTGGGTAGCACGTTTTTTATATGAGTTCAGTGGCAATCTTAAATTTTTTTCTGCTGTGCCTGTTCTGGGGAGTTTTCCCTGAGGTCTGAATTTGTACAGTGAATTTTGTATCCATGCCAGAGTCAGACTCGTCAGTTCTCAGGATGAATCACTTCTTTTTTTGGTGGAATACAATAAAACCTTCCCAAAGGAAGTGTAGCTCACAAGGCCATTTCTCAGAAACTCGTGTAGTCAGAGGGGTTTATTGTCATGGTAATTTATCAGCAATGTAATCAGCTGATAATTGCTGTTGCTATTACTCCAGATCATTGAGGTCTTTAATTTTTTTATTTATATTGTGAAGCTGCTCCCAAATATACACCTGTTTATCTCATTGCCTCTGCTTATTTTCCGCCTACCCCCAAAACAAAGACTTCAAAAGGCCAATTTCCTTATCCAGACAGGTATCTAGTGACTGGTCACAACCCTGAAGGAAGCTGATGAAGGTAGATCCTGCCTTCCTGAGGCATCTCCTCCTACTGTTAACTTTAGACTCAGAACTGCATTACAGCTGAGTAATGGGTTCTGCAAGCACATTATCTGCAAGTCAGGCAGGTAGATGCTACTCATTAAAAAAGAAAGGAGTTAGGTTATGAAATCATACCACAGTAGCCTGGCTGGGTGAGAAGAGAAGAGGTGCCATGCCATGAGTTTGTGCTG
Source organism: Fringilla coelebs (assembly GCF_963513975.1). Taxonomy (NCBI): domain Eukaryota; kingdom Metazoa; phylum Chordata; class Aves; order Passeriformes; family Fringillidae; genus Fringilla; species Fringilla coelebs. The sequence continues at coordinate 15,872,673 of NC_140038.1, read as the reverse complement.
ACAAAACACCTTGGAGTAGTTGCAGTTTCTTGGCAGAAACCAAACCAAGCAAGATTAGATTGCGTGGTTGGGGTCTGCCATCTTAAATAACAAATACTGTAATTACTGCTCCTTAGCTATTCTCCTGGGAGAAATGTCCCCTGTAGATCTCAGCATTTCAAGAAGATATTCCTTGACAGAAGAATATCACCTTATGAGTCTTCACCTCATTCTTATTGGTGGCATTTTCCCTATGGAAAAGCTCTTTGAATTATTTCCTTCCCCTGTTAGAGTGGCAGGATGAGCAGGTAACAAATGTCACTAATGGTGCCACACTTGCAATAAGAGGCACTACGCCCAGAGACCTCTGTGATAGCTTTATAGTGCTTTTCCTTTGGGATATTTCTTAACAGAAATTTAGGAAGAAGTGACAGAGTGAAAAAACTGCCTTGAATTTAATCCTGAGGGCTTAATGTCTTCATCCTCCATTTCTTACCCAGCAGGGTGAGCTTGCTTCTCCTGCCCTCAGTGCACCAGATGTTCCTTACTTGCATGTTCTGTCTTTGGATCAGGATCTCAACCATGGTGGCATTGCCATGACCCCGGGCACATCTCCCAGCAAATGGAACTCACAGAAATTTGTAGCCTTATCTCTGATTTTTGAGTCTGCCCACAAATTCATGCAATCGAGGCAAAATCATTGCAAAACCAGATGGTCCCAAAAAACAAGGGTAGACATTAAAGGCAGTGGAAAACCATTAGTTACAATTGTTAGGACGATTTCCCCACGAAAATGGGAGGCTCCTCTTGCTAAATCCCTGCAGGGCTAAACTCACTGCAAGCATACGTCGCCCTTAAGAAGGTGTTGTCATCCATCCAGTATTTTTAGTAGAAATGAGAGAGGGAGTGGGATTGGAGGGGGGTTTATCCCTGACTCAGCCACTCTCCATCTGGGTGGCTTTGGCCAAATCACTTCACTCCCCTGAAAGTGTCCTGTGTGTCATGAGAGTCCTTAGCTTAGGCATCAAAGAGAATGACGATGTTGACTTCCTGCCAGAGAAAGGTAAGCAGGGGGAACCCCTGGGGAATGGTGACTAATGAAAACTTGGCTGAGCAGAGGAAGCAGCTGGGACATGAAATTTGTACAACTGTGGTGGTGACACCATCGTGGGAGCATGGAGAAGGGGAAAGTCAGCTGGGACTTTGTAAACTCCAGCAGCAAAGGTTTTGCTTTCCTAGTCCAGCAGGGTAATTCTCTCATCCATGAGGCAGTGCAGGTGGGTTGAGTTTTTGCAGCTTGTGATTTTTTTTTTTTTTTTTTTTTTTTGCAATGCTTAAAATAGCTATTGAGGGCAGACAAGGTTAGTTTCTTGTGCTGTCTTTGGGTTATGGTAGGAGAAAAATAGCAAAAAGTTTGATTCTTTATGTAGATGAATGGGAGCCAAGAAAATACATGAACAAATACCTACCTACAGATGTGCTTGGCCTCACCTACAGGTTGTCAGGAATTTCACCCTATGGTTGCTGCTGTTTCATCGTTTCCTTCAGTCCCAGATAGGATAATTGTTAAATTGAATAGCAAGGAAGCAGTGAAGTCAGCGATGAAACCAGAATTTGGAAATCAAATGGCCTTGTAGGGGTTCAAATGGACTTGTTGAAGGACCTTGGGGGTGGGTTTTCTTTTTTTTTTTTTGGGGGGGGGGGTTGGCAGGGGGCTGGCTTAAGTAAACAAAAAAAAACATTAGTAGCAATGAAAGAAGTTTGTTTTTAAATTACCTTTGTGGATCTTCTGTTTGCACAGGGATGTTGAAAATGAAAACTGAGGACGAGGTGGATTTTCAGAAGGACGGCACAGAGGAAGTGGTGAGTGCAGGTGTTGTCACCTTGTCCTTTGCTGTGCTTTGTAAAGAAATGTCACTACTGCTGTGACCTGCTGGTTTCCTTTCTATAGCCTGTGCAAAGCTGAACGATGCCCAGTGACGTTGCTTTAGTCTTTTAAAGACAGCCTGGGCTTTTTTAGCCCTTGCATATTCAACTGCTGGATTCAGGCACATTTATGTTTTCTGGGCCGGTCACAGACAGATTGAGCCAAGAGGTTCCTCATGGGGCAGGGTTGTACCAAGGTTTGTGTATGGTTTGACAAAAGCCACGTCCTGCAATGCACTTGAGGTTGGTGATGCTGTGTGGGGCCAGCAGCACCTTCAAGGTCCCTGCATTGCTGCTGCCAGGGTGTCCTGGAGAGTCTGACCATCCCATCCCCTCTGGTGCTTTGTGTTTCCAGGGAGATTTTGGCAGAAAGGTTTGGCCATGGTTTATGCTGGTGTGTGCACAGACTCCAAGGTCTAAAGGCATCATAGGCTGGGAGTGTTTGTGCCTTAGCTGGAAGAAAAATGAGTAATGGGAGGGATATATAGGGATCAAACGTGGGGAGAAATGCCATATTCCTCATGTCAGTGAAACAATATAAAAAGGTCATGCCAGGAATCAGAAATCCATTGGTATTGTATTTTATTATTTGTGCTTTGCCATATTTAAGGATTGTCTGTGATTAAAAAAAAGAAAGGTTGATATTTAGCTTTACATGAATATAATTGTCATTTTAAGCACCACTAATACAAATTCTGCTTTGTCAATAGCTGTGTTTTTTTTGGTCTTACCTTTCCTAGATGGATTTGTATTTGCTCCTGTATTTTATGTGTGGTTTCATATTTCTGAAAAAGTGTTTTGTAAATGGCAAATTGATGGCAGCCTTGTGTTGGAGCATGTTGCCTTTGAGCAGCTGTGTTTGTGTCTTCCCCTACCATTATGAAGCTGTTAAAAGAGAAAATACTGTTGGGATGAGTTTACACTGCAGGGTGGAGCTCCAAAAATCTTTGCTCATCATGCAGTAAAGCTCTTTGAGCAGCAGAACAGTCTTGCCAAAGCTTGTAATAAAATCAGGTTTATTATGGTTTTAACAAGTTAAGGCTTAATTTCTGTAGCTGTTTGCTTGGTGAGTTAGCAAGGGACTAGAGAAAATAACTTTCCAAGCCAAAATTTGTGCTGATATGGAAGTCTTTCATTACTGGAATATGTGAGTGGAAAGATGCTACTGAATTTAATTTTTTTTTTACTGACCCTTTATTAAAGATAATTTTCTTGACCAATACTTCCAAATCTGGTAGTGAAGTAAGAAATCTTTAGAAAACACAATTTAGGACATGGCCTTTTACTTTCAAACAAGGAGAAAAGAAAAAAAAAAGGATTGAATTTACCTTCCATTTTGCATGTTTTACAGGCATTTTGGGTTTTGTGTGTGTGCTTTCTTCTCTTCTTCCTCTCCCTCCCACCCTGTCAAACACCTCTTTAGAAATCTGGCTTTTCCGAAGCAGGAATGGGAGTGCCAGGGGAATGGAAAGTTTGCTGCAGGACTGACAGAGTTTCCTGTTGCTACGTTCAACAAAACAAAACAACTGCACTATATTAAGGTTATTAAAAAAAACCACCAACCAAAAAGGAGTATGGAAGGCTTATAAATAGAGTTTAATTCACACATGCGAGCTGGTGGCCGGTAAAAGCCACCATCCTTACTCTGCTTTATTTAGTGCTGCTGCTTTTTGTGGCCAGAAGTCTTTTGGGTTCTCATTGCCTTTTCATTGCAGAGCCATTTGTGGTTAGTAAAGGTGGTTTTCTTTAACTTCCTGCAAACAGGAGTGTTGTTGCTTGCCCCTCCTCAGGAGCTGCAATATTTTGCAGCCTCACTGGTGCTGTCAGCAGTTTTGGATCATGGGAATTATTGCTAAGTCATGTTTTATGGGTGAGAAATTTTCAGACTGCTTTTCAGAAGCACAAGTTACTTTAGAAAAACAGTCTTGGAGTTTAAAATGTGCAATTTCTTGTATAGTTCAGTCAGGCTGAAGGACAGTAGCTTGAGTACTCTGGAGAGAGAAGGGGGAAAACTCTTTCTTCTAAGCTGGGTTCTGAAGAATGAAAAACTGTGAAGCATTTTTAGAATTAGCTGGGTCTGTGATGCCAGTGTTGCAGATGTGACATCTCACACTTTCTCCCGTAGTTGTTTCAGAAGGCTCTTGCACATGTCAAGAAAAGCCACTATTAAAAAATGTTTAGGAAAATAATGGTCTGTAGGGTTATAAGTACTTAAGAGAAAATAATGAAAAAATGTTTTTTTCCAAAACTTAAAAATGAGTTTTTAAGTTACCTATTTCTTAAATTTCCAGAATTTTTTCTCAGAGTTTTTTCAGCTGTAAAACTCAGTAACCAGAACTTCCCAGGCTTCTTGCATGTTGCTTATCCTGATGGAGATTCTCCTGGTCCTTATCTTTCTGCTTAGTTTGGGAATCTTGAGTAGAGCTGGGACAATCACTTGATGTGATTGATTAAAATAATAATTTAGCGTTTGTAAAATGGAATAATTTTTACTTCTGATGAGAAATTTGGTTTGGCTTCTGCATGCTGCAATATTAAAATAATTTAAAATGGAGCTTGTGGCTCTAGCATCATAAAAGTAAAGCAGCAGTTTAAAATGAACTGTACCCTGATATGCTTCTCTTGTGTTGATCCCAGAAATTGGTTGTGATTCATTAATTGCTGAATCTTTGTCTTCATGTGGCAGGATGGATAAGGTTGTGCTGCTGGGTTGTCTGAGCCTGTGACTGAGAAGTTGTAGCTGGCTGACCTCAGGACAGAGTTCACTGGAGATAGCCTTCCCACTGCATTTATTAACTGTATTAGTTAGTTAATTAATGTCTGTGTTTTCAGAAATTGCCGAGAATGAAGCTTAGAAAACTCTTGCACTTACATCCCTCCACTGATCCAGGTAGTGCAGTAACAATTGATATATCAGCAAGGTCACTTTCTGGGGGGAAACTTGCAATATTTTCAGTCATGATTTGGAAGATGGAGGTATGTTTATAACACTCAGATGGTATCAGGTCAGGAGGGATTGTAGGCACTTGAGAGAACAGGGTCAGGGTTCAGAGTGACCTTAAGAAATTGGAGAGCACATCCAGATAAGAGATAAAAGCAGACAGTGAGTGCTGCATTTGCAAAGGAGAAAGCAAAATGCACTTTTACCAAGTCAGGTTTAAGCTGGAGAGGGATAGGTTAAAATAAGGTTGAGGATTTGAACTGGATTAGAAATGGACCAACTGCAAGAGCTATTGCAAGAGAGACAAATCTTGTTTGGAGTTATATTTGAAGGAGTGTCTCTGTAAGGTGCAGGAGGTGACTTACTCATGTGTGGCACTGTGGAGCCATCATCAGCACCATCAAATCCAGTTTGGGGTACCCTGCTCAGAGGAAGACACAGGCAGTTTGGAAAGTGTCCAGAAGGGAACAATGAAAAGAGATTAAGAAATGTGAGAAGAGATTGAAAGAACTAAATTTATTCGATGCAGCAAAAAGAAAACCATTGTGCAATCCAGCAGGCTGCCAAGATGTAATAGTGGTTATTAAAGTCCCAGATTTCCATGGCAGTTTAATTTACTGATTTGCTAATTTGCCAGGATGATTTAGGCTGGGTGTTGTGAAAACATCCTGTTACTATCATAAAACTGTTGCAAGACCACCTAGGGAGGCCAGGAAACCTCCTTGGCTGGGTGTTGTTAGAGATAAGAGAATTGATGCTGTCAGGACCAAGCCCGTTGGTTTTGGTTTGTAGGCCCCCATGTTTGTGCTTTGCTGAGCAGGGACAGGAGCCAGGAGCTGCTTGGCCAGGGTCTGGCAGGATGAGCACAGGAAGGGGACTGGGACAGCAGTACTGCAGGAGATGAGGGTGGGAAGAAGGGGATGGAAAAGAGCCTATGGGAGAGAGTAGAGACCCACATAGCACTGAGATGAGTGTTGGGATGGACAGTAGGTGTGAAGAATGCAGAGATTTTTCCTTCCCCCATTTGTAATCTCTCATTTTTGTCTTCTTTGGAGTCATCAGATAAATGGATAAAATTCTGGCCAAGGTGTACACTGTCACTCACCTCCTGAGGAGCAGAGTCTGGTGCAGTTCCAAACTACTGAACCTTGCAGGTGACCCAAGACAAGGGATTGTTATAGTTCTCCAGGTTCCAATTTATTTTCTTAGGAATCAACTATTTTAGCAAACTGCTCACCATGAGAACCTGACAAAATTCAGGTTGTCTGTATGCACTGAAGTTCATTTTCTTCATCTGCATAGGCGTACACATGTACATACTATGGGAGGGGGTTTGCAAATCCCCTTTTTCCAAAGGGCCTGCAGAATAGCAGAGGAATTTCCTCAACAGCTTGGACAATTTCAGAGCAAGTGGCTGAAGTGTTGGAAATAAATCAGAGCTGGGTCTGGTGGTGGAAAGTGCAGCCTTAACAATAGGCTGTGTTCTCACCCTGCCTCTTTAAAACCACTTGTGTAACCCTTTCTTTGTAAATGTTGTCCTGTAACTACAGTAAACATGGAAAATCTGAGCCAAAAGGGAGCCTGCCCTGAGCCTGGCATTAATGCTGGAGGCTGACACACACTTACCCATCGGGTCAGGGCTTTGGGCTAGTCATCTGCCAAGCCCTTTCTCACACCCACCAGCATCCTGTGTCTGCCCCGGATGCTCAGAGCAGAGGCTTTGAGCTCCTTGAGGAAATTGTGTCAGCTGGCCAGCCCTGAGTGAATTCATGGCTCTGTAGGACACATCACCCCGGCTTTCACCGGCTGCTCTGGCCATCGCCACACAAGCTGCAGGGAGCGAGAATAAAACCTGAGGGAAGGAAAAGAAAAAGAAATTCAAACCAGGCTGAGCTTCTTGTCTGGCCTTTACCATTACTCATGCCTGGAAGGCATTTATACAGCTATTGTGGCAGGGGTTTTTTTGTCCCGCGCTGAATTTCTCTGGGTGCTGCATTTCCGGTGCCTTTTTATCCAGAATGCTGATAATCCCCAGCTCAAGACAGTAGTTTCCAAGCTCAGTCACAGGATTCACGGATATTAAGGGGCGAGGCAGGAACGTGGACACGGAGCCAAATCCCCAGCTCAGTGCAGGGATGCTGCTCCCAGGTCTGGCTTGGGGCAGATGAAGGCACCCACGCTGCCCCCACCGTGGCCAGCTTGTGCCAGCCCCCGCTGATCTCTGGAGATGGTGAGTTAATTCTCCTCCCCTTCGCCTTCCCCTTCTGCCACTGTTCTTCAGAGGCAAAGATTGCTGCCTGATACTCTGATTTTTCATCATTTCCTCATTTTCTCTAATGAAACATCTGGTTCTGCCAGCCTCCCAGTCGCAGCAAAGTTTATCCCTCTGTTTTTTCACACTCATTGTTAAAAGCATCAAGATCTACCTGCAGTTTCATCTGCAGATGCTGTTGCTTCAGAGGCAGAGTTGTTTGTATATTCTGGCTGTAGTTTTGAGATGGTTTAGATTAAAGACAACTGTTTAATTACTACAGTTCTGCAATGCTCCCTTATGGCTTGCTTCAGACAAAGGGGTTCACTCATAAATTATTTACATCAGTGTATTAAAGTAGCTTTCAGATCCTTTTTCAGATCAGAACTCTTGTTATTTTACAAGTTTGTAAAATACAGACCTAACAGATTCTAAGTATAGAAAATCCTGGGTTTGGTGCTCTCTTCTAGTGGTTTGATCTGTTCATTTTTTTAAGCAGTCATGAAAGTATGGATCCATATATTCCATAAAATAGTGGAAGTTTAAGACTGTTAGTCTAGCAAAGGAATGCTGGCATTGAATATTGTACCTTATGAGGGAAAATACTGTGCTGTTTCTGAAAGGCCCAGTGTCCTTTATCCTATAGGTTCTTTTATTTGTGTTTGAAATATCTTAAAAGTTTTGTGGTTTGCTGTTGGACAGTCGACATGGTTACTGCACATTGAATTCCTGGTCTAAATTTAGAGAAAACTAAGATGATAACATGGGAGACCAAATGTGGACTTTTGATGGAGGCTGCATTATTATGACAAACGAGTACTTTGCTCTATCAGATCACTGGGATTTTATCCTTCTGAAGGAACTTACCTAGTTCCATTCTGATATTTTGCAAGCCAGAGTTGGCCCCCTTCAGTGTAGACAAGCCACTGTTCAAGCTTTTCTGTAGATTACGTTTTTTTGCCGTTTATTGGCATTTACACCACTTTAGAGGAAAACCTTATAAATGCAATAAATAGATTTTTAATTATATTCCCATACGTTTGTTCTGGGTTTTTGTGAGTAGTCATGGGACAGACAGGAGAGATGAACAGGAACTCTTGGGCACTGATGAAGCAGACTCTAGCAATATCCAGGCAATATCCATTTCTGACTTTAACTTCCAGCAAAGGATGAAAAGAATGATGAGTGTAAGAAGATAAGAAATACTGTTAAACTTTTTCCTTAGAAAGATGGAATCAAAGTGCCTGTCACCTCATGGTCCTTTCACAGATTTTCCATTTTGTTATTGTTCTCAGCCTTTTCCCACCTATTTTAAGTTGTTTGCCCTCCCTTATTATATTATTTTCATGCAAAAGTAGAAACCTGTTTTTTTTTTTTCCCTGCAGCATCTCAGCTGTTTCTGCTCACTGTCTGTTTCTGCCTGATATTAAGTACACATCTTGGTGTGGCCCAGGGTGACTCAGCTGTGTTGCAGAATGTTTCTGGGCTCAAGCTGCTGTTAAAACATCAGATGACATAAAAGCTTGGGTGATAACTAAATGTTTGCCTCTTTATGCAGCATCCTTGCACTGGGCAGACTGATGGCTCTCTGGCTTTGCAGGGACATCTTTGCAGTTGTACAGCACACACTGGTGGTGGTGGTGGGGAGGTTTTTCAGCTTGGAGGTGTGAAACAAGAATAAATGGTTAATGTTGCAGTGGATGATTCAAATACCGTAGTCTACCCAGAAGGACTGTGTGATTTGGTGTCCAAGAATGTGATGTCCAAAATAAAAGTTTGGGAGGGAGTGGGTTTGGCTGAGCTGAGGCAGCTGAAGGTCAGAACTCAAACCTCAGGGTCAGAGCAGTGCCTCGGTGTGTTGTGTTTGGCTGTGGGCACTCATAGCTGTCCTTGCTATCATAATTAATTAAAACTTTCAAGAATAGGAAACTTCTGAATTTTGGTAAAAGACTTTAGTCATAAATTATGCCAAAGAAGAGGTGATGTCTCCAAATGACATGTACAAAGCATGGACAAGAGTGACTTTTTTGGGGGGGCCCCCAGAGCAGGTAGACGCAAAGGATAAGAGTTTCTTCTCCGTGCTGCTGTACCTCCTTTCCATTGCTACTTTGATTTTTTGCTGCTTTGGTCTGTGTTTTGGACTTCTGCTTTGGAATAACCCCAGCAAGGAGGCTGTAACAAGAGCATAAAATGTTTTGCAACGGTTTAATGAAATATACTTTATCAGCTGTATAGGAATTAGCAGATGGGAGCAAATTCTAAACCAGACTTTCTTTTGCACTTGATCTCTTGCAGATTATTAAGTTATTCTTCCACTTCTCTTGCTGCTTCACTTATACATTAAATTTATGTCTAAATAAACATGTACTTGATGTAGCAAACTTTCTGATTTTTTCTTGAGCAGCGGTGAACTTAACTGCTCCCTCCCTTCTTACTTGCTGTGTTTATCATCTTAGTGCCAGTGATGTACTTGGTGAAAATGAAGGTGGTAGCTGTGCTCAGGAGACTAATCCAAAAAATAGAGCAAATATTTCTGGATTACCTCGTTTGCTTTCTCTTCTGTTTGTGTAGTTTGAAACAGAGGAATTGTTGCTTAACCTGAGTTAAGCTGCTCTCCTTTCAGATCTGCAGAAGGTCTGACGGGTGGCTTATGGTTTCCTCAGCCTGGTTAGATATTACTTCTCCCTAAAGATTTTGCCTTGATACCATTACAGCCACTTAATAGTGGCTTATTTTTAAACTTAGTTATTTGGGGACATATTCTTATCTGCATCTTTACCAACACCACGTGCCTCCCTCTCCTGGAGCATTTCCATCTTCCCCACTGGAGCACCAATACTGTGTTTGCAGGTACCTGGGGGCTGGCTCTGCCTGTCTCTGGCTGTGCTCTCCCTCTACATGTGGTGTCCTTCCAGCTGCTGAGATAAGAGGCAGGAACGTGAAGCCTCACCCCTGCTCACTCATTAGTCTGAGCTCTGGTACTGAGTCTGCTTAACATCAAGTGACTTGTTTGTTTTGTGTCTGAGACTATGCTTACCTCCATTAATCAAAAAAAAAATATCATAATCCTGAACTGCTTGACACTGAACTTTTTCTGGTTCTTAACACAGCTTGATATATTAAATGCCTAAAAGCAGTTAGGAGGAATATTTCCAAAATACACATTTTCAAAGACTGGAGGTGCAGTTCTCTAAAACTTTAGTTTCAATCTGAGATCATCTTATGTTTAGGAGTATGAAGTCTCTTCTGCCTTTCCAAAATACTGTACTGATTCTTACCAAAAGCATGGAGAGGGATGGGCTGTTAAAATCTACTGAGATTACAGAAGGATTCTTTGGTAATTTGTTCCACTATTATTTCTTTTTTTACCTCGCTGGCCATAACAAGGTGAGGAAACACTTACTGACCTGCTTGCCCAGGAGGAGGCAGAAAAGTTTTAGCTTCAAATGCCTGCACTCCAGGGTTAAAACAGAACAGTAATGTACCTTTTTTTGAGCCTTTTAAAGAGAATGAAGGTTGCTTACATCATGTCCTGATATTCCTACATGTAGATAATCAAAGAGAGGCATGACTGGAAAGAGTGGGGCCTTACAAAGGGAAGGGGTGAGAGAAACTCCTCCATGCATTGTGGGCAGAAATGGGTTTTAGGGCATTTTGCAAATTCTGTGTTTTGAGTAGACATCAAGAGGCAGCTCAAAAAGCTTTTTTAGTTCACAGCTGTATATTTGGGGGACAGTGTTTGATTGTTCTTGTCAAGCCTTGTTTATTTCTTCTTTTCTGTCTTTGAGGAAGCTGAGTTTTACTTCGTATGCTATAAACGATGCAAAAAGCACCCAGAAGACTGTAGATGGATCCTCTGCCTTTGTTATAAATCTATGTATATAGACTAAATAAATAGCTTCTTTCTGGGCTTAAAATCCTTGCAGTGCAGCAGACAACAAAAATTTCTGTCTTGGAGTAGCTCCGAGAATTCTTTAATGCTGAAATATCTCCTCTGCTTGTGAACCTGGGGCTCTCCCTCCTCTAGATGAGCAGTTTCTGTTTAAAGTGGGTTTTTTTATGACTGTCCTTTTGGGCAAGCATTGGCACAACTGACAGAGACTCTAGGAGTGCATGGCAAGGAAATAAGAAGTTTGAAGGTAAGATTAAACAAGTCCTCTCTGTTAAAAGAGCAAGGGGAAAGAAAAAATCTGTGCATGGGGTATTGGCTTTCTTTGGCTCTTTGAATGTACACTGAAAAAGACTGGAGCTCTTTAAAAGCTTTGTAAGTTGTTTTCTTCTCCCTCAAGAAAACAGAATTTAGATAGAAACATCTTGTTTCAACTAGCAACTGAATTAAATGTTGAAAATAGGATATTTTGGTTGAATTTGTTGTTTTGGTTTTTTTTTTCCTTAGGCAATCATTAGATTCACAAGAAAAGTACATTCTGTTTTTATGCAAGCCTTCCAGTGAGCGTTCTCTGTCTGGGAAGGAGCACTGTCTGAAGCACCAAATATCTTGTGGCAGCTTGACTCTTAAAATATATTGTGTGTTATCTTTTACAGAGGATGTTGGCAGATGTCTGGATCCCAGCAGTGAAATAGAGGGAGGGGGGGCAAGACAAACCTGGGGTTTATTGTGGATTGCTGTTGGAGGTGCAAATGGGAGCCAGGAAGATGGGCAGCAGAGGATGTTTTAGTCCCTTGTAGGGGCAGAAAGCAGCAATAACAGGGGGTGTTTTAAGCCAGTATTTAGTGAGATTTCCTTTATTTCTTGTCTGAGTCTGGTGGGCAAGACCACACTTGGGGGGCATTCAGCCTTTATCCCCCCCAAACTTCCAGTGCAGGGGAGGGAACAAGGTGCTGACTGCAGCCACTAAACAGAGACCAAAGTCAGGAAAGGAGCCCAACTTTTATTTTCTTCCAGTCTTACCAACTGGCCCAGCCAAAAAAGAGCATAAAATAACAACAGCTGTTGAAAAAAGTCAAAATTGTGTGCCTGTATCAACAGATGTTTCCATAAGCCATTGATTTTTAGGTTGGCCCAGCTTAAATACAGTATGAGGGTGAAAGTCAGAAAGGTAAAATCATATCTAGGAGATGGTGCTCTGGTTAGGAGAACTTTACAAGCTGTCAGAGCAGCCATAAACAAAGTTGCACCAAAATATATAGTGGCTTTTATTTAAATTGTGAAAATATTTTACTTTCAATAGCTTTCAGATCTTTTGCTGGGTATTTTTGCTTATGCGTCTGCATTAAGTAAGCCCATTTAACAAAACCTGATCCTCTTATAAACATGGAATAATGACAGTATCCCACATATGGGTTTCATTAATTTTTGCATGTTTTGAAGTGCCTTTTTTTTCCTCCTAAAGGCAAACTTCAGAAACAGAAGAGACTAGTTGCTGCATGATAGCCAAAAAAGACTAACTGAGGAATAATAACTTGGAGTAGTTAAATTATTTAACTGTTGTATAACAGATTTTTTTCAATAGAGAGGGATGCTGCATAATCTGCATTCCTCCCAGTTGCTGTTAGTTGTTTGCTTTGATGGAACTGGCATCAGTTCTGCTGGTTATCTGCAAGCTTTTGTGCTCTTGAGTCTTGTAAATGTTTTGGATTTTAGCCTGAAGAGAAAGCCTCAGAACATTTTCCTCTTTCTTCCTAAGAGTACAAAATGAAGCCTTTCCTTGTAGTCACTGGCGAGAAATCTCAGATGCTCCATTTTCCTTATCTGCAGCACAGCAATTTGCAGCTCCTGGGACAGTCCAAATCAGAAGGATAATTCAGGGAAATTGCAGGATATCATAAATGCTGCTTTTTGACATTTTTGGTGCCATTTATCATCATCCATTGTCTTAAATATATTTATCTATTGAAAAAAAAAAGCTGTTAAAGATATGGAAATCTCTGGCAGGTGGGGAATGAGAGAGGGGAGCACAAAAACTCAGCAACTCAAACTTTCCTAAAGCACCTGTATTGGCCTGGCATTCCCCATATTTGCAGGGACATTCCCTAGCTTTAACTGAGTGGAGAGGCACAGGAGCAGGGCTTGGCACCCATTATTCCAGTTAGGATTTAACCTTGCAACAACAAGTGTTAGTGTAGAGGGATCTTTGAAAAGCTGGTAGAGGTGTAGGATATGTTAGTTTATAACCTTAGGATAAATATTTTATTCTTTTTCTGGAGCAGCATCAACTGTTGAGAAAATTCCTTACTAATGGTGATGCTTCCACGTATCTGGCTGTAATTATACATGTTTTATGCCCTGAAATTCCTTTAAAAATACTTTCTAAAATCAGGCTATAGGGGAGAACATACTCAGCCTGGATTGATGTAGCAGTCCTTAATGATGGCTTTGTGGACCCACAAATCCTTACCCTTGTATATACATACTTAGTCCAGAGGGATGAAAGTGATGAAAGTGGGGTAAAAATGGATAAAACCAGGGTTTTTTCCACAGGGTCAACATTCTCTCCTGGGCTCTTGAGCTGTAAAGACATGTTTGTTTAATATTCTTTACAGAGGACTACCAGGGAAACGGATAAAACAGTGAGCAAAGGAATACTCATGTGGTCCTAAAGCAGACCTCCCAGGCAGGAGCTGGATTCCAAATGCCTCCTCTCAAAGTTTGCATTGGATTTCATTTCAGGTTTCCAAATGCATGGAGAGAGGGCACAAAAATATTAGTTGGATGTGGGTGTAGGTAGGAGGGTGATCAGGAGTGGCTGTTATTGATGGGAGAGGGCTTGGCTGCTCTCAGAGCATCTCAGGTACCCATGGGGACTGAGATCCTCCTTCCCACAAAGCAAACAGAAAAATTGGAAGGGCAAAACAAATGCAACAGTGTCCTCAAACCTTCATTAGCAGCCAAGCAAAAAGCTGACCTGGGAATATGATGGGTGCCTTTGTACAGTGCTCTGCTTTCCCAGTGCTTCCCCTCCCAGATTTTCAATTACAAGATGATAGAAAAGATAACTTTTTCCCTTTTGACAGAGTGCCTGGCCAGGACAATACACTGGGTCGTGTGGGCTTCCGAAGGGCTGAGTCCTAGGGACTTCAGTTAAAAAGGAAAAAAAAAATAAAAGAAAAAAATAAAAGAAGGGAAACTGAATCATTTTCTGGCATGATTTATTCATTTGAATGACCCGTCTCTGTTTTTCAGTTAGATTACAGTGCCTTAAACTGTAGGCATGAAAGAATGGTAAAAGTTGAATAATTTCCTCAGTTCAAGATGTGTCATTTTTATATTGTCCATTAATTTCACTCAGTCATGCCATACGTCATTTATGTTGGGCTTTATCCGCCAATTCATCTCCATAATCTGCTACCCTGTCTCTGTTTTTAGCTGAAGACATAATTCATCAGCTAGAACCGTCCACCAGGCATTTCATGGCACTGAGCTCGTGTTATGCTGAGGCATCCCGGAGTGGCTCAGGCGATGCCTGCCTGCTCCTGTGCCCTGCCTCACAGCAGTGGGGATCATTTCAGAGCACAGGGATGTTTCCTGCAGTCTGGAAATGTGAGGTGCTTTGTTTTCCTGCACAAAAACCTGAACTATTTTTTAACCTCTTATCTTGAACTGTAGAGATTCGGTCTGTCTAGAATGTGTTGTTAGGGGAGAACGGAACATGTGTTTTTAGTTGTATAAATCAGTACTTTCTTATATCCTGTATCTATCTCAGTCATGTCAGAATATGCATTTTTATTATGGATTACATAAAAATTAGAAACTCCTTTGATTTTTGAATTTGTAAGCTTTATAGATAATTAAACATCCCCTTTTTCTTGCATTTGAGACAAATGCAATGATCTCTTCCTTAACTCCTCTGTCATACAAATTCTTAGACATTGCTTGATTTGGCTTGAGCAGGACTTTGGGTTTTTGAGGGATGGTCTGTGCAAACCAATTTCAAGAGACTTTTATAATATTTACAGTGATTTGAAAACTCCTATAAATTCAATTTGCTATTTTAAATACTTTTATTATGACATTATCTTTCCAGATCCCCAAAATTGTAATCCTTCCTTTACAGGAGAATCACAGTAATTAGTGAAGATTACCACTCCTTGTGTGCATGTAAAATATACATGTTTATTGACAGCAACTGAAAACCAGAAAGGAAAACATAAGCAAATCTATTGTGATCAACTTTAGTGTTGGATGACATCAGAGAAGTGAGCGTCATTTCCAGGCTGGGCTGTGCCGGCTGTGAAATCAAAGCATTATCCTCCAACCACTTGTTTTGGTTGCAAATTGTGTTATTCTTTACAAAAGTCCCCATTTTTTTGCTGCTTGACCCAATCTCTAAGTCATTAGACCCCGTGCCCTGGTGGGTAGAGCCTGAGCACAGGACCAGCTGACAGGAGTACACAGGGGACATGCAGCTGATTTGTTACTGCAGTTCATAGCTCAGGTGCTCCTTGACAGCCTCTTGTGGGACTGTTCCTGCTTTATCCACTCATGTTGTCCCTTCCCTATTTACAGGATGTTGAAACTCAGAGAGCAAAGCAACATGTCCAGTGCTTGACAGCAGAAATATTTCTCTCAACTCCTATAACATGCTAAATAAATATCTGTGGGCTGGTCCAAGATCCCACAGCACTTCAGCCAGCTAGACATCCCAATTGCAGTTATTTTTGGTAAAGGAAGAAGCAGATCTTGCAAAGTGATGTGGAGTCAGCTGAGGGGTTGCTAATCTCTTGAGTGGGTTGTGTTTCTCCTGTAGCCATTTGGGAGCTGTAAGATGGGCAGTTGACTTCCTCTGGAAGGATGTTCAGGCATGCTCTGTGGCTGACCAAAGCTTCAGCATTTTTCTAAAGGTTATTTGGACAATAGAAATTCCTGAAAAATATACACTGAGTCTCTGAGAAATATTAGAAAAAGGGAAGGTCAGGAAGTGGCTGAAGGTCTCTCAAGGTGTTTTGGTATTTTCTCAAAACACGTGCTCCATGTATCCGTGTCTGACAGCTTTCCAAGCCCTCTTCATTCCCTCATGGCTCTTTAGCTGTTTCTGTCTGGTTCTGTCTGAGCTCAAACACAGGCTGCAGCTGGACAGTGGATTCTTTGATGTTAAATTCACCCCAGCCGTGTTGTCCCAAAGCATTGCTCCGCAAGGAAATGCCTCTCTCCAGACCTTGGTGTGAGTATATGATTTAAATAGGGAAGTTTTGGGAGAGTCCCAGGCTGGAGAATAAAACTTGTGTTGGTACTGTGGATGATTTTCCCCAAGGAATAAATCAAGCTGATGGATATGGAGGTGTTTCAGAACAACGATTGTGAAGGTTTGTTGGTGCATCACTGACCTTCCCCCTTAGGGTAGCATGGATTTGCCACAGGGATGCAGATGGACAGGCACAGTGAGACTGGGTCAGCCACAAAACTCCTCTCAGTGTTGCAGTGCTCCTGCAAACATGAGAAATGCCATGAGATATCCAGGGCTCTTGACCAAGGTTTGTGGTGGGAGTGCTTGTTGTGGTCAACAGCAGCCTGGTCTGCTTCAGAATCCACATTTGAGTTGTCCATCGTGGTCTGGTCTCACGTGGGCTCTGACCTCCCTCCCAGCAGACAGGATGGATGTGCTCTCCTTTCCAGACTGGACGTGCTCCTCTTACAGGCTTTGCAGCATGAGAGTACAGATTTCCTTTGCCTTATTTAGTTTTAGGAAAAAAGTGATTTGTTTTGTCTATCCTCGCAAGAGCCAGAAATGTAAAATTTTAAAAGGCCTTCCCAAAAAGCTGCTTTCTTTTAAGAAAAGAGCAATTGAAATTGTAATTCTTCTCACTTACTGTCTGATGAATTTTTTATCACCTCATTTTAGTGCTCAGAAATGGATTTTGCCTTGCTTAAAACAGGAGAATTTTTTCCTTTCATCTGCTGCTCCCTTAGTTCCTATCAGAGTCGTAGTTTAAAAAGTTAATGCGCCTGAGTATTTCTGCAGATTGCATCATTGCAGTGTTTCATAACGATATGGCAAAAGTAATTTGAAACAGATAACAATAGTTCAGTCTGTTTCAGGATAACCATGATTTCCTTGTCATTAAGAGGTCTGTTAGCGGGTGGAGGAGGAGGAGGAGTTTTATCTGGATGAGTTACAGATCATATGGCGTGATCAAGTGCGCTTGTTCTTTTTTTTCTTCCCCCTCTTTTCCTTCCCTTGAAATCCGCAGCGCTGGACTTGGGTTTGGATATGAAATGATTGGATAGTTTCAAACTCCTGGCTGCACAAAGTGGCTCAGAGCTTCCAGATGTTTTCAATAAGAAGCTCAGAACTGTCGCATCAGCAGCCGGTGGCCGGGGCTGCTGCTCGCGTCTCCTCTCCATTTTGAGCAACTCGCCAAAAAAAGAGAGAATTATTTACTTGTTAGAGTAGATTTTTTCAAATTTAATTC
Source organism: Fringilla coelebs (assembly GCF_963513975.1). Taxonomy (NCBI): domain Eukaryota; kingdom Metazoa; phylum Chordata; class Aves; order Passeriformes; family Fringillidae; genus Fringilla; species Fringilla coelebs. Next base: position 15,855,205 of record NC_140038.1, on the reverse strand, counting down.
TTATTTTCTGATCTTCTGTTTCATTGTGTTTCAGAGCTATATAAATGCTATATACTGTCTAAAAACTTGTATGGCATTCAAGGACTGCCTAAATAGCTGGACAAAAGAGACTGGAAGCTTTTGTTCTGCTCCGTCCGGGCTGAGTCGTGTTCTGTGTCTGCCTGACAGTGCCTGTGTGGATTGCAGGCTGTGTGCAAGGCAAGATTTCTAGCCTGAAACAGTGCAGCAAAAGCCCCACCTAATGTGGGAAGAGGGTGATGGTCTCCCAAGGGAGAGTGTGTCTGGCACATTATCTTCTACTTGTTTATATTATATTCCCCTCTCCCCCCTCTTCCTTCAACAGCAAAGTCTGGAAATGAAGATGAGATTCACTTGGGGTGTCTGTAGTCGTCACCAGCCCCCTGATCCTTGCTGTGAGTCAGGAACATAACTACAGAAAAAACTCTTGGAATAAATGAGGGATTTGGAACCTTAAATTAAAAAAGAAGAAAAGAAGGGAGAGAAGGGGTTATTTTTTTTCTTGGTATGTGTTGATTCTTTCCCTCTGTGGCTGAAGGTGTAGGGGAGTGAAGGAGATAACTGACAACCTTTACTAGATCTAAACACATAATTAAGGAGTAAGGCAGGTCATCATCTTGATTCAGAGGACATGCACCAAGTCCTGGGACACATCCTGTGCCTGGAGTCACCTTGCTGTGAGTCTGTAGCTTCCCTGGCTACTTCTCTTCACCTGTCTGCACCTCCCCCAAGAGACTTCTGTTCCTTTCTGCCCCACGAAAGCTCCCACTGGGTTACTTGTGGCTTTTGGCCATCCCAAAATGCTTGTGCATAGCTCAGGAAAACTGTCCTCCTGCTGTGAAAGCTGCACATTTCCCAGCGTGTCTCCCATCTGCTTTGACTCTCCAGTCAAATGCTTCTCATTTCCCCTTACCTGCAAGAAGGGTGAGGTAATGTGAGCCACAGAAGACTGGGTGTTGATGCAGCTGCAAGTTGGACCCATCTTTTATCTCTGTGGAAGATGCACTGTCACAGGTAGTGACGCTCACCTCTTCTGCATGGTGGGCATTCCTTGGGCAGCCCTGCAGCTGGACATCTCTTTCTGGTTGCCAGAGGAGCTCTGTGGATCAAAGGTGAAATGCTTTAAAGGGAGTGTCTGAGCAGAGCTGTGCAGTTGTTGTTAGGATGAATCTTGGCTGGGTATACCAGCAGCTGCAATTAAATTGATTTGAAAACTAATCTATCTGTTATATCAGTTTTTAAAAAAAAGGCGCTCCATAATGAAACATTAGGCATCATTAAGACACTGTGACTGTTGCAAATTCCTACACCTGAACTAAATTCACATACTTTGTTTATGGGTTCCTGTCTTGTAAATTTAGATTTGAGGAAATCCCTGCCTTTTATGGTAGTGTTTGAAGGGCTGGAATGCTGTCACAGCCATTTCTGATTCCTTGTCTTGATGGGCACATGACTGCTGGGACTCATTACTTGTGGAGAAAACTGGTGGCTCCAGAAAGTCCCCAAAGTACAACCACATTGTGTGTGTCCTCATACTGAAAGCAGAAGCTCTGCTCATTGTTGGAGAGAACGGAGTGATTGGCAGAGATCTTGAGCCAGGGATTGTAGCTGTAAGGCAGCCTTGTAGAGGAATCCTCCTCAGTTCAGCTGGTGGTGTGGTGGAGATGAGACTTTGGGATGTGAGGGAGAGACTGGAGCATATGGGAAGTGTGGGGAGACCCTGGCACTGACCAGGTAAGAGTGTCCCTGTGTCCCTCACCAGGAGAGCTCACCTGTTGTGAGTCCCAGCCTGCTCCAGCACCTGAGGACACCTTCAGGTGCAAGGTCCAAGGCCAGCCTTTGTGTCAGGGCTGGCCACTGTGCCATCCAGTCTCAGGAGAAGAAGCCCTTTGCTTGGTTACTGAGCCTGCTAAATCTCTAGTGTAACTGTGCTTCTGTGTAGTCTGCCTGTACAGATTTGGGGGTCACATCCAGGAGCTCTCAGTAGTATTTGGTGGTTCTGTGAACTCCTGGGTTTTGGGTTTGGACCCAGCAGGCACGGAAGGGAGTCAGTTCCTGTGTTACTCACAGGCAGGCTGTGGTGCAGTGTGTTCAGGCAGTCAGAAGACTGGGTAGCACTGGGAAGAGAGCAGCTGGAGGGCTTGCTTGAAGCAGATGGGTTTAGATCTCCTTTGGAAGACTCGTCTTGCATTCAGATGCTGAGAACTTGTGTTTTATCCGTTCCAGTAGGCTGCAGGGTTTGAGTCACCTTTGCCAGAGTTTGAGCTGGTGGCCACAAATCTCTTTATACAACCAGGGAGCCAGGACCACCCCACAGGACTGGATGAAAAGACCTACAACCCCCTAACTAAGCTCCAGGAGTGGAGCAAATCCCAGCAGCAGGAGGTGGGCCAGTTCTGCCGGCGCTGATGAGGGTGGCTGTTGGAAGTCAGCAGTTAAACCTCGAGTTGATAAATACTGTTTTCAATTCTGTGTTTTCTGCTTTGTAGCTTGGGATTAAAAAGTGCTGCATTTTCAGCTCTTCCATCTAGCAAAGCAGCAAGTTAAGTTCTGGTCGCTGCAAACTCCCAGTCTCTGAAAACTCCGCTTCCCCTTTTCTTCTCTCTTTTTTTTCCCTTGCGTTTTAAACCGCCCCCATTCCCTTTTGAATCGGTGAATGAGAGAATGTCTAAAGCCAGGGAAGTATGGAAAGATTTCATCCCTGGAGAGGTCAGGGTGGGGTGGAAAGCGGAGGGGGCTGCAAGGGGGCAGTTTGAAAACAGGAAACCATGTGGCAGTGAGCATGCAGGGCCCAGCTGATGTGAATGAGCTATTGAGAGCGGAGAGACTCTCGCTGGCCCCGGCATTAGAAAGACAAAAAACTTTAGGGTTGTTTTTTGGTTTTTTTTACCTCCCCCCAAGAAAAAAAGCTCTGTCTTTCAGGCTAGAATAGATGAGGGAAGATTATATTTTCTGGACAACTAGTTGCTGAGGTCTTTGCTCTGTGTTGCAAACAAACCAAGAAAAAGTAAATGGCTGATTTCCTTTTTTTTTTTTTTTTCCATGTGTGCTGATTAAATCATAAGTTTCCGTTCCTGGTTTAGGAAAGCATTAACCTTGAAACTGTCTTTCATTCACCTGACCTGGGGGAGTGGGAAGAGTCTTTTTAACTCTTGAAAAACACGTCCCTTTGCTCTCAGTCTCGTTTTGGACCGAGCAAGCACACCAAGTGCCTGCAGCCAGAGGTTGAAGAGGCTGGCAAAGAAAAGCTGCTGCTTTTTCTTTTTCTTCCCCCGCTCCCTCCTCTTTTTTTTTTCCTCTCTGTGAATCATGCTCCCACAACTGCAAAGTAAATTTGAAAGCCGGGAGAACACTGGTGCACGACTAAAAAGGCAAGCAGTGACGTCCCAGCCCAAATCAGGAGGGAGTGGCTTTATTTCATTATTTTCTTTCCTTTTGCCCAGTGCTGTCATTAGAAATTTAAACTTAACTCAAACCCAAGCCGTCTTGCCCGGTGAACAGTGAACTGACTCGGAAGGAGGAAAGTACTTTTTTGTTGTTGTTTCTTTCAGTGCATGAGGGCGTGAAAAACAAAATGCTTTGGTGACAGTATTTGCATTGGATACGGAGATTGGTTTTTTGGTTTGTTTTTGTTTTCTTCCTGAATTAGACCCGTCGTGGCTGAGCCTACCTTCTGTATTTCTACTTGGAGTGTCAGTGTTCCTGCTGCACACATCTGGCTTTTGCTCTCTTTTCGGACAGGATTTTCATTCTGGTGCTTTTTGGATATCAAAGTTGTCTGGAAAACATTTTTTTGTTATTATTACTGTAACAGGAAGGCCGATACCATTCTTAGCAGTCGCAAAAAAAAATAATCCTATATGTATAAAGCTGTCTTCAAATATCTTTTGTTTGCTATAAGTTCCTGCATTGCCTGTATAAGCAAATCTGTTCCGAGAAGACTTTATCAGCCAGGCGCAGCGCTGGGATTTTCGTTTTCCTGTTAAGAAGCTCGGGCAGGCTGGTGTGCTGAGACACAGGGACTCCTCTGAGCACGGATGTGAGAGGTCTGGGACTCTTGGTGAGCCCAGGGTTCATGGTGGGCTCTGCTCCTCTGCTCCCAGCTCTTTGGACAAAATGTACGAACGCCACAAGAGGCGATACAGCCTGTGCGACATTTCCAAGGTGGACAGGACTGTAGATGTTGTGTTGTTAAAGGTATGATGTTTGTATATATTTATTTGTGGGTTCCCTTCCCTCTCTCCAGGGGATCAGTCTGTTCCACTCGTGTCCCTCGGGATGATGCAGTGGGGAGGGACAGGTGGAAGAGCTCTTACCCTTCAGCATGGAGGTGCTTTTGAGCTTTTTCAAACCATATAATGTCAAATATTATTATCTCTGCAACTAAATAATCTCTTGTGGCATGCACTCTTTGGGAGAGCTCCCTGGCCATCTTCCCTGCCCTCTGCCCTTAAACAGTCCCTGGTTTGAAATCCCAGGTGGGCTTTTTGTGTGAGGGGAGAAGGGTTTCCATTTCCAGTGCTTGCTTTTGAGATTGAAAGGCGCATGTTTCCCAAAAGATGCATTCTGCCAAAAAAAGGCATGGTGAATCCTCCTTTGCCTCTGTTTTTTGTTTGTGTTAGAAGGGTTGCTGTCAGTCTTGTTGTTTGGGTGTGATTTTGTCTGAGGATGGGTTGGAGCAAGAATCAGGAGTGGCTCTTGGCTAATTGTCCCAGTGTGTTCCTCCTCTAATCTAAAATTAGCAAGTGCTCCACCAAATGGCACAATGGCAGTCTGGGAATGTCCTGTCTCTGTAACAGCTTTGTGGAGCTTCAGCAGTTTCCTGGCAGAGTGGATGGAAATAGGAGAGAAGCCAGAGGGACTGCAAAACACAGCCCAATTCAGAGATCTTAACTGCTGGAAGATAATTTCCTTTCCCTCTCCCTTTTTCTCTTTTCTCTTCTTAGCTGAAGCAGTGGGATTCTACATGATCATATGGCTTCCTTTTTTATGATTTTTGGTTCATGCTCTTGTTTCCAAGTCAATACAAAAATATATAACAAATTTATTTTCAATTGCTTCTTGTTCTACTTTATCTGCACTAAAAGAGACCTAGGTCTTGTTACCTTGCTTTGTTATGAATGAAAGTGTTTTCCTTTAATTCAGTGTACCCAGTGGTTTTGGTGACACAGATAGCTGTAAGTTGTTTTCTCTACCAGCTCAATTTTTTTGAGTATTTTAGACCTCTGATGTTACTAATGCTGGTTGAGGATTGAATCCCATGATACTCAGTCTATAGGCACAGTATGAGTCATTAAAAATGTTGTTGCATTGTTCACACACTATTTCTTCCACAGAAATAGTGTGTGCACAATTCTTAATAATTCTTGGGAGGAGACCTGGTACCTCTGATAATTTTGGTTGCCAATAAAAAGCACAATCTTTTTCTTTATGAAGAGTATCTGAATGCCTGGGTTGAAATACAATTCACTAGAATTATCCAGCCTCGGTGTTTCTGATGTCACCAGTTCCTTAAATTAGTTTTTGTTCAGCAAAGCTTAGATTTTATAACAAAATGTGGCTCTTATTAGTTCCAACTGGTATTTTCCTAATTGAGTTTCAGAACTGTGGGTTATACTGTCTGTTCCTGCAAATGACTCAGTGTCCATATATGTGTGCGTGTGTGCACGCATTGCTGCTCCCAACATGGGCTGTACAGCCTGCAGATGTTTAAAATAGGAGGGTGCTGGTGACAGCTACAGCTACAATCAGCTCTAGCTCGATTTTCAGTCATTCTTCATGTTTTCTCTGGTTTCTATAACATAACTGGTAGATGAAATTGAATTTTGATGACCTAGGGATCCAAGCCAGCGCTTGAGTGCGTCAGTGGCAGATCATCTCTTGACGTTAATGGGAGTTGGATCAGGCCCTTAATGAGGGAGCTGGGGGTGGGGTTTCTGTTGGGTTTGGTTTTCATTAAAATACTGAAATAAAACTGTACCTTATCTAGGCCATTGTATTTTGGGGAGTTAAGAGGACAGGGTTTCTTAAATATTGAAAAGCAAGTACATATCCTTAGAAAAAAGCAAGCCCAAATCAGATCCATCAGGAGTGTTTGAGCTGATGACATTTTAACAAGATACCTGCAAAGCACCAAACAGCTTTCAGTTTGGCTGCAGGTTGACTCAGACAAGCTTCCATTTCTTGAGTAGTGGATGAATATGTTCTTTGCTTCATTTTAAGGTAGGGAACTCAGTAATCAGAGAATTGTTTGGGTTTAAAGAACCTTTAAGATCATCAAGGCCAGCCACTAACCCAGCACTGTCAAGTCCACCTTTAAACATGTCCCTCAGTGCCATGTCTTTTAAATTCCTCCAGGGATGGTGACTCAGTCATGACATAGGAAAGAAAATCAGCTGCTGAAAAAGGACAATGGGAACAAGTGGTGAAGAAAGAATTTTGGGTACTAAATGTTTATAGATGAGATTATATTTGCATTGATTGCACCCATTCTTAGAATTGCAAAAGAACTTTTGGTTCCTACCCATAATTTTGTCATCTGAAGGGCCACTATCTTGAGACTCAAATTTTCCATGTTTAGATTGAGTCTGAAAGAGTGGCTTGTGAAGTTATGAAAAAAATGAACCTCAGCAATTTTGAGGGTTGATGCACACAATTATTTTTGGCTTTAGCATAGTTTCTTCCTCCTCTCCACATATGAAAAAGCAAGAGGCAGCAGGTTGCCAGCAGTATCCCAGTCCCTGTTGGAGGTAGGACTTCATCCTAGGAAGAAATTCTTTACTGTGAGAGATGTGAGGCCCTGGCACAGCTTTTCCAGGGAAGCTGTGGGATGCCCCATCCCCTGGAGGGGTTCAAGACCAGGTTGGATGGGGATTTGAGCAACCAGGGAAAGGTGGTGTTGGATTTGCATCATCTTCAAGGTGCCTTCCAACCCAAACCATTCTATGATTCCATGATTCTGTGTCCTTTACTGGCTGCTGCAGCAATGCAAACTCTGTGAACTTGGATCCTGAACTTACTGAATGCAGGGAAGCCTGGATGATGCAGAAACGACACAACAATTTGCTGTCCTTGTTCCTGCTGGGTTTGCATTGTAGCAGATGAGGGAGAAGTTGTGGGGTGTGTGGGATGTCTGCTTGTCTGAGCGTTTTGCTGAGCTCCGAGCAGCTACGTGCAGGGTAAAGCAGTCTGTGCTGTGTTATTGCAAGCCCAAAATGGGAAGTGTCAGTGTGCCCATGTGTGCCTTGGCAGCCCTGTCTCATTTTTATGTTGTGCCTGCTACCACAAATAAAACTACGCGGACAGGTTACAAAAAACACATTGGCTGGCACCTTGCAGATCCATGTGGAGTCAGACAGGCAGTCAGTGGGAATGAACAGGCAGTGCTTTGCAGAGTTACAAAGCAAGAACTGGGCTTGCTTTGGGAATGGGAGACTGAGTAATCACAGCTGGGAATGCTTTCTAACATTTTTGCCTCTATCTGCATTTCACCTCTGTATGTGAATGCTGAAGTTGTTAAGGGTAGGCATCAGGAGTAAATTTTTTCACAGCTGGGGCAATGAGGTGTGATTTTTCTGCTTTTCAGATGAACCGATCCCATTCAGCTTCTAGCTGAAGATCAGAGCATTATTCATGGAATTAAAACCAGCATTAATAATTAATCAAGGTATTTTGAAGTTAAAAGGACAGCACTATTAATTGGTTTTTCTGCTTCTTGGCTGCTCTGGTATCTTTACTCCATTACCAGGGAAGATCCCTGATTGATCCCTGCCTACCTAAGGCAAAGTGCCATTTACAACATCCTAAGCTAAAAGTAGTCTGTGGAGAAGTCCCTGAATTAACTGGAACTAGGCTTCCTTACATTTTATGTTGAAGTTTTTCTTCTTTATTGACTAATAATCAAGTTCATTTCTTCTTTGGAGTTGTTCTGGGGGAAGGATATGCCTAGCTGATGGGTATGTGGTGTTCATCAAACTTTGTGGGCCTGAAATGACTAAGTTTAATCCAACATCTGTCCATGCTGTTCTGGTCATTGAAGGACAGAAGGACAGATGTGTCTTTAGAATGATGTAGAAAGTTTTTGAGTTTTTCTGTTTATCTCATGTAGAATTACAACTGGGAGGGCAGCTTAAATGAAATGATTGTGTTTTCACATTAGACACATACATGTTTGTGGGAATTTTGCTCCCATATTAACTAAGAGATGGGTTTTTTTGGGAAAGCAAATGATGCTATTTTTGAAGCTTAATAAAGTCTGTTGACTTAGTTTTGCTGGTGGAGGACATGGCAGTGCCAAGGGCTGGAAAATGTACTTGGGGCACACGTTCCTTTTCCCTGCTGGGACATTGCCGGGGGATAAATGCACTCTAAGAATTTAGTGTTGCTCCTGCCCCATAAAGAGCTAATTTATTCACTCATGTAACATGTCCTGTGCTTGTAGGAGCCTTTTTTGGTGAAATGCTTTAATATAGTTTTCTATAGCACTGCTGGCTTGTTACTATAAGAAAGGTCAGTTTGGACCTCCTTGATAAAATGTCCTGATATGGTGTCACCAGCTCTGCAAAGATAACACTCAGTGTAGCATATTCACAGTGCTAGAAGAAAAAAATCTCTATAGAAATAATTGCAAAAATGCAAGTGTTGTCCCTTGAGAATGTCTTTAGGTTCTGCATTCACCTGTTAATATCATCCCACAAAGCTAAGAAAATACACAGGGAGATTACCAAAATAATTTAAATAAAAATAAATGTGGAACTTGCAAGCAAATTGATATGTCTGCTGTTAATACTGTCTGGCAAGATGATTGCCAAAGCAGTGATTGTTGCCCTTGATGTGAGTTTTGTGTGTATGGAGTTTTTCTGCAGCAACAGATGTTGAAGGAAAACAGTGGAAATTCCTTCCCCAGATGCCCCATCCTTCATGCTTCTTTTCAAACTGTTTTGGAGGATCTTGAAAGGTGATTCTTGTGAGGGGGGTAAATCAACTGTTGCTTTAGTTTCTAGCGCAGGAATTGCAGGCAACTGGATAATTTCATTGTAAATGGAATTGTAAAGTTAAAAGTTGGTCAGTATAAACATTGAACTCCAGTTATGTGTACAAATTTTTTTAATCCTATACAAAATTTTCAAGAACAGGAAATTCCTAGAAAATAATTACAATATGCATAGAACTTTAAAAAAATCATTGTATCATTTCTGCTTATGAAACAAATTAATTATAATTTAATTTAGAGTATTGCTTTTTTTTACTACTTTTATTCTACAATGGATATTTTAAATGGATATTACTCAGTGTGGTGCACAATTACTTAATGATACACTAAGCAAGCTACGATTACTCTCCTAAATATTTTCCTATGTGCAGTAGTATCTGGTTTAGCTGCAAGGTAGATCATAGTCTGGAAGCTGGGGAAAATAAAAGGAGAAAAATGGAAACTTGCACATTTAGGACAAAGTTAAAATATTATGAAAGGAAGATGAATCTTCAGGGATCTGCTAGGAAATGAAAGCTAAAGTCATCTGGTTCCTTGTGCTCTGGAGATGTTGATTTATATCACGACCAGTGAGGTTGACAAGTGCAAACTTTTGCAATAGCAAAAGATTTCCTGAAAGGTCAGTGTGTTCTCTTTATTGTGAAATGGAAGGCAAGAAGAGTTAAAATAAAACCAGAGGGAGAGAAAAAGGACTTTTCCATGCTGGAGATGTAGGAGAGGTACATCGGAGCCAGGTAGCCCCTGGACCCCAAGGAGCTTGTTCCTAGTGAGCCTCCAGCGCACGGCTCTGCCCTGGATGTTGCTGGAGTGTCTTTGAGAAGGAGCTCCTGAGTCTGGTTTTATGGGCAGGCACCACACTGCAGTGGATTAGATAATTCCTTGTCTGAGACCAAGGGGAGAGGAAGGAAGAGCCTGGGAGTGGAGTCTGGTGTCACTCCCAGTTCCTGTGGGACAGAGGACACCTCAGCCCGGGGTGTCTCAGCCTGTCCAACGCTGTCCTTTTCTTGTGCATTAAGTCAAATCAAGTTTCAAGTTCAGGGTCTGCAGGAAGATGTCCCCAAGAGTCAGGAAATACCTGTGTGTGCCCAGAAAGAGCAATGGAACCATCTGCTGCTTGCAGCTCCAGCTGGTGTCCTAAAGGCATCTTTGAACATTTAGCCTGCTAGTGTTTCACAGGCAAACAGAAAATCCTGCAGGATTCAGTTTTTGGTGCCTGGGGATGTGCTTCCATGATTCATTCTGTGTCTGAGCTGCAGATAAACACATTCAGGCTTCTGTATGGAAAAATAGCTGGTTCTCTCCTGGCATTTCTTCAAGAGCTGTGTATTGAAACTCTGTTCCCAGAGGCTGTTTCATATTCCCTCTGCCACTGGAACAGCACTGTACCCTCTGCTCCCACTGCAAAGACTTGGGATGCCTGGAATCAATGAGCTATAATCAGTGTGGGCAAGCAAGAAAGTGTGGGGCTTTTATCATCTTCTGTGGCCACCAGCCTGTGGTCCTGTCGTTGGGCTTCTCTCAGCAAAACAAGAAAATGGGGGGGAAAGGGAGGAATTTTCTCACATGCAACGCACACGTGTCTGCAAACTCCCCAGGCAATCTCATTTCCCATTTTTCCATACTGGTACATTCCCCAGCTCCTGATGTTCAGGTGCTTTTATAAAGACAATTTCCTCTGCAGCTCTCTGTACCCATAGTCACTCTGTCTGTACCCATAGTCACTCTGTCTGTACCCAGCTCTCTGTCTGTACCCATAGTCACTATTCCTGAGTAAATACAAGCAGAATTCAGGTGATGAGGGAGGGATCCCAGTACTCAGTGTTGGGCTGTGGATAGTGGGGTTTGTGTTTTGAGTATCTATGGACCACCCAGTTCCCTGAGAGCACGCAGTAATCCTCCCTCAAAGCCTGCCTGGGCTCGTTTTGGCCTAGGGAATACTTGTATACAGTAGTGGTTTCCTTTGTTTGTGTTTTGACGGTGATTATTATTTTTCCTGAATTAGGGCTACTGAGATAAATATTTAATTTCTAATATTTTATTTTGTACATAATCAAGTATATCTGAAGCAGCACCTTGAACCTCAGTGTTACTGTCTCATTACTTTTTTTAATAGAGAAAAGCAGACGTTTTCAATACTTGGCAAAGCCACAGGGCTGAGGAGAGAGCTGGCTGGGAAATTGGAAAAATGCTCAAATCTTTTTTGAAAAAATGCCAATGTCTATAATGCATTTTCAGTGAATGACTCAATTGGTTCTATTAAAGGAAAATATATAATGTTAAATCAGCCTAATATGGCTTATTCAACAGACAGCTTGAACCTCTTCTTATTTTGCTTTCTTTCCGCTAATTATTGAATGGGATGTTTAATTATTCATTTCCAGTAGTGGATACTTGATAAATCAGGAGCAGTTCCTTTGAATTTGATGGTGATTTGTTTAAAATTAAGAAGGGTCAGACTCTTCTTAAGGAAGAAGGAGGGAGGTGCAAGTCAGTCAGAAGGAGACAGAATTTGATTTTGTATCTGAAACTGGTCGTTCCTTCATTTGTGTTGACTTGAGCACATTTGCATTTGTCCTTCTATGTGTGTTCAGCCTCAACCTCTAGATTTGCCTTTAATAAAATATAGGAAAGTGTGGTGCAAATTTATTCTGCTTTGTCTGGAGAGGAAAGAATAATAGCATGGTATTTATTGACTTTGCAGCTCTTTTAAGACTAAAAAAATTAATTCTGTGGTTAAGTTTAGATGCTAAAGTTAGATGCCACAGAGCCTTGCTGAGAACAGGGCGTGTCTTCTGTTGAAAGAATCAGAACATGACCCACTGTCCATGCAGCAGTTAAAATGCAGCATCCTTGTGTTACTTTGGAAAGCAGAAAACCCATTGTTTTGAAGTTTTGCTTACAAATCCTTTTTTAGATTGAAGATGGCTTCTCTTTTCCTCACTGCCTCTCATTTAATGTGAATGTATTGTATGTAAAAGGGAGAAAATGGATGCACGGGTGTGTGTGGAGCAGAGGTGCAGGGAACACTGGGATCTTAGATGTGTGTACATAAATGGGTATGATGGGCTTGGGTGAATATGTGTATAATCAGGGAGTAAGAGCTACAAAGTGTGCATCATCCCTAGGAAAAATAGCCTGCAAAATTCCGTGGAGGTGGGAGGGACATCCAGGTGGGACATGCACTGAGGTCACCCCAAGACCTGACTCCGGTAGAGCTCAACATCTCATTCACTTCGCCTGGGAAACTCCTGCTCATCTTTCCCCTCTCAGAACTTCGCTGTTCCTTCCCTGTCTCTGTCAGCAAGAGCTGCTGACTGGGGAAGGTCATGGCATCCTCTCAAGTGGAGGATTTTAAGGGCAGGTTGGATTAGGACCTCTCAGATGGTAATTGAGCCTAACTTGGCGCAGCAGGCAGGGACTAGCTGACCTGTCAAAGGCCCTCCCAACCCCATTTTGTCATCGCACAAGTATGGAGGAGGACAAAGCCTGAGGAAGAAAAATGTGCTGTGGCAAGTAGCTGCCAGGTCTGGGGGAGTGCAGGGTTGCCTGTGTGGTGCGGAGAGCAGGAGGTGCTGGCAGGAGCCCCTCGGGTGATGGGCAGGGGACGCAGCCAGAGCGGGGAGGAGCCAGCCAAGGACTGCAGTAACACATTCCATGATCTCAGTGAGAGAGGAAACAAGGACGTGGGTCATTAGTCAAAGCAGCACGTCAGGTCAAGGGTAGGGGAGGCTTGGTTTTAATTTATTTTAAAAAATAAATAATAAGAAGGCGAAACCAGTGCATTTCATAACATAGGAGAAAGGAGAACACTGGGGGGATGGGAATTCAGCGAGGGGCTGCAAAAATAGAGCAGGATCATGGAGGAGATTTGAACATAGGTCAGAGGCTAAAAGTAAATAGTAAAAATTTGCTATTTGAAAGGTAGGAAAGGAAATTATTTCAGGAGATAAAAGGAAAGCCAGAGAGAGGGTAGGAGAAATACTTGACATATAAAATCAGGCTAAGTCATCCATTTCAGTAGCTTTCTTTTAGCTGCAACTTAAGAGATCCTATGTGTTGAGACAGGTCAGGAGGGGAAGTAACTTGTGGATTTTGTGGTGTGGGACAGGTGAGATTTGCATGCATTTGACAGTACTAAAGGCATTTGGCTCAAAGAAATGGCAAAGAGAGTAAAAGGGCTTCCAGAGTCTGCCAGCTGCAGACAAAAGTAATGGGAAGTGAATGTTGGATGAGCCAAGGATTGTGGATAGTCCAGCAGACTTCTGAGTCAAAATGTTGGACAACACAACCCGAGTGAGGAAGATGAAAGCACAGGCAGAGGGAGGAGGAGGCTGAGAGCAGATCAGTCATCCTTGCTGAAAGACTGGGAGTCATGGAGAGGGTGAAGGACGGGGTGAGGTGATAAGGGCTGATGTTGAAATAAACCATGTGATGTGTCTTAGTGTTAAAATGGGCGTTTCTATCATCATCATTTCAGTTAATGCAGGCCCAAAGTGCTTCTGGTTCTCACCATGACTTGGGCACTTCCCAAGGCCTCTATTCCACATCACCAGGGCACTCTGCTATCTCTGAGCTAATTATCTGTACAGCAGTATGGGTGGTAAGGAATTTCTATTCTGTGGGTAGTGAACTGAGGCCTAAAGCAGAAGAGTATTTTCCTGCAGTCCCGCTACAAGCGGAGGTGGGACTTGAAGCCAAGGTTATCCAGTCCTCTACTAGTAGCTTAAACACTGACTCATCCTCCCTCTGATCTCCTTCCTTGAGCAGGAGCCACCTTCAAGTCAAACTTTCCATGGAGAAATAAAGGGTTTTGGCATATTCTAATGGTTTGTTTAGTGATGCAAAAAAGAATAAAATCGTATGTTACTTTTGACATTTTTATTATTGGGAAAAAATTAAGCCATAACTCTGAATCTGCTGGTTGATGCAGAGGGATACTGGAGAAGAGACTAAGAGGGGTGCTGGTGAGAGTGGCCTTTCTCTGATGTGCTGTGATGTGTTTTCCAGATAAACCGTGGGAGCTGGTGTCCGCTGGAGCCATGTCCTGACCCCTCCCTGCTGGAGCGCAAGCGCACGCGGGAGTCTCCGGGTGAGCCAGACCAGCAGCCCTCCTCCTCACCTTTTCTATCCTCCTTTCTCCCTGTCCTCCTCACCTTTTCTATCCTCCTTTCTCCCTGTCCTCCTCACCTTTTCTATCCTCCTTTCTCCCTGTCCTCCTCACCTTTTCTATCCTCCTTTCTCCCTGTCCTCCTCACCTTTTCTATCCCTCCTTTCCTCCCTGTCTTCCTCACCTTTTCTATCCTCCTTTCCTCCCTGTCCTCCTCACCTTTTCTGTCCTCCTTTCCTCCCTGTCCTCCTCACCTTTTCTATCTCTCCTTTCTCCCTGTCCTCCTCACCTTTTCTATCTCTCCTTTCTCCCTGTCCTCCTCACCTTTTCTATCTCTCCTTTCTCCCTGTCCTCCTCACCTTTTCTATCCCCCCTTTTCTCCCTGTTTTTGACATCCTGGCCTGGATGGGGAAAACACATAAATTAAAGAAACTGTGTAATGACTGTGCTGTGAGTCATTGTTAGCACATGGCTGCAGCACTTGACTAGCTGGGAGCTGTGTAGTGTGTCACCGTCTCAAATAACTCTGCATTTCAAGTGCTTCAGTATTTTGATTTTTTCTCCCCTTTTCTTTTTCTAAATAAACTTGAAAGATGTTGCAAGCAGCAGACAGATATGAGTTCTAACTAAAAGGATAATTTCATAAAAGAAAAAAGCCAAAATTTGAACCCTAAATCCATAGTTTAACCCAAATGAGTGGCTTGAGATTTTTACTTCCCCCCCCCCCCCTCTCTAAAAGTTGCCATGATTCCAGGCTCAGGAAGCAGGAAGGCTGTTCAGAGCCATGGTTCCCACACCCTGCCCACCAGCTGTGCCAAGCTCCCATCCCAGCCCTGCGTGCTGGCTGGTGCTTTCTGGCTCTTCCACTGGGACAGAAAATCTAGTCTGGGCAAGCTTCAAAGAAGGGTTGGTGTCCAAGATAAGAAAAAAAGCATTTCCTTTCACTGGATTATGCATGTTTGAAACAAATAGAGTAATTTATCAGGGCCCTGAATAGGGACTTTGCTTAGGCTGCTCATGGAGAGGAGGCTTCTTGCCCTGCTGTCCTTATGAGCAGTGGTCTCACCCAAATCTCCTTCAATTTGTCTGAGACTTGAAAGAAAATGACTGTCAGTGTGACATTTAAACTCAGTCTTTCAGACCGTAGGCTAAGAAGGGATAGTGTGGGTTAGTGACTTGAGGGGTTTATCCTATATAGAAGTTCTAGCTCACTCAAAGTTAAATAAGTATTTTTTAATTAAAAGCAAACTAAAATACTGCCCTTTTTAGAAAGTCATTAACAACAATAACTGTTTCAAGAGTGTTTTTACAAGAAAACCTGTGGTAATGCTATGTCTCTACCAATTGTATCTGTGACTCCTTTGCCTCTTGGTACTGTATTTTTATGCTTCAGGCAACAGTTCCTGCAAACCATTTGTCTGCTAAACTACATGGACTCATTTGACTTGCTAAATATATAATCACAGATTCCTATGGATCACTATCAGTTGCACACCTATTAATTATCTAATGCAACATTACACTATAGAAACATAATATTAACTATGTAATTAGGTAGCTGTATATACAAATTTATATTAATAATTATAGTAATACATGTCTGTAATACATGCATGAAGAGAGAGTTTTTTAAGTAAATGTGCTCTCCAGATGGACTGAAGCAGCAGAAAGATCTCAGGTTATGCAGGTTCTGGCCTTTCTAGAAACAATATTGTTACTGCACAGGCATCCTCCTTCTGCTCTGTGGTGCTGGGCAGCATAGAGAGGGCAAGAAAAATCTGGCAACACTTAACAGCAATAAAACCACAAGCTGCCAATGTGGCTAACTTAAAAATACAGTACTTGATACGGAATTAGGCTTTTTTCATCTCCTGAAATGACTTGCAAGGACAGAGACCTCAGATCTTAGAAGGTAACTCCAGGAATTGGAGCTTCTAATTCTGTCAATGTTTTTGGAAGAGGAGTGCAGAGGAGTGTAGCTGATACATAGTTATCAGCATGGAATTGAAGGGTTCAGCCCTGCCTTGGAAGATGCAAATGTTTGGAAAATGTACAGAAGATATTGCTTGGAAATGTTCTTCCTAGAGCTTTTTTCTCTGTTTTTTTTTTTTTTGCCTTTATATTATGCACAGAAGTGTTGCCAGGGGTGTGAGACACAGAGCCTGGCTTTGTGCAGTGTCTGTGCAATTCAAAACAAACCCAGCGAACTGAGAAAAGGGGAGGGAGAAAATGGAGGAAATGTGCACACCTCCAACCAAAAGTAAAGGGAAGAGAGGGCTTGGGAATGAGTTTCTCAGCACAAATGAGCTGAGGTGTGTGGAGGGGTCCCCATCACCTTGCTCCTCATCCTTCTTCCTCTCTGCTTCCTCTCCTCTGCCCCTGGCAGGCTCCTCCTGAGGAGCTTTGCTGCCTCTCGTGCTTTATCCTCAGGGTGAGGTATCCATCCACATCTGAGCTGTCCCCCCTGATTTTCCAGTGGAACGTGGCTGGAGCCCCTTTGTTTTTCAGTCTGGGCTGTGGACATGCTGTGCTGGCTGCCAGCTGGATGAACAGCACCTGGCCCACGTCCCCACAGCCGCTCCGTCTCTTCTTTCCCTTCATTCCCCCCCTTCTTCTCTCCCCTCCCTTCTCCCCCTCGCTGATGGAAAAGCAGTTCAGATTTTCCAGGTCTACTGAAAGGGGAACAGGAGCAGCTGCAGCATCCAATAAGTGCTTTTCCAATTCTCCAGTGTGGAAATTCCTCTGTGGGGTAATGGGGTTTCTGACTGGCTTCAACTCCCCCTGCCCTAAATGGGGTCAGCCCCACCACTATCAAAGTAATTCTATTTTCTCCAGAAGTGGAGTCACTGCCATCAGCTGGGATGTGGTCAGGGTGTTCCATAGCTGCTGTCAGGCACATATTTAGGATGGGGAAGGCAAAGAGGTGACCTTAAGCTACCAAACGTGTTGTCCTTTCAGTGATGTTTAAGCTTGATGTCACCAAGGATGGAGTTAGTGAGGTATAATTTAAGACTGAACTGATATTTTATTGCCCTGGCTCCTCTCCAGACAGCTGAGCACATTTTGGATCTGTTTAGTTAGAGGAAGTGCAAAATAGCACCTTTCTTAAAAAAAAAGGAATAAAATAATAATTAGAAAATATTTTGAGCTGGAGAATTTGAATGTTCAATTTTTGCCAAAATTCTCATTTTTGCTTTTGCCTGAATGATGAACAAATAAAACATATACAGGCATTTTTAAGGCACATACTTGTCTGTTAAAGGTTTTGGAAAGAGGGCTTTTGCAGGGGCTGCAGTCTAGTTCTGTACTTCTGATTAACCCAGTGAGGACAGCTGGAAACATTTGAGAAAAAGGAGATGCAACATGCTTATATTTCAATGTCAGGAGTTATGAAAGCTGAGAGGTTTTTAAAAAAATCACTTAATTTTTGAATCTTGAAAAAGTAAAGCATGTAATGGAATTCACACTAGTGCTTATTTCAGTAAGGAGCGTAGAAGAAATTAAATAATTGTCCAAATATGCACTATGATTATTTGAGAAAGAAAGCAAATATTGACAAGTTATTTTTTTATATTTATTGAATATGAATCTAATTTTGCATTTGTTGAAATCAATAGGAACATCCCACATGCACTATTATGGGGTACTTCATATGTAGTGTATTTATCAGCACCTCAAGCTACAAGTGTTTACAGCTGTTTGATGCAGAATTTCAGTTTGCACCATGTACTTCAGTGATGCACTTAAAAGGAGTTTTAAACTTTGGAGTAAATCATTTGAGAATTCACAGGCAGTGTATAAAGCTTTATTTGTAAAGCTGTGTGTTTTAAATCCTGGAATTCACTGGGAGAAGGAGAGTCTGATGTGTGGATGCTGCAGAAAGCCTCGGGTTGTGACTCTTTGTGCTTTGCTCCTGCAGAATGCGAGAACTTCTTGGAGGATGGGCTGAGCAGCGTCTGTGCCTCGTCACAGGGTGCTCTTAAAAGAGAGCCTGGGAGTGAGTCTGACCTCTTCCCCTTGCCTGGTGATGGGATGGAGGACCTTGTCTTTGGGAAGGTAAGAAAGCCTGGTTGGGAGATGGTTAAAAAGGCCCCTGGTAAACCCGTACAGCACACACAGATCATCTTGGTTTCTCTGGTGAGTTGGAAACCTGGAAGTGATTATCCTGGAACCAAATAGATGGGAAGGATCCGGTCTCCTCCTTGGATGCAGCGACATGAGGGATGTATTTACTTGCAGCAGAATTCCAAAAGCTGTGCAGCCCCCAGTGGTTAAAAAAATTGAAGTAATTTTGTCTGTCCAAAAGTAAATCAGGCACCAGAGAAAGAGTTGAAAAGGTGGATTTTCTTGCAAGGTCATTAGGGATTGCACAGACGATACGAAATCCATCTTTAACTCATGTAAAAAGAGCTTTTCTCCAGTAAACCGTGACCCCTGTGCTGATACCTTCAGATTTATATGCTGTAATTCTCAAAGGAGCCAGTGTTTTTCTGTAAATTCAGTGTCATAGGAAGGAAACACTCATTCTAAATACTTCAGGCCAATTCCAGGGAATAGTTTTGTTGCCTAGGCGACATACCTCTAATGCCTGTTTACGTGCAAGTAGAATGAAAGTGTTTTCAAGTTTGCTTAAAATCAACAACACATGTCATTGCTAACCCTAGTCATCCCTGTACCCTTTGTGTTGCTGAGGAGGAGTGAGAGGGACCTGAGAGGCAGAGCTGGCCTGAGCAGAGGATGTGCCTCCCTTTGGCATCAGTCTTTTGCACCTACATCAGAGCAGCCTGAATTTGTTCAGGGGGTCGTTAGGCTTTTGCTCTTGAAGAATTGTCTTGCATAAGCAGATGATGAAAAAGCACCCAGAAAAAATAAAGTGAATCAAAGAATAAAATAGAATCAAAAGGAGTGTGACCCTTCTTTGGAGCAGCCATGGCTGTGGTCTCCATGAAATCCCACTCTTTGGTTCAGCTGCAGCTCACAGGTTTGAGCAAGCACAGCTCCTGCTCTGAAGAACATAACTCTCAGAGTAGCTTTCCCACTGGCTTTCTAAGAAATGTATTGATTGAAACAGAATTCTGTTTGCTGAAATCAAATCAGATGCTGGTGAGTATTTTCCAGCAGGATGGGAAACACCACAGCCCAGGCTCAGTGACCTCATGTGCTATAAATGAACAGTAAAGTCATCCTTCATGCACGTGGTAGGGCACAGAGCTCACCAGCCTCGCCCTTTCCCATCCTGCTGTCAGAAGGATCTGGGGCCCTGGGCTGTCAGAGGACAAGGCTGTTTGGCAGAGCAGGCTCGTCTTCAGTTCCCTTGTGTAGAGTGTCACAGACTGTGACAGGCAGCTGCCATTTCAGCCTGATTTAATGCTTGTATGGGAAAGTGTGGGAGAAGAGTGCAGTGGGAACGCAGCAAATTTTGTATTATAAGGAATTTTAGCTTTTCGCCTTTCTTATGGGGAAAGTTTCTTTCTTCAAATAGGAGAAAGAAAGATTAAAATGTAACCAGAGTAGGTAGTGCAGTGTAGCAGGGATGCCATAGGAAAGGGAGGAGGTGGAGGGGAAAGCAGGTCTTCAATTGCCAGTGGAGAGATGGCAGAGGCAGGAATTCTTTTCTTTGTAGAAAGAGAATTCCTTGATTTGGTAGCCTTTGCATTGTTCTCATTTTACGGTGGGTTGCAGACTTTGTTTTCAAATGGCTTCAAAAGATCCTGAGTTGAGTTTAGGAAGTTATTCAAAGCTAATCTCGACCTCAGTTACTTTGTCTTCATTTTCCTGACCAATTTGATTCCTTGTCTCCTTTCTCAGGATTTATCAGAGTATTTTTTCTACAGTTAAAGTTATTTCTACAGGACCAGAAGAACTAATTTAGTATTGTGAGCTTGTTCCTTAATTAAATCTTTTTTGGTTTTACAGTACTGAATACAGGTGGTAGAAATGCAAATTATAGATATTTTTAATGACCACCAAAATAAATGGTGGCTATAATCTCTTGTCCGAAAAAATAGTGTAAAATGCTTCTCTTGGCTGTAGTTGATTATTTATAAACCTATGAAATAGTGCAGTTTCTGTATCAAATTGGGAAGAGACAGAATATGTTTATGAACAAAAAGAGGATCTCAAACCTTTCAGTGTCATGGTGATTATTGTTATTACTAGTTCTGTTCTCGTTTCCCCTTTCTGTGGAGCAAGAGTTGAACTTTAGTCTACTAGAGTCGTTTTTGTTTGGGTTTTTTTTTATTTATTGTAGAAGCAGCTCCTTCTTTGCTAACTGCTTAATGCATTAAAATAAATGTAGGGAGAACAAGTTGCTGTCTGTGCAAGCTCTTTGGGCTGCTTCCATTTGAAATGCATAGACTGAAAGCCCTGGTTCTGTCCCAAAACCATGAAGAATTGGGGTCTGTGGGGTAACAAAATCTGCAGGTGCCTTACCCTGTCCCTGGTGTTTGGTGTGTGCTCCTCTCCCATCTCCTTCCCTTCTCCTGTGCTTGTTGCATTTCTTTTTCTCTCTAGGACATGTGCTGAGCTGTGGAACATGAGCTGTCAGCTTCAGGGAGCTTTAGTACTAAAACCTGCCCTTTTTTCAGAGTATACAGGCTATCACTGAGATTCAGAAGTTGCTTCCAAGTCTATGGCTTCAGCAAAATTTTTTTTTTGTTTGTTTGTTTGTTTGTTTTTTTTGTTTTTGTTTTTGTTTTTTGGGTTTTTTGCGTCAGCACTTCATTCCCATGTCCTCTTCATCCTGCTTTTCCCTCTCTGTCCCAGACAGCCATCTGGGCAGGCTTTGCAGCATCCTCCTTCTGGAATGATTAATGCTGCATAAGGTCATTTCTCACAATCATCTGGCAACATCCTGGGGTGGAGCCCATGTGCTTTGCTCATCTTAACTTTCAACCAGCCACCGAAGTCCAGCCTTACTGGGAAGGTTTTTAATGTGCCTCTTGGGAAATGATTCAGATGAAGGGAGTCAGGAACCCACAGATCGTTGTCAAAGGAAAGGGTTGCAACTCAGATCTTGAATATTGTTTAATTTCTGCCTTTGTTTTGGTTTGCTCAGAGAAAATACTCAAATACGTAAATGTTTTGCATTTATTTTTGCAGAGTTGTTGTATCTCTTAAAAAACAGAAGCAAACAGAAAAACCTCAACAGCTGTGCAAAAAAAGAAACAAACCCAAAAGAATAAAACTTGTAAGGGAAAGGCTTTCACATCCACTCCAAATCATAAAAGTTATGATAAATAATTTGTAGAAGACCACTGTTGATGTTAATTTTAGGGAAACTAGAACTACAGGCAAATCCAAATTAAAAAATTACTCTGCTCAATTATATATCAAGCCAGCTAAAGGTGTTGACTCCTTTAGTGGAATGGTATTCCAAATAAACTTCAGGATTACAAGGATTAATTTTTTTCATATTATTTTTTAAAATACCCTAGCACCTTTAATGCCTTTGCAGGTCAGGGGACAGAGAAAGTGTGTGTCTCAGCACTTTGCATGTTGTCATCATGGAAATGATTGAAAGAACATTTGATTTCCCCTTATCAAGACTTCCTACAGTGGAGGGATTTAGTTGAACAAATTATCTTACACCCCCACCATACCAATGATTGCT
Source organism: Fringilla coelebs (assembly GCF_963513975.1). NCBI lineage: Eukaryota > Metazoa > Chordata > Aves > Passeriformes > Fringillidae > Fringilla > Fringilla coelebs. The sequence continues at coordinate 15,833,476 of NC_140038.1, read as the reverse complement.
GTTACTCATGGAGAAGTACATGTCTCCTTTCTCAGAATACTCACTTTTACACTTTGTCTTATTTTTTCTGAGAATCTTTTCAGCAGATACTGAGGGCAAAGGAAATGCCTATTAGCACACATCTGTAAAGGCTTTTTTTGGCCACAGTTAAGTCCTAAATTTATTGAGGTGCAATCCAGCACCCCTAACTTGAAGAAAATTAGTATTTCTGTAATGTTTCTTTTTTTTTCTGTAAGAAAAGAACACATCTGTTCTGCAAACATGGTATTTTCTTACTCACATAGGATTAAAGAGCAATGCATATTTACTGGCCAGACAGCCAATTTTTTGCAGTGGTGACTACAATATAGATGTTTTAGATGTGTCAGCCACACTTGGCATTTTTCAGACAGAGTCGTCTTTCATATTAACTGTTTTCCTTTGTTTAAAGAAAAAATCATTGAAATGGCAGCAGAATATTTTTAGAAGAATATGCATGGGCCACGAGTTCAAGGGAATTGTTCATTGTGTTCTGTTGTCAGTCGAATGCTCAAGGTAAAAGTTAAAATGGATCAAATGTATTTCCCCTTTTTCAGACATCTCCTTGAGCTGCATTTTGTGATAAAAGCCCTAAATCTTCCTTGTTAGGGAAGTGGGTTTTGTTGTGTGTTTCAAACTGCAGCAGTACTCTCGTCTGGGAAATAAAATTTCCTCTTTTTACTCCAATCCGTCTCTATTTAATTTGGTGTTCTGCACTACTGTTTCTAGATTTGCATCCAGATTGAAAGTTTCTGAGCTGTCCTATATTTCACAGGGGTGAAGTCAGTCCTCTCCTCTCCTGCTCTGCTGCCCCAGTCCCAGAATCACAGAAGGGACCTTAAAGCTCATCTTGTTCCAACCCCCTGCCATGGATAGGGACACCTTCCACTAGACCAGCTTGCTCCAAAGCCCCATCCAGTCTGATCTAATATCTGACAGTATTTTTCTGTCTTAAAAAAGTGGCAGACTGTTTGCTCCACTGTAGGAGTGTTATCTACCTAATGACTACTTGATTTGTCAGTATTTAAGCAATTCAGTAAGCTCTCATCATGACTCACACAAATATCAGATTATCTTGAATACTGCTGAACGTCATCAGAAACTTCTCAGGGCTTCCATTTTGGCTCTCTTTTCTTTAAACCTCAGCTTCCCATTCAAGTGTATCAAATCCAATAGTTCACTAGTTTACAGAACACAGTTTTCTGAAATTCACTATTGGTATATGACATACCTTAAGGTGAAGTGAATGTTTTTGGAGGGATGTATTTATAGTGTGGTTTTTAATGCTTTGTGTTTAAAAGGTTCTTGTATTTTGGTGTTGTGCTATGGATGCTTTTTTTTCCCCCCTTTGTTTCCCTTTGATGGATGTGAGAGGGGAAGCAGTGTGACAGCATTTAGTTAAACCATCTCAGGAACATTACTGTGTACCTGTTAAACTGAACTAAGAATAAAAAATAGCTAAGTTTGAAACAGGGCTTCTCTCTGAATAGTGAAATACTCTATTAGAAGATATTTTGAATATCTCAGTTTCATTTTGTTCAGTCAAATAAAAAGGTTATAGCTTATAGTGTGTGCCCCTGAAATAAAGCACAGAAAACCAAAAGTCTCTGGACTGTTTAACACCACTCCTGCTCATCCTTCCCTCCATGTGGTCTGATGCCCATCTTTCCTTTCCAAGATCAGGATTTTGTATCTAATTGTCTTCTGCCAAATGCCTGCTGACAGCCTGCAGCCCCTGGAACACTCAGCTCCTGCCCAGCCCCCTGAAGCCACTGTGTGAGGACAATTAACCACCAGGGTTTTGCTGACTGCTCTGTGGTGTATGGCCTGACAGAGCACTCTGCCTGTTATTATTTTAAATGATACAGGGCTCTGCAGCAGGATAAATTGAAACTTCCCATGTCAGTCCCTCAGGGCAAACACTATTTCAGACTGGAGGTGATGTCAGAGAGGTGCTTGTGTTTTTTATGGTGGCCACAGGGAACGAGATATCTTCTGGGGCTGTATGGTCAGCATGTGGCCTTTGGCTAGAGAGAGCCAGTTTGGCTTCTACATACTGCTTTTGGAGCAAACTAAACCCAAAAATTACAGTGTGACTCAAAATCTCTAATACAGGGCAGCTGTTCCTGTAGAACAATATTTTTCAATGACAGTTGGATTTGAAAAATGCTGCAAACCCTGGTATTAACTTTCTGCTTAATGGAAAGTAGTTGGGGATGGAGAATTAAGCTTTTTTTTTTTGGTCTGTTTTCTGCTGCTGAGTAATTCTCCTTTTTGTGTTGCATGGTGCAGTGGAACAGTGTGTTGCCCCTGAGCTCTACAAGCCCATCCCAGTCCCACAGGAGAGGCTGGAGTTTGTCATCAGGAGTTGTGATAACCCCCTTCCCCATTACTTGCTCTCAGTAAGCCTTTGGCAGTTTTATGGCACCTTGATTGATAACAGCTTTAGCCAGAAATGGTGAGAGGAATAGGATTTGCTGTGCAGGATGAAATATAGAATTGGGGAGAGGAAGGCAGGCAGAGGATCTGAGCTGGGTAATGGCAGCCAGGGACTTGTGGGGTGGAAGAAATCACCCTGAAGAACATTTTAATCTCTTTTGAAACCAGAGCAAAAAGTCTCAGTTCTATGATGGTTAATTTGCCACCAACTGAAAAATCTCTCAGCTCATGTGAAATACAAAATGTTTGCATTTATTTAAAATGTTAAATGTATTCGCTCCATTGGAAGTGTTCAGGGCCAGGCTGGATGGGCCTTTGAACAACCTGATCAGGTGAACAATGTCCCTGCACACAGCAAGGGTGTTGGACTAGCTGACCTTTAGAGGTCCCTTCCCACCCAAACCAGTCCATGATTCTACTTTAACTTACTTTTAACTTTTCTTACCCCAGCAGCCTGAAGAGGAGCAGTCTGCGTGCGATGTCACCAGCTCCAGCTCCTCTGCAGACGACACCATGTCCCTGGAGAGGAACTCATCCCTGGGCAGCGACACATCCCTCCCCTTCCCACCCGTGGGGAGCTTCGCCCAGCCCAAGGACAGACACAGCCTTGACGGCAGCTGCACCAACATGGTGTCCTCAGAGGGAGGAGAGAAGGAAGAGGAGCTGGACAGCATCACGGACGTGCCTTCGTCCGTCCTGCGCGGCTCCATGCGGCCGCTGTCCCCTTTCCGCAGGCACAGCTGGGGGCCGGGCAAGAATGCCACCAACGAGGCAGAAATCAATCAGAGGAGGTGAGTGAAGAGCTGCTTTGATTTACTCTGCACCCACTCATGCATATTTATCTGAGCTTTAAAGCTGGCGTGATAAAACTGAAGAGTTTGTCGCGTCACTTTTGATTATTTCTTTTTCGTTTTGAAGAGGTTAAGACAATCTCCTAATGTATGTTTGTTTGGTTTTTCTTAAATTAACTTTCAGGATTAAAGTACTTAATACCTACAGTATGCTTGAGCTTTCCAGAGTAAATGGAATTACCTCAGGACAGGTCTTCCATTAGAGCTGTCAGCACCCCTTTCTGTACAAAGGAATTATTGGAGTGTTAAATCTCACTGACCGCAGAATAAACACGATCATCGTTGCTCTGATTGTATTAAGGGATAACACAGGCACCAGGGTTTAAAAAAATTCTGTGGAAGCTCTTCATAATGGTGAGATGGGTCCTCCCTGTTTCACAGAATTGGTTCCCCCTCAGTCCCTCATGCACAGTAAGTTCCACCTAACTCATCACTGTTATCCCTGGTGTTGCTCAGGAAGATTTAAAGGAGGAGTTTTCCTGTCTGTTCTTTCAGAAGGTACAAGGGGCAGAGGTGTACGAGCCACACGAGTGTATCCATGCTGGTGCTGAGTGACTGTGGGAAGAAAAGTTGCTCAGTCCCCCGTGTCAGTGGGCAAGGAGCTGAAATAAAGGGAAGACTCACACCAAAAGGTTCCCTGCAATGCCCTGCGCTGTTCAGCATTTGGGCTGTGGGGTGCTTGTGTATTCTGAGCCCAGTGGAGGTTTGGCCAGTGTTTTTAATGTGCTTTAATGCTCTCAGAGCAGGAATGGCCAGTTGCTTTAGCAGGGTCAGGGTGCCATATCCTCCCTACAGCTCACAGAGGCTGCAGGCCCAGGTGTGCAGGGCAGTGCCACTCTATCTGCCTGTTGTGTCCTCATGGCAAAGGTTCTGCTGTTAACAGAAACACAGCCATTGCATGTGGGGCTGGATGGCATTAAATTAAAACCCACCACTCACAATGGGTTCCTGAAAATTCTGATCCCTTTGGATCATCCAGGGAGAGGCAGCAGCCTCCCATCAGGAATGTATATACATCCTTAACACACAGCAACTGTGGGTATCACTAAAGGAATATCACCTTCAGGTTTTAAAGTCAATGTTGAAAACCATTCAGGATTTTCTAAGTAACATACAGATTTTTGTTGTTGTTGTTTACCACTGTCATCTTTTTTGGGCTTCATTCCTGGTCCCCAGGTAGTATTTAAATAAGTTGAGAAATCCCCATCAATTTTTAAAAGCAACAAGAGTCAGCATACCTGCATGTTCATGACAGAATGAGTCCATAAGCTCATAAACTCATTTGGGTAGATTTGTCCTTAAGTGTAGGGCCTGATGCATGAGGATTTCTTAGGGTAATAAACTGCATAGCTGGCGATCACTGCTAAGACTGAACAGATGGGGTTAAATTCTCCTGCATCCCACTTTGGAGGCTGTTTCTGATATGGGAAAGTACATTCATTGTAAGTGTAAGAAAATCTGAGTTGAAGGAACAGTAATTCTTCTCATATGTTCTCACATTCAGCTGCAGCTACATAAGGATAGCTATCATTTAGGGTGATTAAAAAAGAAAAGCTGGGTGGGTCTGTGGTGCTGATTAGATTCATGTTTGTTTTTATGCTTCTTTTAGAAAGGAATTTGGATTATTTGCTGTGTTGTTTTGTTCTTTTCTTTGTTCTTTTCATATGTGGCTGTTGTGATGTTGAGACTCTGGTTGCTTAGTGAGAAAAAACAAATACTGAGGAAGTGAAGTGCTAACAAGTGACTTTCACTGAAATCAGTTAAATTTGGAGTGTTTGCTTATTCATTTATTTCACATGCACTAGATGCTTTTCCAGTAAAAGAGGAAAAGTCCTTATTGCAACTTGACTTTTACAAACCTTTGAAGTGGAGCACAAGCCTTGGCTGAGGCTTGTCCTGCTGATGGGCTGGATCTGTGCTGCTCCCACCACCCTTTGTGCTCCCTCCCCTCCTCTGGGCACTTCTCTGCTCTGTAGGTGAGCAGCTTGCCATCACTTAATGAGGAGGAGAATAACCAAATAAAGTGTAATTGCCACCAAAACCAGCCCAAGGATCAGAACTGGGCTGTGCAGCCAGGAGGAGAAATGGGGTGACAGAGTGCATCACCAGCTGAGCTCTGAGAGGTGCTTCCTGCCCCTGAAACCACTTGCAGCCCCTGTCCACAGCAAAAATAGTGCAGACCTTGATGACAAAGATAGCTAAGTCAAGCTTAGAGGACCCAAAAAGCCTACAGAAAAGAAAAATCAACTTTTTTGTAAAATTTGGTCTTTTCCCACTGTTATTTGTTTTCTGTTTGTAAAAAGGATGAGTGTAAAAGTTTGTTCACAGAAAAGATCCAGAAAAAAAATGAAAATGTGACAAGATGCTCAGTTCCCCTTGCTTCCCATCTCTCCTCAAATGCACTTCACAGATAATCCTTGTGTCTGCATTTTGCTATTAAAAATACAAATAAAACCAGCAAGGCTGCACAAAAGGATGTTCATCCTTCAGTTAATTCCTGACATTCATAGCAGATTTGAAATGCCTGTCTTTCAACAAAGCTGCAGTGTGTGTTAAACGTCCAGGCTGGGCAAAGAAACATCCTCGTGTTTCACTGATGGATTGAGCACTGCAGAACTGGAGCTGGTGTTGATCACTATTGCTAACAGCTTCTGTCAAAGTGTTTGGCCTTATCTAAACTTTAAACTTGCCTGGTTTTGGCAGCAGCAAAGTTGCAACATGGTCAATACCTGTGCAGCCTCCTTTCTGTACAAAATAAAACCAACCAAACTCCAGATTTATTTGTAGAAGAGAGGAGAAACACAGAGATTCATTACTTCCTTTCATATTCCATTTTGTGTTTTCCCTGTATGTCCATTCCCTCTGTCTGTGTGTTGAGGATATTAATCCTTTAGCTGCTGTTTGTTAATTTTTTTTTTCATTCAAGCTGCTGACCATTCTCCACGATTCATTTTCAGTTCAATGCGAATTCTGGGGGATGGTATAAAGAAGCCTCCCATTCATAGGAGAAGGTACAAAGCCAACTAATGTGACTAACTGTTTTGTGTTTGAATGTCTACTAACTCCATCTTCTCATGTTAGTAAACCTGTGGTACCTCTGGAAGTGCTGGCTTTGGAGCTGTCCATCCCACCTGGCTGCTTTTTCTCTCCAGTCTGACCCATGGGCGCCCCAGAGCCCATGCTTGAGCTGTTTTCTCCAAGATATTATGTTAATAGTGAAGAGAAACCTCAGTATGATTTTATTGGTCTTTGCCATGTGTAAGATTTGGAGTTGGTTAAGACAGTGGTTTACCTGGAGCATGTGTGTGATTTGGATTTAAAGCACATCAGAGACTCCTGGCAAGACTTGCAGGAGGGGCAGCTGGGAGAAGGGATGGATCAGACACGATCTCAGAGGGTTGGAGAACCCTCTGCAGATCTGCAGCTGGTTGAATTAAATGGCTCTAATTTTGTTCTTTTGATGGTTCTTATAACCATCTTCCTAAAAATAGAAAATAAGGTTTGTTTTCTCTTTGCTTCCATGTGTTTTTCCTCTCTGACAAACTTTCAGTTTCTCATCCATCCCACAGATATGCAGTTCCACTCATGTTACCTTTGCATTGACTATTAGTATACAAAAGGGGATACTTAATTTTTGATGCAGCAGATGTGGACTGTCCACACATAGACATTTTAAGCTAAAGAAAAAAGAGAAGTTGAACTTCTGTTCTTCAGTGGTTCAAGCTTGTCTCACCTCCCATAGCCTGCTACCACCCCTTCTGTGCCAGGTTAACTCAGGATTCCACTTCACCTGAAATATGGATGGGGTATTGTGTGTGTAAACAAGCTACCACATTCCCACATGTGAAAAGAATGTTACCATGATGTTATAACCAAAAAATCACTGTGCCTGACCATGCATCAGCATCAATGAACCCCAGCAGCGCTGTACAGTTCAAAAAAAGAATTCTTAAGAAACAATTTTTTTGAAAAAAAGGCACAAGGAAGAACATGGTTTTTTGCTTCTAAGAAGCCACCTCATTTGCACCACTGCAGGAAGCAGTGCAGTGCTTGTCTTCTCCGCTCATGCAAATCATCCTATTTTTATCAGTATTCTCTGAAGGCTCCTCTGTAGGAGCTGTGCTCATATTTAGAGTCAAAATATCCTGAAACACTGAGCTTACATGTAGAATAAAGAAACTGTCTAGATTACCTGGTCATATCTGAAATGTGTGATAATCCTTTCATGAACACTTTCTCACTTTTCCTGGTCTCTAAACCATTTTGGAATCATCCTCTCTAGCCCCACTTGTGGAGCAGGAGCCTGAAACTGATTCCAGCTGTTCATGCTCTCCCACAGGCTGATGTAGATAAAAGCTCCTCCTCTTCCCCAAGCTGTCTTCTGTGAAGGAGTTTTTCATTGATCTTTTTAGGATTTTAGGGTGTTGCCAACAGGCTGTGGGTGGCTCCCCTGCAGGATTGTGATTCTGCAAGAGTGCTTTCCACAGCCTTTGCCAACAGATCTCCTTCCTTCCTTCCTTCCTTCTCTGAGGTCTCGACACTTCCAGGCTTCCTCCTACATATGTAGGGCTCCTCTTCTTCCCTCCCCTGCAGTTTTAGCATTTGGGATCATCTCCATAACATAGCAGTGGGATGCAAGAGCAGAGGGATCTTTTAAAGTCTGGTATAAACATTACATGATTAATGAGGAGAATCTTCTTGTCTTCGATTGAAAAGGGACCACACAAGAATGAATGGCTTTGGATAGCAAGGTGACATAAGGTTATCTCAAAGAGTCCACCAAGCTTAGTGCTCTTGTGGCCACAAGCAGATGGCCTGGGGAATCATGTGTGACACTTTCCTTGGGATGCTTTCTCTGCTGTCCCTGAGCAGGTCTGAGTGACCCACTGGGAGGCTGCACCAGGCCTGAGAGTGCAGGTTGTGTGTGATGGAGATGGATTTCCTGTGGCCTGGACTTGGTTCCTCTATGATTTCACACAAGTATTTTAGTCCCTGCCATTCCCCACCAATACTTAAACATCTGTCATTGTGGTTGAAGTGGGTGAGGATGATGAAGTACTTGGAAATATTGGCATGTTATGGGAAGGAATGTTTTCATTATGAGTGTTAATAGTACTGTGCTGAGAGCTCCAGGTGAAGCACACCTTTTGGGTGTGTCCTCACCCACTTAACCTCCTTTATAAAACAGGCAGCAGTTATCTGAACTCTGCCACTGAACACCCATCCAGAATGTTTCCAATTGTCAAATCCTTCTAGAATGTTTCTGGTGTTGCAGTGTGTGTGGAAACAATAAGAGATGTCATGACATGATGCATTCAGTGTGTTTAAATCTTCATCTGTGCCCTCAGAGGCTTCTGACACTCACAGTTCCTTGTCCAGGGAGGCTGAAATTTGTTCTGCCCTTTTCACAGGCTCCTGTCATGGAGCAAAGCTCTGGCCATGTCCCCTCCTTGCATGGATCTCAGACCAGGACCTGGGAGCAGGACCTGTGCTTATGCAAAATTCCCTTCAGACAATGTATGCTTCCTGAAGAGCTTTTTTCAGGATTTAGGGATCATATAAATGTCATAGCTGACAAGAAGCTGGATTTCTCTGTTTCTGCAAAACCTGCAATTGGGCCATGAGCTAACAGAGAAAAAATAACAAAAGCAGTCTAAAATAACAACCAAAATATTTGCATTCTGTATTTGCATTTCTTGTGTCTTTCATGATGCAACTTGGGGACTCTTTTGGGGAATAGGAGCTGAAAGGTTTTTTAGTTAGTAGCAGTCTTGATTTAATCCCATGTCAATAGTAGGATTAGCCTGTTTTTTTTCTTCCAGCCTCTTTCACTGACTGGCTGTGCAATATTTAAGAATGTGTCTTTCTCCTTATTTTTCCAAGCATAGCCTGCAGTTATTAATATTTCTATGGAGGGGACTTACACTATGAAATATCTGTAAGGGATTCTTTTTCTGATTTGAGAATGAGAGTTCCCAGGAAAATACTAATAGTTACTAACACAATGGCTGTGTGTGATTATTTACAAATGGGCTTTGGTATGTTTTAGCCTTGTTTTTCCCAAAAACCTCTCTCCCCACAAGAAGTACTTTTCCCAGTACATTGTATACTCACGGATGGGGTCGGTTTGGGGGAAGCATGGGCTGTCCTGCTCCCTGTTCAGTGGTAACCTCGGGCATTTGGGGCTCTGTGGTGTGTTTGTTCAACCAGACGTGTGCTACTGCATTATTTCTGAGTTTTTTGGGGTTTTTTTAAGGTATGTGAGAGCGAGAGTCTTTGAACGTTCCCCATGTTCCATAACAATCCGATAATCACTGCCCTTTTCCTTTCTTTGCCTCTTTTGCCGTTCCTAGTTTGAGCTGGTGTCCCTCAGGCGTACAGTACATTGCCATGGGTCCTGACTTTACTTGTAGAAGGTATGGTATGAATAAATGTGCAGCAGCACAGGAGCTCTGCAAACAGCCTGTCGTCAGCTTCTCGTGCATCCTCCACTGCTGCTCTGGCTGAAGCTGCACGTGTTTGTTTGCTTGGTCTGCTTTTTCAGCAATTACTCTTGGGAGTGGATCCGCAGAGCTGGGCTGCAGGTGGAGGTGGTGGCTGCTTTCCACTGGCCTCTGGCAGTAAAGAAGCTGCACTGTTGGGTTGAGCTGCTCTGGTTTGTGATGACTTCGAGCCGTGTTTTTTACCGCAGCGCTGATCAGACTGATGATTGTGACAGCAGCAAAGAATCAAACCAAGATTGAATGTGATTCAGCACTTCCTCTGTACCAGATCAGTCTCATAAAGGATTTAAGTTCACACAGACTTGCTCTCTTTAAATTGAAGGACCTAGGCTTTTCTTCAAGGAAATGAAACATGTAAAGCCTTCCCTGAAAAAAATCTGATCACCACAGATGAAAACTTCCCAGGCTCTTAAGTTTGCATCTTCTGTAGAAAGTCCCAGCGCTGAGATTGGTGTTTGCAGGTCACATCTTCACCCAATATTGTTTGGAAGCCAGTCCCCCAGATTTTATGGCTTTATAGGTTTATTCTGGCAGTTTTTGCTGGTTGTGGGTAGAACTATTAAAACTCTTTTTCTGAAGAGTAGATATTGAGAAGGAAACCTGCCCTTCATGGACAGTTAATTATGTTTGGTGTATATATGCCAATCAGCAAATTACAGACCAGTATCACTGATAACTATTTTATGAGCTAATATTTGCAGGTTTTAGCTAGTTTTGTCACAAGTACATGATTATTTTTTTCTCTACTATTTAGCATCGTTGTTGCCACCTTGGAATGTAAAAAAGAGATGTTCTTCTGTCCTAAATAATTAGTAGAAATGGGACTGATTTCTACATACAGGTGTTTTAGACTGAACTTCTAAATGCCTGCTGTTGATACACATTGATGAGTCACAATCTTCCTAAAGCAGATTAAATTATAAATACTTCAGTCTTTTATTTTTTTGTCATTAATTACCATGAAAAAAGGTTTTTAAAATTGCTAAATCTTCTTATTCATGGTTTATTGCAGTTTTTGCTTTCAAGGTGCATATTTATGAGCCTTTTAATGCTTCTAAGGGACTGCAGAACATTAATCACTGCTATGCAAGTCTACCTGAATTTAAAGCTCCTTTGGTTGTTTAAATCATCTGTACAGCCTGTAGTATGTTTTCTTTTTCATGTGTTTCATGTCAGCTTGTTCACCACAGACATCATGATTAGCCTCAGGTTGGGATATAAATCCAGGGTAGGGCTGGCACTTAGGGAATATCAAATCAAACATTGGCCATGGGTCTGTGCTGGTGTCCTGGGAGCGGAATCTGCAAAGCTTCACCCAGCAAACCCACACTGGCATTTCTGTGGGTTTGTTGATGCTTGGGCAGGAGGAGCAAGAGGGTCAGAAGCAGAATATTCTAGCAAGATTTATCAGATTAAATAGTCCCATGTGAGACAGGATGTGCAAGGGGAGAGTGTCACTTGCCTATCAGCGCCTGTCTCTACAGAGTTTGGCCAGATGTTTTATTTCTAACAGTTCTGCAAGCAAAAGTTTAGTATTTTAATTAGCTTTGAGTTATTGCTCAGCTCTGCTGGGCAAGACCTAGTTCCTTCAGTTGATGATAAAATAAAATTGATTGGGTGATGGAAACAACATATATTGAATTTAAAAACAAAACCACAGCATGGGTAAAAGAGAAACCAGCTTTGGCAGAATAAATTACATTATCAGTGCCAAAACTGCTGTGTGAAGATTTAAAATAGATTCAGAGGATGTGGCTGCAGAGATGAGTGTTACAGCAACTGATGTGGCTTCTAGGAGGGTATTGGTCCAGGACAGGCAGCACCTGGTAGTTTGATTTGGGTGGCTTTATTCCAAGGGAGAGCCTAATAAAAAGCTATCAAAGAGAATATGTGGAATTGCCAGAATCTTTAGAAGGGGTGTTTCTGAATTTTCCTGTGCACCACTCAAAAAGACTAAAAAAAAACAGTAGGAAAGGCAATTGAGCAGGAGTTTCAATGGTTGTTCAAGCAATGAACAAACCTTTATGTCTCATTAGAAGCAGAAAGATGTTGTTATTTGCTCTGAAGAAAAAAGAACCTGCTGTGGAGTAACATCTGCCTTTGCCTGCACACTTCAGTGCCTGCTCTGTGTTTTATGTTTGCAGGTGTCCTGTGCTGAAAGACACTGGTCCCTGAGAGTTTGGCAGCACCTGACCTCTGTGCTTTCTCTTTAGTTACAGCCTAGAAGGCCTTGCTGGAGACTCTGGTGAGAACAAGAAGCCCTCTACAAACCTGGAGGCTTCTTCTCTGAGCTCTAAAGACCTCAGGAGGAGTCCACTTGCCAGCAATCAGTCCCTGGTCCTGCTCACTGAGGAGCTCGAGCAAGGAGAAATCAGAGAGTACAACCACCAGGTAAAGCTGTCCAGCTACTGCTGGATGTCTGGGAAATGCTGCATCAACATTTTGGAAGTCATTTTTCCGCATGACAGTCTGACAAAGGCTTATATGTACACATACATAATATTAAAAGTCTTCTGTCTTTGACATGGACGAATTTCCAGCTATTTTAAATTTTCTACTTCATTCTTTGGGCCAGCACAACACTTGTGTCTTCTCTTGCTTAGAGGAATGGCATTTTTGGGGAACAAACTGCTAAGCATCAGGGGTTTTTTGTCATATTCAGCCACAGCCTAGTTGTGATGAAGAGTTGGAGTCACAACAGCAATTTCCATGGCCATCATGAAAGAGATGAGAGAGTTCTAACAATATCTGATTTTTAATGTCTTGCAAGAAAATCAAGCACACATAGTCTCTGTGTTGCATAATTAGTTGTCTGACATTAAAAGGTAAACCAAAATGTTGCATTTCACCTGTGCACTGTTTCACTATTTCAAAATGAGAGTTGCAGTAAACATGAGCCCTGAACTGGGATCTGCAGCTGGGATGGTTCTGTCATTCTTGACATACTCAATGTGGTTCTGTCCTGTTCTGCAGGTGCATCAGACATCACAGCCACAAGGATTTAACTTCTCTTCTGCTGTTTCATCTCCACTGACCAAATCCATGTCTCTAATGTCAATTAGCAAACCAGTGCTTGACAGTGAGTAATCCAGTTTTCCCTTATCCACTTTGTCATCTGTATAATTGGGTATATCTTGCTTCCTTCCCCAGGCAAAATGTGCTACTGCCTGCTCCTGCTTCCTTTATTACATGAAGGACATGTTTCACTGCTGCATGGAATTGTGGGTGGAAAGGCAGAACTCATTCATTTTAGTTTTCTTCTTCCCAGTGTATCCCTGCTATTTTCTTTCTGTTAGGTTTCCTTTGTGTGGGATGCTTTTTTCTGTCTAAATGAGACTAGTGGTATGAAAACTATGATTTATTGAGTTTTTTAACAAAAAAAAAAAAAAAACAAAAAGGATCCAATTTTGCATCCTTTCACCTTGCTGAGTTTCTTCCTTTGATGTCAGGTAAATTCTGCTTGAGATCTTTCTTCCCTGCATCTAGATTTTTCTAAAGCTGATTCTTGGAAGCTTGAGAATCCATGTCTTGATCTCCTTGGAGGGTTTGTTGCTATTCATTCTGAGTTAAATATTTTGGAGCAGTTGGGTGTAATTTATTGAATCTCATTCCTGGAGAAAATAATAAAGGATGATTCTATAAAATTTTCCAGTTTAGCTTAATTCAAGTGATAACAAGCACTTAATTTTGCAACTTAGCTGAATTGATTCTTTCAGCTGAAAAAGTCATTCAGAAGGCTGCAGCTGGATGTGCTTTGGATGTATTACACATGTTTTCATTTTATTAATTGCCAGACAGAAACCCTATTGACATTTTAGCTCTTGTCAATTAGTGATGGTGTCTGATCTTTCCTCTTTATTAACGTGATTCTCCCTTGCAAAGCACAGCAAGGTGCTTTAAGAAAAGTGTTTTATTCATGGAGGAGGCTTGCTGGAGGAAGCTCACGGGGATTGTGCTTTGTTAGGAGATGGTTTTAAATTCTTCACCATGATAATGCCATGATTAATAAGGATGTGGCCTAACAGATGTGTCCCCCAGTAGCAGTCACTAAAACGGGGCAGCTCTGTCCTGTAAAGAGACCAGATCCTGCCCTGTGTGGTGGCACTGCCTCCTCCCTCCTTGGGCTGAAGGTCTTCATTGTTGTTTTTTGAGGCAACCAATTTCTTGGCATTGCACCCAGCCTCTGACCAAACACCAAAAAACTTGGCTGGCTCTCCAGAAATGAGCTGTTGGTGGCTGAGGGAGCCTGGATGGCCAGGGCTGTTAAAAATGTCCTGTGACCTGGCATTAAAAATTCCATAGAGGCTTGATTATCCCATCTCCTTCTAGAGCCAGCCTGGCCACCCTGTCCCTGGAGGAAGAAGGAAAGGAGGAGATGTTGTAACCTCTCCAGAGGGTCTGTGGGCAAAGTAGCAGGGTTAGTCTTCTGCTTTGAGGCAGATGTCTGTGGGTTTGGGACACTGAATGTAAACATGACTGACATTCCTCTGAGCTTTATTTGCTCAGTCATTCATTTGTGACATTTTTATAGGAAGGTGGTTTTTGAAAATCAGAGCATTTGAGGATTTGATGCAAGCATCCAAAAGGAATAACTTTGAAAATCTAGCTCATGGATTTTTTTCCCAATCCTGACACCTTCCTGACTACAGAAACTTCAGTAAATCATCCAGAAAAGTTGTGACTGCCACATCCCTGGAAGTGTTCAAGGTCAGGCTGGATAAGGCTTGACACCTGCTCTAGAGGAAGGTGTCCCTGCCCATGGCAGAGGGCTGGAACTGGATGAGTTTTAAGGTCCCTTCCAACCCAAACCATTCTATTATTCTGCTTCTATTATATAGCTTTGAAAGAGGGACAGTGATGTTTGAATTGTGACTGTTTGGGACAGTTTGGTGCCTCTTACAAGGAGGTCTTGGTGTATAAACTCCCTTGTATCACCTGGGTTTGATGTTCACGTTTTTCCAGCAGGACATTTAAGAGTCATACAAGAATTATATGGAAGTGAATTCTAGGAAAAATTCAGTTCTTTATTCCACTTGCATAATTTTGTGGTAGTTGTTAAAAAAAAAGAAAAGACCATGTGATCCCTGCAAATGTGTCTGAATGGGAAGAAAGCAACAGGCTGTGCTCAAGAACTTTAAAAACTAAATCCAGATTAATAAACATATGGAGGATTTTTTATTATTTTACTGTTTATTGTCATATGTGCTGAGACAGGAGCAATTTCCAAGACCAAGTTCCTAGCCCACACTGCATCTGATGTGTCAGATGTTCCAAGAGCTGATGTGGCCATTCACAATGTTAATCCTTCAGCATTTTATAGAGGGAGGTCACAAGAGCTGTTGGCTGGAGTGCTCGGAAGAATGCTTTTAGGGTTGGAATAGCAAATTTCCAGTGTGGAGCACTGTTATAAAGCCAGGAATTGCTATAAATAAAACCACTGAAATGGAAGTTGAACTGTGCTGGCAAAGGTGGTTCAATTTACAGTAAAGTATTATTGTTCATCTTGACTTTTAGTCTAAATAGACAGTAGACTACAGAAGAAAAAGTCATGTTGGCTAATTGTGTTCTTCAGGTCTGGAACACTAGAAAAACTCCTTCAAAAGGCAGTCTAAACAAAACTAATGCATGGGTCTTCCTAAGAATTCTTCAATTTAAATGCCTTTACTGTGCACATTTTAGTCAAATTGCCTGTAGACAATTGGCATTTGTGACTAAAGGCTGGAGGAAGTGTTCAAGGGAGATTGTTCTGCATTGCTGTCTTAGCATTGGCTATTCCTTGGACAGAGGTTTTATATTCTGAATTCAGTTTTGATGTATGATACCAGCCATGCAAAAAACCCTCCTTGTACTGGCTGAAAGGACATGTTTTATTCAAAGAGAGAAATAATTGCTTTGTCTTTCTCTTGGAAGATTAGTACTGATAAAGTCTTTAGCCTGTTTTCCCTGTTCTGCAAGTGAATTGATGTGTCCATGGAGTGACTTAAAAGTACCTGAATACCTGTGTTGAATAAGGTGAAGATGTTTAATGTAGGTGCTTAAGTAGGACACTTGGGTCAGACCTGTTCCAGGGGCAGGGGTTCCTCAGAACTGTCCCAGTCACCTTTCCTGAGGACACACAGATATACCATGTGAGCAGTGGGTGTCCAGCAACCAGCTCACAGCTCAGAGGTTTCCACCTGTGCTTGTATGAAGAGAAGGTTTGGGACATAGGGACTTTGGGAATCCAGTTTTAGTGAAGAATGGCTAGCTGGCTGCTAATTCTCTTTTCAGAGACTGTGTACTTACAAAGAATTGTTGGGAAGCTGCTGCTATGCAAGAGCTGCTCTTAAAAGTAAATGATGGGATATTTGATGTCACAGACTTATTGCTGAGTTTGACCTATGTTTGGTAGGCACTTCCAGGAAAGGGCAGAAGAGGGTGTAGTGGGGATTTTCTCATGTTTAGGCAGTTTCTTTAAAAGAAGGACTCTTAAATTTTAAAATAAGGCAGATGAGAAGCTTGCTTTTTCTGTTTTATTGTGGAAGAAGAGAAGGGAAGTTTAAATGTCTTCTTTTTAATGCTGGAAATTTTGAAGGGCATAACACTATCAACATTGCTGATTTTTTTTAGACACAGAAGTGGCAAGAACCTCCTCAGGTAGATAAAGTCAACCTTTCAGATAAATTGTCCTTGTTAATATTTGGTAGCTTTGTTACATCATTTCACTGCAGAGAGCACCTTCACACAGATACCTTGAGTTGTTCTAGTTTGACTCCATGGCAGTTCTTTCACTGAAGCTGATGCCCTTTGTCCAGAGATCCATTTTGCTCTTGGTGTTCTGTTTGGAGAGATATACCTGCCTATAGTTCTTCACTAAGAGGTCCTATAAAAAAATGTGAGCAAAAATAGAGAAAGACTGGAGCCTTGAGCTGTGCATGCAGTGAGACCTGTGCCCTCTGAAACCTGCGCCCTCTGGAATTTGTGCATTCTCAGTTCTTTGTTTCTTGTGCCTTTCTGGAGCCAGCTGCTTTGCAGACTTTTCCTTTGCTTTGCTTTTAGTTTGCTTTGGCTACTTTCCTCTCCTTTTTATTATTAAATGCATTTTCAAGCATGCTCTAATGTCTGCTGTTAACCCACTTCTCAGCCCAGGGCCGGACTCGACCATCGAGACGAATCTCCTTCTCCTTCAGCATCTCTCCACTCATTCCTAAGTCTAAAACTCTCTTTTCTATTGGCTCTTCTTCCAGTGATGAGGAGGAGGAGTTGGATAGTAAGTAATCATTTTCTGTGCAATGCAGCCATAATGGGTGGAAACACAGGGAAATCTGGTTTTCTGCTTCAGGCACTGGAATTTCACCGTGCAAACGTTGAACTCCCCTTTCCATTGCATGATGTCTAACAGCATTATCTTAGTCCTGGATCTGAATACTAACTAATGGTAGAATTAAAAGGATTATTAGCTAAAGAATCTTCTACATCAGCGCCATCGTGTCTTATCTGGTTAGTTGTAGTCTGTATCCATGTGGCAGATATCATCAGCTGCCACTCTGAGCAGCAAAATGATCTTTACCTTTTTACTAAAACCAAAATACTTGTCTTGAGCTTGCCTTGAGCTTGTTGCAGGGCATGGAGTTAGCAGAAGAGGCCCATCCTTGCCCTCCATAGGTGTCAGTGAGTGCATTGCTCAGTGAAAAAGAAGTGAACAGAAGCCCTGGTTATTAAATTCTGAAAATCTTCACTGCAACTTCACAGTTCCCTCACTATGCAAAAAGTACAAATTGCAGTCAAAGACCTTAAATCCTCAAGGTGTTCATATCTAGGTCCTGATACTGTTATCAAAATAGTTCTGTGGGAAACAGGTGAGGGTTCTCTGGCAGCTTTTTTTCTCCTGAAAACTCCAGTGCTAAAAGCAGCCCAAGTAAGGTAGAAGATTGAATTAAAATAATTTAGACTCCTCTTGTTTTTTAAAATAGTCTTACCAAAGATTATTCAAAATGCTTCCTATTTCTTAAGCATGTTTTATTAGACTGTTGAAATAAACCAGATACATTCCTTGTGTCCTTACTGGGATGGGGGAAATTGCTTTCCAGTCCAATAGATTTTGATTGCTTCCTGGATTTAAAACAATCTCCACACCATCCATGTTGTACATATCTGAATTCTCCTCCTTTCCATTCCTGATCTTCACTGTGGGTTTGTCCTTTCCTTCAGCAAAGTCCTGTGCCCAGGTGTGATATTATCACTTCCATATTTAAGCTCATTCCGTGTTTCTCTGTCCTTTTCTTCTGCTTTTAACAAAACTTACAATTCACAGTCCCCACAAAGTGAACTGCAAAGACACAGTTCTGCATTCATGTGATGCCCCAATGTAGAAAATAGCCTTAGGTAAACTTTCTGGTGGAGTTTGTTTCTTTGTTTGGTGAGTTTTGGTTTTTTCAGCATTTGGGTTATTTTATTATTTTTTATTATTGTTTTTTGTTCTTTTAAGCATCCAATACTTGATATTCATGTTAGGGTATGACAGTTTTATAGGATATTAGTATTTTTCTTCTCTCCCTCAACAGTGCTCCTCTTAACAGTGATCATTTAAGATAATGTCAGATATTGTCTCAAACAATGATATTGTTTTCTTTACATATTTGAGGATACTGTGATGACTTTATGAAGGTTGATTTAGCTCTTTCTGAGACTGCTTTGGCAATGGGCATTTTTCATGGAGTAATCTCAGACCAGTTTGTTTTTTCCCATCTTAAGAGTTCATTTCTCATACCACTCCTTAACCTTTCCATTCCTGCTTTTTCTTTAGAAAATGGAGAATCACTTGAAGTTTGTCTGGTGATACATTTAAGACATGGATTTCAGATGGCTGGACAATTATTATGAAGCCTTTGGATTTCCTGAGCCACAAAAGTTTAATTATTGACAGCATTAAGGCTGGTTTCAACTTCCTAGTCCAGTCACTGCTTTCTGCAAAATGGATCTTGATGAATTATTTCAAGTCCAGCTGCCATATGAATTAATTTTTATGGGTGGTGCTTAAAAGGTGTTCAGATAAATACAGCAAATTTTGGCTGCTAGCCCAGGTTCATTCAACATAGATAGGAGTTCTGGCTTTTGAAACAAAAACTTAATTTTTTTTTGGGTTCTGAAGTCAGATTTCAGTTTTGTTTCTGGTCATGACAGGGAACAAAAACATTATAAAAGTAAGCTTTCTTTCCCCTGTTCAACTTCAGAAACAGACCAGAAGGTGAGAAGATGTGTCTTTTTCTGTGCTTAACTTCCTGGGGTTTACAGCTTGCAGCAGTGTTGATCATGTGATTTTATATTATAATCTAAAATATGAAATCATAAACAGACGTTAATTCTTCACTGGATCCATTTTGCCTGCCAGCACCAAGAATCCCCCATTTTTAAGATGAAGCAACTATTGAAGTAAAAGATCAATGATACATACCTGTAGTTTTCATGCAGTGTATTTTCTCAAGGTAGTGAAAAGCAGTCACAAATATCAAATTATTGCAGCTCTTGGTTCAGTGTTTGTTCACATTTCTGATGTTAGTTGCAAAGAAACAAAAAGGTTTGGGAATTACTTAAATCTAGTCAAACTGATGAATCTTCTAAAAAAAAAAAGGGAAAGAGTAAGAAGGTCTAGCCCAGATTAAAAGCAAGCTAGAAGTGAAATGAGAACCAGAGTTACTGGAGCTTTAACCAAGGATTTGGGAGTCTGTAAATTACTTATGTGATCCTAGTAGGCACTTAGGTTTTATATTATAGTTTTATATTATAAAAATATAATATCACTATTGGAAGTTGAATAGTAGACTTCATTTCATACATATTACAGTATTACTAACTTTGGTGTATTTAGGATAAATCATTAATGAGGTGAAAGATTTTGCAAGTGAAATATTAACACAGCTCTCCAAGCAGGGTTTAGGTAACAGGCTATGCCTGTATTTTAGTTTCTCAATATGAAGAAATGGTATTTCTGTCTCAGACTCTGTTGGCACTTGAATCAGTGGTTTAAAAAAATTGTATTTAAAGCCTAGTATTGCATGCACAGTTTTTCCTAATGCTCTTACTGCTTTTGGATAAAGGAGCATCTTGGCCTCTATGGCAAGTAGCTCTTTTGCATTCACCCTTAGCTAGGAGAATTTGAGCCAAAATACTGTTTTTCTTGCAGTATATATGCAGAAGCCTAGTAAAGAGACAGTCATGCTGTTTCTTAAACTTCAGATAGGGCTGCAAACATTGCCTATATGAAGGGTTTTTTTGAGTCCTGGCAAACCCAGTTATTTCAGAGAGAGCCCTCTGTCCTGGATCATTTCATCCTGATTTTTCAGTGCTCTTCAATGGTTCTAGTAAATGGTGTCAGCTCCCAGGTCTGCTCCAAATGTGTTGTGCAAGCAGGTTTTTTGGGTAGAGAGAGTTGGTGCCTCTGGCAGGGCTTCAGCTTCGTGTTGAAATTCAGCCTTTCCTCAAGCAGTGTTTCGTGACGAAGCCCCAGGCTGGTAATGTTTTGTGGAAAACAGAATAAGGCTTCCCTTGTTTCCCTTACTCTTTATGAAGTGCCTCAGGATTTTGATGGGAAAATGAACTACAGTTTTATCAAGGAGAAAAGTTTTATACATGAAACCCGGATGTGCTGTACAATAGATCCTTTCTAGTGGAGTATAAATAAAAGCATTGTGTCAAAATGATTCTTATTTATACCTATTGTCATTGAATTGGCAGTTGTGATTCAGCCACCCTGATTTACCAGCAAGTTTAACAGTTGCATGGTCTTTCCTTAATAGCTGAAGAGTGATAAAAATACTAAACAGGCTTTCACCTCAGCATCTAATTTGAGAGCAGCTAAGGATACCGGGAACAGGTTTTATCCCGAGCACATGAAATCTGTTCTGAACACCTACTTCCAGAAAACATTTCCCTTTCCTCTTGAACCATCCCAATATGCAAACCACGTTATTTGGAATCAGTGGGCTAAGGTTGCAGTCTAACCTGTCCCCCCTTCCCTCCCATCTTTTGCAGGTGCACAGTCGTTGGGCGGCTCCATGGGCTCCTCAGTGCAGAGGTACAGTATTGCAGTATATACAGTACAGCATTGCAGTATATACAGTACAGCATTGGAGTATATACAGTACAGTATTGCAGTATATACAGTGCAGTATTGCAGTATATACAGTACAGCATTGCAGTATATACAGTACAGCATTGCAGTATATACAGTACAGTATTGCAGTATATACAGTGCAGCATTGCAGTATATACAGTGCAGTATTGCAGTATATACAGTACAGTATTGCAGTATGTGCATTACAGCATTAAAGTATATACAGTACAGTATTGCAGTATATACAGTGCAGTATTGCAGTATGTACAGTGCAGTATTTCAGTATATACAGTACAGGATTGCAGTATATACAGTGCAGTACTGCAGTATATATAGTACACTATTGCAGTACATACAGTACAGGATTGCAGTATATACAGTACAGGATTGCAGTATATACAGTACAGTATTGCAGTATATACAGTGCAGTATTGCAGAACATACAATACAGTACTGCAGTATATGCAGTGCAGAACTGCAGTATATGCAGTGCAGTACTGCAGTACATACAGTACAGTATTGCAGTATATACAGTACAGTATTGCAGTATATACAGTACAGTACTGCAGTATATACAGTGCAGTATTGCAGAACATGCAGTACAATATTGCAGTATCCCAGGTACACCCTGCCTCTGCTGGGGCCACTCCTTCTCTGGGCTCTGCCCTGGGCACCCCAAAGCCTTCTTCAGCTGAAAGCAGAAGTTGTGAAAATCAGTCTGGTGTCTCTAAAGGCTGAAGAATGTTTTAGATCACAGAATATGAAAGTCTGTTCAAAGTCTCATCTCTTTACAAGGCTGTTTATTCATAGCTAATAACATCAGATTATGCATTTAAAATTTGTTTGTTGATTATGCATTATTGCAGGGTATTGGTTTACCCTGAGTTTTATGTTACACTAAAAGTAGTTCTTTCTTCCTGTGGCTAATTCTCTCTGTCTCTCTATAACAAAGGCCATGTTTTTGTATGTTACTTTTCATCCTTGCAAATTGCACAGAGGAGATAATCTTCCTGGTGGCTTTCAAGGTGCTTCCCTGGAGGAAGGATGTTTGTGGCACTGGGTATCTGGTGTCTGAGTCACTAACAGCTTTGGATTTATTTTGTGACTGGGAGGCTCTTCACCTCTGCTCTCTGCTGTCTTCTCCTCCTTGATTTAATTAGTATTTGTGTTCTGCTTTTGGTTCGTGTTGTGCTTAATATTGACAGACTGTGTCCTTTAATGCAATAATAGTTTCCTTATTCTTTTATCAGAGCTGAAGAAGTCGTAAGCTTGTGCATGTAAAGGCTAGCAAAAATTATATGGGATCCTAAAAATTCTTGAATTAATATACATAGCCATTGTGGTTTATTACTTAATATTGGTATTCTCTTTTCTCAGGGGAGGCTTTGCAGACAGTGTGGTTTCTGTTAAAGACATTCACTGCCTTTTCAGAGTTCATTAGATGCCTTTCTCTGGAAGGAAATGGTTCTTTATAGCATTAATGGTTCCTGCTTATTTGACAGGGGAGCAGCAGAGGGTGCTATGGCATGGCCTGCTTCAAAACAGATATGAGGATTCCTTGAAATTCATCTAAAAATTAGTGGACTGGCATTTTGTCTTTACTTTTCCTTCTCTGGTAAAACACCGTAAAGCACCTAGACTGCATTGGCTAATAAATGCATTTGTCCTTTAAAGAGAATCTATCCATTTAATGGATGCTTTGGAAAGCAGAAAAAAAAATAAAACCAACTTTTATCTTTTTTTTTATTACTGTTTTAGCATATCTGAAGAGAGCAACAGTGTCTCTGCTGGTAAAGGTGTAACAAAAGTCAGCCGCACCTTCAGCTACCTCAGGAATAAAATGTCCAGCAGCAAGAAGAGCAAAGTAAGTGCTTGTTGTGGTTTGTGGGATGCCCATCGGCAGGAGAGAGGAGTTCTGTGTTTAAGTCTTTGCCTGACTTTCTTTTTTTTTACTTTCTTCCTTCCTTTTTGTTTTTTTAAAAGGGCAGGAGTGTCTGTGGGGTGATAGGAACTGGCTCCATGGGAAATCTTAGCACCCCAAAACTGAGCCCTAGAACAACTGTGTGAGGCTCAGTGAGGCCAGGTGCTGGGTCCTGGGTTTGGGGTACAGTGACAATGCTGGGTCAACAGTTGGACTGGATGATCTTAAAGGTCTCTTCCAGCCTTTATAAGTCTATGTTTTCACTAATTTCCCCAGAGAGAATAAATTTTGCCCTTGCATGAGTTAGAGCTTTGTAGTGATTAATGAGTCTAATTTTTACAGAACCTGAGAACCTTTTAATAAAACAAGGACAGGAGCTGTAAGAAGGGACTGGCTGCCAAAGGCTGTATTGTCCTCTCATCATTATTTTGCTTTTGCCACGAAGTTCCTGAGCACTGTAGGAGAAGAACTAATTAAAAGCCAAAATATCAGAAGCTCAAACAATGAATTTTAGTGATGGCAAATATTTCTATTTTTCCCCTTTTCCATCCTTGAAGCCCTGAAATTTAATTTGCTGAAACTTAAACCCTGCTCAACAGCTGAGTTTCCTGGGAACAGTATTGATTACAGAAATAATTACATTAATGCTAAATCATTCACACAAACAGGCTGTTGTTCCTTTAGATTGTCCCTTGAAGGTTTATATACGTTCAGAGATTTTCTTAGCTTGGTTTGGACTTTTTTGCTTGAATCTCCCCTCGATTCATCTGTGTGACAGAAGCTCAGAGCACTTTACTGTCTCGTTAGGTGATGTGTTGGGAGGCCCTTGAGAGGTGTGATGACACACAGATTCTTGTTATGGATCTCTCTTTCAAGATAGCCACAAGTGGCTCAGAGCTGTTTCTGAGCAGCTTTAGGACAATGCTCTTCCCTGCTGCAAAGTGCAGTGTTGAAAAAGTAAATCTGTTTACATAGAAACCTCTGTGCAATCACCAGTGAGAAGTCCAGGAGCATTTTGCACAGACTGTGAGTGAGAATGGAAATTCATTAACTGCTTCTTGCATTTAATGTGAGTTATCTCTAAAGCAAGAACTGGAGAGATAGGTAAGAGATGTGCTTGGGACAGAAAATATAACAGCAATGCTTTTAGATACTTGCTCAGTGCAGTTTGATTTTACTAATTTCATGATTGTGTCTGAAAATGTTGATGAGTTACTCCAAAATCCCAGCTGTAACATGCAATACAAAAATTGCTGCTCATATCAACTCTCATACTTTTACTAAATAAAAGCCAAAATATCATTCAAGTTAACAATTTCTTGTCTGCTCGTGGTGGAATGTTTGCATTTTGTACGTTTTTAAGGCTCCACCATTCAAATAATTTGACCAAAAAATTCGCTGGAACGCTGATTTCTCAGAAACATGTAGATGAGAAATGCTTGTAAAAGTTAAAAACAGAAGCAAAAAAACAAATTTTGAAAGGGGAAGTTTGAACCAGGAAGTTGGTTTTTGGGCTTTCAGGAGAGAGGGAAGCCTCAATGTCTTTCCAGATCAGTTTTACTTATCTCCCAACGTTCAGAAATGCAGTTTTCTCAGATAAAATTAAGTAATCTGAGCCTTTTGGAAAATGTAGAGTTATGTAAAATTTTTTTAAAAATAAAGGGGTGTTTAGTGCACTAACTGGAGCAGATACTGATAGAAGTTGATGTGAATTTACCCTTGTTATTTTGGATTATCAGTGAATCTCTTGCTATTAGCAGAGTGCCCTGATTCACATTCACAAAGTCTTAAACATGCTCTATCTTTGTCAGTTCAGGAAAAAACCCTCTTTTTTTTTCATTTTGGTCAAGACTTTCTGACAGATTACAATAATTAGGATGAGTAATTTCTCTTTTTCGTTGCCTTGCACAGTAATGAGGCAGTGCTGTGCCAGCAGCAGCATTTCAGGGTGTATGGTAGGAGTTGCAAGTGTTTGACAGGATTAGGAGACAGGGAATATACGTGACCTGCAGAGCAGGAGGAGCTCAAACACACAAAACATCTCTGTCTGGGCAACTTCTGCAGCACTTTGTTTGCTGAAGTACTACATAGCAACACTGAGGTATGTGAAAATTTAAACACAGAGTGTTTGATTTATTCCCCTCCACCTTTCAAAAAGGTGGTCTTATATTGACTTGTAAAATATTAATCACATCCTTTTCTGCTTGTATGGGTTTGGTTTTTAATTTAAATTTTTTTAGCAGTGGAAGCTAAGGTAGGGCAAGATGAAAGCAATAGTAAAAAAGCTAAAATCATCTTTAAGGAAGTCGGCAATCGTCCTGCCCCTCCCCCTTTTGCTCAACTCCTTCGAGCTGTGCCTCCAGCATCGCCATGGGCTAATGGGGAGCAGCTCCTGGTGGGGAGCAGCTCTCCTGCCCCAGGGAAGGATGTCCATAAAATGGAATAGATTCTCAGAATTACCTCAGATAACAGTGAAGCTGGCGGGACTGAAGCATTGGGAGGTAAGAGCCGCATGGTTCCTGGGGAGTGGGATCCGCTGCCGCGGTGTGGCTGCGGCGCCACCGTACCTGCCGTGGTGGCTGCTCTGGCACGTCACTTCAGCTCCAAATCTCACTGGCAGCTCCAACAGCACAAATATAGTCTTGTTCCTACAGTCCTTCTTTAAATAAAGTTCCAGTAACTGCCACAGGAAAAAAGAAAAAGCTGAAAAAAATCTCATTGTGAGACCTTGTCCTTAAGTGGAGTGGCTGGCAGTCCTTGTGTGGAGTTTGTTGCTTCCTCCTTGAAACTGGTGCACCGGTTTCCTGTTTTTCCTGGGGCCGTTCAGCTTTAAGTGAAATTAAAATTAAACTTCAGAATTGCTGGATTTTGCAGTGAACTTCTGGTAGGTTTAAAGTATAGGATGTGAAATCTCCTTTCAGCATGAGAATTACAAGATTTGGCTTGAGCTTAGAGTGGTCTTTCCTCCTGGAGCTTCACAAGACTGGCAGTAGAGCAAAATTCCAGGCACTAATGTGGTGCCCTCAGCCCAGACCTTAACTGCAGAGTTTTAGTTCCTGAGTCCTCCCAGACTGGATATGGTTAAAGCTGGTCAGGACAGTGGGTGGCAGATGGGGCTGTGGAGGTTCCTGTGGTGAGGTGGGAGCGGAGCTGGTGGCTCAGGGGGCGGAGATGTGACGCAATGCAGACTTCTTTTCTGGCAGTTTTTCTGCTTCAGACAGGATTATTCCATATGGTAATACTCCTAGTTTTGCTTATTTGCAGAACAAAAGAGCGTTTGGGGCCAGTAAATAGACTTTCTGTTTGACACTTTGCAGGGAGAGATGCAGGCACTGGCATTTTGCCTGGGATGTGTTGGGAGAGGAGTCCTTAGGCTAAGTTCCTCATGGTGTGAGTGTGTCATCCAGGGCTCAACAGTTTCCCTGCAGTGGCTGCAGGGCTCCATCCCTCTTTAGGCTACTTCATGGCAGTTGCTCACATGGGCAGCTCTGCAGCTCCTTGATATTCAGGCTGGGACAGTAACAAATAGCAAAATGCAAAGATAACAAAATGCATAACAAAATGCAAAGATAAGCTGACAGAAGCCTTTACTAGTTTCTGGTAAAGATTCTCCTTCAGATGCCAGGAAATCTGCAGCAACAGTCAAAAGTACAGACCTGGAATTGACTCGTATCATAAACATTTTGTAGGTTGGTACGTGGAAAGACAAGAAGTTGTTGTAATTTAAATTCAGAGTTTTTCTGTGGAGTTTCCTTTAAAATTTGTTTGAAAGAATTCCAAATCCATGAAAGGCTGCAGGGAAAAATATTTCAGATTTTTAGTATTTAGGATTTTCTATCTAAGGTAGAGACAGAAAAGAAGCAAAAACTCTGCTGAAAGTTGGAGAAGCTGTCTGTGCTTGTCATCTTTCCTAAGCTGAGTAGCCTAGAGGATGAGTCGTGGCCTGTGGAAGATGAGAGGCTCTTTTATGGTGTTGCTGTTGTTCCCCAGCCTTCGTTTGGTGCCATAGATCAAGAGTTTGTAGAAGATCCATTTTGCCAAAAAGCTTAATGTAGTTACTTGGGGTTGCATGTAACTGTTGAAAAAGTTGCTAGTTGGAAGGAAAACAGAGGTGGAAATATTTTGGCAGTAAGGCTGTAGAGGCACTGAGGAAGAGCTTGTGTTCTCCATTAGAAATGCAGTTGAAAATCACGAGCCTTATGGTTTGGCCTTAAAAATTAGCTGTGTTGAAAGTCTGATACACACTGCACATGGTATTTCTATTTAACACAATTTACTTAAAGTGCTGAAGAGGCTGATGAGAGCCCAGAAAAAGAAAAGAGGTAAAGTCATTAAGCCAAGCTAGTATAAAACAAAGGTAGAAGGAAATAAGTGCCTTCAGAACAGACTCGGTGTCATCTGCAGTGGTGAGTCAGTAGTATGTAAATCCACTTGCACAGGGGCTTTTTTAAGGGAGAGCTGTGCAGACACATGGCCATTGTTCAGGTGCACCTCGATCGATGGCAAAGGCAAACACTGAGCAATCTGTAACTGGGGAAGAGACCTCTGCTGAGTGACGAGGCTTTTGGTCATTCTGTCTCGGCAGGAAAAAGAGAAAGATAAAGAGAAGACTAAAGAGAAGGACAAAGATTCCAAGGAGAAGGAGAAAGATAAGAAGCTGTTAAATGGACATCTCTTCACTGCAACCTCCGTTGTAGCCCAAGCAACCTGTTACCACTGTATGAAGCCTTTCAATAAGGATTCGTACTACTGTGCAAGTAAGTCAGGGGGGTTTTCCCCCCCTTCCTTTTATTTTTCACTGAATCTGGCATGGAAAATGCAAACCTTACACTTTATTTTCCTTTTGCTTGAGGATGTGAGGTGGGAGGGAGACTTTGGAGATAGTGATTCATGGAGGGGTGTGTTCCTTTGTGGAAACTGGACTGAAGGGAGTCGTGGCTGCATGGAGGTGTCCTGAAACCTTTTTCCTAAGCCTGAGCTCAGCCATCACAGCAGGCCATGGGGTTTTCTACCCCTTGTTGGGCTCTATCAGTCAGGAGAACTTTGTTTATTTCAGCTGCACGTAGTGGCTTGGAGCTGAGGTACTTTGATAAGATGGACAAAGTACAGGACAGCTGGCTTGGATCATGGCTTCTCTGTGCAATGAGGGGAAAAAAAATTCACACCCTTCTGTGGTGTATTGCTTACTGAAACAGTACACTGTGGTTTATTGCTTTAGTTCACTGAAACATTGCTTTGGCGAGCCCGCAGTGGGAAGGAACCACATGGTACAAAAAGGAAATGGTGACCCTCTGCTCCCTTTGAAAAAGAAATTGCATGACAGGTCAAATGTCAGCTACCTGTATGCGTATGCAGCACAGGACAGGCAGGGTTGGAGCCTCACTGAGGGTTTCTCAGAGATCGGGGATTTTCTTCTCATTTCTCATCAGACGGTGTCTCGTCTGCAGCTCGATAAGGTCTGCGGTGTTCATGTGGTCAAGAACGCTGCTTGGTTGAGGCAGAAACACAAACCTATAGAATATGCAGACAAAACCCATTTTTTTCTCACTATACCTCAGTGGAAAAGGCTTTCCTCTTCTCAGTATTAGTAATTTTTTTTCTCCACTAGCTTAGAAATGAGTCAAAGCGACTGCGGGAACTGCTCCCAGGCTGGAGCCTTCTGTTCCTGCTGGTGGATGTGAGCAGGGGAAGGAGCAGCCAGCTGAATCCCAAATGGCACTTCTGAGTTTCCTGGAAGAGATTTCAGCAGAGTTGTTTGTCTGAGACACGCTCTGTGTCAGCCTGATGGGAAATGTAAAACATCATCAATTACAAACTCTCAAATGCATCCTCTCCCTTTCCCCACTTGACTTTGTTAACAGCTTCTGAAGCCACGTAGAAAATCAGATATATCCCAGTTTAATGCTCTATATGCTAATGAGTTAAAATAACCCAACAAAGTCCTATGTTTTAGCACAGATGTTCTTTCCTTGTTTTCAAGGCACAATGCAAAATTGTTGCATGTTTTCTGCATTGGAAAGGAGTGTCATAAAAAAATAGTGGAGGCCTACGTTGAGAGCTCACATCAGCAAGTGGTTCTTTCTCTATTGCATCTAAAACTCAGCCTCAGGTGCTTTGGAAATGATGGATAAGCAGCAGCAGAGGCTCTGATATTCCTATGCTGATGTAGGCTGGTGCTACCACCACTGCTCTGTTTCACCTATGATATTTTAAATTAATGTCTCAGCTTTTCAGTTATGCCCCCCCCCCTCCCCCCCAGCTTCCTGAAACATCTACTCAGTTCTGAAAGATTGTGCATGCTCTGAAGCAAATGGGCAAGCAAAAGAGCTTAATTTTTAGTAGCCTTGTCTGCCTTGTCTTTTTTACTTTTTTTATGATCAGTGATGCAGAAAATGAGGTTTTGGGGTTTTAGTTATTAATACTAGTGACACACAGGAGTTAGAGAAACGTCATTCTTGCTGAAGAGTTGAATTGAAGGAATAAAGTCTCTACAACCAGATTTTTTAACATTAAAAATCCTTTTATTTTGCCAAATGGTACACACTGAAGAGCTGTCTTCAGGCTTTCAAGGCTTGAGTGTGAATTTCATGATTCTGAATTGTCTCACCGCCTCTGTTCATGCACCAGAGGAGCTGCTTCTGTTCCTCTTTCTCATTTGGTCTTCAAGTTTACTATGCTTGTGGATTTTTGCAAGAATTTTTAGGTTGCTTTCAGGTTCTGCCTTCTCTTACACCGGAAATTATGAGACATGTCGAAATAGCAGTACCCTACGAGCTTACCCTCATCTCTGTCAAAATATCAGGATTACTGGCATTCATTGAGTCATCCCACTTGTAAGATGTTCTAGAAGTTGTGAGCATATTTTGTCATTCTGGACATAGAATTTTTTTTTTTTCTGCTTCAAGAAATAATTCAGAACTTCACATTTACTTGTAAAGCACAGTTTATTATCTGTGTTAATGTTGTCATGAATAAGTGGAAGTATTTTTCTCTAAACTACTGAATCTCAGCTTGAGCTGTGATCTTTCATCTGCCAAAAGAGTTAAAGCCTGAAACCCATTTCTCAAGTCTTATGGAGAAAAAAAAAAAAAAAAGAAAAAAGGCAGTTTTAATCATCTCTGAAAACTTTGATTCCCAGAAATCTGCTGGCAGAAGTCATGGGCAGACTCAGGGTATTCAAAAAAAAAAAAAAAAAAAAGACAAAACAATAAAACCAAGCCACTCAATTTTTGCTCTGGCATTTATGCAGCAAAGGGTGGTGTTAAAGCATGATGGTCTTTGCACTGGTGAATGTGGTGCTTTTGGACCAAAATTTTAGTTTCCAGCAGGAAGTCGCAACCTCAAGGATTCCTGACAGATGCTGTTCCTGTTACCTTTTCTGGCAACCCTTCAGTGCAGCAGCACTTGGGTTCTGTTCCATAGATCTTATCCATGATGTCTGAGTTTGTGCAAATAAATTTCCCCATCCTCTTCCTGTCTTTTAGATCTCATAGTCCTTGTCTTGATGAGAACAGTATTTATCCTTTCAGAGAAGTACTAGCCCTACAATTGGTTTCTGTTTCTGCTTTCTACCTTACTTTCAGAGTGATAATGCCATCAAGGTTTGGTTTTTTCTCTTTTTTTTTTTTTTTTTTTTTTTAATCTAAGACCCCTGAGAATTCAACCTTGCATCGATTTTTAAACTGAACTTCCTGTTAAATTCTCTGATGAAATTGTATTAACAAAAGACTAACTTTCCTGGAAAGCAGCCTCTCTCTCAGCTAGTCATGCAAACCACAATGATGCCTGGAAGTTAAAATTCTCAGTTGTGTAAGTTAACTGTTCAGATTACAGACAGCAAAAATTGACCTGTTTTCTGTAAGGTTTTGTTTAATTCATTGGTTTTTGGGTTTTTTTGACAGACTGTAATGCAATTGTTCACAAAGGCTGTAAGGAGAATTTTGCTTCTTGTGCAAAGGTCAAAATGAAGGTAAGGGATTTCATCTACTCTACTGAATATATGTGTATATATATATAAAAAACACTTTCTACCACATGTTACAAAGTTTCCAGTCTGTAAAGAACTTCAGTCCCAGTGCTGAAGCTTTCACATAATGAAAACTGTTAAATATACTGTTTATGTGAGGAGGACACAGATTTCATTGCTTACCCCAAATGCAAGAAATCTGCTTCTCCAAGCTAAATAATGTTTGTGCAATTACGATTTCAGTTCACTTCAGTATTGTCATCATTTTCACATTTTCATACTTGCTGCACATTTCTCCATCTGTTATTTTGCCCACTTTGTTCAGAGAAAATAAAAAATATATTTAAAAATACACATACACTGAGAGGCTTCAGGAAAAAAATTAGTTGTTTTTTTTTGTTTTAGTTATATGGCACAACCTTCTGGGAGAAGGGAGGAAGAAATTAAAGTGAATTTCATTTTTCTTTCAGCCACAGAGAGGGATGCTGCAGGCACACGATACCTCTTCATTACCCACAGTTACCATGAGAAACAAAAGTAAGACAATTTCTTTCCCTTTGCTTTGGGAGTGATCTGTGTCTGCTGTTCTTAACTGTTCTGACAACTGATACTTGATATTATGAAAAATAAGGTTTTAACAAAGCAGGGATGAGAGCATCCTCCGTGTCTCAATATTTGAGACTTCAGAAGTTGTACGGAAATTGTACAGGGTTCATCCCCTTCTCCAGTGTCTGTGTAGCTCTAAGGAAATGTAAAATCATCTCAGATTTAGAAAAGCCACTTGTCTGTTGTAGCTTGCAGAATGCCTATAACTGTTAAGGCCACAAAATCTGGAATATGCAGTCTATGTCCATGGGTGCCTGACATGGGAAAGAATCTAACTATGAGTGTTAAGTGGAGAGGATTTAAAACACAATTATTTTTGGTTTAAATAGTCTTGGGCTTTGAGGTAGGCAAAATAGAAAGTTTAATTTTGAACAGGAGGAATACTGACAAACTGTTCCTGAGTTTGCTGAGGTACACACTGCACTGCAGAGTGACCCAGTGTCACCAAGGATGAAGAATAGGTGTGAAATAGCCCAGATTGGTTTTGTAGGGCCATGATTTGATAAGCTTAAGTGATGATAAGCTTTGTTAAGATAAATGATAGTTTGTATGGAACCACACTATATAATACAGTTGTAATCACTGTGGTATTTATCATGAAGTTCAGAGGTGTTGCTACAGAGAGCAGAAATGCATCTGAAGAAGGAAAAATCTGGAATTAATATGAACAGATTACCTAAAGGTATGTGATGCTCTAATGAAATCAGGATTATCATTTCTCTGTGGTACCTACTGATAAGAGAAACGTATCTCAAAGAGTTTGACCAGAAACATCAAGGTCAAAGGTTATATGACTGTGTGCCCAGGGAAATAAAAAGGCAACAGGGTAGCTTGTGACATAAGGTTAATTATCAAAACAGTTAAATTCAGTTTCTGGAGTTGCAGATCCCACCAGGGTAATTCAAGCATAGTGCAGTGAGTTCTGCTCAGGGGTCAATGGTCTTCCTTTCCTGTGGCTGTTCCTAACTGCTGACACCCCCTGGGGATGATTTTAGAAAGAAAAGGCAGTGAATTTCAGAGTGTGGATCCTTATAAGTCACCCCCATGCCAGTGAGCAGTGGTTAAAGTGTTTGCATAGGCTGACTGTTTTCCCACCCTTCCGTTGCAGGCTCGCAGCCCAAGGAGCGCCCGCGCTCCGCCATCCTCACGCCCGAGGAAAGCACCATCACCTCCAGCTTCAGCAACAGGAGATCACAGCAGCCCACTGCACTCTCCAAGAGTGTCTCCATACAGAACATTGCAGGGTAAGGCTCCTCCTCGCACACCTGACCATAAGTGTGTGTGTTATCTCTAAAGAAATGCAGATCTCGCTAAAAATAAGTTCACGTGCTGTGACTTGAGTTAAAGGTACAAAAGGGATCACAAACAGAGAAATAGCCATGTTCTAGGTGATGCCATCAGTTGTCTTCTGCAGGATCTGCTTGTGGGAGTTAGTTTAGTCATGGCAGGAGTTCAGAGGCACAGCTGAGTAGGCCTAGCAGATTCAAGGCCACTTCCCAGGCATGCTCTGGGATCCTAGGAAGAAATTCCCTTGCCTTGGGCTGGATGCTGTGCAAACACACATTTGCAGCTCAGGTGTAGTAATAACTGTTGTGTCCATAACAAGGGGGTGAAGGCACAGAGCTGCAGTCTTCCTGTTTTTAGACTGCATTATACATAATACATTACAAAAAAACAAAGAAGAAAATTTAATTTATGGTTCCTACCATACTTGCATATTGAACAGTTCTGTATGTGAGGCAGTTGCAGGGACTGGCTGCAGTTTGGATGTCCTGGCTATTCATAGGGAATGGAACTTCAGTCCATTTTCTGATCTTTCTCAGAGCTACTGATAAGGATTCTTGTATAGCCTTTGGTGTGGCATTTTTTCGCACTGTTTGCTCCAAGGGCAATGAGGATGGGACGTGACTGGAATGGATTTGTCCAAACTATAAAAGCTCAGGAGCAGTTCTTTATGGAAAGCACCGTCACTCACAACTGTAGCACTTACAGCTTCTCAAGCTCCAGTGGGTAGTTAGTAAACAACACATAAAAGCACATTTCTGTACATAATCGTGCAGTGCTGGCTTTGTTTTTCAACTCATATTTAAAATGCATTTATTCTGCTTATCTGAAAGTACATTTGGCTGGGTTTTTGTCATGAACAATATTGTGTGTTCTGTTTTTCTGCAGAGTTGGGAACGATGACAGCTTAATACACACTTGGAAATTCCTGTCGCAGTCAACAGACTCTTTACATAAAATCAGCCGGGTTAATGAATCCATGGAGTCGCTGGTTGATGAAGGTAAGAGATCTCCATGCCATTTATAGGAGAAGGAAGGTCTCAGTGCTGCTTTCCAGAAATAGAAAATCCATTTTCAGCAATTGTCTGCTTTTATAATGGACAATTAAAGTGCATTTATTTTAATCTCAGAATATTAGTATGATAAACTAAAACAAAGCCCCACATAGTAATTTCTTTAGCTCATTGAATTATGGAAAAACATTTAGCAGGTTTCAGTTACACTTGAGTTACTTGGAATTTAGCTCAGGGACAAACATTTCCTCTTCTGTTGTGGTTTTTTATGTAACTGCAATGTCGTTTCATGGCAGATTAGGAATACATTATCTGAGCTAGAATTTGGTCCATGTGAAAACGGTGAACAGGAAGCTAGGAAATAACCTTTAAAAGTGTTTTTCATAACTAGTCTTTATGTGGTATGGGATCATTTGTGTCAATAAAGGAGAATGTGTGTGATGTTTGTGGTGAGACTGACAAAGCCTAAACCTTAATAATTAGACAGGAATCTCAAATGAGACAAATTACCCGCGTCTTAATGGCACTTATATTGCTTTGTGAAGGTGCAGACATGAATGAAGGACAGCTCATGGGAGACATGGAATTAGATTCCAAGCAGCTGGAGGCAGAGTCCTGGAGCCAAGTAGTGGACAGCAAGTTCCTACAGCAGCAATCCAAAGATGTTGTCAAACGGCAAGATGTGATTTACGGTGAGACATCTTCACTTTTCACTCACTGTAAACAGCTCCTTGATAGGAACATTGCTTTAGTTTCCTCGAAAGCCAAACTTAAATTTTTGAAGTTCCTAGAAATGTAATGTATTCTGTGAAAGCTGTCTTTCTGCATTTCACATATCCAGAAACCATCAAAAACTCCAAAAATTGCCTCTCCTCATTTGTCTGCTGATGACTTTCAAACTGGGTTCCACCACAAGCAGTTAGTTATGAAGTCTTTTCCTGAGGAATTCAGGAGCCATCCTGTATGGCAGAAGGGGGTGTGTGGAGGCTGACAGTGAGGTGTTAGGAAGGAGAAGATACTAAGGCTGAAGGCTGAGACCCCAGCAGCAACATCCAAAGCTCTCTGTTGTGGGACACCTCTTCCCCCCTGTTTCTCTCACACATGAAACTATTGACTGATGTTACAATTCCTGACATGAATTTTTTTTGAAACCACTTAGAGAAGCCCAGTTATGGAAAAGCTTTCTAATGGCAGCTTTTCCTTCTGCTCTAACCCATGAACTCTTGTCCTCATCCCATGCAGAGCTAATGCAGACAGAAATGCACCACGTCCGCACCCTGAAGATCATGAACGATGTGTACAGTGCAGCCATATTAAAGGAACTGTCATATGGTCAGCAAGCCGTGGACAAGCTCTTTCCCTGCCTGGAAAACTTGCTGCACATCCACAGTCAGTTTTTCCAGCGGATTCTGGAAAGGAAGAAGGAGTCACTGGCAGACAAAAGTGAAAAGAACTTTGTTATCAGGAGGATAGGTGACATCCTACTGAATCAAGTAAGTGCTGGAAAATGTTTGCAGTTCTGAGAGCACAGCTGGAAGCCAGATGCTTTTCCTTCCCTCTTGCTTGTGCCTGTCAGATAAGCACAGCTGATGGCACCTTTGCTCTTCACACATACAAATTCTGCCTCTGCTTTTTGAAGCACTTTTTGCTCTTTCAGAGGAAGGTCCACTGTTGAAAATTAATTTAGTTCATTTTGTTTGGAAAGAGAAGCGTTCACTGACAGGCACAAAACAGTTTGACCACAGACTGGAGTGTAGGCAGGAGCTCACAGCAAAATATGCCCAGTATGTTTCTTGGCTGTGTTACTGACCTGGGGTTTAACTTGGGGTGGGTGATCTTACTTTTCTTTATCCACAGTTTCTGACTTCTTTTTATCTGTCTTGACTCTTTTTGCATTTGGCATTTAAGCCATGGGACTGGAGTTGCACATTTTGCTGTAGGTGTGAGCTCAGTGAAGTCCCCAAACCAGTTCTTTACTCTCTAGAGATCTGCTTGCATGATCTTTGGACTCATTTGATTTCCTCAAGTTCTTCTGAGAGCCTGGCAGGCACTGCTGGGATGTCAGCCCAGGAGTGCAGTGCACGTAGGAGCTGTGTGTCCCTTTCTTTGCAGTTCTCTGGGGAGAACGCTGAGCGGATGAAGAAAACGTACGGCAAATTCTGCGGGCATCACAACGAGGCTGTCAGTTACTTCAAAGAGCTTTACTCAAAGGAGAAGCGCTTTCAGGCATTTATCAAGGTAGGACCTGGCAGGACAAACGTAGCCAATGGAAAGAAGTGTCTTTTCTGCACTCTGGGGGAGTGTTTTGCTGCAGAACTGAAATTTTCTTCTTTGTTCCTTAGAAAAAAATGAGCAGCTCCCTGGTGAGGCGTCTTGGGATTCCTGAATGTATCTTGTTGGTAACACAGAGAATCACAAAGTACCCAGTCCTTTTACAAAGGATACTACAGTACACCAAAGGTAGGGACCACTTCCTCTCTTCTAAACACATACCTGTTTGTCCAGTGTGAAGTTGTGATCCTTTACAGCTGAAGCACATGTTTTTACCAGCTAATCAAGTCATTGTTGTCTCACATCACTGCAAAGAGATAACTGAATTCAATACTTCCACTTAGGATTAGTTGTTTAGGTACCTTGATTTAGTTGTTAGAAGTCTGTCTGTAGCAAATTATGGAGCAACATGCCTAGACTTCAAAGTCTTCCAGTTTGCTTTTTAGGTATTGGCTAAAATATGTAGTTAATTTGTGCAGTTCATCTCTACTGTTTTATATGCAAAGTGTATTGGAATATTCTCCAGCCTCAACCATGTATATGTAAAGGGTTTTGTGAAGCTTTCTTTAAGGGGGAAAAATGTCTCATTTAAGTATTAAAAAGTTATAATGTGGGAACTTGGGAGAAGAGGAAAGAAGGAAGTAAAAGTGGGAAGTTAGACTGCGCAAAGTCAAATGGAGATTTTTCTGTTTCTTTTTTAAAGAAAATGAAGTGGAACATGAAGACTTGACTCAGTCCTTAAACCTCGTTAAGGATGTGATTGCTGCAGTCAACAGCAAAGTCAGCAAGTATGAAAAGAAAATGCGTCTTGAGGAGATTTACAACCGGACAGACAACAAGTCCATCATGAGGATGAAGAGTGGCCAGATGTTTGCAAGAGAGGACTTGAGGCATCGGAAACTCATCCGAGATGGGCCTGTTTCACTAAGACACTCAGCTGGCCGGTTAAAAGGTAAGACTCTCCTGCCTTCTGCTGTGGAAGGATGCAGCTCACCCTTTCGGGGTGTAGGACTAGTGCTCAGATTGGTGCCTCCCTCGATTTATTCTTCTGCTTTGATAGATTGTGACACCAGCTTTCCCCTGCTGTACCCCCCACTCCTCATCACATTTCCAATTGCTTGTGTGGGTTCTGGGGTGATAGAGAGCTGCTTTTCCTCCTGGTGACTGCGTGCCTGCTGAGGGCTCAGGTGGCAGTGACACCTTGGTGTATCAGCCAAGGGGCAGAGTTGGTGTGGGATGCTCTGGGCCAGGAGGACACGATGGGGCTGCAGTTGCCCAGAGCATGGAGTCAGATCTCCATGCCTGTGCCACGGTTCCAGGAGTTGTGCTGGCTAAATTTAGAACCCAGCCTCAACTTTCTGGGCCTTTCCTTCCCTCCAAGGGCTGTGGCAGGTCTGCAGCAGTACCATCCCAGTTTCACTGGGATCCAGGGAGATGTCCCAGGTATTTGTTGCTCTTGAACCTCTTAAGCTGTTGACACACACTGTTTAGGAGAGGCTCTGGTGTCCCTGCAGCTGCCTCTTTTTGGGTCAGTGTTTTCTTGGGTTGCTTTTTGTTTGTTATCAGGTGGAAGTAGTTTTTTTTAAAGTGTTGTGCACTGAAGTTCTCCGGTGAGTTAAATGCTAAATCTCCCAAGGAAACTTTCAGCTGGGACCATGGTAGCAATAAGAGCAGACAGAGCTGTGCCTCAGGCTTGGCAGGAAGGCTGGGCTTCCCTTCCTGCCTGCAGCATTAGCTGATTAAATTATGGTCTGTGGGCATGAATGGGGCCTGAGAGCCTGATGCCGTGCAGGGAGGTGCTGATAACGTGGAATTCCGTATGGGGTATGATTTATTTGGAGGTTTTGGAAGCAGGAAGTTTACAGATGATTTCTAGGCACCCGAGACTGCTACTGCCTTTAGATGGTGGATGAAGCAAGTTCTGCTGCTGTTGTGAAATTGTGATAAGAACAGGCTCCATTTGCATTTCTTAGTCATAGAAATGCACAAACATGTCCGTAGTGCAGACTCCCAGGGAGGGTAGGTCCTGCAGGCAGGCTGCAGACCCAGAGGGAGAGTAGATCATTCATATTTTCAGGTTATTTTGTGGTATTTGAAATGGAGCACCGAAAATTATAGGAAGAACTTTTGTTTAAGGGTTTTAACATTTCCACTCTTGCAAAGTGCATGGAACAGAGAAAAAGGCAGTCAAATGCTGCCTTCTGCAAAACTCCCAGAGCCTGGATTTCATTTTGCAGCTTTGCTTAAAGTTTAGTGGTTCTTTTATCTGGAATGGATTCTGTCTTCCCAAAACAGACTGGAAGGATTTACCCAGGGGATGATTTAAGTTTCTGGTTTGCTTCCTTTCTGTCACAAGATTTCCCAAGTACATTACACAAAACCTCTTTGTACTGAGGGGTCTGGGTGGGGCATTACACTTGGTAGTTTCTGTGCAGCTTTATGATATGTTATTAGGAGACTTGGAAGGCTCTGCGTGTACTCTGGGAAAAGGCTGATTTAAAATCCTCTGTTGGCTTGAGGTTGTGTTTCCTTCTCCCGTGAAAGAAAGCCAGGTCCTGTGTCTCATGCAGGCTCCCCTCAGAGTTGTGTTTGTCTGAGAGCAGAATTGCTAGTGGCTCCTAAAGTCAGTATTTCCTGGGAAAGAAACAGCAGCTGACAAATGTTGTTATTGCACGATAATTTACACCCTGCAAACCACTCATCAAGAGAACCATAAAATCCAAAACTTCCTGTGCAGATATTTTGCTTGAGGGCTGAAATATTGATTGTTTGAGAAAACAGAGCTTCTATTGAATAAATGTCTCTGGCTTTCACTGCTATGCCCATGTCTTAACTGGTAGTGAGCATGTGGCTGGAGAGGAGCACCCCTGCTCCCATGGGTGAGAGCAAATCCTGCAGGATGCCTGGGTGCTGATGTGTCCTGGTTAATGCAAAGCTGGTTCAGAGCTAACCTGATCTGGCATCTCCAGGAGCTGCCCTTGCTCCTCCTGCCAGCTAGGAGGTTGATCTTGCTTTCAGGATTTGCAAAACCAGCCCTGCTGCTCCCCAGCACTGGTGTTATTGCAAATCTTTTCTGGGGTGAGTTGTGTGGTTATACTGCACTGGTGTGCTTTTTGTTTTGCAGAAGTCCAGGCTGTTCTCCTCTCTGACATGCTCATCTTCCTTCAGGAGAAGGACCAAAAGTATGTCTTCGCCTCACTGGTAAGGCTTCAACCTTTTTTTCTCCTTAATTTTCTGTGGGAGAGACCTGTAATGTTGTGTTGTGCAGCAAAACCAGCAATTGCCTGCTAAACAACTTAATTTTCTTGCTCAGAACATTTTTGTTTGCTGAGCAGGCTCCGTTCTTTTTGATGGGAAAACATGTCCTCGTGCCCCACCTCCCCTTCCTGCAGCGCCTTGGCACAGCTGATAATTGGCCTGGAAAGCCTGCCTGTCACTGGAAACACTTGTGCCTTGCAGTTTGTGCAACTGGAGCAGTGACTGGGCTGGGAGGGGGTGAGGGGACAATGCAAACGTTGTGAAAATGAACCTCAGCTGAAGGAGATGTTCAAATGCACTGTGAGCTGATGCAGGGGGCAGTGAGGTGAAATGCCAGGGCAGTAAATTCAACAGAACAGCTTGAAAATAAATGTCAGAGAAATATCTTTGTAATGTGAAGGAACAAAAACATTAGGTTTGAGGTCAGGCCCCCAAAAAGGGCTGGGCACATTGACCTGCTAAAGAAAACCTGGTGCCTGATGGAGTCTCCTGGGCTGTACCTTCCAGGCATGGTCTAGACTGCCTAAACCTTGTGACCTTTCCACTCTTTGAGCATTTTGAATGCTGATAATTTGTTATTCCAGTTCCACCAACCCTCTGCACGGGCTCAGTGCCCTACACAGGGAAAGCTGATTTGCATACAAGCCCTGCTAGTGAACCAGATCACCCCAGCTGTAGCACAGCACAGCTGTAGCTGTGGTACAATGCACAAAGGACCTGGCTCATGTGCAGATGACACAGCAGCCTGGGGACATTGTCACCCAGCAGGCTGATGACACAGAGACCTAGCACACAGTGAACATCACCTCACACACAGGTTCTGACACAGCAGTCAGCTGTGAGTGTCTGAGAACAGCAGAGTTTTTGTGAGATTTGGAAAAAAGGCTTTATCCTGAAGAGAGATGGTGAAGATGCTGTGTGTGAAGCAGGCTAGCAGGCTGCACCAAGTGGAAGGAGCAGTGATATTAATGGCAGGAAGAGTGTGGTCAGTACGAAATGAGATCAGAGCAAAAATGTGGTACAGTTTACAAAACCACAAATGCAATTTAAAATTAATTCTTTCTTGAAATGGAGTGAGGTAAAATTGCTTCTCCTGCATAACTCTTGGAGGAAAGCAAGCCCATCCCTTTTGTTTGACCCCATTTAAATGATTTTGTTTTTTTAATTTACCAGTATGTTCAGAAAATGCTTACAGACCTGAGAGATGTAGCACTATGCTTTATTGAGACTTTTTCAATGCTTGTTTGAATGTGGGAGCTAGCTCTGGTCCTCCTCCTCACCCATTTTTTTCCATCTGAAGGACCAGAGATCCACTGTGATCTCTCTGAAGAAGCTGATCGTACGAGAAGTGGCTCACGAAGAGAAGGGTTTGTTCCTGATCAGCATGGGTGGAAAGGATCCCGAGATGGTGGAAGTGCATGCCAGCTCCAAAGAAGAGCGCAACGGCTGGATCCAGATCATTCAGGACACCATGCACACCATGTAAGGCACTCAGCTGTTCTTGGGAGGCAGGGGGTGCTCTGGCTGTGTTCCTGTAGTAATTGAGCTGTGTCTCCTGTCCAGGGATAGAGATGAAGATGAAGGAGTCCCTTGTGAGTCCGAGGTTGAAAAGAAGTTGTCTGATGAGAAAATGAGAGGAATGAAAGGTAAAATCTGCTTGGAACAGAGCTGGGGGGCCATTGTGGAAAAATATATGGGAGTTTTTGTGTTGGGTTTTGTAGTCGAAGTGTGACTTTTTTCAATCCTGCATCCAACAAATAACTGCAGTCCCGGTTTGCAGATTGCCTTCCTTGCATTATTTATTTTCTGAGCCTGCTGTGCCAGATTGCCCAGGGCACTGTCATGCTGCCAAGCCCAGCACATCTTGTCATGCTCCACTAGATGGGGCCAGTATCTCAGGAATAGCTCAGGTTTCCTTGCCAAAGCTTTTATTTTGTCTTCATCCCTGTTTTCTGTTCACCCCCACAGAACAACTTCAGCAGAAGGATAAACAGATCCTGCTCTTGCTGGAGGAGAAGACAAAGATCTTCCAGGACATGGCAGAGAGTTCTGTGCAGGAGGAGATGCCAAACTCCAGGCTGCTCTTCAGAGCCAACACAGAAGAGGCTCCAAAAGGAGAGGAAATCATTAAATCAGCAATAAGTGAAGGTGAGCCAGTCATGTGACATGTAAATTATAGTAACCAACTATAATTGGTTACTATCAGTGAAGGCATCATTTCTCAAGCACCAGTTTTGCAGGGGACATCTTCTCTTTGTCAGAATAACAAGATGAGGAGAAACTGCTCCTCATGGTATTGTCTCATGAGGATCAGGAAAGGAAGCAGATATTGCAGGGGTGTTGAAAGAAGGCAGGAAAAGCAGCACAAAGAAAACCATTCATTGAATCTGCTTTGGGGTCAGGAACAGCATGGGATTTATCCTTGGCTGAAATTTGGACCATCCAGGCTTTTGC
This sequence comes from Fringilla coelebs, assembly GCF_963513975.1. Taxonomy (NCBI): domain Eukaryota; kingdom Metazoa; phylum Chordata; class Aves; order Passeriformes; family Fringillidae; genus Fringilla; species Fringilla coelebs. The sequence goes on along the minus strand of NC_140038.1, from coordinate 15,791,800 downwards.
TGTTCTTCAGTCTCAGCAAGATGTGAGGGTGGGGCTTGGGTTCCAGCAGGTGCTTGTGGTGCCTGCAAGGGACAAGCAGTTCTCTTGACAACGGCAAGGGTAGGTGGAAACTTGGGCTGCTTTCCAGTATGATCTTTGGAGAGGCTAAAATTATTAAATGCTGTTGTCAGAGAACATTGAGGTTGCCTGAAGGAAGAGAGGGAGGTGTAAGCTTTTTGCAGAGCTCCAAGAGTTGGAGTTAGTGGTCAGACAGAGTGAGTTTTTGCAGGGGCGATGTGTACTGTTCACATCATTGTCACAGAAACCTACATTCTTTGAACACCAAATAATTTCTGATCTGAGCTCAGGCAGGGATGAAAATAGCTCAGAAACCTTAGGTGGGCTTTAACAAAGACATTGCTGCTTTCTCTCAGTTGAACTGCTACAACAACTGGTGAACAGGAGCCTGGGCACTGCCCTTGGACAGCAGGTCAGCAGCACTGCCATGGATCAGGAGGGAGGAGTTGGCCCCATCTCACTCCCTAGAAGGGCAGAAACTTTTGGAGGATTTGACAGCCATCAGATGAACGCCTCCAAGGGTGAGTAGTTCTGTGTGTCCTCATCAGAATTTGTTAATAACACACGTCATCATATCCTCTTGCTTCAGAAGGACTTCAGCTGGTGGTTTGGGTTTCACAACTCCTCTCCAGCAATAGGTGACAGATTAAATCACAGATAAGGAAAAAAGTCTATGTACAGGTGTATTGATGGTAGCTGAGAACCTGTGGCTATAGGAGAGTTAAACATCTGAACTCTTCACTCCTCTCTGTGCTCTCTCTAAGTAATACTTGCTATTTTACTTATGTGCCACATGAAAGCATTTGGCTTCTCAATAAATTAGTTTCTTCATGTTATTATTGTAATATCTACAGGTCTGTTCTTTGTTCTTCACTTTTCTTCCCAGCAGGAGCCTGATGCTGTTGCATTTACAAATGGATGTGGATATTGCTGAATCAAACACCTTCTCCCCTGTCTCTGCTCTCTGTGCATTTATGTTCCACCTACATCTGCATGTATTATTCCTCCAATTAAGTCTCTCCCAAAGAAATGCGTGACTACTTATTTCAGCTGCATACTTGGCTGCTTCCCAATGCCCTCTTTCTTTGCTCTAGTCATCAGAAACTTCCCTGTCCTCAAATTCCTTTCTCTGTGGTCTTACTCACACTCCCAATACAACCAGTTTTGCTGTGCTAGTGTCTGTCTCAGCACTGGCATCGTTGGACCTCGTCTGACCTCCTGCATTAAAGGAGCAGTGTTAGCTCCAGACAGTCAGACATGAGAACTATGTAAGGCTTTCCCAGCTCTCCTGGAGAGCCCCAAAGGCCTTGTCATCATGATGACAAATATACTCACACTGGAGGGGTTTGTTGAGGGCTGTGCCTCTCTCTGTTGCAACGATGAATGGAACAAATTCAGGCTGTTGCACAAATCCAAGTTTTCTGTAGAAATACCCTCTGATTGTAATTCAGCAGTTGTAGGGTCTTGGGAGATTTTGGGAAAAGAATGCAAGGCCTATTTGTTCTGCCCAGGAGGTATGAAACCTGGCATTCTCTCCAGTTCTTCTGTTCACAACCTGTGAAACCTCAGGCAAGGCTTATAACCTGACTCCCCTTCGTTCTCCCCTCCAGCAAAGCAGAAGGGAGGAGTTTCCTCCTGCAGAGAGGTGGAAGGTCCCAGGACGTGGCGCAGGAGAGCAGGTCTGTTAGGAGGACTTGAGGGTCAGCCTCTAACAGCAGAGCCAGCCTCGGGGGTGGGGGGAGGAGAGGGATTTACACCAGCTGTGGTGTCCTTCACACTGCTGCAGATTCAGGTTTATGTAAAGTCTTTAAGAGTGGCAGAAGGAAAGTTGCCACTGAGGGTTTTCCCCACGGGCTGCATCTCAGCTGGCAGTGGGAGTACAATAGTCTTGGCAAGAGCTAGAGGATGGAAGGTCTGTGTGACTCCTTTTGAGCAGAAGGGCAGCACAGGGGGAGGGTCAGAGCCCTCGTGTCCCCACAGGTCTTGCTCAGGAGCACTGATATGAGCCATCTAGGGGGAAGTTAGAAAGAGAAGCCCAGTGTCCCTTTGAAGATCCAGGTATCTGATAGCTAAGGTTAATGATAAATTGTTAGCATAGAATTACACAGGGTGTTGCACAGCAGTATCTGACCCAGATGTAAATTAACTTGCACAAGAGAGGCATTGAAACTATACCTGCAATAATATACCCTGATATGATTCTGTTATCATCCTCCATCTGCTCTTATGCTGCCTCATGTCTTCTCAGCAAGTATTCTGTGGTAGTAGACAGCAGTGCAGGGACTAGAAAGAGCACCAGCTAATAGCTGAATTTATCAGCACGTTCTCTGAAACCAAAGTCAACCCTAATCTAAATTCACATCCACTTTTTCTGGTAGTGCTGACGTGTTCCGTATATTTAGGGCTCAAATTCATTTAGGTAAAATGTCAAGAGCTCTGTGTCCGCTTTTGTGGAACACGTGAGCTTCCTGTATTAAATTTCTCAGACTTTAGCAAGTTCATCTCTGCCTTAAAATGTTGAATAAGTGATGTCAATGCTGACTTCTTCCTTTAGGTGGAGCAAAAGATGAAGGCGATGATGCTCAGGACCTTCGCAGAACAGAGTCAGACAGCATTTTAAAGAAGGTATGGCTTGATTTGTGTGTCTGCCTCCACTGAACTCAGATTTCAGGAGTGACAGCTGTAGCCTTAAAAAATGCCTGAAAATTTCTTGACAATTAGATACATCCTAATAAGGTAAAAAATAAAATAAAAGGTGAAATATGCACACAAAACCATTGACTTGAAAACCACTGCAAATCAGCTGTACTCCTTAATGGCACAGGTTAGCTACCATCTGTCTGCAGGTCAGCCAAAGCATTTGTTTCATTTTGCATTGTTATTGAAATGCTAAGGTCAGCTACAACATTGCACCTTTTCTTTCTGGGGATCAATGCATCACATAACTACAAAATAATACCTAATTAACATTTTATTCTATATGATTCTAAATGGCCTAAAAACATGCATGAATTCTTCCAAAATGGAAGGTGGAGGGGAGTATTTAATGGATGTGTCATTAGTTCAGCTTCAGAAGACATTTGCTATGATTTTTCATTGTCCTCATATTAAATTTGTGATCTTGTCATAGGGTGGAAATGCTAATTTGATGTTCATGCTGAAAAGGGATAATGAGGTAAGAATTGATTCCCTTGCTCAGCTGTTCCCTTCATTTAAGTGGCTAGAGAATTTGTCTCAATAGGTGATAATGTAGAAGAAAACACATTTAATTTGCTGAAGCACATCTAGACTTTTAAATACATTAAGCTGAACCCACTGTGTCATTTATTTGTTTAACCTTGGATGTTTAGACAGAGAATTCGCTGATTGTCATCTGCTTGCCAGCAAGATGATATGTGCTGATTATAAGCAGCAAGGGTTAATTACCACCAGGATGCACAGGGCTATATTTATTGTGCATCTGCAGACACAGAGAGTTTAATTTTATGTTGCAGGTGCAGTGAATTGGGGCAATTAGACTTCTATTCTCCCTTTGATACACATTCATAACTCCCAATTAGCATTAATGACAAAATGAGAAGCAGTTCTCTTAATACTGGCTATCACTCCACTACTGCAAATACTGAAGTGCTCTTTTTTCTTCTTGAAATTAATTGTAGGATATGAGAGATTCAGAGAAATTTTTAACTAGGCTAAATTTAGGGATAGAGCATAACTCCAAAGTAGCTTCCTCTGTATTGATGCATGAGGTGTTTGTATTTTCAGAAAGCCTCCAAGAACATACCTTCTGCACTTGTGTTGCCTGCAGTAGTGCAGCTTTTCTGCCTGGTGGCAGTGGGTCTTGTATGGGTCAGGTGAGGGAGAAGGGTACAAATTGTCCACATCTATTTAAAGATAGCTCTTTTTTTTCTGTCACCCGTTGAATTTTTTTTTCCTGAAATTTTTAAGTGAACTTCTGGGCTTCATCTCAATTAGTCAGCTCATTCTTGAGCAAACTGATGTTGTGGGAGATGGTTTGCAGAGACAACCCAGAACTTCCCATGAGCTCTGTGCCAGGAGGTGCCTCTGCAGATGTTCCTTCCCTTGCTGCAATGACAGCTAGGGAAGGGAGGAAGGTGATGCCAGGCACTTCTGGGAGATGTTCAAGGGATCTACTGGTGTACTGGGAGCTGATGCAGTCATTGCAAGGGAAGAGTGAGGAAGAGCAGGGTGCAGAGGGATGGCTGTGCAGCTTGTCAGACCCACTGGTGGGACACAGAGCAAGAGAAGGTGCTGCCCACATACCCACTGAGATCTAACAGCAACGCTTCTGTTTTCTTGCCGCAGGTCCTCCAAACTATTACCCGCCTCCATAAGTGGCTCACTACTTTGCAGGTAGGCTTAGCCCTTCATCCTGCTCCCACAGGCTGCTTGCCTGAGCTGCTTGTTGTGCTTTGCCCCTTGTGTCACAGCCCTGCATGGCTGGACACCCCACAGCCAGCTTGCAGGCTCATGGAATGAGCTGCTGCCTAAGGGAACCAGTGCTGGCCTGAATTTGGGAAGCTGCTGGGGGAGCTGCTTTGCCAGCACGCTCTGGTAACCAGGCAGCAGTGCTGGGCTGGCATCAGAAGGGCTTCAGTACAGCACCCTGAGGTTTTCAGGGATGGGAGAGGATGCTGCAGTGATCTCTGTCTCCTCTCTGCCAGGGCGTGGTGCTGCAGCAGGACACCTACATCGAGGACCAGAAGCTGGCTCTGAGCGAGAGGGCTCCGAGCCGAAGCTCCTCCCGGCCCAACTCACTGCTGGAGCAGGAGAAGCAGCGCAACCTGGAGAAGCAGCGCCAGGAGCTGGCCAACCTGAAGAAGCAGCAGACGCAGCACCAGGAGGAGAGGAGGAGGAGGGAGAAGGAGTGGGAAGTCCGTGAGAAGGAGCTGGCGGAGCGCGAGGCCGAGCTGGCGCAGCGCGAGGAGCAGCTGCAGAGGCTGAGGCAGGAGCTGGAGCGGGAGCGGGAGGAGCTGCAGGTGAAGAAGGCGGTGTACCAGCTCGACCTGGAGAGGCTGCGCGCGGCGCAGAAGCAGCTGGAGAGGGAGAAGGTGCAGCTGAAGCAGGACGGGGAGAGATTGGCTCAGATGCGGCAGGAGCCTGACCACAACCAGGTAAATGATGTCGGCAGCCGGGCTCCTTGGGAAGCTGATCCCTGCAGGGAGCTCCCAGCCAGCTCCTGGGTGAACTGCATGCCCCTCACAGCTGCCAGACATGTGGGCTCTGGTGTTTAAAACTGGGATGTGCAGTGCTGCACTTTTTGCACCTCTGGAGTTGCTGAGGCACTGCCAGTGTTGGTGCTTCATGGTGTAGTGGGGGTGCTTGGTCAGTGAGCTCTGCCCACTTCCCTGTCTGTGTGTTGGGGGATGGCAGAGAGGAGGTGGCAGGCTCCCAGAGAAGGTGCCCAGGCAGTCCCAGGAGGCTGACACTGCCTGATGCTGGCCTTCACCCAGGGGCTGAGCTCTGGGGAGCAGTCAGGCAGAGGGGACATCCTTCACAGAAGCAGTTGTGGGTAACCTGCAGCCTCCAGCTGTCACAAAAGCCGCTTGTGAAGCTGATAGCTGCAGGGCAAGGCTGTTCACATGCTGACATCCGTCTCCGAAAGTATTCTCAATATCCAGCAAAGAGATGGCATCGCCCCTGTCCTGAAAGACCGAGCGCCTGCAGTCCAGTTGTGGCTCAGTGAGCTCTGCTGGAAGAGGCTTCTGGGGCCTGACTGCTCACAAGCACAAAGGAAAACCCACACACAGATCCTGGTTTGGGCATTTTTCAGCAAGCTAAGGTTTATTCCTTTACATCTGTGCAGCAGTCTGACTGAGGAGAGAGAGCCAGTACCATTGGCAAGACACGGACTGAATTTAATCCTTAAGCCTGTTGATCGTTTGTTCGTTTGTAAGTCACTAATTCTGACTTAGAGCTGTAGCAGAGTTAGTTTATAAATGTTGGATTGCAGAATGGGAATGATTTTCAATGCCTGAACAGCCTAATTGTGGAGCTGAGCACTGAGCTCTGAAAAGCTCATCACCAAAGGAGGTCCTGCTCCCTCCCACCTGGCTCCTGATCAAGCCAGAAGTTTTCCAAGCAGCCAGTGAAGCTGTTCCAGCTCCAAGCACTTGCAGACAAGGGGCATGGGTGCTGTGGGAGAAGCTGAGAGGTAAAATGCCTGCAAGGTCTAAGAGATTTAGGAGAAGGAAGCACCTTCTCAAAGCAGGTATCTGACTGACATTGCAGAGCTATTAATAGAGTGTTCAGTCAAGCTTTGTTGGGCTTGTTTTGATCTTCCCTTTGAATGTGCAAGCTCAATTACATCCTGAGACAGCCGTTTGGAAAAAAAAAATCAGGAAAAATGCTTTTGCTTTCATCTTTTGCTTGGGAAGGCTTCCTTTGACACACGGTGCTCCTGTGCCGTGTGCTGGCGTTCCCTTCCCAGAGAGGCACGCTGCTCCTTGGCCTCCTGCCACCATCTGTGTGTGCAAACGATGCAGGGTGAGTCTTGCTATTGAGATCTTAGAGAGTATTTGCCCTTGGCTTGTTGATACATAGCAGAGTGCATGTAGGAGCAAAAGATAGGAGTGTTACTCTTTTTGTGCCTCGTATTTTCATCTTGAACAGGGAGGGCTTTTCTCTCTTTACTTTGCCTGGATGGGGACGTTGTTTTACCTGGTGAATGGGCTGGATGTTCACAAGAACAGCCTCTGTGAGTGGTCTGGGTCACTCCTTTTCTATCCATGTTCTCTCCTAGCCTCTTTCATGAAACACTTTTCCTTTCTAGGTTTCAAATCTACATGAGAAACTTGCCAGAGTCTCCTCCCAGTCCAGCATTGATGAATCCTCCATGCAGAAGAACCCTTCCCTTCCTAAACAAGGGCACTTTGATGCAGAACTGTCTGTCTCCCCCAAAAGGAACAGTCTTTCAAGGACACACAAAGAGAAAAGCACTTTCCATTTGCTTAGCACAACAAACCAGACTAACAAGGCAGCTGAGGAACAGACCCAGATGCCTAGTCGCCTCTTCAGTTTAGCCAAACCAAAGGAGAAGAAGGAAAAGAAGAAGAAGGGCAGGGGACATCGCTCCCAGCAGTCTGGTGAGTGTCAGGGGAGCTCACATGTGTTTTTTCAGGGCTGGTAAGCTGGCTGTTTTCCTTTTCCTTCAGCCAGTGAACTTGTGGAAGCCACAAAATGTGGCTTGCAGTGAGGATGGTGACACAGGGATGGGGAAGAGCAGCTGTGCTGAGTGGACTTCTCAGCCTGAAGTGATCTTCCATGGGTGTTTCTGCCTGTTCTGCTGCCCCTGGGGTTGTCAGAGGGACATACATTCTCCTCATTGTTTCTTCCCTTCCCATCTCATCCTGAGCAGCCCCCATGGGCTGGATTCTCTGCTTCAAGGAGGAAAATACTCTGCTTCAGTGTCAGTCCTTTCAGAAGGAGCTGCTGCTGGGATGCTCCTGGGTCTTGCAGCTCCTGAGGCATTGATGCCTGCTTTAGCTCTGTGGCAGTTTGGAAGCAATACTCACAAGCCTTCTGTTGGCCTCTCCCCTCAAGCTGGTCTGTTTTGTCTCTTGATCTGAAACAAAAACATACAGGGTTTTTTTTTTGTCTGATAGTTTTGCATCCCCTTAGGACTCAGAGCTGCGCCTCAAACCTCTGACCCACATGAAATTTGATCACATGCCCACGGATGACTGGTCTCATTCATGCTAGCTCACTGATGTTTTCCAGCCTGTGCACAGGAAATCTCACCCATTACAAGGTGTAATTTCATGGTAGCTCATCAGGGAACTGAACATCTTTTAAGGGGCCTGGTGGATTTGGCAGACACTGGGGTTTCTGTGCACACAGAGCCCCACTCTGCCTGCTGTGTCCCTGTGTTCCCATAGTGATTCCCACATGCTGTTTTTACAGATTCTCACTCATCAGAAGCACCTCCAGAGGGTGAGGAGATCTTCTGCTGAGCATGGACTGTTCCAGTGGTGACGTTGGCACCGTGGACATCTCCCTGCCTGTGACGCAGCACGCAGCTGGTGCCTGCGCTGGACGAGCACCTGGAGGTTTCAAATAAAAAACAAAAGTTCTGAAGTCTGCTAAGTGGTGGATAAGGGCCTCTCTCCTGTGGTTTTAGGTGAATTCTCCCTGCAGAGGCTGTGCCTGCACGGCACACAGGACCATCTCCCTGTGCAAACCTGGGGTCAAACGGATTGGGATAGATGTTGTCTGTCTCTTCTTACTGCTAAACAGAGCTGAGAGAACAGAGCCTTAAGGGGTCTGTGCCTTCAAATCCCCTTTTCTGGGGAAAAGAACCAAAACCAAGCATTTAGCAAAAGATTAGGACTCTACAAATGGTGCATACACACTGGCATATATGGATATACTGTACATGTACATATATGTATCTATGTATCCACTGGGATATGCTTACAGTCCCTACAGCCAAGGTCCACCCGTGGGGATGGATGATACCTGAGGACTTTCAGGGAGTGTGTAGATATTAAATATCTTGCCCTTACTGCTCCGACTGTAACACAGTGACCTGCACACCCCTTTTGTGCTCATGAGATAGGGGATGTTTGGTGCATTACACCAGGAAGCAGTAACAGCATTCAGAAGCAACAACTCAGAGGATAAAAATTAAAATCTAAAATCATTCTGAACGATTTCTGTGGAGCAGAGGAATCAAATGTCAAACTATTTCTAGAGTCAAGCAGAACATTATTGTGTAGATTTAAAATGGCACAGAAAAGAGAATTTTGGTAGGCTGGTAAGGCAATCCCAGGGTGCCAGAACAGACTGTTCAATGGAAACAGTAAGCAACGGTTTTTGTACACAATCTCTTTGAGCTCCAGCTCACTCCCTCCCATCCCCATAATAAAGATTATGTTTTTACCAGAATAGAGCTCTCCAGTTGCATTTGACATCCCCGTACGAGGCTAATGACTGAGTGGGGTGGGGGGCTAACAATCTGCTTTTAGGGATCTTTATTCTGTTCTTTGTGTTTTTCTTAGCCTGCTTTTTGTGCTGCTGTTGGGCTTCTGTTTCTCTGGATTTTCTCACTTGCCCTGCTGGTTTCTGAGGCAGAGTGAGAGCAGCAGTGTCTGAGCAGGTCAGTGAGGTGGGGCAGGCTGCAAGGAGATGGCTCCTGTCCCTGTGGTTGTGCAACCAGGCACTTAGGAACCATTTCTGGGGAGAAAAAGGTTCTGATGGACAAACCCCCTGTGGGACAGGTCCAGAGGCCAGCGTGGTATGTCCCCATGGCCTCTGGGGTGGAGAGTCTGTGCAGAACAGGAAGGTCCAAGGACAGCTCTTGCTGTGCCAGCTGTGGGGTGTCTGTAGAGTTGTGGAATACAGGCATGTGTTCAGTGGGGCAGAAGAAATGCAACAAGACATACTTTTCTCAAAAATCACCTTTCTTCCAAACCCTGTCAGGAGAATTACCCAAGTGGATTTGTAAATGGTTACCAGCTTCAAAATAGGTCAAGGTTTTGCTAAAGAGTTTGAAGCTGTCAGGTACATTTCCTTTCCTACCAGTATTTCTTTTTTCTTTGAAATAACAACTAATTTCTCTTCTCGTACTATTGTTTGATTTCAGTTTGCTCTCAGGCTTGTCATGAGCTGGTGACCTGCAGCAATTTTCAGAGTTAGTGCTGATGAGTGTCAGCAGCATTGATGGTGATGTGGATACTTGGGCTGGGCTGTCTTGGTGCAGGAACCCTGCTTGCTTTGGAAGCTCTCTACACTATTAAAACTCAAAAACAAAAAAAAAAAAAAAGAGAAAAAAAATTGAAAGGAAAAAGGGTTGTGATTTTTTTTTTTAATATTATTTGGTGCTTGTTCTTAATTGCAAGCAGGGCTTGCAAAAATATTTATCTTTCATTTTATCTGAAAGAGTTTTTTTAAAAAGTTTACTTGGTTTTATTTTTTTATTTCTTTTTACTTTTGCTTTTGTTTGGGGAATAGTTTGAGGGTTTTTTCTCTTCCCCCCCCCCCTTTATCTTTTTTTGTTTGTTTATTTGTTTTGTTTTCTTACCAAAAGATTGGTAAACCAAATGTTCTCATCTCCCTGTTTCCTACAAACCATGGGGTTGGGCAGTGCTGCTTTGCAGCTCATTCCAGGCCCAAAGTCACACCATTTTCAGCTGAGAGCTTTCTTCAAGGCAGAGCATCTTCAGGCCAAAAACAGTCTGGAAAAGACAACAGTGACTTCAGACAAGGCTCCTCCTGTCAGTTAGTTTCCATGTTTAAAAATTTTGGTTAGGTTTTCTCATTCCCTTTGGAGGCAAAGGAAAAAGCAAAGCATGGAGTGCCTTGCAGTAATGAGAGGCTCGAGTTGCTCTCCAGGACCTGAGGGGTGCTGAAGGAAGCACGTGCTGCTGGTGTGGAGTTACCCTTTTCATAGGAAAACCACCAACTTCAGAAAGTGACTGCTGCCCTGCTGTTCATACATCTGCAAACACGAATGGGCCAAGCTGAAATTTCTGGAAACCAAAGCAGTGTGTGGCTCATGTGCTGTTGTGTGAGCAGAGATCAGGGCACTGGGTTCCCTCAGTCTGGAACAGCCTTTGCCACTGAGAGCTTCTCAGTTTATCCCACTGGCTTTGCCCCAGTCCCAGCACTATTCACAGCACAGCAATGTCCTGTGGCTCTGAGAAGGGCACCAAAAGGCAGATGAGTGACCCAGGGCAGCTGGATTGAGTCTGCCTGGCTTCACCATCTCCACTGACCTGTGCAAATCAAAAAGAGCATTCAGTGCCTGAAGTGCAAATACTATTGACTGAGTGATCTCCCAAGGTCCCTGTGGTTCCTTGACAGAAACCACAGATGTGAGTCAGAAATACACTGACCAGAAATTCTGTGTACCAAGCTGTTTGTGTCTTAAATTCTGGTGGACAGACCTTTGTCCCTGGAGGATGTCTGTTACTGTATGATTCACTTTTTTGGAATGAAGCCTCTCCTCCCACACTGCTTCCTCCTTCTTTCACCTTTAGGAAGGTAAGGACTTGTTTTTATCTCTTTAGCCTTTTATTTTTCCCATCTCAGGTTTTCTTTGGAAAGCCTTGGCATAGATTCTCAGAGTCAGATTCCTGCTCTGATCCCTGAAGGTTGTCTAGCATCATCTGCTAGAGCATTGTCCCGGCTTGACAACCCCAAAACCTTTCCTCTTCCTGGCCTTAAAATTGCATTTGCTCCAGTTCCATGCCTGGCATCCATCCTGCAGTTGTTGAAAGTGTATTATTTCTTCAGCCCAGCCTGCTGCTAGTTCCCAGAGCCAGTCCCTAGATCCCATTTGGAGCACCCAAACCCTGTTTTGCATGGGGCTCCTGGGACTCAGAGTAGGTTGAAAAACATCTCTTTGAAGCCCGTGTTGTTGGAGGAGAAGAGGATCCTGTGAGGGCTCTTAGAGCTGCTTGTGCTGGTGTTTCTTGGAGGGCAGAAATCAGATTTGATTTTCTTGGGCTTTTCTTGGCCTGGTCTTTGCCACTGCCCAAAGGAGGGGTTTCAGTGTCCAGGGAAAGTGAGAGTGTGGGCTCAGGCAAGTAGAGAAGTGGCCAGTATTAGCTGGGGGTGCCGGAATACCCCAGCTGTAGCAAAGGCTGGGGGTGTGTGGGCTTGGCCTTAGATTCTTTTCAATGAAGTGATCATCTCAACATGTAAATTGATGTCAGTTTGATGCCATAAAGCACTTTAAATGGAACTGGTCTTGCCCCTTTTAATTATGGTTATTTGGAGACAATCAGTTTTGTCATTGCTTCCCCCTCTCTATCCCCAGCAAAATCAGAGCTTCAAGTAGGTGCGTTCCTGGTTTGGTTTGGCTTTTCCCCGAGAGGGGAGGAAGGGTCAAGCTTTTTGTATTGTTTTTAGACCAAAGTGGGTGTGAATCTGTCTACTCTACAGTCCCACTGCAGATAGGTTAAGTGGCAGGACAAGAGAACTGGCTTCTGTTTGCTCAGGTACATCCCCCAGGAGAGCCCATGTCAGCTTCACCATCACCTTCCTCACGGCAGGTAGGGAAGCAGCCCCCCCAGTGTTTTTCCCTCCATCTCCTTTTCCTTGGAGAAACTCAGAGTGAAGGAGATGTGAGGGGATGCATCCAAATAAGTGAGGCCCTTTCCATGCACCGAGGTATTTACTGTCCAGGCCACTGTTCACCTCCCAGTGCCCTCCTTGGGACAGGAGCTGTCATCCCCACTGAGGGCAGGCTCTTCCCTCTGGAGGTGTGGCAGCACAGTAATGCCAGCAGCTTGTGTGGATTTGCATCCAGAGAGTTCAATCATTTTTGCACCTTCCTTGAGTCACTAGGAGACATCACAGCTGTTGCTGAAACACCCAGTTCCAGTCCTTCCACATGCCACCTAGTCAGAAGAGGTTCTTAAGGTGCCAAATCCCAAGGAAGCTGTCTAGGATATCTATGGCATGGAGCAAGGGAGGACTGGGCAGGGGACACAGGAGAGTATCTGCTAAAATCCCACAAAACATTCCTTGTTAGCCAGAACTCTGGAAATTATTGTGCCTGCTGGCCAGGTTTGGGAATTTATCATGATTTAAGGCACCCCTTTAAATAAAAAACCTCCCCTGCTGCTCTTAACTCTTGCTTCATTTGTCAGAAGGGGCAGCAATCCACAATTCTTCATCGGTGGTACAGCTAATTTTTAAATATAGGCGAGCTGAACTGGCCAAATGTCCTACACCTTGTGCTCTTCAGTCATGAGAAGTGTAACACCACCTCCCTTCACACCTGCATTTCCAGGGCTCTGTGCCCTTTCTTTCCACATGCATTTCACTGACACTGATGCTTTGCCCAAATATAGCTCAGCTTCCATTGCTAGGGGGGAGGGGGGGAACAGGATAACACTCACTGCTTTGCATACAGCTATGAGCTTTGTATGTATTTAAGCTGTCTATAGGTATCCATCCTTTCCATGCTGTAAAGTAATGCTTCTATTTTCTTTATCGCTATTAAACACTGACTCAAGAAAAAATGAAATAAAAATCTGTGTCCGGTTCAGTTCGCCTATGGTTAAAGTTTAGCCTGGTGTTTATTTTGTACTAATATGGAATGCACTTGAGTAATTCCCAGAACATTGAGGTGTATTGTAATAACTGATATACCTCTGTTTTTGGTTTGTTTCTTATTAAAAAAAAAAAAAAAAAGAAAAGAAAAAAAAAAAGCTTTGCCTTTTCATGTTGAACCCATAAAGAAAAAAGGTTGGGAAAAAAGGATTTTTAAAGAAGAGGGTAAAACCTAATTGCTGTATGTTAATTTGTAATTATGTAAAAAGTGAGCAAGTTTGTCTGTAAAATTCTTCCGTTTTTCTGTAACTTGCCAGAATCCACTTGGTTTTGTAACAAGCTTTTATTTATCTTCCTTTTTAGTTATCAGTATCAACCTCTTGTAAAGTCATTCTTCCTCTAAATAAATTTGATTTTTATTCTGAGTATTTTGCCTGATTTATTCCCACACCTCTGGTATTTTTGCCGGTGACTTGTTTGCACCAAGGCTGAATGAAGAGCCCTAACCTCAGCCTGTAATCAAATGTTTGCATTGCCTTTGTCCTCCTCATTCCACTTTGAACCCACTGGACTCTTTAAACTTATTTTCCTCCTCTTAAAAGATATGCATTTTACTGAAGGCCTGATGGCCATGTGATATTCCTTGGGTTTTCCTTCCCCACACACACAGGGCTTTTCATCCCTGTACAAGAAGGGGAAGTGGCACGGAGTTCCTGTAAGCCCCCAGCACAGCTCAGTGTCTTTAACAAATCCTAGACACAGAGGGTCTTGGTTCTTTTGGCTTAGAGAACCAGAGATGCTGCATCTCATCACAGGACAGGGTCCACGATGCCGTGTGGTTTTGGTGTTCCCTCCACTCCTGCAAAAAAAGACTCGTCAGAAATGCTGTGCCCAGCATCCAGGTGTCCCCTGGGGAGGTGTTGTAAGGAAGAAAAGTCTTCCCTGTGAGGGTGATGAGGCACTGGAACAGTTGCCCAGAGAAGCTGTGGGTGCCCCATCCCTGGAAGTGTTCAAGGCCAGGTCAGACATGCCTTGGAGCAACCTGGTCTAGTGGAAAATTCCTTGCCTGTGGCAGGGGTGGTGGAAAAAGGATCTTTAAGTTCCCTTCCAACCCAAACTATTCTGTGATTCCATGATAAGGTACATGGTGTTCCCAGTGCCTGCAGGCATCAGTCCAGGCAGGAGAGGGTGCCAGAAGTACAGAGCCGTGAGGATGAGGAGTCATGGAGGACCTCAGTGGCTGGGGTTTCCCCACAACCATTTTCTGCTGGATCATGGAAGTGATCACTGCTGACCCTGTCCTGCCAGTCCTGCACAGGACGCCAGCATCCTCTCCCCAGGCAGGAGAAGCAGGACACCTGCACCCTTCACCCCCATGTATTGATTTTGAGGCTGAGGAATTGTTTCATTTCCATTTGTAACTCCACTTGTCTTCAGGGGTATGATCGGGAAGGGGAAAGTATCGCTTGAGGAGAATGAGAAATGAATTCATAGAATCAGAATAACCTGAGTTGGAAGGGACCCACAAAGAACATCAAGTCCAGCTCCTGACCAGGCACAAGACAGCCCCAGGTATCAAATATTGATCAAAGCTCTGGGCTGCCAGCTGCTCGGGGTGTTGTGCTGCTCCTCAGCAGGCGTCAGGGAACGCCACCCCCGTTAGGCAGCAGTGCACTCGCTCCCTGCCTGGTATTTTTCCCCTCCTCTCAGCTGTGTTGCACATGCTGTTCTGAAAGCCAGAGTCAGGTCAGTGTACCTGAACCTACACCCTGTCACGCAGCACTTGCTCCAAGACAGCAACCCCTGGGTGTGAGACAGGAGATGAAAGGGCTCGTTTATCTCCACGGCTGCTCAGCAGTCCTGGTTTTATTTGCATTCCCAGGCGTCCCAGCTCACCTATTTACTGAAGTTGAATAAAAGCCTTCGCCCAAACTGTCGGCTCCTGGGTATGGCTTTTAAAAGGCACGTTTTCCCGTGGCCCCTCTTGGCTCTGCAGCCTGGATGCCTGACAAAAGCCCCCCTTGGGGCACCCCCAGCCTTTGCATTGCTGCAGTCGAACAACAGCTGCTGCAGCTGCTGGGAATGGGAGACGCTGCTCTGACGGAACAGGCATTGGTCACGGGAGATGGGACAGCACGTTTACTGATCACAAACCACATGGAGAAAATCAAATCCTTTCTGAATCCTTCCTGCCAGGGAAAGGCTGGGTTGCAGAGCTCCCCAGGCACCATGCACAGTGCATTCCAAACCCCCCTGTTTCCACTGGCCAGGGAGAAATCTGGGCAGGCAATACAAATTGCCTTTGGCAGAGGAGGGAGCAAAGGGCCCTGCTGCCCCAGGACACCTTCGTATATTAATTTGACTGTCCTTAACCAGCTTTCCACAATTTCATATGCTCAAAATTTCCATGCTCTGAGCCATTACAGCTAAGACAATGAAATGGATATTCTCTCCAGACCACAGGGATCAATCAATTTAGATAGTCCCAAGAAAGAGTCATGAGTTTCTGAGCATCCCAGCTTTCTTGCCCAGCCTTTCCTTGGCACCCAAAGTTAGAGCAAAATATCTCTGTGGCTTTGTTGGATGTGGTTGGATTTTCACTGGCACATTGACCTAAAAGAGATCTTACAGGATCCAGAATGAGATGAGCCTCTAAAAGGAGCATTGACAGGCACAAGAAAGTCTCTTTGGAAATATGGTTTAGTGATACCCTAAACATTTGTATTATCTGCATTTCCCCTTCCCTGCCCTTGCTGGGTTCAGTCCTGGCACTGCCTTTAGGGAGAGAAACCGGAGGTCTGGGAGGACACAGGTGCAAGTTGGGCTGGGGCTTGCAGACAGGCCACTCATTCATGAAGGGTTTATTAAGAGAAGGAAAGGCAAAACCCTAATTAGTGCAGTGAGTGAGTGAGATGCCTTGTGATCAGATACAAGGTGAATGGTAATGACTTACCTTTGCCATTGAAGGCACCTGGGGCTTGTTAATTTGCTACAGGAATGTTAAATATGGTAAATGTCTTGATTTTTAGGAGGTTGAACCGTGTAAAAATTAAGTAGAAAGTAATATTTTATATTAGCAACTGATATGAGCACCGCCAGCTCTCTCAGGGATGGGCAGACAGTGGGTATCTTTTGTGGCACCCCTAAAGCTGCCTTCACACTCTTGAATCACCCCCAAACCAGGCTTTTCTCTCCTGCCTCTGTTCCAAGGATGCCCAAGGGTTCCCAAGGATGCCCGAGGGTTCCCAAGGATGCCCAAGGGTGCGGGTTCAGGACGGGCTCCCCAGCCCCACTCTCCCTGCACTCTGGAGCTTCTCTGTATGCCAGTACAGAGGGCACTTGTTTCCAGTCCCATCCCTTGCACAGATGTAGCTCAGCTGACAATTCCCAATCCCCCCTGCCCTCTCACCACAGCCTGGCGTTTCTCCCTCCGGCGTCTCCAGATGCTCTTTCTTTCCCCTCTCCTTTCACCAACGGGCTGCTTCTCACCAGCCACATCTTCCCAGTGAGCCTAATTAGACAGGAGCCTAATTAGAGCCGAGCAGGAGCGGTGAGTCATTAGCAAAGCCCTGTGGGAAGGCCGGGAGCAGCCGTGATCCCGGCGGGGCGGCAGCGTGGGCAGAGGGGCCGGAGGCAGCGGGAGCTCCGCTGGGTGCTGGGAAGCAGCCATGGGGAAGCAGCTCCTGTTTGTGTGTGCGTGTGTAATTCCTCCAGACATGACCCAGAAATGGAGTGAAGGCTGTTTACCCTCCTCCCTGCACCTGCCAGGGAGCTGAGCCGGCCCCAGTGCTGCTGGGCTGGCCTCAGGGCAAGGGGATGGCCGTCCATCCCACCCAGCCAGGGAAGACAGAAACCAAAAGGGCTTTTCCTGGTGGCCCTTAGGTTTTTTCTCCTTGTTTGGTTTCTACTCATCCCTTTTAACAACCAGCTATGCCCCACGATGGAGCGCAGCCAGCATCCTGGGGACTGGCTGCCTGCTGGGGCTGGAGGGAGAAGGAGCCTTGCTGTGGTGGAGCAGAAGAGTGATGGCAGCAGAAAAAGGCAGAATTAAAATGTTTGCTTGGGATAAACCCACAGGACTGGGGATAGGTATGATGCCAGGAGTGAGAGACAGGTCTTTCTATCAGTCATTAAATCACATTCTGGCTGTAAGTGCTGCTTCACAAGCACAGGTTGTGCCATCCTGGCCTGGACATGGACTGTGGTCCCCAGCCTCTGCTGGGAAAGGAGAGCTTCCCAGGAGAGCAGAACTGAAAACCCACAAAACACTTGATTCCTGAGCTCTGTAGTCCTCAGAGACTGTCAGGAAGAATGAAAGGACAGGTTGAATAGCCAGGATCTTCTTGAGCCCTTCCCCCAAATTCATTTGGGGGGGAACACACAAACACAGAGGGGCCCCTGTCTGTGAGCCGCAGCCCTCAGGGGTGCAGCCTGTGCTGGGGAGAGGGAAGTGAGATGTCCAGGCACTGACAGCATGAAAGCCAGGCTTTTTCCACCTAATTGGATCTGTTATTCAGCTGAGAAACACTGAATGGATTGGGTGGGCTCCGAGCTCGCAATTCCAGCGAGGAAGTCGGGACGTTGTGGCAAAGTAGGTCACAGTGCTGCAAACCAGGGTGAAGGCTCTGCACAACAGCCCAGGATGTTAAATAAGGAGGTGGTGAAATGGAAAGAAAAGAGAGACTGTGAGGAAGGAAGAATAAATGAGCTCAGCCTGGGCTATTCATTCCCACCGGGAGTGCCTGCTGCTGGCTCCCACCTTGGGGCCCCCAGCACTGCTGCCGTGCCTGGAGGGCACAGGGATCCTGCTCTGCACTGGAGCAAGAGGGATTGGACCCCTTTTAAATTCCCAGTTGGTTGTGGGGAGCTGCAGGCAAGGGTTTCTCCTGCTCTTGCAAGCTTAACTCAAACACTGCTTACAGAGCAGAATTTCCACACATGGCATTTTCTGAGCCTGGACCATCTTCAGAGATTAAAACCTGTTTGGTTTACCCCAAGGGAAAGGGTGCAGGGGAAACAGGAAAACAATTCCACGTGGGATATATTGCAAGGACAATGTGCAATGCTGGGGCATTGATTAATGTGCAGGAGAAGGTGACAAGCCACAGACACGAGGAGTTAGTGCTCTGTATGGACATGGATACATTTGAAAACATGTTGGATAGCTGGGAAAAAGTGCTCCTCTTCTCCAATTATGTGTTTAAATACCAGAGTCAGCCTCTGGATGGATGTGGGGCTCCCTCAGACACCAGAGCTATTAAATCACCAGCTACTCTGCTTTTAATTGACTCTCATGACAAAGGGAGTGGGCTCAGATGATAATTCCCTGCAGGGCTTCATTGCAAAGCAGTATTATTTCAAGGGCAGCTGGGGTCAGGCTGGGAAAATGCATATTTAAAACCCAATAAGGCACTATGAGTTTCATTTAAAGAAGACACAGGAGTATCAGCCTTTTACATCCAGGGACGTCCTGCATGCTCAGGCCCTGGGGAAGGAGCTCTGGTCATGCCAGCTGCTTGCCCGGTTCCACCTCCCACCCTGCCCTCTCCTCCCAAGTGTTTTTTGGAGTGAGAAGCACCCTGTTACTGAGCTGGGAGCTCAGGTGGAGAGAGCTCATGGCAGGCTCCAGCCAGGGCCAGAGTGGGTGGAAGGAGCTGTATGCTGCCCCAGTCCTCCCATAGGATTGGGCCCTGCAAAACAAAGGAGCTGTGGGATGAGCCCCCCTGCTCCTGCAGGGATCTCCATGCCGGGCTCCTGGCACCCCATGGGGAAGATGTCTGAGCTCCTGACACCCCACAGCGAGGGCTGGCTACAGAGTGTGGGCTTGTTTCCCGGGAGCCTGGGAACACACAACTCCAGCACCACCACCAGACAGGACTCTTTCCTAAGTGCTCACTCCCAGACAAAGCTGAGCCTGACCTGCTGAGATGGCAAAAAAGCCCTTTTAAAAAGGAAAACAAATCACATTTACATTTCTACCCCTGCACCTCCCATTTAAATGCCAGCCCGGCTCTGGCTGTAGCTTTTTTCTGTTACATCACTTCTATCTCCTGCTCCCCTCTTATTCTGTTGCTGCTAACCAAGAAACCTTTGTATTTCTCATTACTTCTAATTCCATAGCAACAGGTCGCTGCTGTCACAGCAGCTGCTGATTGCTTTTGAATTGTCTCTCAGGCAAGCTCCAGAATAAATACAAAAGAGCAGGTCTCTGCATGGCTCATATCAAAGCAAGCCTATTGCAAAGCCTCCCCAGCTGCTATTTAAAGTCCCAGAGTCGCATATGAAACCGGAATCAACAAAACTATAGGGGATTTCATTCACCTCTCCCCCTCCTCTTTTCCCCCTCTCCTGCTCATCAAACAGTAATTTCTACCCTGAATTGGTTTCCCAAAGGGGTCTTTAATGAGCTTTTTCTATGCAGGCTTACACTCATATCTACCCAGCTCACGTCAGCTAATGCTGCTGCCCACCCAGCTCCTGCAGGCAAGGGGACAGGTTCCCTGTCTCCTTTGCAGCTCAGAAATTCAGGCTCCAAATCCCTTTGAGACCCTGTATAACACCCATAGGAAGTTTTGCTTCCCAAGCCCAACAGCCCCTGCTACAAGAGGAGGAGGCCAATACAAATTTGCCTGGTGCCGATTTGCTGCTCTGAGCAATGCTCCCACAATCCCAGCCCTGAGCACAGCTGGACCTGCTAGTCTTGTAGGGAGGGAAAACCCTCCCAGAGTGTTCCTAGAGCAGGGCTGGATCTCGCTGTGCCTCTGTGTGCTCCTCTGGGATGGGGAGAGATGCACATGAAGAGGAGCGTGGAAAGGAGCTCCAGCTGGAAAGCGCATCTCTCCTGTCTAAAGGCCCCTTTCTTGGGAGCTGCAGCAGCCAAGAGAAGGCAAATAAGGAAAACAGAAGCATGAATTCTTCTTGTCTTCCTTAGAAATTACTGGCTTTCCCTGCAGGAGTATGGCTGTGTCTGTGCTGGGCCCCTCAACCTATTTGGCAGGTGTTATTAGCACTGCAGACTTGCAAGTTCTCCTGAAACCGTGGTATGGACGGGCTGAGTGAGAGCAGCTGTAGAACAGAGAGCCACATGATGTCCTCGGGACATGAGGAGCCCTGGATTTAATTCCCAGATCTACCATTAACCTTGGACAAGACGCTTGACATTGTGCCTCAGTTTCCCAAGGACTGAAGCAATAATAATTACAGCTGGGCTGGTGCTTTAGAGGCTGTTTGTGAACCACCCCATGGAGTGCCAACCCTGTTATTAGTCCCCGGCCCTGTTATTAGACCTAAATCCAACTTCTGAATGAAGACTCCTGTGAAAAACACACAAACAGTTTCCCAGATCATCATTTTTATTAAAGTTCACAAACAGCTGAAGGAAAAAAAAAAAAAAAAGCCTAGAAGATGTAAATAAACGTCATGCAGCTCATCGCAGACTGGCGGTGCGGAACGTGTGTTCTTCCCGGCAGCGACGGCACCCGCTGCTCCGAAAAGACCTCTGCTGTTTGAAGCTGTGTCAAGGCTTTTCATGGCATTGCATCATTCAGCTGGCCAGGCTACAGCCCAGCCTCATCCAGGGGCGAGAGGAGAGCCTGGAGAATCTGGAGATCTGCTGTGCAGGGAAGCAGGATGCTGGGGCAGCGCAGGACCAGTCCTTGGCAGTGGCCGGTCAGGAGCTGCATCCCGGTACTGACAGCCTGAAATCCACGTGCCTTCCTCCACAGCAAAATGAGGAATGGCTCGAGCTGACAGCTCTTGGATGCATAATCCCAAACACAGTTGGCAGCCAGTGTGCGTGGATAACCTGGGGCAGCCTCAGCCCAACGGCAGGCAGGCAGCACGCCGTCAGAAATGCTCACATCTCTCCAAGGGGAAGCCGGGGTGTGGGGTGCAGCAGGAAGGAGGGGGATCCCTCTCCAGCCCACCCTGCAATGCTACCCTAATCCTCTTGCTCTCCCTCTGAAGCCTTGCTGGAGCCAAGGTGCCCCTTCCCAAGCCAGGTTCCCCACTGCACCCCTTCTTCTGCTCCTTTGCCAATGAGTCTCACCCACGCGCAGGGAAGCTCAGCACACCAGCTCTGAGCACGCAGTGGGCTTTATCTGGGGAATATCTCAGCCTTGGCACACTAACAGAGCCCTGTGCTCTTCCCAGCAGCTGTGTGTGGGGAGCTACCCGGCCTCTGACCAAATCACAGCAGTGAGGAAAGGGGGGGGAATTTAAAAGGCCCAAAGTACAAACCAAAAGGCATCTGCCCTGTTTTGTCAAGTACAAACCAAAAGGCATCTGTCCTGTGTTGTCACAGTACATGGTGATGCTGGCAGCCACCCCAAGCTCCCATGTTTTAATATTTTAATATTTCATAGAGCCATTGCCTCTATGAAATGGCCACAGGATGCAGAGAGACAAATGCTCTCACCTTGTTCCCTTTAACAAACACTTCCAAGTCACCCAAGCAGCAAGCACTGCCAACGGCGAGTTCACTGCCTTAGAGAAAAACATATTAATATCTCTTAAGCCCCCCAACTGAGTAACAAAAAGGGCTACCCAGCCACCCAGTTTGCTGATGGATGCAGCCTCCATCTCCCCATCTCCATTGGTCCATGGGAGCCCACAAGCCATCCCTGTGCCCCCTGTGCCCAGCCTGGCAAGGCAGCGCTCTCGGCTCCATCCCTGCACAGTGGCCAGTGACCAGTGGTGGGGCTGGGTAGCCCTTGGTGACCCCCTGGTGTGATGCAGGCAGTGGGGCCTCAGCTGTGCCTCCCATCCTGGTGTCAGGAAGGGAAGTGGAAGTTGCCTCGGAGCCCTGTGCGGGAGGACAGGAGGCTCTCGGTCACTGTGCTGGCTCCAGCCGCAAGAGAGGGGACACGGACGTGACTCTGGCATCTGGGGAAGGAAAGAGAAAGCTCATTAACTGGAGTGATGCTCAGCTCAGCCCACTCACTGGGGTCACCCCGACTCCCTGAGGTGGAAAGCAGCTGGTTTCTTTAGGAGCTGGGGTGTCCTTGGCGTGTGCAGGACAGGAGAGGGGGCTTCCACTGGACAGGGCTCAGAGCCAGGTAGCAAACTTCAGTGGGCATGAGAATGGAATGAAAAATTGAGAGAAAAGTTTTCACTCTCTTTTTTTTTAGGGCAAGGAGGAGAGCCCAAAAACTGGAACAGACAAAACAAAAAGACCCTTTTTCTCTTTTTCCACAGGTTTCTCCAAAAACATCCCTATTGCTGACATTTCCAAGGGTTGATTAATACAGTCTGGGGCCAAGCTCAGACTGCACATGTTTCCATCTGCCCAGGGTTAGGAAAAGCCTGATTTTCATCGACTTTCCTCCCCAGGCCAGCCACTCCCTTCCAACACTGCCTGATAAACTGGCTTCAGAGACAACCAGCCACTTGGAAAGAGCAGCAGTGGCAGAAAAACTGCAATCCCTGTTTATCCGGCCTCCCTATTATACACATGCAAATGGGTTTCCCTAGGAGCCACAGGGAGAAACCAGCTGTGACTCTGTTCCAGGAATTCCAGCAGGTTGCAAGCAACCACCCACCCCAGCAGCATGCAGGTGAGCAGCAGCCTCTAGGAGCCAGGAGATATCCTGAGTTTTTTTGGGCTGCTCTTTGCTGGTACACAGGGCTTGGCATGGGAAGGTGCCTTTCTGTGAGCAGGACTCTGGATGGAGCTGGGAATGATGCACGCTGCAAGGTGAAAGCATGTGGAAGGGAGTCACACAAGGCAGCTGTAAAAGTGTCTTTGCAAAAAAAAAAGGCTTGTTATCTAAGCTGTAATACAATAACCAGGAAAAGCCACGGAACTGACCCAATTCCTAGTGTGAGCGTGGTACTGGAATACAGCTCAGGGCCTGGCACACGGCCTAAATCTTTGCAGGAGCTCTGGGGCCAAAGTTCAGATTTCAGGTGCCAGAACAGCCTCAAAAGCCTTCAGTCACTCGGTGCCCAGCCAAAGGCAGGCACCAGCTGCTGGTGCCACCCTCAGCCCTCAGGGGAGCGAAGCACACACCAAAGGGCTCCAGTGGAAGCCACAAAATCAACTCTGAGCTTCTGGATGTGCCCCAGGAATCGGTGCCAGAGCAGTGCCCACCCACCAGCCTCTGCTCCCTGCAGTGAAGACTGTGAGGAGGCTCCTGTAGGAGCTAAAAAGCACCTGATTAGGAACCTGTGGGCAGGGAACCCCTGTCTCCTTGATGCTACAGAGTTTGGGTTGTCCCGTTTGTTTGGAGATGGGACAGGAGGCAGCACAGAGGGATGCAGTGACTCCTCTTTCAAATTCACCTTCCCCTGGCTGGACCATGAAAACTGAAGTGACCATCCCACCACCCATCTGTGACTCTTTCCTGTGAAAATCAGTGTGATGCAGGAGAGATACTCCGGAGAAGCCACTTTAATGTGGAGACAGGCAGCTTGGAGAACCTGCTCCTGGCGCTGCCTGGAGTCACCTCTAAGGGGTTGAGTTGTCCCCATCAACTGTCTCTGCACAGGACTGTGACAAACCACCCACCACCCTCCCCCAGTCTGGGCTGTGCTTGTCCTTATCAACATAGAGTCTTGATTAGCCCAGTGCTCATTTGTCATGTTTTGCCTCCCCTATGGCTCCACCACCTCGGGTGGGAGGGGATGAGGCTTTCACATTTCGTACTGCTAATCACACTTGATCCCTGGAATTAACTGTGGGTAATAAGCACTAAATTAATGTCACACGGCCTCCCTGGCAGCAGTGCTGGGACCTCTGCTGAATCGTGTGCCTGCTCTGTCTGCGAAGGGCGAAGGCCATGCCCTCCAGGAAGCATTTCCAGCTGATCAGTTTTATGCTTCATAGGAAAAGCAGGCTGGGTGCTTTATGACCAACATTCGTCAAGGACAGACTATTTGGTTTTCACGGACCAGTTTATGGGCAGGAGGTGTTTCTTTCCCATGAGTACAAAGTATTGTCTCCTGTCCTGTGATTGCCCAGGCCTTTTTGCACCAGCCCACCTTGCTCTGCTCTGAGGGGTGGTTGGTTGACTTTTTCCAGGTGAGGACAGGCAGTTCCATAGGAAACGGGGCAGGTGCTGGCCAGCCTGCATTCTGGGCATCCCTACTTGAAGAAGGATCTCTTAAGGACCAAATCAGGTGTTTGAGCAGAGACCTTCCACAGTGGGAGCTGCAAACCAGAAAACCCCTCGGCCAGACCTGCAACAGGACAATGGGGAGAACCATAGGATCCCACAGCCAGTTACCCCAGTTCCTAAGCCCAGTTTTTGCACAGCCAAGGCAGGCACATGGGATGTGGCTGCTGCAGTCTGGGCAGCATGTGCACATCAGGGACATTCACTCACTAAATGAAATAAAGCTTACTGAAAAAAAAAAAAACCCACTCTAGAAAAATCACGTGGACAGACATTCTTTCTGGCAAGAGCTTGCATGTATTTTAAATAGTTCTTTTAACCGAAGACTGGAGGCAGAGCCAAAAAAGCACATAAAACCCTCACACAGTGACTTTTCACCAGTTTTATTTGCAGTTTCTAGTTTTCTGTGCTTGTGTCAGGCTCCCAATTACAGGGGGGAAAGAAGTATCAATACAACCCCCACAAAGCTATTTATTAGGTCTGAACAACCCAAAAACAGTAGGGAGGAAAAAAGGTAGGAGAGGAAAATAACATCACTGTAACTTGGAAGACTTTTTTATTTAGTGGCTGAAGAATCAACTCCCATCTCAAACTACCCCCTATCCCTACTCCCAGCCATGTGGCTGGTGTTGAGCTTTAATATTCAGACGCATCTGCTACCAGAGAAAATTAACTGTCAGCTCTAGGATGGCTCTTAGAGGGAGGCCCCATTGACCTGAGCTGAAAATGATGGAGTCCTCACAGTCTTTGCTGCAATATTTAATAGCCGAGTGACAGTTAATTAGATTACTGAGCCACTGTGACAGATGCTAGGCAACGCCTGAGGAGGAGAATTTGGAAAGGCCATTATCTTACAGTGCTGGGCACACTTTAAGGTCTCATTTTAACCCTTTCCACTCTTGCCCTGCCCTCATGGTGGTCCAACTCATGTTAAAACCAGGTGTTTCACAAAGGCCAGCGTAATGCCCTGGGTGATTTTTTTCCCACCTGAGAAAAGCAGGTGGTCACGTTGGGTGAGGTGCCAGGAACTCCTCCTTGGTTTCCATCTGGCATCAAAAAAGACGATCACTGGGAGGTGCCAGCAATTTCACCCGCTGGGCGATTCCCAGGCGCACCAACCACAGCAAGTGGAAAGCAGGGAAGTGAGAGGGTGTTAGAGGGTTTGGGCAGCATTCCTTCTTCCCTGTATTAAGTGAAGTGGATTTTGATGAGTCTGTGGAAGAATTTCCCTCCTTGCAGTCCCCGCTTTCCAAATAAAACTGTAAGTGAAGCTTGTCAATCCCACACCCATAGTGAGGGTTTCCCAGCTCCTTCAGCTGGCTGGGATGTAGGCTGCAACCACCAGAGCAGGGCTGTGTGTGCTGCTGGCACTGAGAAACCTGCACACTGAGCTAGCAGACATGTTACTGACTTCCTGGGAAG
Organism: Fringilla coelebs; assembly: GCF_963513975.1. Lineage (NCBI taxonomy): Eukaryota > Metazoa > Chordata > Aves > Passeriformes > Fringillidae > Fringilla > Fringilla coelebs. The sequence goes on along the minus strand of NC_140038.1, from coordinate 15,766,184 downwards.
GTGATGCTATCTAAGTGCTGCCTGTATCACTATCTGCTTTCACAATGCAAGTTGAGAAGAGTCTTCGGGCTTTGCCAGGCCAGCTGCGTCTCAACACAGGTTGGTGAGGACATGCAAAGCTCTGTGGAGCCACACTGACAACCAGAACAGCAACCAAATACCCCACTGGGGAGGAGAGAGGAGGAACCAGAAACCCTGTCCCAGGGGCACTGGAGGATCACCCCTGAGCAAGAGAAAATCAGACTGCCAGAATGAGACACAACATCATGGGTTTCCACCAACTTTCTTATTCTCACACAACCCAAAACACTGATAAACACATTCTTCTTCTGGTTACAAAACCCCTTCCCTCCCACTCAGGTCTGACACAGAAGTCTCAGAAGTTCTGATTTAACAAGCAACTGTTTGGATGATAAATAAACACCAAGACCATCAAATGCACCATGGCTTCTGTGCTTTTGCTTCTGCTGCCCACTGAAATGTAAATAGAGAGCATAAAAAGAGAACCAGGATTTGCTGGCATTCCAAGGGTCACTTGCCTACATATTAATCGGTTCTAAATACATCACCCAGAAAAATCAGCAAAAATATCAAACTACTGAGACATTCCAAAGCACTTGTTGCCCTGCAATCTCCCAGGAGTCACATACAAGTGTTTTTAAGAACCTTAGCTCCCTCAATTGCATGGGAACAGGACGTATTCCATGGGGAGAGCAGGTGTGGACTCATCTGCCCATCCACCCCCCCCAGAGAAGGGTGAGGCTGGTACATCCAGCTACCTTGGAGCAGAAGGAGAGGAGCCCCAACCATCTGTGTATATGTATCTCTTAAGATACTGTGAGGATCATCTGGAAATAAGAGAAACCTTGGAACTATCTAGACTTACACTAGAGCACTGCAGAGCTGGTTATTCTTTCCTGGCTCTGCATCCCACTTTTAAAAGTTCCTTTCCCATAAATTACTTCATGAGCACCTGTGGCTTCAGGGTGGTGTGTGGAGATACAACTGAGGCAAGACAGTAATTTTTAATTTAAGAGGAGACCCTTACCTTCATTGACCTCCTGGAAACAAGCCCCCAGGCCCTGCCCCTCATCACGAGGGCAAGTGCTTCCAGGTGCTGACAAAAGCTGTGGGGATGAGCGAGTAAGGCACCGTGGTGATACAGTTCCACGTGTCTGACATGGGGTCATAGCAGTCCAGCGTTTTGCACCTCTGAGTGCCAAAGTAGCCTCCTACCACATAGAGTTTGTTCCCCGAGGCCAGGGCGTGGCAGGACATGCGCTTGGCCGTCATGTCCCCGATGCGCGTCCACTGGTCCGTCTCGCAGTCGAAGCGGTAGGCAGAGGCCGCCGTGAACTCCGTGTCTCCTCCCATGATGAAAATCTGGCTGCCCAGGACAGCGGCCGCCGTGTAGCGCCAGGGCTGCGGGCACTCGGCTTTGATCATCCATCGGTTCTCGGCTGGATCGTAGCACTGCACTTTGGACACCATGTCTCGGTGGATGCTGGTCCCACCGAAGACAAAGAGCTTCAGCCTGGCGCTCACCACTGCGGCGTTGCTCACTCCGTCTCTCAGCGGAGCCACCATCATCCACTTGTTGGATATGGGGTCATATTTCTCTACTTGCTTCAAAGAAACAGAAGGAGAAGCGGGGAAGACTCCAGCTACGGCAGTGTGTCCACCGACCACATACAGGCAGTTTTCCAATTCGGCTGAGCCGTGCCCGAAGCGAGCAATTAACATTGGGGCAGCTTTGGACCATTCCTCATGCACGGTGTCATAAACCCAAACATCTTTGGAGACGCCGTTCTCTGAGCCCCTGCCTCCAGTGATGTACACTTTGCAGCCAATGGCACAGGCACTAAACTCCTTCCGTGGACTCGGCAGGTCTGCTTTGGGAATAATTTCCTTTGCTTTGTGATCCACTTGGTAGATCTTATCGCACATGAAGGTCTGTCCTCCCAAGATCAGCAAGGTGTGCCCAGCTTTGCGAGGCCTGGCACAGAGGCTGGTGACCACCCCATCGTTCTGGAGGATCTTCTTCTTGCACTGAATAGCTTCATCCAGGACAAGCTTGTTCCTTTCATCCACCATGATCAAGTCCTCGCAAGCCAAGGCTTCCTTGAGGCATTCTGAAGGAAGCAAAGCCAGACGAACATTCCTCAGAAGTTCTGGGAGATAAGCCTTCCGCTCATCCAGGTCATATTTCACCCACTGCATGACAGCCTTAAAGACCTTTTCTTCATCCTCGATTTCCAGCTCATCACTGGAGATGAGGTCCAGCAAAGTGTCCTTGGAAAGGTTGTTGAAGTCCTCACTCTTGTGAACGGTCTCAAAGTTGACCAGGCACATCCTCCAGGAGAGCTCATAGAGCCGCCGGCACTGATGAGCATCCGAGAGCAGCATCATGCCCAGGCAGTTGGAAGGGTAGAGGTTCTTCTCCAGGAACTCGGCCGCTGCATCTCGGACATCGTGGAACTGCAGCATGTCCCCAGCCTCCAGGAGGGACTCGGCATTCTCCTCGTTGATAATGATCCGAGAGGAGTAAGCGAAGTCCAGCAGCAGCTCCAGCACCTCTGGGTGGAGGCTGTCATGGAAGTTCACCTCGTCATCCAGGCTCTCCCGGAGGCCGTTGCTGAACATGGCCTCGAAGTACCTGCTGGAGGCAGCCAGCACTGCCCGATGGCACGGGAAGGACCTGTTCCCTGCCCAAAGGGTGACATCGGTGAACATGCAGTGCTTGCGCAGGGTGTTCAGGTGGGACAGCACGCAGTCCGGGTGGGAGGCCTTGTGGAAAAGCAAGATGTTCATGGAGCCGGTGCTGGTGCGGGATTTACGGTTCTCGTGCACGCTGACGGACATGGTGGTACAGCTCCTGCCTGCAGGGAGACAAACGGGGAAACCATCATTGCCTTGTCCTGACTGATATAAGGCATGGAGAACACATACATTAGTTATCCTGGGACACTGCCAGTGGATCTCAAAGCACCGCGTGACATCCCTGTGGCTCCTGCACTCTCGCATCCTCCAAAAAATCTAACTCAGGCTGAGCAGGGCAAGAAAGCAGAGTGGGGTGAAGGGGGAAATTCTGCTTTGGTTTCAACAAAGGAGCAACAAAGTGAGGCAATCAAACCCCAAACTTGGTGTAGATTGTTTCAACAGCCCCCAGAGGGTATTGGCAAACCGCAGAAGAGTTATTTTTCCTTAGAAAACAGCATAGAGAGAGCAGACTATCCAGGATAAAGGGCATTGGTCTGTTCTTGGCTCAGCAGAAATTAAGTTTGGCATCTGATTTTCATGTAGATTACTGCAGGTTTAGGAAAAGCAACTGCTACAGGTTTTATGTACAAAATATTTAATTACCAGCAGAAGCCAAAAGTTTGAACTGATTTTACCAAACCCATTTGTTGCACTTTTTGATTATAAAACTCACCAGACACCTCATGCGACTTAAACATTTTTCAGGACAGATTCTATTCAGAATAAGACAAAAGAAAGACATAAATTATGTTTTTTACCAGACAGGCAGAATCAAACACAAGGCTTTTATTAGCTACTATTTCATTTAAGTGCTACCTGATACCAATCCTTGCCTGTAGAAGAAAACCTCTTTGGACTAATCAAATTAATACTACCTAATGATAAAATCCAAGTCATTTACTCCAAAATACTTTAGCCAGCTGTATTTTGCTTCCCATGTAACTAAAGCAGACAGACAGATACACATGCACAGTCATCTCTTGCAGGAGAAAGTTAATACAGAACTCATCCCGAGGTTTGAAAAATGAACCTGGAAAAATCAAAATGGGGTCAACCTTCACTCCAGTCACTGAATTGTTTAGACAAGACAGTTGGGGAAGGCTTTTTAGATGGGTTCTTTTTCCTAATGTAGGTTGGATGTTTTTTTTTTTTTTAAACTTGCTCTTCACAGGCTGGGATTTCTCAAGGGTCTCTCCAGCCTGCAAACACAAGATCTGCAGATGAGCCCAGTTCTCCCCAGCCAGCACTGGGGTCTTGGAGGAAACCACAAAATGCTGAGAGAATGGCTGCTGTGCTCCCAGGCTGCTGGCAGGTCACAGCCTTGACCTGGCAGTGACCTGGAGCTGCTCAACCCTCCCACACTCCATGGGTGGATGACCTCAGGAGGAGGCAGATGGCCAGATAAGTCGCCTGACTCAGGCTCTGCTCATGAGCTTCCTGCCCCTGCTTCTCCAGCACCTCCAGAAGAGTCTGAATTAGACAAACAGTTGTGGGCATGTTGCTCCTTCCCCACCAGCTGTCAAGAGTTATTGAGGTTGGTCTTCTCAAGGCCTCACTCATTCCTCAGGGCTGTGTCACAGGCAGGGAAAAGTCTCTGCACTTCTCCATGCAGAACCAACAGCTTGCCCAAGCAGCCACAAGTCCTGCTCAGCCTCGGAGTGAGGGCAGGAACACTGATGTGGGTAGTTGGGTGGGATATGTCCATATCCATGGCCCAAACTCTGGCAGCCTGGGATAGAGGCTGACAAGCTCATTTCACTCGTGACTGGAGGCTGTGCAGAAGCAAGGCTCCAAAACAGGAAGGAAAATGCCATTATGGAACAGCACTTTGAAGTGCATCTGAAGGAAATGTTTCCAACATCTACACCAAGCACAGGAACAACACTAATTTAAGGGGTTATTTGGATTCCCATGTCAATGCTGAAGCGAGGAATACAAATGAAACATTTATGAGTCTGCTAAAAGCTATTGATTTAGGTTCCTATTCCTACAACCTCAGAAACCACCCTGCCACTGCTATGGCTTTCTTTTCTCACAGCTCAGGTCAACTATTCAGTGTTAACCTTTGATTTGCTTATGCACAAAAAAAGAAGCAATTTATATAGGACAGCTATGGAAACAAACACAGAGACTGCAGGAAGGCAGCAATGATTTTTCTGACACTAAGATTAAAAGCACCTACTCAGAGTGGAAGGAGCAGGTAATTTAGAAATTGAAATGTCTATATAAAAGCTGCAGCAAAGCCATTTTTTATATATACATACACAAAAGAACACATACATATATCACACATGTGCACACACACATACTTCAAACCTCAGGCTTCCAGCATCAAATATCTATCCCAGGGAACTTGGAGGCAAATAATATTTCTATCTTATATGTATTGAAAAATATCCAGGGAATAAATTTGCAGTCCAGTTCCCAGCACTGCTCTTTCTATCATGTTCACTACAGGTACCAACTGACCCCCAGCACAGCTGGAATTCTGAAAACTGAAGAGATCACAGTCACAGCCCCTTTACTTGGCCTCTCCTAGAGTGGGGTTTATGACACTGGATGTCACTGGTCACAGACAAGCAGGGCTAGACAGACCATTAAACTGAAACTAAAGCAGCCCCTGAACTCTGGGGTGCAGCCATCTCACCAGAAAGCCTTGCTTGTGATTTTCAGCAACACCCAAACAGCTTTTTCTGAGGGCTTCTTGGATCCTGCCATAGCTGGCCATAAGCAGAAAAGTGGCAGACACTAATCTTCCTCCTAACAACTCCCCTCACTGCACGCCTCAGTCTACCAGAGACCTTGGCATCATCTTACCCATATCAGACAAACAGAAACTGCAGGCAGCAGCTACTTCATCTGGCAAATTTCTTCCAAAATGTAGCAGCTGACAAACCTCAGAAGCCTGTAGGAAAAGTGTCTTCTACAATTTCACAATGTGCACAGAAGTGCTTTGATTTAAGCCCTGTTTAACTGCAGCCATGGACAGGCTGGACCTGTGACACGTGCACTTCTCTGGAGGAGATGCATGCAGAGCACAATTTGGTCCCTACCACACTCCTTGCTCCCTTACCCAACTACTGAGCTAAAGAGAAAAAGCAGAACCACTCTGAATGAGGAGTACTTTACATAACGCAACCTGTCGGTGGCCCTTGCCAAGCTCCCACCTGCTCTGTGAGAGCCCAGGGGTTATCAGAGCTCCCAGCTGCATCCTCCATCATGCAGGAAGCTGTTGTGGAACAGCCATGTCAATGGGAACAGCAGAAGGCATGACCTGAACAAACCGGGGCTTGAATTTCTCCACGCTGAATTAATTTCTTTTCCTTCGAAAAGCAGTTATTGAAAAAATAAATATCTACTGCATAACCTTTAAAGGGATCTTACTGCACACAGAGGCAGATAATAATCCTTCTTCCATATGGATGAGGGCAGAGGGGCATCAGCTTTTTGACAGCTATCCAATGCTGTCTGCTGGCTGAAGTATTCCCCTGGCTGTCTGCAGCCTTTGTGCAGCCAGGATGGGAAAGACAGGTTTTTTCCAGCAGAGCAAGATAAGGTTGCTTTGAAAATCCTTCCACTCATCCAGACAGGGCAGACAGCAATCCTGAAAGAGGGAAGGAGTTGGCTCAAGAAAAAAAGACCCCTCCAATCTCAGCTCATGAAGAAAACGCCCCAGCAGTCTCTCTGGACAGGACAAAGCTTGCAAAGAGAACAAGGGAAAAACAAAAGCAGAGAGCTGGCCAAACTCCCCACATGAAGAACCACAGCTCTCCTGTCCCAGTGCCTTTTGATTCCTACAAACCACACCCCAGGAGAGGACTTTCCATCCCAGGCTGATGGGTCACCCTTCCAGAGCCCTGCTGGAATGGTCCTTCAGGAGAACCTCAGGAGAAACTCTACCACCTCTTGATAAACCGAAGTGCTTCTTAGACAGATACTCTGAAGCTGTATCAGGTGCTGTCCCCAATGACAAAAGAACTGCATATGAGAGAACAGCTCAGAAAAGCTATTGATACGTGAACTATAATTAGCCAGGCTTGGGGCTCCCCCTCCATCTCAAACCAATGGGCTCTCCACAAATCTCCAATTTCATTCACTACCTGCAGGGAATCACCAGCTGAGACCCTGCTTTCTTTCAAGAGGACAAGATTTGAGAGTGATTAATATGCTCCCCAGTGGGACTTCAGGGGATCAAGAATCATTTCTACTCAGAAGAGCAAAACTACAGGGTTCATAAATGTTCTCCCAAGATCATAAAGGCTGGCTAAACACCAACACAGACCCCAAGTCCCATGATCCAAAACTGGCACTTTCTCGCCCATGAGAGAAGCAGCAAGCAGAACACGTTTCTTTTTGCCCCACTCAACCATGAACTATTCAAAACTGTAAATAAGTAAATAAATAAGCAGTAAGGTTCCTTGCTGGCTCTGCTCAGAAGACCTGGATGAAGTTGGTCTAACTGCAGCAGAAGCCATATGGACCCTCTATGCATGGGCTGTACTACAACATACAGACACTCCTTCCAAATCAGAGCAGACCCACCTGGAATGGCCAGTGACAGCAGGCGTAAGTTTCATCTTTATTTTCTCTCCATTTCACCCTATCAACTCTGTTGGGTGAAACTCTGTCTTGAACTCAAAGTTTAACTTCTCCCTGTAAATGGTGGGATCAATTCTCTTTTAATTAGTAATGTGCCTGCTCTCTCATCCCAAATATCTGTACCTTTCCAAAGTTCTCATGACTCCACCACTTGGTGCTTAGGCCAGCAGCATTATCCCAGGCCAAAATTACTGCTATTGAACCAATTTCTCCCTTTTTACTGTAGCAAAATAGAAATACAAAAGTCACCTACTGTGCTGTCTTCACAGGGAAGAGCTCCTTGCAAAACTGCTTAGGAAAAGAGCAGTGAGGCAACATGCTGTCAAACACAGAGCCAGATACAGCTGTGTTTCAGATGCAATTTCCCAGCACTGGAGACCATCAAAAGGTTTGAGAAAGGTGATCTGTTACATGCAGGCATTCATGTACTCAGAGGCAGCTTGAGCTTCAAAAGCAGAAAAAAACCAACAGAAAACAGGAAAGGATGGTGGGGGAGAAACATAAAAAAACAAGAAAGGGGAAGGAACAAATGTGAAGATGTTTTCTGATGATTTTCCTGTCCTTGCATAACACAGCAGACCGTCAGGTACACAGCTTGGAGCTGCTTGAAATGCTCAACACTAATAACGCTCTTCTGTCAAGAGTGCTTGAGATGAAAGGAATTAAAATTGCACCTGGCATTTAGTGCAGCACCATACTTGAGTGTGGAGCCTGGGCTGCTGCCAGGTGGGCAGCACGGGACCTTCACTACATCATCTCCCAGGCATGCCCTCTGCTCTGTCCACACTGTGTGCCTGCATGCAGACTTTGCTCTTTCAGGTTGTGCTCATCTCCAGCCATTCCAGTGAATTTAGTGGTTTGCCTGTGTCAGCCAAATTTGTTCCTGTTCTCTTCAGGATGACTAACACAGCAAAGATGCAACTGGGATTTTACAGGCTGGAATTCAGACAACGTAACTGCTGTGAATCAGAGGGTATCACTCTGGATTGGCCCCTCCTGACAAACTCTGGATGTTTCACCAGATTTGCAAATAGGCAAACAAAGGAAAGGCAGCTGACTCCATCCCCCCAGTGCAGAATTTCTGATCCTGTCCCAACCTTTGAGAATGGGAGGCATCCTTATCATTTCTTCTCATTTTCTCACTTCCTAGTCTAGCCTGTACATCCTAGACAGAAAACAGAGAGACCATGTGAAAGGCTCCTTCTGTTGGCTCAGACAGAAACTGGGAGGTTTTCCAAGCCCAATTCTGTAGGCTCCAGGAATCAGATTGTCTGGAGAAGATCCGGGTACATATCTGAACATTTTGAAACTCAGTCTGAGTTTCATATCCCACTCATATTCTCATATCCCATCCCAGCCATACCCACCATTCCTCCCTTTAAACCCATGCCCCACTCTGAGCCTACAGCCACCACAAGAATCTACTAAATGCCACTTACTTGACAGAAAATCAGAACATTATTGCCAAGCTGAACCAATTAGTGAGATTCTTGTGTTGTCTCACAAAAGCAGTGGTAAAAGGAGCTGTAGTGCCTCAAATCTATGACATGCACTCATCTGAGTCAAAAGCAACCATGCACCAACCACAGTAAAAATACATGTAGGAAATCTTCTTTGCATGCAATCCATGCAGTTCTATTTGCAAATCAGGTATTGGACTTGCTACTCTGCAGTTGAGATACTCCAAAATGAGATACCTGTGACAATCAAATAAAGTTTATGTTCACCACTAAACACACTGGCTTTGCTGTTCCTGGGAATACCACGCCCTCCTACAACCACTACCCAAACTGGGATAAATAATGCTTTTAGCCACAGTCCAGGCTCCAGACAATAGCTTTTCACTGCTATGCCTTAACCCCAGCGGATCTTTTCAGAGCCTGTGATTCATTTCAGAGGCTGTGGTGGGGTTTTGTCCTTCCCGCTGCCCTCCAGCTCTGCTTGTGAATACACCCCATTCTGCCAGATCAATCACAGGCGCTTTGCAAAATGAATGGGGGGCTGCAGAGGAGGCAAGGAGTTCACAATCCCCTCTTCCAAATTATCCCCCAAAAGGCTCCAGAATGGGAACAGTCTACTTGACTGCAGTACCTACCCCAGCCCCATCTGGGCAGGGTAAAGTCCTTTTCAAGCAAGCCAAACTTGCTAATGTGCTGCAAAGGCAAAAGGCCTTTGGTACTTCAAACACAGAGGAACCACATGCCACTTCCCAGGGAGAGTTTAGGAGATGAGATGTGGTATACATCAAATTAATGCCAGAATAACCACAGCAGCTGCTGACTCCAGAGATCTTATTCAGATCCTCCCACTCTCCCAGCTCTGAGGCTGGCAGAGCTGAGTGCTCTGGTGGCCAGGCTGACCAAAAGCCCTGTCACAGATGCTCACACCAAACAGGTCTGTCTGCCTGCCTGCTGTCAGGGCAGGATTTCAATTTTGGGCCTGGCCAGTTAAGCTGGGGTTTTGTTTTGCCTTCCCCACTCCCCTGCCAGGCAGGAGATCATGGTACAACTGCCAGGTTTGGTTTGCTCATTTGCAATTCTGGCTGGAGTTCAGAGCCATGGAGATGGGAGGCCCTCACGCCTCCTGAGCACCTCATGCTGCTTGCTGGGCACAGGGGACCTCCATTCCCAACTGGACTGTAAAGCACTGACAGATACTGAAGGGTCTGGGGCTGCAAGACAGGCTGTTGCTTATTGCCCTCTGGCTTTGGAGAGAAGGAACAAAAAACCTCTGATTTTCCCATTTTGGTGCTCACACAGCATCAAACCACGCACTCAGCTAGCAAGTTCTGTGGCATCCCTGCAGCAGCCCAGGCTGCCCTGGGCATCCTGCACACACTGCAGGCAAAGCAGAGTGATTGCCAGTGTGGTACAGTAATAAATTTACCTCACCACAATATGACAGGCCATCATATAAAACTGGTAGTCTTTGCAAAGACTAATGGTCAGCAAGCAGAGAGGAGTTATGGGACATGCAGCATTCCCAGGCTCAAGCAATGGGGGAAAAGACAGAACTGTCTGTTCTGGCTGGAGTGACACTAATAGTCACTGCGGGGATATAAAACTGATAAGCAAAGACAGAGTGATGTGATGGTGGGTAAAGGTCAGGCCAGGGGGCTTGGGGTAGCTTGTTACAGCTAAATGCTTCCCAGCCAGCATCCCTGCAGTCACTGTTTACAGCAATGCCAGCTACTCACTGCAGTTCAACTACACCTGTGAAAGAGGGGTAAATCTGGCCCTCAAGTGCTGACAGGGCTCCAGACCTGCCCCTTGCACAGTCCCTGAGCACAGCGTGGCTGCCACCAACACCCTGGGCCAGCTCTGCCTGTCCTGCCCCACCTACTCGGGGCCAAGCCAAGGCACTGCTCAACACTCTTTTGTAATGCTGCCACTTCCATCCGCACCTCCAACTCTGCCTGTCCTCTCCCACCTCCACAGATGGCCACATCCTGCCCTTCCTGTTTCACTCATCCACCTCCTAAACATTGCCTAAAACATCCCCTGACTGCTAAGAAGGACCTGAACTTCTGCAGGCTTTGGGAATCACCACCACAGGGACAAAAATGCTATCATAATTCACATGTGCCTATGTACACCCAGATATGCATGCGCACATTCCTTATCTCCACAGCAGACCATGTCCAGCACTCCCTTCAGAGCCAGAAGAGCCATCTTATGGATCAGACTTATGCTCATTTTCACACACTTGGAATATATGTTATGCAATACCTTGTCATCTGTCCCCAAGCTGCCGCCTTCACAAATTTATTTTGCCTCGTTCCTTCAGTCAAACCATTTTCAACTGGCCTGAACTCCTCTGCAAAAGCACATCTGAGACACCAACCTCCCTGCTTGAGTTACTTGAGCCTGCCCCAAACACAGCACGAGAGGATACCACACTCTGCACACATGCTGAGGCAGGAGGACTTCAGATAACAATCCTCAAATACTTTAGAAAATGAACAAGAAGGGAATGGGAAATTTAAGTTCTTCAGTGCTGAAGCTGCTCACAGTCTCCCATCTCCACATTATGAAGCAATTCTGCAGCAATTTTCACTCTGCTTTTAATTCTGAGAATCTTGTGCCACCCCATACCTTCCTGTTGCAGAGCAGACTTCCACCTATGCCTCCTCCCCAAGTGCTTTACTTGGGCTTATCACAAAGATAAGCCAGAGCAGATGGCTGGGGTTAAAGACACAAAAGAGACAAAATATGCTTTCAGATAAAATTTGATTTGCAGCAGAAAACAGGACCAGGAAAACAGAGAGGCCCCAGAAAGGATCCTATAGCATTAAGGAGTCACTCTTTGAGAGATGCAGAGAGAGCAGAACATACAGGAGAGCTCAGGAAAAGAGACAAGAAAGTAGAAAGAGGAAAGCTCAGAACTCTGGATGGAGACTGTCACCAGGGCAGCTGAGCCAACAGCAGCAGCTGGCCACCAGCAGAACACATGGGCTGTGTTACACATCTCGGGTTGCTCCTAAGGTAACTTCAATAAAAACAAGTGTCACAAGATGCAGGAAGGAAGAAGGAAAAACAAGGGAAGTTGTCAAAGTATAAAGGTTGCAGAGCTGCTTGTTTTTTCCTTGTGGTTCTGGATCTGTCCTGGAGAGGAAGAGGTATGTTTGGAGGAAGGCTGCAAAACCCCACAGCACCCTGGCTGAGGAAATCACTCCAGCAGATCACAAGAGAACCCAGGCAGAGATTGCCAGGAAAGGAAAACAGAGCAGTCATGACACTTGGACTCTCCACTGGAATAGTATGAAATATTCAGCTGCCTGCTTATGCAAGGCTGAGGGCAGATTTTCCAAGCACAGGTCCGGCTGGTCTAAGCCCCCCACCCGAACAATCACAAGTAGAGAGATTAAGAAAATAAAGACAAAAAAAATTTAGACAACCCAACTACCAAACAGGCTCTTAACTTTTTTAAATGCGAAGGGGCCTGTGAGGACAGGAGGAGGAGGAGGAAGAACTATTTTTCTCCTCTGTCAGCTCAGCTCAGTCACTCACACAAACCTGCTCACTTCTCTAGACAGGCTTGTTCAAACTGATTTAATACTGATTTCATCAGAGGCCGTGGAAGTTGTGTCCCTCGGAGCACAGTTCCGAGATATATCTATATATAGGGACGAAAGATGAGAAAAAAAAAAAAAAAGCAAAGCAAAAAGCAATGCCACCTGACTTTCTCATTAATGAAATTAATAGCTGGGGTTTAATAATTTTTTTTTTTTCTTTAGAAGTGAAAAGACCTTCCCCTCCCTAAACCTTTTGCTGCCGCTTCCTGCCTATGGAACACGATGCTCCAAAGCCCCAGCGAGTCCCGGGCCGGTACCGGGGGCAGCACTCTTGGTCCCTCCTGCCGGGGGCCGGCACATCCCCGCCGCCGCGGCTCCGAACCCCAGCAAGCCCCGTGCTCGGAGGGGGTCTGCCGGCAGCGCGCGAACCCAGATCTGGGGGGAGAACACTCACCGTCGCTTGGCCCAGCCGAAATCTCCGTGAGGCGCGACGGCCCCCGCGCGGGGTGGCAGGGACGAGGAGATGGGAGCTGCGGGGCTGTGGAGCTGCGGGGCTGGAGCGCGGAGCGAGCGCGGAGCGGGCCCGGCGCGGCCCCGCGCACAATGTACCCGCCGGGCGGGCCCGGCCGCGCGTGGGACCGCGGGGGCGGGGCCGCTCGCCGCCCTCGTCACCAATCAGCGAGCGCCACTCTCGTGACGTATTGTTCTGTCACGCCCCCTGCTTTGGAAGCAACCAATAGGAGGGCGGGAGGACGGTTTGTGAGCGAGGGGGCGGTTTGTGGGCGGGGCGAGCCGAGCCGTCGGTCCCGGCGCTGACGGCCGCCTTCCGCTGGGCTGGCCCGGCCGTGCTGAGCCGCGGCCGTTCGGGCCGGGCCCTGCGCCGGTTGCTGCGGGGTTTCCCGGGGGAACGGCCCGCGCTGCGCTTCGGCCCCCTGTGGAGGCAGCTGCGGCACGAACCCGTCCTCCTGTGCCCCAGCTTTTGCCCTCGCAGTCAGCGCGCAGTGGGGTCGGGCCCGGCCCCCGCGCGTCCCGCAGGATGGGCACCCCGCGGAGCGATGTCCCTGCGTGCCGCTCACTCACTCGCTTGCTCGCTCACCCACCCACCGCACTCCCGCGCTTGTGGCGGCACAGGGAAAGTCAGCAAAACCCGGCTAAAATTCAGGCAGATGTGTGCAATGGCCGGGCTCAGCAGAATTTCGGTGCGTGGGGGATGTGAAGGTCAGCAGGCCCACCCGCGGGGCCCGCAGGGAGCCTGGGATCGGCCCGAGAGCGGCCGGGGCCGTGCCCCTGCGTGGGGACCACCCTCGGGACGGTGCTGTCATCTGGAAGGAGCTGGAGGGGGGAAGTGGCAGCTCTGCCTTCAGCAACAGTGTGGGCTGAAGCTGGACAAAATCCCCGCTCATTTAGAAACAAGAACATTTTTCAAAGCAATAACATTTTCGTATAACACAAGAGCAGCTGGAAGCAGCAGTGCCTCTGATCCCACCCATGTTTTCCAAGCCCTGCTCTGGAGTGAGGCACAGCAGGTAACTGCAGACCTGCCCTGTGGAATAATTTCACTGTGAGTGGCTGTGCCTTCCCTGGGGTTTGTGGAACGCTTCATCTACCAGAAAAAAAAAAAAATAAAGGCAGCTGGAAGCTTTCTTTGGTTTCACAAATTTTAAATACACAGAAGAGGCAGGGAAGAGCTGTTCACTATCTTCTCCCACGACCCTATTTCTCCAGGGTCCTACTCCCTATACACAGTCACAAATGTTCAGTAATAAGAGACAAGTGAAAAACTAACAGCTCTGCTAAGTGTATTTCCCCAGATAATGGCTGGATGAGAATATCCAAAGTGAACTGAAATTCCCATACACTCAGGGATGCACTGTTTGAGGGCTGCTCCTTCCAAGCCAGTAAAGGAAATCTCCCCAGTTTGCCTGCTGAAGTTACTACCACTGCTTGTCCCAATGCCAACCGGTGGTGGCTCCCCTGAAGTGCTGCCTGCATCACCAATTTTACACGGTGTGGGCATGGGAGGAGGTTGGAAGGTTGCTGCTATGGGGATATATTGAACCAGAAGCTCCCATAAGTACAAAATACAGTCCTTTCTTCACAGCTTGAGACAGAAGGTCAGCTACAGCTGGCACAGGCTGTGCATGGTAAACAACAAAGTACACTGAAGATGTTGAACTGTATCGAATTCCTGTGTTTTTTTGATCTGTGCTGTTCCAGGTCATTGCAGTTTAACTCTTAGGGTGCTGCTGCCTTCCCAGCCACAATCCCAGCTACTCTTGAGGAGGCTGAAAGTTGTCTGGGAGCCTGCTAATGACTTTAATGAGCTGCTCATGAAGACAACAGGGATTTGTGCAATAGGTGGGTGTGGTGGCATCCCGAATACATCTGTAAAACAACAAAAACATAAAAGACAAAATTGATTTTCCCTATTCCTGCTGCGTTCCACCCAGCTGTTCCTGAATATGAATGAGCTGGGAAGAAAAGCAAGGTCACATTTCTTAATTCCAAAGCACTTTCAGAGTGTTTCTACAAAAGCCAATTGCTGTCCTAGCAAGCTGTGTGTGAACCCAGACTGTCCTCTGCAACCTGGCAGGCAGAATTCTGGCAGCTGCCTGTCCTGGGGCCACACAAAGCTCAGGAGAGCTCCCTGCAAAACTCTGCCTGAAAAGACACTTCAAAACCATGATGTCTATCCCTAATCTCCACCCACCAGCTTCTGAGCTGGAGCTCTCTGTACTACTCTGTATGGGGCAGAGCTAAACAGAGGGCAGTCCCAGGAAACTCTGCAGGAAACATCCTGTGCTGTAGCAGTGCACACATCTGGTGTTAAGATGCTCAGGCTGATGGGATTAGGATATTTGCTTTTGTTCCAAGGCAGCAGCAGAAGGCCAGATATGAATGGCAGTGATGGGCACACCAGACACAGACTGGCAACCTGCTCCTCGTGTGGAGGAGATGCAGAGCCAGACATCTGAAAAGGCAGGGGCAGCACAATAGGAATGCTTAACAGAAAAGGAAAAAAAAAAAAAACTGGCAGACATTTAAAAATGTTTTAAAATCTCTTCTTAAAGAGGATTTAAGAATGAGGCGTATTGAGGGGAAAGAAGCTTAATTTATGATGAATGTTAATACCAGCTCCTTACATATGGTACTGGCCTTAAGCATCCCTGAGGGTTTTTGAAGAACTAGTGCTGTGGTTATGATTTCAGTGTATAGGGGAAACTCTCTTGCATTATTAAACAAATCATGCCCTGCATTGGCCTATGGTTTGATGTAAGTGATGCATAGTTGATGTCAGCCAGCTGGGGAGGCAGGATTCTGTAACTTGTCGGCATTTTGAGAAGAAGTTGGAAAACTGCTGACTGGGATCCCTTACTTCATCATGAACCATCAGAGTTAAAATTCTTTAAATTTGGGGAAAAAAACCCCAAACCCAAAGTTTTAAATAATAGCATTTACCCTTTGGCTAAATTTGTTTAGCATAACATTCATTATGATGGAAAATGTAAACATTTGCAAAGTTAAACATTTGATTTGACTACAGAAAACTATTCTATTTGTTATAGAAATCAGCACTAATTGCCTGGTTCCCATTAAATCCTCAGTTTCCCAAAAATGGAGAGTCAAAAGATTTACCCTAGCCAGAATTCACTAGCTGGCCTTACCCATTTATATCACGGAGCTGGATCTCCTGATGTACCTGACTAAGTAGGTGATGTTCATCAAAGTAGGAGGGATAAAATCTGACCCACAAACCACACTGACTTCCTTGCATCTATTTCTGTTTTTGTCTGAACATTCCCATCCTATAACATCCTTCTCTCCACTGGGTTAAATAATAAAATTAGTGTTTTTTCCTCTAGGTCACTGTTTCCAGTCCATCACAGGTCATGCCACAACCAGCTAATGGCTGCTAAGTGGTCTGTGTGAAATTAGTTTAGTGGGTCTCCAGCCAGAAGCCAGTTGACAGATGCCCAAAAGTCAGTTCTCCAGTTGGCTTCCTCATTGGCAGTCATGGCAGGTTGGTCAAGGCCATGCAAATTCAGCATTTCCCTGGGGCTAGGAACAGAGACAAGGTTGGTTGCAAACACTTTCCTCTCTTGTGAGTGCCAAAAGTCTCTAGAGAAGGTCACAGCACAATGCTGAGTGCCAGTGCCTGAGGACCTTGCTGTCAGCCCCAGTTCAGCTCTCCAGGGAACTGGCAGTAGCAAAGGCAGGAGAAGCTGCTGAAGACTCCCTGCAGAGGCAACCCTGACATCAAGGAGAGGGGGCAAAGTGTCTGTGGGAGTCTTGATGGAAGGTTTCACCCTTTGGCTTGTCCTGCACAGAGGGCAAGCTGCAGAGCTGCCAGTCAGACTAAACCAATTTATCATTCCCTGCAGTACAATATAAATCCAATCTCCCTCCCTCTCCGCCTTTTCCTCCTGATGCCAAATTTAAACAACCTCACTTTTTTTGGCAGCAGGAAACTTCACAATTAAATATAGAAGCAGAGCACACTTTGGGATGGAACTTCCAGCCAGGGAACAACAGATGGCATTGTTTGCTGGGCTGGAAAAGCTGCATCTGCTCCTAGAAGAAATGCTAATCGGGGCTTAATTAGGCATTCAGAGGGAACCGTGTCCCATCCCCAGGACAATGGCCATGTGTACATGATCCTGAAAAATACAGGGAAGAAGTTACAAAATCATCAAAAATCCTCACTGGTCCAAGTCCAAATTTGGCACATAATGTGACAGGGTATCCCAGAGACTTTCCCTGTGCTGAAATCCATCCAAGCCACTCAAAATAAAAATGTAGTTGTCAAAGACTTGTTTTATTTTGTCTGCAAATGGTCAGTGATTTTGTTTTCAGTTTCAAAGCAAATCATTCCAGCCTAACACTGGAATCAGATCTGGCAGCTCTCTGACTCACTGAGGTGTAGCAAGATTAAAGGGTAGCTGAGATCTTATAGCAAGTACTGCAAATGGGGATAGAAGGGTTAGAAAAATCAAAAGCAGGATAACTGATCCCTCTGTAGAAACATGAAGTAAAGAGGAAGAGGTTGGAAAATGTCCCCCAGTTCATTCCAACTGGGTGTTCAAGCACAAAATGAGGCCCATGATGTGCAGTGCCTGTGCATGTAAGGACATTGTCCCTCCTCCCCTGCCTCAGCCCTCCCAGCTTCCTCCAGAGGTGCAGGCAGCCAGGCAGAGCTCTGTGTGCTTGTTTCAGCCTCTTCTCCTTGGAGTATCAAAGCACCCCCTCAATCTGGAGCCAGCAGAGCTGTTTGTGAAATGAGACTGCCAAGAATTTCACCAAGAGACTGGCCCTAGCTGCCAATTGTGCCAGCACTGCAGAGATCCCCATTGTGCTGAGGCTTTGCTTTCAAGCCCCCATCTTGTTTTGATGTCCTCTTTCTCCCCTGCTTGGTTCAAAGCAGCTCATCTGACCAGCCTGGTCTAGTGGAAGATGTCCCTGCTCATGGCAGGGTGTGCTGGACTGGGTGATTTTTAAAGGTCTCTTCCAACCCAAGCTATTCCATGATTCCTTGTCCTAGCTTAGTTCCTGGGGCTGCTCTGGGCACTCCATATTCCCCCCAGCTGCCTGGGACAATGTGCACCTCATGGGCAGTGCCAACAGGGACCCCTGTTTTGCTGGTTGCATGGCCTACTTCCAATAGCTCTGGAAAGATTCCATATGGGTTAAACAACACTCGTATCCCTTACACCTAAAAAATGTTAATTAACAGGGATCATTGCTGGTTCCAAACAATGCTCTCCAAACATTGCCAAAAAATCACTGGAGATTAAAGGAATTTTAGAACAAGTGACTTAGAGATGCAGTAAAGGGAAGTTTTCTTGGCACTGAGGCAACCTTCAGCAACTCCAGAGTGGTGAAGAGAAACATAAGAGTATCCTAAACCACTTCTGCCTTCAGCACCATCCTGCTTCAAAGGGATGTCAGTCCTGATCCAGCACAAACTTTTGGGCAACTAGAAGTGAAAATGGTTCTCCTGACCGAGGATGTAGCTGCAGATGATGAAGCTGTATGCCCTGATTACTCATTCCAGGGATTGCTGTGCCTCACTCACCCCCACCACAGTTTTGATCCCCAGGCTTGGCTGTCTGGCTCTGAATTTGCTCCCATTTGCTGTGAGTGTGCTCTGTATCCCATTAAACATCATGACCCCCATGATGTCTCTCTGAGAGAAACCTTGGAGATTTGCTGACTGTCTGCAGCTCACTGACAGCAGATTTATTTCCACTTTTCCAGTGCTGCAAGTGGTTGGCTGTGCCCTTGTACATGGTGACCTGCAGCTTGTGTTCTCCCAAGCACTGCATCTTCATGGTGTGTGGTGGGGAAGGCACTGGCAGCAGGTTTTGGAGAAAGGCACCCGTTGTCCACAGTGACAGAAATCAGGGTAGGCCAAGTGCAGAGGTGTTGCTCTCTCCTGGAGATGGCACAAACCAAGCTCTTAGCAGTGAGCTGCATTAATCAGGTCTTCCTGTGCACTGCAGGTGGATGGATGGGTGTCCCTGTTTTCTTTAGAGGTGGTCCAAGGAAGCATTCTCCAGCATTACCTTCCTGTGGTGAAGGATGAAATGTCTAAGGTGCCAGAGCTGCCATCCATTCTCCTGCTGTTCTTTGCCCTGTGGACTGGTAGGACTGGGAGGCCCAGCAGCCTGGTTGAAGGAGAGATGTCCTCACACCATGAGATTGAGATAAATAGGGCCATGCTGCCAGCACAAGCCTTGGACTCGGCTGACTCCGGAGTGCCGAAGCTCAAGGACATGACAAATGGTGAATGTGACAAGGTCTCAGCTTTCTAAGGACTGCTGGAGAGCTGCTCCCATCTCATCCTCATGTATCAGCACATGGGGCTCCAAGCAGGGCTGCTGCTGACCCACTGTGAAGCTTCCCAGTGTTCATGAGAAGAGACAGATTTTGGCTGGCTGCCTGGAGTTTAAATGTCTGTGTTTTAGACCCAGACTTCCTTCTGAGAGGTTTCAGAGGGAAAAGAAAAAGGCCAGAAGTGCTTCTAAAACTCTCATTTATCCATCAATGGCCAGTTTTCTGCAATGCCATGAATCTGAGAAAGGCAGAGAGGAAGTGTGACCGGGGAGCACAAGGAGTCTTTTGGCTGCCCTCTTTGCCTTGGGGGTATTGAGGGGAGCCAAGGGACTCCAGAGGAAGCAGCAAGCAGCTCCAGCTGGGAAGGGTCCTGACAGCATCGAGTTCGGAGGAGAGAGAGGACAGACAGCCTTGCTGTGACTCTGCTCCAGCACTGTGTCACTGCCTCCTGCTCATTCCTAGGGTCTGAAGTCTGTGTCCCTGGGCTGTCCACCTCCCTGAGCCCAAACTCCTTTGTTTTGGCAAGGGTGAGTGAAGGAAATGAAAAGTTGATCCCAGGAGGCCCCTAGCACGCCCCTGCAGGATAGCATGTGAATTGTTTTCTTGAAAATAGGATCATTTATTCTCCATGTGAAACAGGGCAAGAAGTTCAGTCACTTCAAACTGGCCTTGTCTGAGAACTTGTTTCAAAATCTGGGGCACCTGGGGCTTCTGGAGCAGGATTTCTTGTCTTCAGAGAAAGGATTACCAGAGGGAGCATGAAGTGAAAAGAAAAAAAAAAGGGGGGGGGGTGGGGAAAAGGGAAAAAAAAGACAATTAGCTATTGCTGTAGAGTCCTCTAGTGGTGAACATTAATTTCACAAACGGCCCAAGTGTGCACCCAAATGAACTCAATCTCCCATTTCTGTTTATTTTCTATTTACATAAAACCGTGTATACAAAAAAAAATGTCAGTAGCCAAATTCCAATCTATTTTCACCATTTATGAAACATGTCAAAGACAATGATCCAAAATTTAAAAAAAATTCTTCTCCATTCCGAGTAGCATCTCCCATCCAAGGCTGGATATTCCTCCAGATGGGTGGTTTGAAACACTGTAGCCTTAAAAATTCCACATCTTGACCACTACGTTTTTTTTCCTAGCCTGCTTCTGGTTTTGCTGCTGCTGAGAGAAATGACTGAGTAGAGAGAACCTGCAGAATTGAATTATTGCCACATGCATACCAAAACCCTTGCCATTTTAAAATCCAGGTAAAAACTGGATGATGGTGCAGCATGATTGTGCTGAATAGCACAGGCCAGCTCAGTCTCCAGCAGCCACAGCAGTGGGTTGAGGTGAGAAGCTGAGTTTAGTTGTAATTTCAAAGCCAAGTAATTTAAAGTATCCCTCACATTATCCTTTTCTTTCCACGTTGCCCCAAGCCTGCTTTATTTCTGTTCCTGGGCTCTATTAGTCAAAGGACATGGCCTTATGCAAAATCCTGAGTCAAATGGTGTTTGCAGCAATTTGAATATGTGATATAGGAGGAAAAAAAAGCCATTGCCTGCTGTGAGTGTGAACCTTGGCAGGAATTCCCCTTCCTCATGAGTATGTCCACTCTCTGCTCTCCTCTTCAGACCTGGGTCTTTTCAAATGTGTTCCAATCTCTGCTTCATAACCAAAGAAGAAAACTTAAAAAGATTTAAGACTTTATTACAAAATATAGTCTCACGCGCTGCAACCAAATAATTGGACACTGTTTCTTTCCTAAGAGTCTTTTTTCTTCTCCCTGTGAATAATCACCTGCCAAGGCTGCTCTTTGAGCTCCAGCTTCTGCATTGGAATAGCTGTATTAACACCTGCTGAAGACAACCTGCTAGTCACTGACAGGCTGTGTAATTTAAGAAGCATCAAAAATACCAAGAAAAAAAGGATCATAAAATTATAAGCAGACTGGAGGATGCTGCCGCCTAAAATGCTGCTTCACCCATGTTAACATGTAATTCAGAGCACAAAAGCTTTAAGAATTTTAAAAAAATAATTAAAACCAAATATATTTTCCCTGTATTTGAGCCAGCACATACAAATAATATGGTCCTAAAGTCAGGTAATAATTTGGGCTGGAGCAGATCACAGGTACTCAGCCAAACCCAGCTAGACCAGCTTGCTCAGGGGCTTGTTGAGCTGAGCTTTGAATGTTTCTCGGGCTGAAGATTCCTCCACCTTTCTGGCCCTTCTATGTGATACATATTCAAATAAGCCATGTAATGTTTCATCTTTCTGTGCAGCCAGACTCTGTGCTGTAGTTGTGAAGATTTTCTAGCTGAAAGCTGCAGTACTTGGTATGTGTTTGAATTTACAGGTCCCTTCCCACTGATTTACTTTAATTATTTTTCTTCAGGCCTGACATTCCCCCAGTAAGCACAGACACCTTCTTGAACACTTCTGCTGAGAAGTAAAGCTCTAAGCTTATCTCTGCCAAACCCTCAGCAGGGTCCAGATGCTTGCTGGTGTCACTGTTAATTAGGCTGATTTCAGAAGTGCTCACTGCAAACTTAAACTGAGCTGCCAGCCCCATACCAGTCCTGCCTGCCTCCATTAGTTCTTATATCCCCTCATGTCCAAATCAATAGTATTATGTACTAGTAAATACTAAGGGTTTCATAAGTCTGAAGTAACAGAGATTTAGAGTGTTGTTTCAGCTACAGAAATGAGCCCCTGGGGTCTGTTGTTTAGCTGTTGATTTTTCCGTGTCCCAAAGGAGAGTTTCAAAGCACTTTCAAAGTGCTTTTCACAAGGGCATTAGCAAACAGACCATTGCCAAGGCCCTGGGAGGGCAGATATTGTTGCATCCAAGTGAGAAAGTTTCCTTTTGTTCTCCCTGTTTTCTCCATGCCAGTGAAAATCAAGAAGGAAAAAAGTACCATATTCATGCAAATCTTTACCTTCTACTGAATTCCAGTGACAACCAGAAAGACCATTTTCAGCTACTGACTCCAATTTTTTTTTCCTATAGTTAACATTCCAGTCTTTTAAATTAGAAGAGAAACAAAAAGTGTATTTTAATGTGTATTTATTTTAGTGTATTTACATTTTTTCACTGTAAAACCGTTTTCTATTCAAAAATTATTCACTGTAATATTCTAACTAGAATAGTTTCTTTTTCTTTACTTCTATAAAGATTAAGTTTCAGGAAAGAAACTGACTCAGATACCAGGTAATTGACATGCCAGTACAATTATACTTGATGAGAAGCTCTGGGATAACACATTTTTTTAGAAAAGCGAGGTGGTAATTCTAAATTCCAGGGAGAAATCAAAGTATTGACACCCAGAGCAAATCCCTTCCACACACCCCAGGGACAGAGAGACTGAAACCTGTTTCTCTGAGTGCTGGATGTAAGGTGAACAGTATTGGTTATTCCCACAAGCTTCAGGCTTCCCTTCTTCTCCCACAAGAGACCAGAAAAGCTTTAATGTGAATTAAAACCCATTTCACGCACAAAGGGGAGAGAGATGTTCTGTGTCCTTTTTAATGAGGTTTTAGAGGCAGCTGGAAAATGCCTGGCTTTTAGACCAGGGTCCAAGCACCTTCCTTCAGAGGTATCCTAACACTGATTCTTGCTGCCTGTTTAATTGTGACTCTCTAGATATTGTTCAAACCACCAAATTAAGGACTTCTCCAAATGCAAGGCATCCACTACAACCCACAAAAGTTTTACATAAGCAAAAACCAAGGATTAGATCATTAAAATGGAAGTGGAGAGGGGGCCTTATTATGTAGTGGCTACCTGGATGGTGTCTTTAAATTAGGGTGATTTGCTCCCAATATCTCTGTGATCCCAGGGATTATGCAATTATATAACAGGCCTTGCTCAGGGGGCCCTTATTCCAGGTGACTTATTAAATGCTTTCATATTAAATCGGACAAGCAATGAAACCAAAGCAATCAGAAGAGGGGTTTGGTGGCTCAGAGGGAGCATTGTGCCTTCTCCTCTACATCTACAGATCTTCTCACCTATTCTTAACTCCCTGAAAGCACTGTGGTGTGGAGGTGCTTTGCCAGAAAAAGCAAAAACGGAAGCTTTGTTATCAATTGCAGCCTGTTATCAATTTACAGCCAAAAATTTATTGGTGGAAACACCAATAAACATCTGCAATTCCTATAGACCATAAAACCAGTTTGTTTCTGATGCCTTATTGTAATTGCAACCCCCCTGATTTTCATCAGGAGATGCTAAAGTGGCTCCTGGAGGAGGGGAGAGAAGGTGTGTGGGGTGTTAATCAGAAATACCCAGGTGTGGGGGGATGCAGTATGGGTCAATGAAGGTGATATAGAAGGTAATCTATAAGTGGTATAAAAGAGTGATTTGGTGGGATCTGGAGTAAGAGGAGTCAGATTACTGCTGTAAGGACCAGGAACAGTCAGTGCATAGAGGAGCTGCTTGTGAGAAACATCAAGGAGCTATGAAGCTCTGGTGATGCAAAATCCTTGCACTATAATGATGTTAGAACTCATGCTAATACAACAGCCAGGCCCTGGCCTCCCAGACACTGGGGAAAGGGGAATTGTGGGGGACAGCTCTGGAGGCAGCTGGAGAGAAAGCCCAGGTCCTTGTCCCCAAATTGCTGTGCACTGGGGGTACCCAGGGAGCTGTGGAGGTGTTCAGAGGATGCTGCATGGAGTATGGAGCTGCTGCATCCCACATGTGTGATCCAAGGTGCTGATCAGAGGGTTAGAAGCTCAGGCACCTCCAGATTTTGCTCCATATTAATTAACTGCCATGTACATCTCGTGTAATTAAAAGCAAGAGCAACTCTTCTCCTCAGTGCCCAGGCTCCACTCCACTGTTGTAAACACACTTGAGATTGGAGCTGGGCCTTTTGCTGGCTGAACTTCCTGCTTTTATTTCATGTTTAATGCTGCTTATAGATACTACCTGTGCTGTGCAGCAGCCAGGGGGCTTATATTAATTAAATGTTGCTATGGAAACAGCACATCAAGCAGAGGATGGTGTTTCTAGGGGAGGGAGGGAAGGAGCTGCTTGTAGCAGAGAGGTGTGTGGCTGATTTGAAGGGACAAGGATTTGCAGAATTGTGTTTTTATAAAGTTACCAGAGCCTGGGAAAGTCTCCTGTGTTCCTGTGTCCTTTTCCTTCCTATGGCTGATAATTCCTGGCTGCATCAATCCTCCCCTCTGAGCCCTGTGAGAAACACAGTTCTTTAGCAGATCAAATAATCTTGTCTTCTCCTTGAAACGTTCCCTAATTCACAGCCCAAACAGTCTAGAATCAGCTCTGAACGAGTAAAATCAGGGTATTACAGCTGAACACTGAGAAGTCAGAAACTAGAGCTCTGTCCCTGGTGAAAAATGGGAGGCTTGACCCTTTGCAAGGGAGCATAGTCAGACTAATCTGTGTATATCCCTGAAGTCCTGCCTTGGTTATGCAAAGAGCTGGTTTAAGCCATTTTTATATGTGTTGCTTTTCCTCCTTCTCTGATTGCAGCAGTAGATAAGACACCTGGCTTTGTCAGCACAGAAATAATAGTAACTGCAAAACATTTGATGTAACTGAAGAATCACTTTACAGGGCAATTTTGAGGAAATATATAGGTCTTGATGGTTTATTTGGGATAAGCCCCTGAACCAATCTGTGTTTTGTCAAAGTGGAGCTATGAAACAGAGGAGCAGTCATCCAAAGTACATGTAGATGAAACCAGACTTTTTCCAGGTTGCCTTCCTTATATATAAGCTGGGATGTTTCAGGGTCATCAAATATTTCAATAATTTTTAGATTGAGTCCTGTCTTAGAGGATTTCATGGAGGAAGGGAACTATCTGCACAGCCACTTTGAACCTGCCATCTAGAAATGTATTTCCCTTCCACACAGCAAGCCTTAAATCTGCTGCCTCCACTCATGCTCAGAGTAAAAAAATCCCAAAAACTAGAGTGCATTTGGGATTGAAGCACAGCATGAAGTTCCCTTTCATGCAGCCCAGGAGTAAATGGGGGATTTCTCTACAGAGAGCAGGTGGATAATTGGTCATTGCACACATGAGCCTGCTCTGACTTTGCAATCCATCCAGATGTTTTTGAGTACGTGTGATACCCCAAGTGAGATCAGAGCTGCATGCATAGTAAGGAATGTTTCCTTCTCTGAAGGATATGTTGTATGAAGGGGCCCAAAAGATAAAGGGGAAGAGGAAAAAGTATTATGGTGAAATTTTCCCTGTTTCACAGATGAAACTGCTCAGAATTGATTTTTAACTGG
Source organism: Fringilla coelebs (assembly GCF_963513975.1). Lineage (NCBI taxonomy): Eukaryota > Metazoa > Chordata > Aves > Passeriformes > Fringillidae > Fringilla > Fringilla coelebs. The sequence goes on along the minus strand of NC_140038.1, from coordinate 15,740,726 downwards.
GTTCTGTATAATGGCTCTGAGCCAGCACCTCAGGTTAGGAATGAAATCTTCCAGCCAACTTTAATTTTTTTTTATTTTGTCAGTAGAATTGTCTCCCAAGTAGTTCCCCAAACCTATACCCCTCATTTTCATCCAGCTCCAGTAGAGATCCTCAGGTCTGCTCAGGTCAGGGATCTGAGTAGCTGCTGCTGAGAGAAGCAATATCAAACCAGGGTGTATCATTAAGAGATGAAAAATCTCATAAACCTATCATCCATTTTTCTGTCCATCCATCCACTTTTATCTCTCCTCCTTGAATCTGGATGCAGATCAGCCATGCCACCTGCTTATCAATTAAGGAAGAACAGATTCATGGTCTGATAAATTCAGCTAGTACCATGTAAGCTCTAATTGGTGGGCATGATCCACTCGCTTTGCATTAATTCCAAAAGGTTCTGCTGATCTTATCACACATTGTGTGCTCTTTGTGTTTTAATCACCCCCATCCCCATTGCATTGAAATTTTTTTGCTGTGACAAGCCCAGCTCTGAAGCAAGCACGTCACTGCTTTCATTGACACTGAAAAATCCTGTCTTGTTAATAGTATAAATGGACTAGGGGCTTTGCCTTCCAGCTTAATTCAAGAGTGCTATCGGCATGAGTGGGTTATAAAAGCTCTTTCTTCAGGATAAAAGACAGTTCCTCACCAGAATAAAAAAAAAAAGAGCTCAAACATCTTTATGATATCCCAGTGCAAAAAACAATTGAAAAGGATTGTCATAAAAGCAAGCATGTCAGTTGTGAACTTTACTGAATTGAGTCTAATGCAAAATTCATGCCGAGGTGTCACAAGTGAAAGGCAGTTTATTAATCCAACTTATCTGGAGCTGGTAGGCAGCAGTCATGGTAAATTAAGATCGTATGAATATTCCCTGGGCTCATTTGGGTCCCTATTCAGGACCCCTTTTGTGAGTGCACTGGGGGCAAAAGGGTCTTTTGGACCCAAAGCAGCCTTCTCTTCCTCTCCCTCCAACACATCTTTTCATACTTGTCACACAGTGGGTGCTTTGGGGCTAAGTGAAGCATGATGTCTTTGCTGTCTGGCTGATCAGGATGCAACACCCAGCTAACTGTGTCATGCTGCTTTATTCCAGTCATGCATTAGAAAGCATTTTATTTCTCCATTACGTTTGGTGCGTTCCCAGGATAACTTTCCCTACTGGGAAGAAGCTGTAGGGAGGATGGGGTTCTTAGACTCCTTTCTCACATGCTGTCCTGATTTTGCAAAGTCTTATTTTCACCACAGAGAATGGCAAACTGGCTCAGAGCTGGTGAATGGAAGAATTGCTCCAGTGAATGTCTGTCTGCTGGGAAAACAGCAGAGCACCTATAGAAAGAATATAGTGGGCTTGTTCAGCACAACAGCCTTTCAGAGGAAACCTCAAACACCCTAAATCAGCAGTGGCGTGGGACCAATGCCTTCCAAAAGGATGAGGATAAGGAGTACCTCAGCTTATTGAAACTGAAGTGGACCTGAAAGAAAGAACAGGCCTCTGGAGCTGGCACCCTGGTATAAGTGTTGCCAGAAGATGACCTGCATCTATTAAAAAGATGTTAAAGTTGATCCCTTTCTGTCATGTTTATGGATGTTACCCAGAGTGGCCTTTATCAGATGTGCATTTGGCTCAGCACTGAAGGATAATTGCAGCTAAATAGTCTATGAAATGAGATCTACAAATGCTATAGAGTGTGAGCTGGCCAAATTCTGTCCCCATTTACATCCATGAGGTTTCTCTGATATCTGTGATGGCAGAATTTGTTTGAGATGTTATGGAGGATAGACAGGAACACCCTGCATAATTATGACAGTGACCTGCATTTTGTCAGCTGTTCCAGTGACTCATTTCATGATTTTTGGAATGTCATTTAACTTTTCTGTGCTTTGATTTACTCAGCTCTGCTTATTCATGTTGACCTGTCTTACATGAGGAAATTGCTCTAAGAATTCCTTGGGCACCATGCATGAGGGTTTTGCAAAGCGCAGAGCACAGACAATTGCAGCTGGGAGCAAAAATGAGCAAAATGTACTTGAAATGTGCCACTAAATGATTTCTCTCACCTTTACTTGCTGAAGCCACTGAAGTGTGACAGCCAATAGAAAAGAAAAATAATAGCAGGTTGGTCTTCCTTGGCCCCAGTCATGCAAAGATTTAGAATTTACTTCTCTGTGTGTAAATCTAAAATATGAATGCACTTTGGTTTTTTGGTTTTTTTTTGTGGGGATGGAGATTTTACACTCCAGATTAAGGACTGTCTTGAAACGTGCTGGCATGAGACCTTGCTATAGGCTGAAGGCATAGCTGATGATGCCGTGTGCCCACATTTTCTGGGAGGTGATAAAAGACACACAACACCCTCACCTGCCTGAACTCCGAGTGGGCTGTGGCTCGTCTGGTTCAATCCCTGCGCTCTGGGGAGCTGCCGGAGCGGCAGAAAGACGCGGCTCAGCCTCTGAGATGCGGAATTTGGCGGCTGGTGCCGGAGCGCTCCCGGCGCTCGCAGCATCCCGCGGCGCTCGCAGCATCCCAGGCTGCTCGGGCTGTCCGTGTCCCCTTGTCCCCGCTCCGTGGCTCTGTCCCCACAAGATGGCACTCGCCGCCAGCGCATCCCTGTGTCCTGGCACGGCTCGGCTCCCGGGAATCGCAGCGCGCCCCCAGCTCGGAGGGACGCACGGGAACAGCCAAAATCCCACCAAATGCCCACAGCGTTGTCCAAATACACCTTGAGCTCTGTCACTGCCCGGGGCAGCCCGTTCCGGTGCTCGCCACCCTCTGGGTGGAGAATCTTTTTCCAATACCCATCCTAAGCCTCTCCAGACCCGGCTCCAGCATTCCCTTGGGCGCTGTCGCTGGTCACAAAGAGCAGAGATGGGAGCTGCCCCTCCCGAGGAAATTGCAGCTCTGCCCTCACTCTCCTCCTCTCCAGTACCCTCAGCTACTTCCCCTCTAGATCCTCCACCATCCTCATAACCCATCCTTTGGCACTCTCTAACAGCTTTAATACCTCCTTATCCCGTGGCACCCAAAAGGAGCCAGGAGGATGGAAAGGCAGTTTGCCATAGGGAGTCTCCTGGGGAGCTTCCCCACATTTTCAACACGCTCCTACCTCTAATACCTGCATTTTTCCCTGAAATAGAGAAGACACTGGGGCCTCCCTGTGGAGAAGGGGATTTCTCTCCCCTTCTCAGTGTGCATATTTTAACTCCTAGGACAATTGTTCCAAATGAAGGGAACTGAAGTAGGTATCTCTGCTCACTCCAGCTGTCAGACTGGCCCCTCCTGGCAAGGGTGCCCTGAACCACTGCAGTTACCTTAATCTGCAATGCTCCTCTCTCCTTTGGGAACCCCTGGTTGGGTTGAAGAGCATTAAAGCATTTCTGAGATAGAGCATTTTAGATCTAGTAGTGCAGAAATTGTGATTTCAGCATTTCTCTGTAGACTGTGATTTTAGAATCACTTTCCATTGGAAGAATTGGCCACATAAATAAGAAAAACACATGATAATTTAGGTGGCAAGCTTAATTACATGATTATTTTCATTCTCATAAATGTGTATAACCTACTGTAGAATATTCAATAAAATTATAGCTTGGGCACTGAAGAGATTTCCTTATCACTAAAAATATGCTCTAACTGTTCTTAAAGAAAGGTTTAGTAAATTGGCTCTAAAGTACAGGAAATTGGTTTAGCTCCTTCTGTGGAATATTTGTCTTAAGAAGCACATCACGGGAAGCAGGGCTAAAAAGAGTCACTAAGGTCTGAAACACATGAACTACTGCAGCAGCAGTATTACCAACCCCTCTAAGAGAACTTATGGGACTTAATTTTCCTACAGATTCTCTGGAAGATTAGCAAGAAATTGATTTATGAGTTGAAATACCCATGCTATTATAATTTGTTGCTGCAACACAGGATTGTAGTCACTTGTGGTACTGCAAATCAGAATCTCTGTTCCATCTCTAGTATTTTTTCAGTGTCTACAATAAAATACTCTGAAGAAGAGATACAGACCAGGATAAATTTTGCTAGTTGCCCAGTGCAATGGGGTGAGATGCTTCAGGGCATCAGTTCCAGAATGCAATAGCAGAAACATGTTATGAACTTGCTTTTTCTCTCATGATAATTGTGGCTTTACAGATGTCTCAGTGACTGAATTATTTAAAATGTTGTCAGAGAATTCGGGCTACTTATAGCCAAAATGGAAGCATCCAAAAATTATTTACTGTTTGGTGATCTATATGTAAATAATTTGGTCTCCCAGAATGGTTGTTTCCCTTGAGTTGGGCTACTTGTCCCCAGATCATCCATATTTGTATCCGCACACTTTTACCTTACTAAGCTGAATTGACAAGCCAACACCTGGTCAGATAATAGTAATTGTTATTAACAACAGCCAAAATAATTTCTTAGTCTTTTGGCTGGTGTATTTTGTGCCCCAATGCCTTTAGTCAGGCTGGAGGATAAAAGTGCCACGGGGACAAACACGTGTTTTTACCACAGAGGTGCAGGATAAGCAGAATTCTTGCATCCTTGGTTCCCTCCAGGAGCTTCCAGCACTAATTATACTCCCATGAAGAACTCAGAAAATCAGTCAGACTTGGTGTAGAAGAGTATCTGAGTTGGCACATCCCTCCCAGGTTATTAAATAAAAGCTACACTCTATTGTTTTTGCCTCCTGTTTGAGTTGCAGAAAAGATGAGGTAGTGCCTGAATGCTTCCTACAGGAGATATTTAGAGAGTCAGAGAACTTTTCTCATTGTACTTCTCTGCTTCCTTAATCGAACATCACATTCTAGTTAATGTGCAGTTTCCAAGGCAAACTCAGTTTTGATCAAGTTGTGCTAACTTTGAAAAGCTGACTGACTCCAGCTTAAAATGGATGCACTGAAAGGAGCATGAAAGGCCTTTTTTATCAGTGTTGAAGGAAGTAGTTCAAAAGCAGAGATGGTTTCTTTCTGAAGACAAAGAAGCTCTTTCTCACCCACCTCGTGCCATGAAAGAGATCCTTTGCAACTAACTGCCCATCAGAGAAGAATTTGATGAACTGGAGATGAAGTGATAGTGCATTGGGAATTTTATTACTATAGCTGGAGTAAAGGAAATTCATTGTAAGAAAATGCCCCCTCATGCCCCCCACGTGTCCTCTTGCTTCAGTCCTTTTTTGATTTGTGTTTTTCTTTCCCTCTTTGGCTGTCAATCAGTGTTTTCCTTTATGGCTGAACAGAGTGAACTTCTGGTGTTCTCCTTTCCATTTCCTACTGTGAATAACCCTGGACAGGGGAGGGAGAGAGAAGTATTGAGGCAGAAATTCTACCAGCTGCTGAGGCAACCAGGATTAGAACCTTAATTTGGAGGCACAAACTTTTTACATGGGTGAGGCAATTATTGGTGGAATAGAGCTTTTTAGAAAGCAGAATCCCCAGTGACTTGATTTCCATCAGTTCCTAAATGAATATTTAATTGTTGCCTATTAAGATGCTTGTTATCTATAAAGCAGACAAAACCACTGCTGCTGGGTTTGCCAGCTGGTGAAATTGGTGACACGTTAGATTAGAGCAATGGACCATGACTATGTTGGAGTGGCCTGGTAGATTATAAACATTCAGCAGAACAGTTTGGCTTTGCTAACATCCACAAGATACAGATCCTTAAACCAATGGGACCATAAGAGACTGATTTAAATTGCTGCTCTTCCTTCCAGGGAAAAATACCCTTAAAATTTACTAGCTTTTCCAGAATAGGCATTTAAAACAATTGAAGTTCTGAGGTTCCTCTCTGGGTTAGATTTCCCTTTCTACATTAAACTTGGGGAGATAATCTCTCTACCAGTGTCCTACCTAAGATTTTTTTGCTTAAATTACTTTAAAAATGGGAAGAGACAACACAGACACACAAATACACACAGAGCAGCACAAGACCATATGAAGTGTTCTCATACAAATTGTTAAAGGCAGTATCACACTAAAGTTAGTAGAAATGTTGCCTACATATGATTTGGTAATGAGGAAAATTAGCCACTGGAATGAACTAACAAGGGAATATGTAGTTTCTTCACCTGAAAATCTCTTCAGTTCCCAGACCAGATGCCTGGGCAGCTTTGACAGGAAAAAATTCTTATACTGAACAGAAATACCAGGGTTGAATTCGATGATCTGCAATCTGTGGGAGTTTACTGATACTTTCTGTTTTCAGTTAAGGCTCTTGGGAGCTTCCTCTTCCCTGGTTTTATATCTGACATAGATCAAATGGCACCTAAGAACCTGTTTAAAAGGAGCACACATGACCTTGAATAAGCGGGTGCAAGGGTTACTGGGATCAGAGCAAAGAGCAAATTCCCCCCTCACTTTGGGTGCTGGTCTAGGTCTGAAGGGCAGCAGGCTCTGAAATAAAAATAACAAAGCCCAATAGCAAAGGCAGGAAGGAGTAGGTACAACGTCCTTCCACTGTTCTTTCTAGCTAGAGGCAATGCAAGCAAAATCATCTCCTGCTACTTGATCTGAATTTGCATAATATCAGATTGTATCCAATAACCAGCTTGATATACTTCACCCCTCCAATACGTTTATTTAATGTATTTAATTCCTTTTGATGCATGAACAGTGAAAAAGCATCCTGATATGAGTTCTGAGTGCCATGTCAATTATTTAAAATTACGCCCAGGCTGCACTGTAATCAGCTTATCCCACCTTTCAGCAACAGCTTGTTATTAAAGATAACCATCACTCTGCTTCTCTTCAGGCCCCCTTCCTGCTCTTTAAAGAGCTGAGGAAGTCCAGGTGCTGTGTATAGTGCCTGAGGCATTTGTAGCCCTGGCAATTTTTGACCAAAGCCAGGAGGATTTTAAGGGATTTAGGATTCCCATGAAGAAGGGTCCTGAATATCCCATCCCTTTTTACAGAATTGAGGGATGACAAGCATCTGTGTCAGAGCCAGCTCTAGCTAAAACAAATTACCATGGGATGGAAAGTGTATTTCCAGAGGATGTGAAGGGGAGAAATGGAATCTGTGCCTCCTGTAAGTGTTCTCCTTCACCTCAGGCAGGTGAGGGACTGGCTCAGAGGGTGGAAAGCAGCAACCAGTGGGAGAATGCTTCTTCCCCCAGTTCCTGTCCATGTTCTGGCCATGCTCTGCAGGCTTTGGGAGCCTTCCAGTAGCTTATTTGTTCCCATGTATCAGCCAGCTGAAGCATCTTCCCATCCCCTTGAAATCCTGCCCACACCAGCCCTCCTACACACACCCTTTGATTCCAGCTGCAGATGGGAACGAGAGAGGAAAAGGGCAAAATCGTGGTGGTGAGGAGGTGGAGATCAGAGACACAGATGAAACAAAAGGTCTAATTATGTGTGCCCTGTGCTCTGGAGCTGCAGCCTGGGTTTTGTGATGCACATGGTTTTACGATGGCTTCCAAGTTTATAAAAGGAGCATATGCTCTCCCAGCCAGTGCTGGGGAAGAACTCTTGCCATCCTCTGACCTGATAAGATGGTTAATGGTAGCATCTGCTACGCTCACACACTTCTACTTATTAACTAAAAATACATAGGCTTCATTTTGAAGTTAAAGTGACACATTTAATAGTATCTTTCAGAGCTTGTTAAGGCTCAATGAGGACTTGATAGTCACAATAAGTTTGCATAATAAAAATTTTGGTCCTGATGTTAAAGTACTACATACTATGCAACATGCATACAGATGAGGAAACCTCTGAATAATCCCTTCCTCTGTCTTCCTAGAGCAGCAGCAGAGGCGTTAGTCGGGGGCACTTCATCTCCAATTTGTGTAAAGGCAGGAGCAGCATTTATTTCTGCCACGGGGTTAGATGTGCACCCAAGTACCTGCATTACTTGATAGGGAGGGCAAAAGTGTAGGGGAGATGAGAGCATGAATGTTCAGCTGTTTCTCTGGATGTGCTTTCATTACAACTCTGAAAAATCTTACATTAACTGCAAAAGCAAAAGGAGGCTTCTGAGGATTGGATTATGAAAGTGGGTTCCAGGGTTTGTGTGAATTTGGAAAGTTAGTTCTGATTTTGACAGGTTAGGAATTGCAATAATTTTTCAGTGGGATAAACTTAAAGTTAGTAAGGACTCCTCTTACCCCAAAATTACAATGTTTTCACACATTTACTATTCATTGCCAATGCCCAATGTGATGGGTAGACAAAGATATGTAGCTTCAATTAATGATAATTTTCAATGTTAAGGGAACCAAAATAATTTTAAACTGTTTTTTTTTCTTTTTTTCACCATATTTCTATACTTATGCACTTGTGTCAGCTCAGGCACTTGAGAAATCTGTTTCAGTTTCATGTCAGTTTTGGTATCTGCTCCTCATTGCTTTTGGCAATTGGTTCTCCAAACTAGATCTGAATTTTCTTCTATGGATATCGCGTATATCTGATTCCTCAAATTTAAAAGTTACAGCAGAATTTGTAAAGTGGGAGGTTTTCTATTTTTAATAACATGTCACTAGCTATTAAACTTTAAAAAAATCCAGGAATTTTTCATGTTTTTTATGGGTAATGTTGTGTTTTAAAACACTAAGTGATGGTTCTCCCTTGACAAAGAGCAAATAACATTTTGTATTAATGGAAAATCCTCCAAAGCATTTGTCTTTCCCATATATTTAGCAAATCTTAAACAAAATATAATCCCTGTAGTGAATTTCATGGCTTATTTTCACACTAAATACTGTTTTATTTTAGCTAAATGCTTTTGTGTCATTGCATGCTACTAAAAATAAAATTAAAGAGAAGAACTGTGCTACATAGTACAGGCTCCTTTGTTCTCAGTGCTGTGAGGTTTGATGTCTGCACTAAAGATGAATTCACCATGCTTAGAAAAGAAAAAAAAGTTTTCACTTTAGGAGAAAAGATGCATTTCGAAAAGTCTTGTGTTGACCTCTACTTTGAAGAGCAGGGCAGCTTTTCATCTATTCTCCTGTCCAAGGCCAAATTTCTCCTCTCTGAGCTGTAGATTTCACCTAGAAGGGTTTTTTCCCCATGTGTGGCTCCCTGAGGGATATCTGCTGACACAGAGCAAACCCACCAAAGGTCTGTGGCTCCCCTGCTGGTGCTGGAGGACATCACCTGTGGGAGCATCCTTGTGCTGATGCAGCTTCTGCCCCATGTAACTTGGCTGGAGCCTTTTGTGGCTGTGATCCCCCATTCCAGCCCAGGTCTAGGAAGGAAGATCCAACATTAAGCAATAATTTTCTCTGTTGTGTCTGAGCTACACCACTTCCACTGGGGAAGGCTGAGAAATGCATTGATCAGCAGCTTGATTTTTCATTGTGTAAAACAGAGCCAAACCTTACCTGGGACCTATTGAAACAGGTATTTTATAGTACCCATGTTCTTGCACACACACTCATGTTGAGGCAGCCTCCCCTGACTCTAAAAATGACCTTTGAGCAGTGAACAGAGCTCTGCTCCACCCTCAGCAAGGTGATGCCTTGGAGGAGTCAGGGTATGGACATGGGGGAGCTGGCAAAGCTTCACTGTCATCCAGATTGCTGCCAGCAAATTTATGCTCTTGTGTTTGTTGGATGGAAAAAACTATGTCAGAGTTCCCCCAGCAGTGCAGGGCAGGCTCAGACACACCTGCCCTGCAAAGCTTAACAAGATGCTGACTTGCACTGAGGTGATGGGGCTGAATCAGTTCCCTGACTTACCAGCAGCCCTGGACTTTTTATCCTCTCATACAATAAGATTTTATCTCAGGGTACTCCAGGGTGGGTTGTTTTTTGTGTTGTTGAAGGTTTTGAATTTCTGAGTGAATGAGTAGGGATGGAAGGATAAACCTGAGATCAGAACACCTGATCAGGAGTGTTCTGATCAGAAAGGGAGGTCTGAGGGACCTCCATGGGGACAAAGGTGTGCCTGAGGGGCAGTGTGGGCACTGGTAGGGTGTTTTAGGAGTGCAGAGTCAAAGTGATGAGTTTTACATTCAGTCCTAAGTGACATGAGGCTAGATAGCATCATTTTTTAATAGACAGCTCACAGGAGTGAATGAACAAGGTCTTTACCAGCCAGTGATCTACAGCAGTGCCTCCCCACCTCTGATTTCACAGCCTCCAAGAGTGCTTTCTTTGGGTGGAAGCAGAAGGAGAGTTGTTCTGAGAAAACAGTCTACTTTTTAAGGTACAGATAGAATAGGTTTGAGACTGCAAAAGTTGCATTCAGATTGCTGGGGGCATAGTCAGACTGAGGCCTGGGGCTCCTTTGAAGCAGCTGAGAAGTTCATCTCACAGAGCAGCTTGGTGGGGGATCACAGAGAGCCTGCCCAAAACACCAGGAATATGTCAGATAAACACAGTTCAGGGCAAAGTGAAGGAAAAGGGAAAAAAACCACTACAGATCATCATGCAACAAACTCAGTAGGATACAGCTGGAAGGAGACACTCTAAGCAAATAAGAATAGGGTGATAGGAGAGCTGTCTCTGCTGAAGAGATAGGGAACATTTAATTGATGAAGCCACTGAGGTGAGGGAAGAATGAGAGGAAAGCTGGTGCTTGGATTTCTTCATTCCAGGTCAATAATCTGAGACTAAATATCCCCTTGCACCTTGTACACCAGAAGCTCTCCAGCATGTCAAAATGGAAATTTAAGGATATTAAACTCAGCTCCTAGTGCAATTAATATGCAGATGGTGGAAAATAAGTGTTGGCAGATTTAGTGTGGGTGCTTGGTGAAGCTTGTGTCTATTGAAGAGGCAATGGGCAAACACTAAAAGGGAAATTTCAATTTCTTCACAGCTCTGGAAGACCTGAGATAATCAAAATATCCATAGGGACTGTTTAGATTCTTTTTTTAGGGAAAAAGAACTCTAAGCTGCTAGTTCCTGTGTGTTTTGCTGTCATGTACAGGTTATCTGTACAGGGCAGATTGTGGACTGGGGAGTTACTTGTTAATTCAGAGTGTGATGTGGAAAGCAGAGGCTGTGCCAGCCCTGGGTCAGCCCAGCACACAGCTCTGACCCACAGAACCAACGACCCAGAGCTCTGAAACCCCACCACAGCTGATGCCACCTCAGTCCCCTCATCTGGTGGGTGTCTGGGTGTCTGCTATCCTGTGCTGACACTCCTGAGTCCCACACTCCTCTTGACCAGCCCAGTTGTTCTACCATAAAGAGTTGCTGACAGACTAAGCTAATCCTATTAGGCAAAATCAGCATTTAGAACCCAGGTTTGAGACCAGATATGCAGGAGCCCAGAGCTCCAGGTACCCTGCAGCTGCCAAAGGCATCCCAAGGGGAGCACAAAACTGCCACAACATGCCTACCTCCATGGCTTTTTCCTTGCAAGCAGCCCTATCCTTGAGTTTTGAAACTTTAAAGAGAAGACAAATGTTAGAAGTAAAAAGTTTTCATTTTTCATTTTTTTTTAAGATCTGACAGCCAACTAAATATTAATCTAAATGTTTTTCTAGACTCAGGTCAAATCCATCATCTTTAATCCTTGGGGATCTTCATCCTCTGATTTTTTCACTCAGCTTCGAAATCTTTTTACTTAACAGAATTTAAACATTTCTTCAAAGTCGTTAAAGAACTTTTTTTCATTTTTTTTTTCTTCTTCTTCTTCTATCAGGACTTGCCAGCAAGGAGGACCCCTGTTTCTTCTGCTTTACCTATTTGTTGGAAATAGTAGCATTCTTTCAGATGTTTGTAGGCAGGATGAGACTTTAATGGTTTTGATCATTCAAATCAATTTAAAAGATTTTTTGTGGACTTAGTGTAAAGTTCAAAATATTCTTCAGCTACACAATGGATAAATATTGAAGAAATGGATATCCCCTGTTTGCTTACCTTTTCCTACCCAATAGAAACAATTCAAAAGTAAGCTGCATTTTGAAAACAAGCCATATCTTCACCCTCTTCTAGTCAAGGAAAAGATCTGCTGCTGTCACTCCTGCTGTGAGTTCGAGAAGTCAATCCATGGCCTGTACAACAAATCCAGAGCAAAATTATGGAGTTGGTTTTCCAGCATCAGAGCTAAATTAAGCCCTGCATTCCTCTATCTCCAAAGCTGACCTCGTCCCGTTTAGGTTTGGGCCAGAACCCTGGGGAAAGGTTAATTTTCAGAACTCTGAGGTGTTCAGAACTGAGGTTCCAAGCTCTGGTTCTTCTCTGATGAGAAACAGTTTGTGCATCTCTTCACACACCAAGGGAATATTGCTCAGCTTGACCCCCCTCCAACTTTATGATTGGAAGGAGTATGATACACAGGAAGCAAAAACTCCAGACTGAAGCACTGCCAGAAAATTCCCCGACTGAGTGTAAAAATGAGAGACAAAATTGGATCTCAACCAATTTAAAGTTTCAGGAAAAGAACAGACTGTGGCCTAGCTTATCAGTGCAACATTATCCCACTGATTCACTCTAGCAGCTTGACCAGGCTGCTCTCATTAGCTCCAGCACAACCATAGAAAAATCTGAATATTATCTCCAAGGCAAAAAAAAGAAATCAATGGAGGGGAACAACTGTGTTTCCAAGAGGTACTGACTGGTCTATAAAGTCATCACTGAGTGATGGATGGGTGCCACAACCCTTTCTTACTCCTGAGGTGACCTTTCTTGAGACAGCAGTGCTATAACAATGTGTGTGTGGGTGAGATTGTCCCACCCCTGCCCATCCTGTGGGCAGTGCAGCTGCTGGCCATGGCTTTGCCATGCTGTCACTCATACCTTCTTTTCCACTCTGGGTTGGCACCAGTTTCTCTTTCCTTTTGGGATGCTTGAATCCCTCCTGACTGGGGTGCTTTAAGCAGTTCCACCCCTGATCAGTGAAAGCAGAGTCCTATTCTCAGGACTTGTCTGCCTCTCAGTTTACCTAAGGACTGCAAAATGCCTGGGCATATTGTATACAGCACCCAAGAGCATTTTAAATAGCCTGAGTGTGGGTCCCTCCTGCAGAGCTCTGAGCCCCTCTCTGCTTCAGAGGAAGCCTGCTTCTCTGAATCATGCCTGCATTGAGTTGCCACTGTGGTTTTGTCTGAGAGATTAAGCAGAGATTTATTTCTTCACTTCAAGTGTTGGGTTGTTTTTTTTTTTTTTTATGCTGCCACCAAGCTTGGATTTCAAACTTGAGCTTGATTGGACCTTAATGGATTTTCTACACAGCATAACCACTGAGCACCTCATGTGTACTTCTGGAGTGACTCTGCTGCACAGGGATATAAAGTGCTTAAATGGTAGATGGTGCTGTTACTCAATTAGCTACCCAGGTCTGCTTCTAAACCACGCCACAAAATTCATCCAGCACAGCTTCCCTGATAGTACAGCTTGCAGGAGCCAGCATCCATCTTTACAGCTCAGGTTAATCAGCACAAGAAAACGTTGTAGTTTAGAAAGTATTTATTCATTTGTTACAGGGTTGAAGCAGGGAGGAGTGCAGACTGTCAGTCTGCGAACCAAGAGTGCCTGCTTTGGACAGGGAATAAGCAGAAACAAAAACTTTGCTTTAATTTGTATCTGGGGCTGTCTGTCATGAATGTGTTTGGTATCTGGGAGCAGCTTTATGGGGTTTATGGCTCAGCTCTGTGGTAATTTCCTTCAGAAGGGAGCACAAAGGACCTGGAGTCTGGTCCTGGCTTTGTCCTGCAGAAATCCCCTGTGTTGTCACCCTTTCACTTCTTGAAGGACACAGACTGGCTTTTCTTCTCCAGGCAGAAATTTCCCTTATTTGCCTTCATTCTTTATCCTGGGAAATCTTTCTGTGTGCTTGGGTTTCTCTTCTCTTGGCTACATGGGGAAAGCTGTGTGTGTAGCCCTGCCCCTAATTTGTAGCTTATATTGGATTAGCAAGCAAACCAGGGGAATAGAAGTGCAAGAATGGTTTGTAGCAGGTTGTGCAGGGGCACTTCTGTCCTACATGAAGTTTGGGAGTTTTATTTCTGCCTAGACCTAATCTGGTCCCATGGACTGAATATCTCCATCATACATGGGATACAAACCTGTCTGGAGGATCAGACATCAATTTGGTCATTATGTCTTGTGTCTGCCTCAGGGTTTGGATCACATTTGCTGCACATTCTCATTGGAGCTTCTTGTTTAATTTTTTTTTGAAAGGAATCTACTTCATGGGCATCAAAACAGCTCTGCAAATAGAGCTAATGCATGGTAAATTCATGACTGGGAGATTTACTTCAAAATCCCACTCCTGTTCTGAAGCAAAATGCTAATGTAGAGGCAGCCTTATGGGATGTGTGGAAACAATTCATTTGGTCCTTCCAAATGTAACTTGATTTGTTTTTCTGAAAATATTTCCCACGGATGAGATTTCTTTTTCCTAAAGAGCTCTGTCAACCCATGAGGCTGAGAGCAGGAGCTGATGGGGGAGTTATTTCAGCATCCCAAGGAGGGAGAGCAGAACACACACAGTGGGTGAGATTTAGCAGCACTTTGTAATGGATGCTGTTCCTCCTGTGCTGTTGCATTAGTGGCCATTTTTTCACCTTCTCTGTGGGTAAGATTGATCAGCAAGCTGGGTCTGAAAAAGGCAGCTTGATTTTCTCCCTGTCTCCTTCAGCTGGATGTTGTGCTCCTCCCAGTGATTATCTGTTTTTTAAGACTATCTGAGTCTGTTTGAATCCTTACAAACTGTTTGACTTGTTGACCTGCTGCAATAGCTAATTCCACAGGGTGTCTGCAGTGTGCTAAAAAAAAAACCAGCTTTCTTCTCATGACTTCCAAATTATGTGCCTTTTTAGTTTAACAAAAAATCTTCCATCACTGTAGGAGGAGGGGAGAAGAGGAGCATTAGGTCAGGATTCACCACAGAGTTAATTTTCTTTCTTAACTGCCAAGCTCTCAGCTTACAGTCTTTTAAATTCTTTAAAATTAAAGATAAAGGACATAGTTACTGCAATTATGGCAGGTTCGTGTTTTTCTATGTTTTTATATGTGTCCTTTCTAGGTTAAAATCACTCCCAGCCTTTGTGATCTCTTCACAAATAGAAACTTCTGCTCCCAGAGGAACTGCCACAAAAATCTGGCTGCAATCTGTGCACATGCTGCAGGGCCTGTGTTCTGGAGATGCTCTCAGTGCACTGCCCACCCAGAAAACATCTCCCATTTCTCTGTTGCTCTTCTTGCCCCCTGGACTCGCGCTCAGAATTCATTTGGTTACCTCTGGTGACTCCTGTGCCTGTGCTAGGGAGGGATGGGAGGTGACTCTTGGCTGCTGGAATCTGTGTTTGAGTGAAGGGAGGGCAGTGCAGAGCTCAAAGCTGTCACTCAGGGGGTGGGTACAGGATGGTCACCAGCCCCAGGAGGGTTCCCACGTGTGGAGCTGCCAAAGGCTCCACTGGCCATCCCTGACTGACTGGGAGGGGCTCACTTGTCCCTATCTGGGCCTAAATCTGAAATAATTCCAGTAAATAACAGTGCCTGTGCCCATGACCTGAGGACTGTGTGCAATTAATGAGCTTTCCTGTGAACAAGAAGGAAATTGCTTCTCTGATCTATTTTGTTCTGCAGCTCCTTGCAATGGAGATTCTCTCTCTGCACTGCCTTAGGTGACTGCTTTTGGTGCTGTAAGGTACAGTAAAAATTGAAGGTTCACAGTATAGATTATCTGTGGAAAGAAATTTAAATATTCACAGGAATATTAACTGTGGCATTCAGAGCTGGTTTGCTAGCATCAGTTTTGAGTCCAAGATCTCTGAGAGGGACAGAGAGAAAAAGCAGGAGAGAGAATTGCAGTCTCCTTAAAACAGTGAATCGTGTTCTGGTCTGGATTGTAAACTGGTTTGTGGGAAATGCATCATGGCTGATGCACTGTGCTGCCTGAAGCAGAGGCATCCTAGCACCCCCATATGCCTGTGCATGTATCCAGCCCAGCACTGGGGTTCCCAGCACCATATGCCTGCCTTGGCCAGGAATAGTCCTCTTTAAAAAGCAGACATGAATTTGGGAATCCCACTGACACAGATATGCTGCCTCTCATTTCAGAAGCACAGGGAAGCCCTGAGATTCCAGTCACTGGATCAGATATGGATTACAGTTCTTGTGCCATCAAAACTCTTCAAAGGGGGTTGTTTTATTTTCCTCCAGCATGGAATGAGAATTTGTAGTTCTAGGAATTTTTCTGTAAGATTAGAAAGAGTTTTCCTGTTCCTGATTTTTGTGGTCTTCCATCTCACAGTGTGATTATAACATTGCACTGGTGCTGAGTTGGAATCTGTTTTTTGGAGCAGCAAAACATAACAGTGTCAGGATGGCTTTGTTCTGGGCAGGCTCCAAGTCCTGGGCCCTGCTTGCAGCACTGAAACTGAGTAATGTGTGAAAAGCAGGAGGATGATGGGATCTTGTTGGCACTTTTGGGAGGTGGGGTGTGTGAAAAGCTGTGTTTACATAAGGCCTTGCTGTAGTCCTAAACTCCTGTGGGGAGAGACTGCTGTTGAATGTGCTTTGTGAATCCTCTGTTCCTAGAAAGGGACATCTGAATCTGGTTTGTGTCACAAAGCAGTTTATAAACATAGAATTGTAGAATTTGGGTTGGAAGGAACTTTCAGGATCATCTGGTCCAATCCCCCTGTTGTGGCTCAAGGTCAGGTTGGATGGGATTTTGAGGAATCTCATCTCATTAAGGTGTCCTGGCCCATGGCAGGAGATTGGAAGTCAATCATCTCTGAGGTCCCTTCCAACCCAAACCATTCTCTGATTTTATGATTCTTAGTGCAGGGAAACCTTCCACTATCCCAGGCTGCTCCAAGCCCCATCCAAGCCTGGACTTGGACACTTCCAGGGATGGGGAACCCCCAGCCTCTCTGGGGACCCTGTGCCAGTGCCTCACAGGGAAGAATTTCTTCCTAATATCTAACCTACACCTGTGCTCAGGAGCTGCATTCATGTGGTTGCTGTCATCAGCTATGTGGGAAGCAGTCACCAGGATTGTTTTGCCAGAGGTCTGCTGAAAGGTTTGGAGCCAGGTCTTGTACCTGTATTTCAGGTATGGTCTGAGACCGCCACGTGCATTTCTGAAATCTCAGACTTCAGTAAGCAAGGTGGAAATTTGCTGTTCCTTAAACCACAAAGTCCCCATCATTCAATCTTTCCTTGTCATGGCAAGGTTTGCCACAAGGTTTTCATGAGCTGAGAGAATTGGGACCAATTCAGTCACTTCTTCACACCAGAAGGGCTGTGTCATTATTAATCCCAACACCACATATCTCTCTCAGACACCTGCATAGCATGAAATAAATCTTTCTTTTTTATGTAGACTTTCCTGTTTTTATAAGTTTCTTTGTCAGATCAAAAATCCTGGGACACAGCTGTGATGGTTTGAGGTCTGTGTGACAC
This sequence comes from Fringilla coelebs, assembly GCF_963513975.1. Taxonomy (NCBI): domain Eukaryota; kingdom Metazoa; phylum Chordata; class Aves; order Passeriformes; family Fringillidae; genus Fringilla; species Fringilla coelebs. Next base: position 15,723,389 of record NC_140038.1, on the reverse strand, counting down.
TCCAGGTTTCAGTGGGTCTATTCTAGTGGGGCATCCTTTTTTTCCAGATATTTCTTCTAGTTCTCCTATACTCATCCAATAATTATGGAGGTTTTTTACTCCAAGGAGTTTGAAAAATATGTAAATTGCAATGTTCTGATAACCTGCATTCTATTAGGAAAGAAATAATAAATTTATATCCTTTTACAAGCTAGGTGCTTGAGAATGCTTTTAAAATGACACAAACCCCTAAAGTGTTTCTTTAATGTCTTTTAAACTGTGAGCAACAGGAAATTGTTGGAAAATTAATATCTCCAAAATCAGTCACTTAGAAGCATCACCTGTAGTTAAATAAAAGGTTATTATATGTCAAGTTAAAGAGATTTTGGAATAAAGGCTTTATATATAGTAGAAGAAAAACTGGGTTTGATTTCTTATACTCTGAAATACTGGTTATCTATATGTTGTGTGCTATTTATTTATTCTTCATGTGCTGTCTCTTCTCCCCACTTAATTAGAAGATTTGGGATTAGGCATCAAGTTCAGAAATGACACACATAATAACTAATGCATTACAGAATTCCCCTTTAATCTTGTGTAAATGTCCCTTTCTGGCCCTCTCCATCCCCTTGTGGTGCCAATCTGGTGTTAATCTCACTTTCACTCATGGCAGAACTTGCCAGAAATGCATCTGTATGTCATAAACTCTCATTGCATGTGCCCTCAACTACTAAAACTAGTTTTGGGGTGTGTGCACCAATGCATTGCACCAAAATGACAGCCTGTGTCATGTTATGTCAAGCTGATAAACTGAGATATAATGGCCTCTCCTGTTTGGCAGCTAGATGATGTAATTGTCCTGTCTGCCCTAATAATTGATCAGACAATGGAATGCACATTTTAGCTGCTTAAAAATGCTGGCCATCAGCAGTGTTTGGTGTACTTGATTTTCATAACTTATTACTTTGGATATTTGAGGTAGATGAGATCACATGGCACAAGCTGGTTCCTACACTGGATGGACCCAACTCCTTATGTCAGGTCTCTGGACTGAATAATGGCAAAGGATGACATGATGACTTGTCTAATAGTCTCCTTGAGGGGAGTATTGGATAATATTACTCTGCTGCATTCCTGTTGTAATTGCTTGCTGGAATATTCACGCAGAAGTGGCACTGCTGCAGTCAAAACAAATCCATTGTCAGGGTCAGACCTGGTATTTATAGATTATTTTGTCAGAAGGAGCGCAAGGTGCCACAGGAATTCAGCTGTGGATGTGCTGTGGTACATCATATGATAACCAACGCATGTTTCATGTGGCACGACAAGCATGAGAACTCAATTGGCATTGATGAATGGATGGCCCAGAATCTGTGGAATTTTTGGAGGCCCACCCGAGCTTGCAGAGATGTGCTACTCAACGTTTGGAAACATTTGACCCTGCTGGTGTTTTGTGTTTCTGCCTGCCACATTTGTGTGGGGAAGAATCCTGGGAATGATGAAGGTAATGGAGAGATGGCGATTGCATCTCCTGGAGGGTTTAGCTCTGGGCACAGGCCAGCTGGATGGAGGTCAGCAGGACCAGGCCTTATCTATACTTGAAATGTGCATTGGTTTTAAATGTCCCCCCAGCTGATTTAACTCTTTAGCTTGGCAGGCATCGAGCTGAGCTGTGTGGTGCTGGCAAATATCCAGTGCCTCTGTACTGACGTGGGATCAATTCAAGGCTACTGAAGATGGTAGAAAATGTTCTGTGAACTTCAAGAGATAATGCATCAAGTTTTCAAGGGAGCACTCAGTGATATTTCTCTTTCTTGGGCAGCCCTGGTGGAGAAATTTTCCAGCTTTAGGAGTGGGACATTGATATGAGGTTAGGGTGTGTGTGGGAGGAAGATCAGTGATCTTCTGCCATTGTCACACAGGGGCTGTGGAGAGGAGACAGACCCAGAGATGTGCCCAGCTCACATTTATGGCTCCTCCTCTGACTGTAAGCTACAGAGCTACAGGGCACATTTACAGAGAGAAAATGTTGTGTTCCCAAATTTTGTGCAGCACCCCAGATTGATGAAGCAGTCAGGCAGCAGGAGCATTTCCTGCTTCTGGGTGAGACACTGGGGATCTCCCACAGCAGAGTTATTCCCTTCTAGTCATGGACGATGGAGCAATCTCATCCAGAGCTCCCTAACTCTTGTGCAGCACCTGATTTTAAGTAGCTGCCAAGATTCCTCCCTTCTGCAAAGCTGAGAAGATATAATCCATGAAAGAAAAGGAGGGCTTAAATAAAATATATGTGTATATGACTGTATTTATATACATACAGTGAAAGAGAGGGAGGGAGGGAGGGGGCAGAGCGAAGGAACACGTGAATACCCGGAGCACTTCAGGATGAAAGGTGTTATAGAAATATATTATCACCATTACTTTTATCAATAGTACAATATTGCCAGCTCACTTACTTCATTATAGTCCCATTGCAACACTGATGTTGTTACCTTGCCTACTTTAAAATAGATTGGAGTTTAGTTTTATCTTTTGCTAGGTAAGAAACCACTCTGAGAACTCTAGCTAATGTGCTGCAGAGTGACAGAACAACTATGCTTTATGAAGCCAAATAAAAGTTTGCTTCATCAACTACTGCAGGGTATAAACAACCGTCAGCCATCTTGGAGAGTAGACATCCTTTTATTTAATTGCAAATTAAAAAACATAAACCACCTTAAACACAGAGCTACTGTCACATCAAATCAATACAATAATTGTGCTCAAGCAGTTGGAAGGCACACAATGCTCAGCTTCTTGCATACTAAAAATATATCAATCACTAGAGCAATAAGCAAGTTTTATAATATATGAGCAGATGATGGTGTATTAACAAGTTTTGTATTGTGTGACTGCTTTTCCCCATTTCCATTGAATAAAAAAGGGAAACTTTGTGATCTGAAAGTTGTTAGCAATTCCTTTTGTGCCGGCGAATTCCCGTTAATAAGAATATCTTCGATATGAGGCAGGAGAGTCTCAGGTCACAGGCAACTCCCAGAGCCAGACTTTGCTGCCTGAGTGTCAGCTGTTCTTCTTTATTACTTTTAGGCTGATGGATGTGAGGATTTTAAATTTTTTTCATTAAATGTAGTAATGAAGAAAGGTCTTAGAGACTGAGATCGTTGACCTGCCTGAATGGTTATCTGCTATTCTTGAAAAGAAAAAAGGTCTTAAAACAAATTCACAGACTCTTGCACTAATTTCATGAGTAACCCAAGGTTGGGTGGTGTTGGACGGACTTCATCAAGGTTTGATCTTGTCTTCACTTGCACACTGAACGTGTCTCATTGCATGGAGGGAGATGCTCCCCAGGCAGGAGGGACAGCTCCAGGGATCACTTTGCTGGAGTGCTGAGGGAAGCCCTTACAGGGATACAGAAGAAGGGAAGCAAAGATGCTGGATGCTCCAGGCTTCACAGCTCACCGGTGCCTCTTAAAAAGGGAGAAAATTTCTGCTTTCCCGTGACACTCAGACATCTCTCAGCTCTCTCTTCTTTGGAAACTGTAAATAAACCCCTTACTAACGAGGCTGGGAAAAGGCTAAAAAGCTCCTGTTAACGCTGGGAGCCACCGGCTTTCACAGCGGAGCCACTCTCTTATCACCACTCCAAAGACTGACTTTGATCCACAGCTTTTTTTTCCACGCTGCGTGTAAACAAAGCTTTGCAAGTGCTTAGCATTTGCAGGTCTGGTCTGCAGGTAGCTGCTGCCTCTGTCTTGCTCTCTGTCTTTAGCCCCTTGCCCTCCCACTGGCTAATCTCCCTCTTCAACCCCCGAGTGCCCCAACAAGTGCATTGGGGTAGCTCCAGGTTTACGGGTGCATGTTGCTGCTATATGGAGTGACCCAGAGGTTGGAGAGCTGTGGGCATTTTTGGCTTGCTCTTTGTCCACATTTCTCAGCACAGTTTTTGCTCTGAGCTCCAGCTTACAGTCGCCAGGCTGGAGAAAGCCAAGGGATCTGTCTCAGAAGAGCAGCTCCACCTCCCGCCCTGCCAGCCTCTGCAGCTAGGGAATTTGAAACTCATATAAAGGGTAATAAAAGGGAGATTATTGAGGTAGAGCTGGAGAAAAGCCCAAAGGAAGTTATTGTACCAGATGGAAGTCGATTCTTTCCTAGTGTTAACTACTGCTGCCTTTCTCTTTGCATCGGTACTTTATTACCCTGATCTGAGAAAGACAAAATATCTCCCCCTGATTTTAGTGAGTCCTTGCTGCTGTGCATTTCCCGTCCACAAAGCTTTCAAGTACTTTACAAAGATGGCTGCAAGCAGCTCCTGCTTGCAGGAGTAAAAACTGAGGCGTAAAAAGCTTATTTAAGTTCCCCTGAAAGCCAAGGCAAAACCAGGTGAAGAACCCAGGTTTTGAGCAGCTCCCATGTGTGCTGCTGCCTGTGCCACTGTCCCCTTGCTGGTCCTGCAAGCCTTTCACTTTCTGTTTGAAGGTTGCACCAGGGCTTCCAGCTGTAGGAACTGCCATGGCACTGCTCTAAAAAAAGCAAAAAAATACCAACCTGAAGACAGAGATTTATGGGGAGAGGATAAAAGTATTAGTGAGGAACCAAGATGCCTGAAGAACAAGCCCCAGAAGCATTTGGCAGCTGGCCCCATGTTCTCATCTTTAGCCTGTTACCCTGCTCACCTTTCTGGAGCCCCAGAGTGATAGAGCCAGTTTATCCAGATGATACTGGAGAGGTGATAAAAAGGAGTAACCAATTAGCTCCAGCTACAAGGGCTGTGCCATTCAGCCCTGTGGGGAGTTGTTTGCCTGAGAAAATACAGTGAGAGGTCAAGCACTGGCACTTCTGCCAGGCTCAGCAATGTCTGTGGCAAAGCCTTCTCTCCAAGGCATTAAACTGAACTCTCATCTGCCCTGTCAGCCCCTGAAGATGGGCTGAGAGGACTTGTCCTCGCAGCAGTGGCCAGTGTCCTCTTTGGAAAGGACCAAGATCTTCTTTCCACAGGGATTGAATTGCAGGTGGTTACGCCTGGGCTGGAACCTGAGCTGGAGTCACCCTAATTTGTAAAATTAGGCCACTCTGCTCTGTGCTGGGAAGGGTGCCCGGGGAGGGAGAAGGTGACAGGGGACACATTTTGATCCAGGAGGGCTGGGCAGACCCCAGCTATGTGCGCTGAATGATTCAAACCACTTTCAAGTCAACATCTTAATCTCCTGAGAATCAAAAGGCCGTGAAGCAGCAAGAGGAGCAAATTTCAGCTGGGTTGGCTTCGATTAACATCTTCTTTATGAGATGTGCTCCATGGCAGATGCCATTCATTAGCGTTATTTACGCATTAGGAGACCTATAATTGGAGACTAGCAAGTGTCCTCATCGGAGTTGACCTTATGTATGGAGAAGCTGACATCTGAATGTCAGATTTGCATCTGTGACTTTTCCTCCTCCCCATAACCACTCTAATATGCAAATACTGAGTTGCAAAAGAACGGAAATAAATAAATCCGCTATTTCAGTTATCTCCGGGAAGATTTGTGTTTGCTGGGGCTTTGGAGGCTGTGCTGAGATTAGACTCTGTCACTTAATCAGCAAGTAAGTGAGAGAAAAAGACATTTCAGATGCAGGGGTACCTGGAATGTGAATTGTAAATAGCCTGTAGTGCAATCTGTGAGAAGAAGCAGGTATAAAGTACATTACAGGGCCATTTGCAGTTCTTTGTTCAGGTATAACTGGTGCTTACAGTAATTTTGTTAAATATTCTGTTTATGTCCTTTTCCATCCTGAATAAGAAGTTATCCCAGTCCCCAGAGTGAAGAACACTCACAAAATACCTGCATTCATGTGCTCGAAGCAAGGCATTAATGGAGCCATGGAAGTAAAGGGGATGAGGCATCAGCAGGGAGACGATCAAGGGAACAAACCATTCCTTGTTGCAATGCTGATTCTCTCAGGAGATGAAACACCGTGAGGAGAGAAAAAAACCTCAGGGGCTTGCCACATTCTGTGTAGGAGACTTGGAGGGAAAGGCTGCTGGCTGTGAATTTGCTGGCTGAGTAATTTCACACTGGAAGAGGTCAGTGAGCCATGGTGAGTCAGAGACACCAATCCTACACCTCAGACAGGTTTGGGAGCACACGTCTGGGCAGAGGCTCCTGTGCCATCACAGAAACAGAGCCCATGGTCCAGTTGCTCTCCCATGGCTGAAGGTCTTGCTCTTTGCCACAACTCTACCTGTGGTCCCCAGGGATCAGGGAGATTCAGTTTGCTCTGCTCTAATTGCCCCAGGCTCCCCACAGAACCAGCGGTGACAGATAAGGCACTTCTGGAGTGTAATTTGTATCCTAGGCAGGCTGAAGTGCCCTTTCTCTTTTCCATGATTATCTGGACAGGTGATAAGACTTTGGTGGTATGAATTGCTCCCTCGGGGTTTGCAGTTACATCTCCAGGGACACATGATAATAAAACAAACAGCCCAGGATTTCCCAGGCACTCTGAGTAACTTTATGAGAAGAATACAAACCAATTCATCCCAGAAGGATAAGCTCTCTTTCCCTGGTCACTGTCTGTTTGGTCAGAGTCCTTCTGAGTCCTGAGTGTCTGCTTTGCAGATGTAGTTTCTTTATGTCACCACCTTTTATTTTTGCCCCCTACATCCACCTACAATTCATCTTCTTTTTTTATTCCAGCTGGTCTCACAGCCAGGTGCCATCCCCAGTGCTGCGACAACACAAACTCATTGCTCATCTCTGCTGCTTGGTGAGTTTTATGAAGGCTCCAGTTTTTACAGCCTTTGTGGTAATGCTCCTTCAGGGGTAATTTCCTTGCAGGAAAAGTGGGGAAAAGGATTATTTCTAGGGTTTTAGAGGGCTAAATGTGCCTACTCCTTCCTCAATCATAATGACAGTTCTTTTTTGGTGATGAGTACACACTGCCTTTCATGAGTACAAAGTGCATATTCTAGCCAATGGGTAAAATCTGTACAAAGAAATCCCACAAATTATTGCATTACAAATCTCACAACTAATATTTTAAGGCATAGCACTGAAGTGTTCAGAATGCTTTTTTCCTAACACTTGCTGTGATTTTTTTTTCCTTTTTTTATTCACAACAATGTTTTTTATTTCAAAACTGTAATAAATTTGCATGAAGAAGGTTAATTCTAGGAAACGCCAGAACGCAAACATCCAAACATTGTTACATTTCACAACTTGCTGGTCTGATGCTGACTCTTTCCCTCTGCAATACTGTTTTTGTGAAATTGTCACAAGTGTGACTTAAGAGGGAAAAAAGCTTTGGCACCTTTAATTGTGTGAGAAGTAGGAAAAGACAGTGGCTGGGGGTCTGCAGGGCCAGATTCATGATAAAGTGCCAGGCACAGATTTATTACTGTTGCTATAAGAAATTTCTTGTGCTGTCTAATTCCAGGGTTGTAATTCCCCCCCATCAAATTATGTCACTGACAAAGCACCTACACTGTGAGGAGAAGGAGAAGGGGGCTCATGCAGGCTGAGTTTAACTTGAGAGGGATGGGGGAGAGCATGAGATGGGCTGGAAGAAGAAAACTGCTGGTTTGCCCATGCTGTTCCCAGCGAGTTTATCTGCTGGGCTTGCAGGCAGCCGAGGGGAGATGCTTTCAAGGCCTTGCTGGCAGACTCATCCCTGGAACTGAAACCTGTCAGCATGTGATAATTTGTGTTATTCTATATTTAGAGCAGCAAGTCACGGCCACAGTTGTTCACGGCTGGTCTTTAAACTGTCAAGGAGAAAGCAAGGCTTCCTTAGATGGGCCTGAAAGTCCCTGAGCAATCTCTGCAGGATGGATTTTGTCACTCCATTTCTCCCACGTTTGTTCTGACTGTCAAGCTCAAGGTGAGGTGAGGGTCTGGTGTAATTATCAACTCTAGCTCTTGGCTCCAGACCTCTCTGTGGCACATCTTCTGCTCATCAATACAGAATTGCAGATCCTCAGCTGGCATGGGTGGTGTTGGGTGGCCCCAGGCTGTTTTACTGGGAGCAGCCCCACTCGTGGGTGTGCCTCTGGATGCAGACCCCATGGCTGACTCTTTTCTGTACATCCCAAACTAAACAGCAGTGATGGTCTGCATTGTATCTGATTGAACAGTTTTCTTCCAAATTGCTTTCTTGACAAAATCTGGCTGGGATCCTGATTCTCTGCTTGAAAATATTTTATTTTTTTAGCCTGATTTTGACACCAGACTCAGATATGACTGAAAAGACTGGAAATACTGTACCGGAATCGTAGAACTAAATGAACACATCTCACATCCCCATTGATCCTGGGTCAAAATGTAACATTTCAACACAGCTGAAACATATAGTTCAGATGTCAGCTCTTTAAAACAATATTTTTTTTTAACAAAAGAAACATCCATTTTCTTTTCAAAAGCATGTTTTGAGCAACAACATGACAGCTTTCAATTCCATGACTGTTACAAGTGGGACATGCTGATATTATCTGTTTCATTTTTTGCAGTATAAAACCTGATGACAATCAGGAAACTGTCATGTTGGAAACTTTTTGCAAACCTTTCCCTGTCCCCCAGCAATCTGGCAAATGTGTTCTCCCCAATTCACCCTTCTCAACAGCACTTTGCTTTTTTTTTTTTTTACTTTTATTTTTTTGGGCTGTCAGTCAAAGTGAGTGTAAGCTTGGCAGGCTGGCTAATCCTTGGCTTTTTTTCTGGGATCAGCTGTATGGCAAACCTCTGTGCTATGTATACCTGGCCTCCAAATAGAGGCCTGAGACAACCAAGGCATTTTCCATGAGTCATGGAGCAGCCACCAGATAGCAGTGCTATTCCATCTGTGCAGACAGGGGCTAGGCGGTGACCCAGCTTTATCTGTCACCTCTGTCCCATTGGCAATGCTAATCCATCCATTTCTGTGCTTTCTGAAATCTTTTCAAGTCTCAGAAACACATGAAAGTGGGAAGGAAATGGAAATATTACCTCTCTTACTTCTGCCAAAAAATGTGAATTTAAAACTATTCACAGAAGAGAAGAATGTAATCATGACAGCACTTGGTAGCTGCTGAAAATGTTGAGTCACAACAAGGGATCTGTCTGTTTCTGTTTGTTTCAGTGGCAGGTGAAGGAGGCTTGATTTAATTCTTTTTTAAAGAGAGTGAGACAAGTGTTGATTTAGCAGTTTACTCATCAAAGTAATTCCACTTATAGAGCTGCAGGATTGAAAAAAAAAAAAAGTGTTCACAAGCTGAAAATAATGTCCTGCATGCAGCAATCTAAGAGCTTTGCAGATTTTACCCATAACATAAAACAAAAAGTTATTTTGTAAGCAGGCTTCTACAGAAACTGGATTGCAAAGTATTTTTTAGAATGAAATGAGGCAAAACAGTCATAAAGACATTGTCTTGTGAATAAATTTCAGTCAGAAAACTCGTAACAGCATATGAGCCAAATTAAGAGGTAGATGCAAGGAGAAGAGAGGAAATTAATTTTAAAATGAATGTTGAAAAGAACTGGAGATGATGAGGCAGGAACTTCCCTGAGAAACATCCCATCTTCTGCTCTGAAGGAAAGAGCCTAGCAGGGTGCAGGGAGCAGAAACCACCTCCGACAAAGTTGGCACAGCAAGTTCCTGCACACTGAAAGTTCTATTTCTGTGCAAGGTGCAGCAATGTGCATTTTGTGCTGCCTCTGACAGTACCTAGAAGTGCTCCTTGCCCTGGTGAATCCCACAACAGCTCTGCAGCAATGGTGTGGAAGGGAGCGTGCTTGGAGGTGACAAGGGCCAATTTCCAAAGTTGCTGGCACCTAATTTATGAGCCTGGGGTGTGCTTACCCAGGACCTCCCTGATACACTGGCTAGCTGGGCTAACTAGCCCAGGGCATAAAAGGCACGATTTCTACAGGTGCAGCAGGCATTGAAAGGCAGAAATATGTGGGCACAACTATGCCTGCCCCATTTAGAGATGATTTATGGGGTAAAATGCAGCTCCAAGAGAGCAGGCGAGCTGCTGAGTATTTCTGCTGTTCATCCTGTAGTGTCTGGTTCCTTTTTTCTGCTCTCTGCCCTTGCCCAGAGAGCTGGGAAGAATCTAACAGTGAAAAAGAGAGAAATTAAGCTGAAGGATCAAGCTGCTAGGAAGGGATTTAAGATTTGCCAAGCAGCTGCAGGAAAGGGAGATGATCACAGAATTGTCATTGAATGGTTTGGGTTGGAAGGGACCTCAAAAATCTTCTATTTCCACCCCCTGCCATGGGCAGGGACACCTTCCCTTAGCAATGACAAACTTCTGTCCTGGCTGGTGGATCATTTGTGGGCTGAGGGTGGAGGAGCAATGCCCTGTCACATCACCCCTGCCTGTGTGCCCAGTGCCCCCAGAAAGTGGAGCCCAAATCCTCATTGTGGATCCCAGAAGCACAGAGCTGGAAACAGCCAGGAGGTGTTCAGTACCTGGTGACACTGAGCACTGTGAATTAATGCTGCACAGAAAGGTTTCAGGCACACATTTTGCAGCATTTGCAAACCTCATATTGAGGAGAAAAGCTTTGGCAATTAAGCTGAATGTCCCCAGAGAGCTTTTCACAGCTGTGCTGGTTTATGATGTGTTTGAGGTAAGGCCAGAAGTATGAAGACACTTGCCAAGGGTGCACATTATTTACATTCAATGTTTAATCCCTTCCCAGAGAAACAGAGAATTTTTTCCTTGATAATATCTGTTGAGCCTGGCTACATTTTCTTTCTTTTTTATGTGAATATTTGGGTCAATTAAGTCTTTCCATATGTATTGTTTATTCCTATTTTGAGCCTCCTTTTCTGTGATAAACAGGGGGGGGGAGAAAGCAATCATGAAGAGAAATATATCAAAAAAAGGAAACTGAGGGGAAACAAGAAGTGAAGAATATTAAAACAGTGTTTCATATAGAATTTTTCTTTTTTAAAAATCAAATAAAATTATGTTCTAAAGAATAAAAATATAGTTTGCAAAGGAGATATTTCAAAGATGGGCACTGAGGGACTCGGTTTAGGGGTGGGCTTGGCACTGCTGGGTTGAAGTCAATGATCTTAAAGTTCTTTTCCAACCTAAATGATTCTCTGATTCCATGATTATGTCATAGTTTCCATAGAACTGGATTTCATCCTCACTCTCACAAAACACCCTCTGATTTTGCTCATGGAAGTTGAGAGCAAAATTCACTGCTCATATTTGCTACTTACAAGTTGGAGATGAGATTTCCATCCTAGATGGAGCAACTGCTCTTCTGACTAACCCTCAATTCTGTCATCTTCTTCCACAGTTAAAAGCTAATGCTTGTTCAGAAGCTGTAAAACTTGTGATATCCTCTTTTTCTTTTGAAAATCCTCTACTTCTGCTGCTGCTTAAATAAACAAGAGAAAAAGCTCTTTTTGCTAATTTCTGGCTTGAGTGGAGAAGAAAGCTCCCAGTACTTAAAGTTTTTTGTCTGTTAAAATAATTACAATAATTACATGATAAAATACTGCTTAGAAATAAGATAGATTAGCTCAATAACTGCTGTACTGCATTTGCAGTTGATGAGGCTTATTGTATTAATCAATGGCCTGCAACACAGAAAAATGGCAGAAGTGGGATGGGAAGTAAATGTATCTAAATTTCATAATTTGAAAGACTCCGGATGGATGTGCATCACTACTGATGCCAGTCTGGGCTTAAGAAACAGGGTGAAGTACGAAATATCATTTATCCTACAAAAAAAGTGGAAATATATTTAATCTTCCACGCTGAATTCAATTCAGCAGTTCCTGAAATGTCAAAGTGCAGGTGCACATAAATAAACGGAATATTTCTTTTTAGATCCTGCATGCAATTTTAAACATCTGCAGAAGTGAAACACAAGCCCTGCAAGCTGAAGAGGTGTTGAAGATCTCTGAGTCTGGAAGCAGCACACAATTGTAAAATTCACCCCTGAAACCTCTGCTGATCCAGCCAGACTTTGCAGCAGTGGTGAAGGAAATGGGTTGGCTAATTCAAAGAGGTTCATGAATTTTCAATGAAATCCACCTAAAATCTTCCAGGGTATTGTGATATAGTCAGCACAGTAAAGTTCACCTTCAGTCTCCAGCAAAATTGGACTCACAAATGCTGAGATGCCATAATAGCTCGATCTTACAGTATTTTTTAGCACCTATTTGAACATTCCCTGTGAATCTCACTAGAAAGTCTGCTTTCAGACCACCAACAGCTCTGCATTACAAAGAAATTAAATAATCTGTGTTGGCTATGAATAAAATTTTAGTTAGCTGATGTTTCTTTGGACCAGGCTCAGAAGGAAACCTTCTCCCACAAGTGCTCTGGAACAGGAACAGGCCAAACCTTTTCAGTGAGTCCAGTGAAACAACAGCCACATTTCTCTCTTGGGCACGGGCAGACAGAGCTTTTTGTAGCAATAAAACTTGTTATTTAGAGTGCTTGGATACCAAGGTCCTGTTGTTTCCCAGAGTATTTATTTATCAGAACATGGGTGTTGCTACACATCACCAGCTTTTCCCTGCCTCTCTGTGTTAAATCCCAGCCTACCCTCCTAGAGGAGAAAATCTGTGATGGAGCACAGTTTTGGGGACAGTCTCCTCCAGAGCACATTGTATCTAGGCTTCAACAAGAGAATTTCCCATGTCCAAATTATTCTGTCTGTGGAAACTCCCCTGAGAAGATAAACGGGCATTGACTTTAGTGGGATTCTCAGTGGCCTTTGGTTAAACACTGTGTGTATATTTAATGGGACAGGGGCTTTATCTCTTTATGGCTGTAGAACATAGAAAGCATTTGTCAGTACTTGATCAATAATAAATAATGTTGGTAATAAGTGCCAGGATGCAATGAAAATTAACCTGCATTTTCATTGCCAGTTAGAAGTATTTATTTCAGGCAAGTGTGGTGGGCCAGGACATTAAATCATCCAGTGATAATTCCTTGCTAAGGAACAACATGCAGGTATTATTTGTGACTGCTATGGTGGAAAAAATCAGTTGGGACAACACTTCCTCTACTCTTAAATTTAAAATATTTTGCAATGTTCTTATGACAGATATTTATTTTGTTAAATATGTTCCTGAATCTCAGGATGGGGCAGGAATCTGTACCCCAAAGGTGCAGGGGTGACAGTTTCTGACTGTGACTCTTCCCATCTCTTTGGGCAAAAGCTGGGATTCAGTCCTAAACTAGTGAGCATCTGACTTTCCTTATCAGCCACAAAAGTGCACAAACTGAAACCAGGGAGCCCCTATTTGTCAAAAACACTCAGAGCTGTTAAATCACTGAACAATGTGATGACACATTTGTTCCTACCAGGCCTGGAAATGTGAGACCCACTTGTGATGCCACCAGGCAGCACTCCCTGCTGTCACCCAGGGGTCCTGGGGGCTCAGCCCCAGACCTGCCCAGGGATGAACTGAGACTGCAGACAGCCTGCCCAACACAGGAGACTCCCACCTGGCTCAGGGAGAGGAAATCTTAGTCAAGAAAACTTTGGAAAAAGGGCTGTTCATGAAGGAAGCATTTCCCTCCTGTCACTGAGGAGCTGTAGAGAATTGCTGCTGCCTCCTGTACCTATGAACCTGAAACATGGGGCAGACAGTTGGAGAAAACCTATAAAGTCCAAAGGGTCTCCCCTGAACTGCTTCATGCTGTCATCAGCCACACAAGCAAGTTCTTAGGTGGGTGGGTGGTTCCAGGGTTCTCCTGAAGGAGTGAAGGGCACCAGTGAGAGTCTGCCAGGGCATTTCAAGGTCCTGTCACTGCCTTTGGGGAGAGGAAGGGTGTTGTTCCTCACAGCAGCAAGTTGCTGTCCTGGGATGGGGAGCAGCACATATTTCTGTTTCTCCTCAGCTGCAGATGTGGGGGAGTGGAGTTGGGTGAAGCTGCCCTGGACTTCCCACACTGTGCTGTGCTCCCCACACAAACACAAGAGCATCCCCTCCATTTACTCCCCTAAAATCACCCCATCAGAAGCTGGGTGCTTTTCCATCCATCTGCATCTTGGGTAGTGACTAGAAGTAAGGGACATACAGAAGTAACACTTCTCTGAATCAAATCAAAGTGTTTCTGCTCTGCAAAGGCATAAATCAAGAGCCAACAGGTGGGGTGGGAAATGGCAGAAGAACCAGAGCTGTAAGATCAGAGCAGTCAGAGCCAGTAAAAAGCTGATGTTGGATGAATTAGATCACCACAAGCCAAGGGGAATTTAGCCTCCAGTGAAGCTCTTGCAGGTAGTGCAGCACAGAGCTCCTCAGTAGCTCTCTCCAAAGAGGGGCTTTGATGTCTGTGTCGGTGCCCCAGTTTCGCAGCAGTCAGCAGGATTGCTGAGGCACTGAATGTCAGAGGTACAGGGCTGGCACAGCTGGGACTGCTGCCAAACCAGCTGAAACACACTCAGCCAGCCAGTGCTGATTCCATCTCTATCAAGGCAGCGATCCCAACGGCCCAGCATGGAAATCCAACTGGCCCAACTGGTTATGCTGGAGAGCTGCGGTGTAAGGATGCAAAACAGCCTCAGTGGCTGAGGAAGGATTCACACTGGGGCATCTTTGTGCACCTTGGTTTGTGGTGCAGCCCATGGTCAGCTGCTGCTGCCTGCACCAATCCTGCCTGGGAGTTACTGCCAGTAACCCATCCTGAGGACAAGGCAAATCAAAAGAGAAAATGGGAGAGTCTGAGCACTCCTGTGGTGTGGAGAAGCTCTCCTTGGAGGCACTGAGTATCTTGTCTCTACCAAACAGGTTTTAATGCAGCCCTGTCCTGGCACTGAGTCAGAAGCTCTGAAAGCAAAAAGGGCACCTGGAGCACAGGTGATATTGCTGATTCAGCACTCTCAATACATTTATTTTGCAATTGCACTCAGTGGCTGCAATCCAGCTTGAGGAGGGCATGCACAGACAAACAAAGTCTCTGCCCAAAACAATTCACATTTTCACTTTACAACTCCACTACTACTTCAAACTACTTATGGATGATGTTGCAGACTAGCAAATAGACAGACAGATGGACTTTCTTACCTCCAGCCTCTGCTGAAGTCCTTCCTCCCTTTGAAAGGTCATTTATCTTATTTTGAGGTAGTTTTGCCTTTTTTGTTTTTCTTTTTAATTGATCAAATGTCTTTTGAAACTTCAGGTCTGTTTTTCCTGCTTTGTTGTGGAAGCAAATAAGACAGGCTTATGGCTCCATGTAAAATTTCAGCCTTGTTTATAAATTGCTTGTGATTGATTAAGTAATAAAAATGCTTTTAAGACAGGGAGGTAAATCTCCCAGCTAATTGTTTAGTGCTTTACATTATAACCTTGTTACAGAGACTGGGCTGAATAGCTTTGCTAATTCTGCTGCTTAAGAGTCACACTGGAGCTGTAATCCCAGTTTGCTGCTCTGCCCTGACCACTGAAAGACACAGACCATAATTAATGGGTCAATAAACACACCGAGTGATGCATCTGAAACATGAGAACAAATCTTTCCTTTCCAAAGGTGAGCTCTGAGGTGGAGATGATTTCTCAGGCAGGAACACTGCCAAGTTCCAGCCATGGTCTGGAAGAAATACAGCAGGACCACGGCCCCTCTGCCTCTCAGCCACTTCTCTTCTGCCTCTGTCATGGGGCCTTGGGCAAAGAAATCAGCAGCACTGAGCTGGGTGTGCTGAGAGCAGGTAAAATGAGGATTAAACTGGGGAAGCTGGAGTGATTCATATGCAAAATGTCTTCACTCCATGTTGTTTTCTCTTTTGGATACAAAGCAGTGACCCAGCTCACAGATTGGACTTTAAGGACCATGAAAATACCTACAGCAAAAAATTTAACAGGAGCTCAGTAATCCCAGATTTATTTCTACCTAAACTACCAGAGAGGAAGC
Source organism: Fringilla coelebs (assembly GCF_963513975.1). NCBI lineage: Eukaryota > Metazoa > Chordata > Aves > Passeriformes > Fringillidae > Fringilla > Fringilla coelebs. The sequence goes on along the minus strand of NC_140038.1, from coordinate 15,707,560 downwards.
AAGTGCTGTCCATTGACTGAATGCTTGAGATGGTTCCTCTAAAAAATATTGAATGGACAGAGAGTTCTGGTGCTAATTTTGATACAATTCAGTAATAAATGTGATAACCTATGATAACAACCATGCTCCTGATTTCAGGCTCATGCAGAGCTAGATCAGATCAGTCTCTTGGGTGACATGAGCTTTTGTTCACAGCAAACACAGAGCTGCTGGCAAATTCAGACCAGCAGTGAAGGCATCAGTAAAGTATCAGCCTCCTTCCTGGGCTCCCCAAATCTGGGGGAATAAACTCACTTCCACCCTCTCCCGTTGTTGTGTTGTTTTTTTTAACAAAGAGGTCAATTAGTCTCTTGACTCTGAGGTCCCTTCCAGGCATTCATCAGTGGCAGAGGCAGGAGGCTGATTGCTGGGGCTGATTGTGGTATTGAACAGCTGATTAGGGGGCCTTAATTGTGAGGACTAGAAAAAGGCTAAAAAGCCACCAAGCCTTAAAACTTCCAGGCAGGATGGGCCTTGCTTCTGTGGAGCATTTAATGGCACCTGGACCAGCATCTCTCCCTCCTTGATGGATGCTCCCTGAGTGCTGAGGGTGAAAGTAAGCTCAGAAATGAGCCACTTGAAGATGTTTTTCTGGGAGGGAAATGGAGGTGGTTTTCTCAGAGGTCTGATGTTCCCAGCTAGACCCACACAAGCAGCCCCATCCTGGTGCTGACAGCCTCCCTCTGAGCTGATGCTGAGGGAGGTGCTTGGGACTGCAAATGGTTGGATGATCAGGTGGCTTCCCTGTGCAGGCTCACCTGTCTGAACAGGTACCTGAAATCAGCACTTTGATTTTTGCACACCTGCAGGGTAAGGGATAAACCAGAGGAAAAGGAGCCTTTTTTTATCATTAAAATCAAAGCAATGCTCCAGCACACAAAACCTGCCAGCAGGCCGTCCTGCCTTTCATGTGCTCACAGGCTCCTTGGTGTGGCATGACACAGTGGTCCCCCAGTGCTGGAGCTAGAGAAAAGAGTTGTAAAGACCTCTATATGCTCTTTCATACACCCTGTATCCAGTTTACATATAAATTTCCATAATCATGTACATTCTTATACCCCCTTTTCAGTTGCAACAGCACTTATTCAAATTTGTGCCATGTTTGCATTAACCTCACTGTCATGGCTTCGTTATTATTAAAGCTGATGCTTGCAGGTGTCTTATCAAAATGCCCAGAACCAAAACTGTCTGAGGTTTGGTTTGCCAGCATTCTACTCCAGTAAGCAAGCAGATTTTATAGTCTGCTCCTCAGCTGATGCTGGGTCAAAGCAAAGCCTTCAATGAATGCAAAGCGATGTAACCTGATCTAGCTGAAAATCAAACAAAAATCATTGTCCTCATTACACTTTCACCTACTCTAGGTAATAAAACTCCTGATGAATGAGGCTTTTTGGGGTGGACCATGTTCCCTGCAGCATGCACTGCTCTACTGCTGGAAAACCTTTGTGTCATTGCTAAGACCCAATGCAGCCTGACTGAAGAGAGCACCAGGAGACCGAGTGCAAAATGCTGCAATTTTCCTGTGCCTGGCTTTACTCAGCTGCCTGTACACACCTCAGAAAATTCATGTTTTATCCCTCTCCTCCGAATCTTAATGATATATTAACAGCACTAATCAGCCCCAGATGTAATAAGTCACAAGGGAGTGTTTTGTTGCCTTGGCCTCCACCTTGCACGTGCTGGTTGATGCAATTAAGCAGCTCTTCTGCATCCTGGTGCAATGAATGCATGGCAATGTCTCAGTCACAGAGCTTAGGCAGTGATGCTGCCTTAAACTGAGAGAGTTGCCTTCATACTTTCTTGTGCTCTTAGAGAAGATTAATGAGAATTCATACTGAGGGGGAAAAAACATAATATTTTATTTTGCTGGCAGCATGCACATATAATAGAAATATATTTTTTAATAAAAATCAATGATGACTTAAAATACACAGTAAATGTTGTAACATTAATAAAAGATGTGACACATAAAATTAGACTTAAATGTGCAGTTTTCCCTGCTATTTACAACCCACATTTCAGATCTGATCATGCTTCCAGCAGAGTGAAATGGTCTAAAACAGCTGTCAGATGAAATAAAATAAATACTGCCTCAGTGCAAATAAAATAAAACAGCATCCCAAAAATTCCTGATTGGGCTCCATTGTCACCTCCTATAAATTGGAGTCAGGATGCAGGTCTCAAGCCCAGATGAAGGGCACTAAAGCAGGGTTCTGTTGTGGTTTAACCCCAGCTGGACACTCAGTCCCCTGCTCGTGCCCCAGTTTATGTACTGAGCAGGACAGTGGGTTTTTCTTTCCCTTTTTGTCTTCTCCTGTGTGAGTTAAAGAGCCCCAGTTCCTTCACTGGTTCCTGCAGGTCCTGCTGCTCCCTGCTCTCCTCCAGCTGATGCAGGCAGAGCCTGGCACAGGCTGCAGCTCTCAGCTGAGCCTGCACCAGCCCAAAGTCACCAAAAAGCTGCTTTTGTGCATCCCACAGGCCTCCCTGCTGTCTGTATCCCAGCATGGTTTGTCCCTTTCTCAGCAGTGTGACATTTTTGCCTCTTTTTCTGCTAAATGGTCACTCCAGATCCCCTTCCATGCAGTTATTTGACCGGTTATTGCCACTTTGTACTTATTGCTGCTGCATTTTAAGCCTGTCCTCTGGAGTAAATTTACTTGCTCTGAATAGAATCTTGGGACTAAATTTATTAAGTTTTGTTTCTATTTTATCACTCAGGTTATTAATGAAAATATTGAGCAGCACCAGAATTAAGAGGCACCATGTAAATCCTCCACAAGACTTATCCTGCTAGTCCAACAATGAGCCATTTATTATTCTGGATATGGCTTGTCAAACAGCTCTTCACAAAAAAGATGAGTGTGTTTCTTTACTTTGTCATGAGCAACAACAGTTAGAAAGTGAAAATACAGCTTAGCTACTGTGTTTGCTTAGGTACAGAGTCTCTGGAAGGATGGAATAACTTACTATGATTTCCTTAACACATATGACATATATAACCAAACATACATACACAGTCCTTGTCTGCTAACACCCCAACAGTGAAAGAAAACTGCAGAATGGATCTCAGTGCAAGAGGGAATTTCCTGGCACAGAAATGTGTGGATGCCCCCCAGAGAGAAGGGGTGCCTAAGGATGGGCAGAAACGAGTGAGGAAGGGACGAGCAGCTCTCCCCCTGCCTGTGAGTCAAATCTGGAGCTTGTAGCAGTGATTTGTGCTGGTACCATGGTAACTCTGAGGACACACAGAGACAAGAGTAGCAGCAAAGGCAGTGTGTACTCTGTTCAGTGATTTGCACCTCTCCTACCCAAGGAAGCACAAGCAGCATGGAAGGACCATGTGTCTCACACTGGGTCAGAATGAACCCTTCTGGCTGTGACTCTGCCAGCTGCAGTGAGCTGCTGCTTCTGGATAGAGAGACCAAGGTCTGGCTCCACACAGTTACTGTCAGCTTTGCAGGGCAGACAGGCCACTGAGAGAAAAAGGGGGATGCCCAATCTGGTGTCCTGGGTTCCTTGTGCCTGTAGAAAAGACCCTGTATTTACAATTCTAATTGTAAATTAGAATTGCCAGCTTCTTGCAGGGGGCACTGCTGTGCTGGAGGGAAATTTCCAGGGACTGCAGTATGCTTTAGTTCAAGACCTGGATAAACAGAGTTCATTTAGGGAGAGAGGAGGTGATGTCCCTATTCTGTTTCCCCTACTTTCCTTATTTAATATCATCACTCCTAGCAGTGCACTTGGGTAGTTGCCCTATGTGCCCTCTAAATACTTTAATTCCTGCCTTGATTATTTATACCCCTTGATACACAGGGACTTTTATCACAGACCCTGCTAGTCATTGGTTATCCATGTGAGCTATTTTTAGCAATGTTAATCTTTCCTCCAAAGTCACTGCCTTGAGTACCCTGATCATTCCAGCTGCTCTTCTCTGAGCTCCCTCCAAGTTGTTGGCAGGACACAACCCACCCACAGCCTTTTATTTTTTTTTTAAGATCTCCTTTGTGTTTTAATTCCAGCTAGCATGAGACAGCATGGAAGTGTGAGTCCTGGAAAATGCAGAATTAGGGCTGTGGGATGTGTTCCAACCTTGGCAAGCTTGGGGAGCTGCAGGGTGTGGAGGGGATCGGAGATGCTGAGCACGAAGAGAGTTGTTCTATTTCAAGTGTTAGCAACAAGACCTGAAGTTATAACAACTCACCTGTCTCAGGGCATTGTTCAGAACTGAGAACTGAGAGCTGTGGATCGTTTTTAACAAAAAGCATTGCTGAGTTACTGAGATTTCAGCATCACCTTGAGCCTGCGAGGTTCAGTGTGCAGTTCCCTGTGGCTTGTGGCTGGGTGAGGTCTCACAAGGACCACTCAGTCTGACAGCAAGTACCTGCAGATTCACACTTAATCTTTCCTGTTTGCTGTTCTAAATTTGAAGACCATTTTAGGCCCCAGAGGAATTGTGTAAGTCACACCTCCAGTTTTTTCAGCCTTCTACTCAAACTGAGGATGCCTCTCACATCTTGCATAAGCAGGGGGGAAAGCAGTGCCCCTCCCCACCCTGCTCCCACTTCCTTAGACTGGGATTAATTTAATAAAGAAAAGAAATACATCACATGTTTATTTATTTTATTCGTCTCATATTTTTATGTTCCTTTTTTTTCCAAGAAGCAGACAGAGGCTGGAAAATTGTCCTTCTTGTACTGTTACCATGGAGAGAAAAAAAGCCCATTAACATTGTTATTAAGGCTTTTCATGTTATCAGTCAGAAGCAGGGAGCAAGCTACACAAATGTCCCTGACCTAAAACACAAGCAGACATGCAGTACAGCAAAGCCAGCAGATCCATCACCCTGTGCTAGTGCTCAGGGCAGCTCACCTTAAAAGCATTTGCAAGATCTAAATGTCCCTGCTTAGCTCAAATCTGTAATGGTGTTGGAAGGAAGGACCCAAATCTAGGAGATTAATAATTTTGGGAGAATCTGCAGCTAGTCCAGAGATGGGCCAAAATGATGCAATCTGGCCCATCTCTCAAAAGCACACAGAGCCAGAGACATCAGTGCTCTTTTCCATTGTTTATCTTCTTACTCTCCCACTGCTGTATATCCCAAGACAGTTCCACTTTGAAGTAGAAATAAAGACTGATGTAATTGATGCCCAATATCTAAAAAATTGGCACAGCCAGGAGTTCATCTCCACTTGCATAATTTCACTGATTCCAGCAGGATTTACAGCTCCCAGTCCCTGTGCTGAGAAGAATAAAGCTGGTGCAGTCTGGCTCTTCTTTATTACCCCTCTTAAAGTTTATGTCTTCAAATATGGTCTGGTTATGAGTTAACAATACTGAAAAGATCAATACCAGAGTCTGACTAGGGGAGCTCAAAACATGTTCATAAAAGTTAAATTAGAATCATAAAATGATTATGGGCTCCTGCCTTTTTTTTTTTCTATTATTATTTTTATTTTTTTTTCCTTGACTCTGCTGCTTGATTTGGGTGGCAGTTTGCTGGCTGCCAGAGAGGTAGCTCCCATCTGTCCTCCCCTCCTCTTCACTGTCTCTTCATTCAAGACAAAAATGGGCTGGAGCAAGGCTGTGTGGAGACCCCTCCAGAGCATTTCAGTGGGGCTCAGGTCACATTTAACTGCTCTCCATTTTTATGTACTTTTTCTGAAGCAAGACCTTAGCAGGTGGCTCCAAAAATCACAGGAAATAGTGAGAAACACAAAATATATTCACAATCTTTATTGCAAAAGCATTGCAGGCAGTGCCTGACACCTCTAAGGCCGGGACATCTACCCTCTTTTTCACCATCTCCAACGCTTGTCACAAAAGAGAAATAATTTTGCTACATCCTTTTATTGGTTTTGTTTCCTCCCCATCTTCCCTTGAGCCACCTCTGTTTCATTAGGGGGAGAGGACAAAATTGAGGTTAAATCACAGAATGGTTTGATTTGGAAAGGAATGTTAAAGTTTCAGCCTTCCTGCCATGGGCAGGGACACCTTCCAGCAGGCCAGGCTGCCCAGAGCTCCATCCAACCTGACCTCCGACCCTTGCAGGGATGGGGCAGCCACAGCTTCTCTGGGGATGTCTTTGCAAATCCATAGTGACATTTCTGTGGATAACCATATTATAAATGTGGTCCCAGCTGATGGCTGTATGCCCCATATCTGCCTTGTCTCCTTCCAGGCCTTCTCCTATTGCTGTATGTTTATCAGACTTGTCCATTGCCAAGAGTGGACGTTACCCCAGTTTATCAGATCTCAGAGAGGGACACGGAGCAAAAAACGACCCTGTGGAGATGAAGGGGCAGCTCTGGGGGGCAGCACAGGGTGGAGACACTCCTCAGTATCAGAGCATCCTCCTTTCCCATGCCACGGTTAACTTCTCCTAAGGATTGCAGCGACAGCCGAGTTCGTGTGAGCTCGTGTGAGCTTCTGCACGTGGGCGTATCATGTGAGATATCCAAATGCTCCTGAGGACTACCTGGAGTAACCTTGCTCTGCTTCTAACAAAAAAAAAAACCAAAGAAAAAACACTGCTCAGTGATTTACATTCCTTTGTAATCTGATGCAGTGATTAGAAAAATCTCTTCATTGTTGTTTTTCCCTTTAACACAGCAACCCATGACCCCCGTGCTGGGTTTGAGAGGGAAATGTCAGCTCTTCATGTGGAAATGAATCAGGCATCCCGTGTAAACATCAGGGGGAGCAGGGAGCTGACAAGGACCTGAGCAGGGGAACATGAAATGGGCTTTAATCTGATCACAAATCTCTCTTCCAGGGAGGTGAGCTGTGGGCTGCCAGGTGCCCTAGATGGTAGAGACAAGTCCCCAGCTATGGATTGCAGGCTCTGAAGGATTAAAGGAAGGAGCTGGCAGGTGATGGTATTGTGCTGTTTTACTGTGGTTTAGCACAGAAACCAGCCCTGGCACCCTCCATGAGCCCTGTTTCCCGTCACCAGCTCTTTCTCTTGCATCACCCCTTCTTCTCCCACAACCCGGTGCTTGGAAAGGGCAAGGTCAGTCTAATTTCTCTTTTTTTTTTCTCTGTAATGAGCTAGGACCAACTTCTCATCCCATTTAACCTGCCAGTGCAGATTCAGAGAGGAATTGCAGGTTCCTTGACCTCTGAGAGCAGATTTGCTCATCCTTGAGCAACCTTGGAAGCTGCCACTGAGCCAGTGGGGCAATTCCTGCCTCCTGCCCTGTTCCCTTCATCTGAGGTCTGTTGCAAACTCCCTGCAGCCCATGGAGGAGGGAGGTAGCAAGGCATGGATCAGGGAGATCAGCTGGAAGAACATGCCATTATCCAGTAATCCCATTTGCAAAGTGCCCAGTTGCTGGGAGATGTCTCCCTTCCAGGTAACTTTAATGCCTTCAAGAACAAGAATGGGGAAAGTGAGGGAAAAAAAGGGACATAGAGGGTAGGTGGGGAATAGCATGGGTGGTCCCAGGTCCTTTCTGGGGTAGGAGGACACAGACACTGATCCTGAGTGGACTGTTGAGATGCTTGGGGAGTCAAGGACCAGATTCCTGAGTGCCTCAGGAGGGGGAGTCGAGCAGAGAAGCTGCCTTGCAGGAGATGGGAGAAAGGAGAATTGTTTGGATGGAGCAGCACGATCACTGCTACTTGTGAGCAAGGGAGCACATCAGGAGCTGCTTGAGGAGGAGGTTCTCATGTTTCTCTTAAGATAATGGGTCTGCCTTTGGGGACAGACACACCCCAAAGGTGTGCAACACCCTGCCCTGGGGTGCTGCAGAGCAGAGTTTTACAGTGCTGTGTGCTCACTGTGTGTGCCCAGGGCAGGCTCCACCTGGGCTGCTGCTCTCCACAGCACCCATTGTTCAGCAACCCTCCTGCTCCCAGAGAAAACACTGAGGCAGTTCCCAGTTCAAAGGCTCTGTGAGGAGCAAAACCTGTTAGCAGGTACCCACCGAGCTCACCGTGCTGCTGCCACACACGGGTGTGGGGAGGCTCTGGCTTTGGAAAGTGCCTGTGCAGCTCTGGCACAGCAGCAAACACCACAGTGGGTGGTCACCTGCAGCCTGGCAGCCAGAGCAGAGGAATGATGATTAGCCTTGCAGCCAGACTGCTGCTGCAAGCAGCTTTGATCTTGGGTCATCTCCCTGAGCACTGCTCTAGCAGCAGGGAAGGGAGCAGCAGCAGAGCTTTGTGCAATCCCACATTGCCTGGCTGAGCTCCCCAGCCTGATAAGGAAAAATTGAATTTCTGTTCTCTGACCTCTAGATCAGATTCTTTTCCCCACACTGAGCTTATTGCAGATCAATGGTTTTTAAGTGCTGACATAAACACAAATATTACAGCTGGACAGTTGGTAATAGAGGCTGTTTATTACAGCAGCATTCCTCAGTAAGACACAATTATGTCCACACTTACATGGCTCCTTTCAGCTGAGGAGCTCAAAGGTGCAGAGCCTCACAAGACCTTGTGATGTGGATCTAATGCTGTTGCAGAAAGCAAGACAGCCCAAAGAGGCTGAACATGAAGGCATAAAGCCATGTCCTGTGGATCTGCTGTCTCACATGAAAGCCTGTCTAGCCCAGCCTTGTTTCTCCTGTGGGCACGACAGTTCGAAACACTTTCTGATCCCCCAAGTATTCTTTTCTTCAAACCTATTGCCAGTCTGTGGTTTTATTTGTTCCAGACAGCAACCATGACAACCTATTAATGCATTCACAAAGATCCAGTAGGATCCATGGAGTCAAGTGCCGTTTAGCATCATCAACAAGGAGTTAATGAGGTATTGCTCAGTCAAGCCGTGTGAAGAGGAAAAGAAATCCTTCTATTTCACATCATACAAGGCTCTTACCTTTAGGAGAAGGATATAGGGTGCCAGCATTGCTACCTGATTTTCTCAAGTGCTTCCAGGCTCCCTGGGAACTCAGTGACAATGCTGAAAATTAGATGTCTACCTGCAGATTGATCTATACTTTTTGTTATAAAGAGATCCACAACCTTCACAAATATGTAGGAAGATATTTAAAATGAAAAACGACGAGACTGGAGTACAAAGGAGATGTAAAAGCTTTTTGAAGCAGCACACTCTGTTCCCAGCCCTGTACTTGCTTTCTCAGCTGGTGTTGCTGGAGAGGGTTGGGTAACTGGAGGTCATTGCAGGTGCTTGCAAAAGTGTCTGAGGGGACGCTTCAAAATGAAAGGTTGCTTCTCTCATTTCCTCACGGACTATGGCCAAAGAGATCTGAAGATTGCAAAGCCCTGGGAAGGCAGCCCAGCATTGCCTAGGAGCATGAGCTGAATTGAAAGTTTCAATATTCCTCTTTTTTGTTGTGATTATTTTGCAACCAGCGTTTACAAAGAGCTACACAACTCTTTGAAACCCAATTCACTGGTGCAAAGAGGAGAGTGATTAAAACAAATCCAAATACCAGATGGTTTGGGGATTCGAGGGAGTCTAAAGATTCACATCTCTATTGTGAGGTGAAAACCACTTTTATTACTTGAAAATCATTAACAGCTCAAGGACTTGTTTCTCAGGGAGGCCATGACTGCACTGGGGTGTCTCATTGCTAGTCCTTGTGTGGTGCTGTCTGTGTCCCTAGAAATACACCCACACACTCTGGTGTGTCACTGTCCCTTCCCCCCTTTTTCCCTGGGACAGGAAGAAACCTCCTTGTAGAGTGACCCAGGCCAGTTTTTTGTGTTTATTTCTCACTGTGCACAGACGTGTTCCCAAGATGCTGGATGAGGGGACAGGGATGCTGGAGAAGCCATTGAGAGAAGAGACAAGGACTACTGTATCTTTTTATATATTAAAAAAAAAAGATAATTTGTTGTCTCCTGTGTCACAGGACAAGTTTCACCAGCATAGGAGAACTTTCCTCACGTCACACTTTCTGTAGGAATAACAGAGCAGTTGTCAGTCACACAAGGCTTGTCAATATGGCCCCTTTCACCAGGACTAAATTTGTTTTGCAATGTGAATAAATTAAGACGGAACTGAAAAATTCCTGTATGAGGATTAATTAATCATTTGGAGAGACCCATGGGCTCCCAGGGCTCTACCACAGGGCTCCTGGAGCATCTTCAGTGTGTTCTGAAAGACAGCCAATAAGCAGGATCTGATTCACTGCCCGAATTAATCTGTATGAATGGCTGTGGGATCCATTTGAAAGCAGCATTGAGAATTGGCCTATAAAAAGGCAGCCCAATTTTTAGAGGAAGCTCATTTGGGAAATGAATGGGGACTTTACAATCTCCCTCAGCCATAAAAAACCATACACATCTCACACTGCTGCTTGCCTATTTTAATTAAACCAATAATTAAATTTTAATGAAATGAAGGTTTTGCTGCAAAAGAGTCAGCAGTGATTGACGAGTTCTTGGTTGGAGAAGGGAGGTGAAGTGGATATATCAAACTGTGGGGCTCCCCTTCCCCAACAAATTTTGGAGGGAATACATGGAGAACTGGATTCACATAATGAGCTGAAGAAGAAACACTTATGATAATGAAGTTGCAAGGCAGTTTGCTTCCTGTGGCTCTCCCTGGCTCTGTGTTTGTTTCCCCACTTCCACAAGGATAAGCCTGAATTCACAAGGTTTTGACTTCCACCTGAGAGCCCAAGTCTGTGTGAATGCCAGCACTGTCCCACCAGCAGCCTGCAGGGACATGTCCTGGAATAATCAACACTTGGCTTGGGTTGAGAAAAGTGGAGGAATCAACCTTTGTGGCCACTCTTAATTGAAGCTGGTCTCTGAGGCAATTTTTCATTAGAAATGAGTCAAAACCCTCATGATTTCACCGAGCCTGTCTCCAGAACAAGGCAGATGCACACAGAAGCTTGCTGGGACAAACCAAGGGCTCGCCAAATGCTGCCCAAAGGACAAAAGGGTGCAGATGTTCAGATGAACACTAAGGCAACAGCAATAAGCTCTGCCTGCTTGAAACACTGACAAATGTGCACCTGGCCACAGCCTCTTTGGCTTTTGGGAGAAAAATGCAACAACTGAATAGATGAAAGCATTTTTTCCTTTCTGTCCCCGATATTACTGGTTTGGGTTTTCCCGTGGTGGCACTGGGGGCTGTGTGACCTGTACTGTCCCCTCCCCTCTGCCACTGAGTCCTTGAGAGACTCTTCCCTGGATTTGCGAAGTGTGAGCTGGAAAAAAATTGTCTCGCTCTCCAAGAGGGGGTTGTGAGGCTTGATGGATTAATATTTGCTGCATTTTACACGTGTCAAGAGCTATTGATAGGCACACCAGGGAATGCACCAGGCACATCCACAGCTAAAAGGATGAGCTGCCACAAGAGGAGCAGCCTAGGGTTTGTTAGCAATTGTGTCATGTTCATAGCAACCACCACAGGTTTGAGCAGGAAGGGCCTGGAACATACCAGCACTGGTGGGTCACATTACTGAAGTGTTCAGAGATTATGTGAAAAATTGAACGATTTTTATTCCAACAGCTGTTCTTTAATTTAGTTTCATTTGGAAACATGATTGAGAAAATCCGTCCCTTTCTGATTTTGTTCCCTTGCCCTAAAAACTTACAAGCTCATTGGCCTTTCACAAAATGAGTTGTACAGAGAAGCAGAAATCCCAAAGATAATGTAGCTACTAGGATTTTAGGAAAAATAGGTGTCTGGGTGTAAGTGAGGCACATGCAATGTACCAGTGGTGAGGAAAGGGCTTTCCTACTACACTCTGGAGGCTCTGTGGACCAGGAAAGTGTGGAAAAGATTGCCCCAAGCACTTCAGTAGGAAAGATTGTGCTCTCAGCCACAGCTGGTCAGCTGTGAAACTGCATTCAGTAAGAAGCCTAGCTTCAGTGACTCTATTGGTTCCAGAAATAGCTTTTGCCCAGGATGATTTCCACAGGGTCTGCGCTTTGACAAGAAGATTCTTCTGAAATTGTACCAAACCATCTTCTTCAGCAGGTCTGAAGGGGTTCCTCCAGGGAGGCAGAGTAGGGAAAAAACCTCCAGGCTGGGGAGAGGAAGCAGAAGCTGGAACCAGAGCTAGGTTTGGGCATAATATGTCTCCTGTAGCAGCGTGTGCTTGCACTGGGTTCTGGGGTGTGGGAAACTGGGCCAGTCTTCTGAGCCACTTCCTTCTGCAGTGTTTGCAAAAAGCCACTGCTCTGCACATCCACAGGGCTGAGGGTGTAAACACGTATTTCTGGGGAAAGTTAGAAGGACCTAATCTCCTAAGAGATCCTCTTGGGTGCTTCTAGAGCCAAGTCTCAGGGAGCCCTGCCTGCTTTCAATCAGTCAAAGTGAAATGTAGACAAATGCTGTCCCTCTGTCTTACAGCTTCTCTGTCTCTGAGATGACTTCCTTCCCCACAGTATAAATTCCCCTGCATTTTAAATTTTGCTGTGTTCTGTTTTCCTATAGAGAACTGTTCATCATTCTGGATGGAGAGGATTTTAATGATGAAGTATTTGCAAAAAACAGGCCGTCCTCAGTTCCAACTGTGTTTCTCAGATGACAGCTCCTTCCAAGGCCTCCATAGCACTGATAAATTTATTAGGTCACAAACCATTATTCAAATTCAGTTTCAGGCAAATCTCAGTGAAGGTACTGAGGCTCCTTCAGATTTAGAGAGTTCAGCTCCATATTTAGCCAGTTTTGATGGACCCAGGGGAAACAGGATGGGGTTTCTCCCACCATCACTGCTTTTGTTATTGCTTCCTCATGAGACAGACAACTGATGTTCATCACACCTCAATGCAAAACAAGAAGGAGGATGTGCTACTACAAAAACTGCAGTGGGGAACACCTTTTGGAGTTAATTTTCTAAGTCCTAATATGGTATGACCTAAACCAGCCCAACTTTCCATGTTCTACTTCACTTGCAGGACTCATTAAACTGCTACCATGGGGTTATTTGGGTTGAATTCTCTCTTTGTTCTTTGTTTCTTACCCTTTCAGAGCCACCTTTTTTTCTGACACCTTTGCACACTGTGTGTTTCAGAGATGCTAAATGTGAGACAAACAAAAAAGACAGATATAACACAATTTGTTCTGCTAATTGGAAAGTTTTGTCTACTGCTGCATCTGGCTGATGTAAAGTCCACTTCCTTAAACATTCAAAAATCCAGATTCTTCCTCTTCCTGCATGTGTCTTTGCTCAGTTTCGCAGTGGGAGTGCTGGGTACTTTTAAATTAGAACACAGACATTTTTAACAGAAAAAAAAAAAAGATGACACAAGTGGCAAAGAAAGGCTGTCAAGGTAGGAGAAAAATGTTTTCTTTTTATAAGCAATAGAAAAGCTTGATGTAGTTAAGTCTGTGGGAAAAGATGTTTTGTCCAGCAGAAACATTTACTGAGCATCAGGATAAAGAGGGCTTTGCCTTGTACTGCTGCCCAGGGATCTGCCAAAGAGGATTAAAGCATCAAAGCTCTTAATTTAAGTACTTTTCTATAATTTCATCCTCCTCTTCTGCTTCTTTAGTACATCTTTGCTGTTATTATTCAACAGGGGGGTGGCATTATGGGCTATTTGGCCAGGGGGACAGGGAGCCCCATGCAGTGAGGGCTCTATCACCAGCCCGAAGAGCAGCAGCCCAGCAAGTCTCAGAGGCTCAGAGGTGTAGCAGGTGTCTCCTCTGCCAGGGCACTGGGTGCAATCAGTGGCTCCATGGGTAGATCTGACCAGAACACACTTGCAGCATTCAGGAACAGGGCAGGGATTTTCCACCTGCTGTGTCTGAGGCATTGAAGGACGCAGCAAGATGTTCCGTAGGGAAAAAGTGGGAACATCTCCCAGCAGTCAAGAGATGAAATACACCTTTCTCAAGGTGAGCTGTGTTTGTGTGTTTAAGATATGACTTTTCACAGAGCCACAAAATTGTGGAATTGTGAGGGACCTTAAAGGTCACCCCATCCCAGCCCCTGCCATGGACAGGGACACCTCCCACTGTCCCAGGAAGCTCAAAGCCCTGTCTGACCTGGCCTTGAACACTTCCAGGAATGGGGCAGCCACAGCTTTTCTGGTAAACTGTGCCAGTGTCTCAGCACCCTCACAGGGAAGAATTTCTTCCTTACATCCAACCTAACTCCACCCTTTTTCAGTTTAGAGCCATTACCTGTTGTTCTATCCCTGCCAAAACCCCTCCCCAGGCCATGCCACTGGTCAGTGACAAAATGGGGAGCTTGGATGGGGATGTTCCCAGAGAGACAAAGCCCTGACCAAGCCTGCCTGTTCCCCTCTCTGCCCCTGGTGCTCTGTACAGTCCCAGCCTCCCATTAAACCAGTAACACCAGCAGTTTCCAGTGGTCTGGTTTTCACCCAGATGTTATCTTCACATCCAGGGGCTATGGGAGCCTTGAGTCGCTTCCAGCAGAATCTGAAAATCAATTTCACTGTCATGACTTGTGTTTTCACTTTGATTTTAACCCTTTCCCTTGTGTAGAAGAGTAAATTATTTCCAGAAAGCGGGGGAAACATGACATTATTCAGAGGGGTAAACCTCTGCACAGTCATGCACAAATGGAACATCATCAGTCCTCCACATTCAAATATATTAAATTTGTTTTGGCAATCACTTACAATAAGCATTGTGCTTGAATGAAAGAGAATGAAAATGAAGGGTTTGTTAGAGAGAAAAGCATCCAAATAGAAAAAGCAATATCCCTTTATTAAAATAGATATATTTCTTGGCTACACATAATTTTGATAGGGGAAGTCAATCCTCTATTTAATATAAATGAAATATGGACAGTTAACTGGGTATTTTACACAGTGATATTTCAATTGCATTTCATAAAATTCAGGCTGGCTTTGGAATGAATAATTTATCCAATTAGATTTTTTTCTTCCCATTTTTAATAGAACCTGGCCAGTCTCTTATCTATCTCACTGGTTTAAAAATTGAAATAATCCTATTAGAAATAAGGTGTGCAATGTGAGTGCAAAAGTGGTGTCAATATTTTGAGAATGAAAAAGAAAATATCCTCAGGTTAATCACAGGTTTCCAAGCTGATTTTAGTATTTGGACTTCATTTAATGCTAATGTAAAAAAAAAAAAACAAAAACAAGTTAAAGAATTCTGCAGTGACTCTGGACAGGAAATGTGAAGCTTGGCTGTGGCTGATCACTTTATTCTGCTGGTATTGATTCTGGTGCTGCTTTTGTAGTGTTTAAGACTTCTTTAGGCTAATTTTGATTTAGCCTGTAAATTACTTTCAAATGCAATTCTACAGGGTTCAGATAGATAAGCATGAATTCTGTTTTGGAGGTGATGGAATAAGTAGAAAAGTGCCAATAACAAAGTAAAATGTTGTTTAAATATGTCATATCTCTTTGTATGGGTTTTCTACTTTTAATAAATATCAAACCAATAACATGATGGTTGCAGATACCTGGCAGAGAACTTCTGTTTTCCTCTCATCAATATTATTATCATCTAGGAAGATTTCTGACCTTATATCACTCTTATGCAATGCTCTATCTGAACAAATATGCTTCTGGATGAAAGCTTACCAATTTTATAGCTGTACAACATCTCCATGAGGAAAACTTCAGGCTTTCACAGGTAGGGAAAACATTGGTTTAATCACAAAAACAAGTTTCTGTGTTTAGTGCATTACTTAATGTCAGCTGATCCGTGGTAATGGTTTCTGCATATGGTCATAAAAAGTGAAATAATTGGACTGACTGCTCTTTTAATGTAGGTGAAACAATCCTGAATTACCTTCCCTTTGCTATGGGCTAAATGTATGTACACATATTTACAGGAGATCAGATGACACCTCTAGCTTGTTTGTGTGTCTGAGCCCTGGAGCACCAGGAAAGGAAATTACTGGTCTGAGCGTGTGCAGCACCTGCAGAGAGCTCAGAGGTCCTGCCTTTGTGTTTGTAATCCCTCTGTCCTCCCCACAAGACCATTGGCACTAGCAGGAGGCTGGAGATAGGAGTTTAATTTTCATTTTGTTTAAGGATCACATAATCCTGAGGGCACAGGGGAAACAACAATGCCATCGATATAAACTAACGAGCTAATCTTCAAACCGAGTTTGCATTGTAATATGAATGGGAGAATCTGAATGCTTTAATTCTGGCATTTAGCTCCCTGTAGGTTTCCTAATTCATTCAGCCTTTGTGTGTTGAGGTGGGGGACCTCCTATTCTTAGAAAGCAACAACGTTGGAAATTCAACAAATTCTGGCGAAATGGCTTGGGAATGGTGAATAATTAGAAGTCTCTATGATTTATAGCTTAAAATTTGGTTTCAAAAGGGTTTTGCTGTACACCATACATCAATGTAAACATCACTGTCACTGCTGGGGTCTTTCATGAGAGTCTTATTCTTTAATCACTCTTCTCAGTTGTCTCTTTTTTCAAATCAAATGCAAGCTCCAGAGGTTTTTGTGTACAATATTTTCTTTTACTCTCCCAGTGCAACCAAGCTAAATACCCCAAAATTTTAAGGAACTTAAGAGATTTTCCCACACCCCCAAGCTTCGATGTTGGTGTCCCTTTCCTCTTGTGTTGGTGTTTGCAGTGAAATTTTTGCAATTATTTCTAAAGCTCACAGAGAGAGGAAGAACCACTGGCAAGTTAGAGAATCTGTTATAGAATCCCATTAAAAGGCCAAAGTTGTGTTTTAGGAAGGGGATCAGAGCATCCAGGCTGCCTGCAGCCACTGCCTGCTTACATCCATCAGCTCTCCCTGCCTTCTGAAAATCCACACAGCAGGAATTAATAGTTCCACGCAGCTCTGCTGACAGGAGCAATTGTCACAAGAAAGAGAATGTGAAGACAATGTGGAAGAGCTTCTTTAAACAGCTTCTAATTAGCTCTGAAGTAGTTTTCTGTCACTGTAATAATTTGCAGAGGAGATATGTGTTGGCACTGCTCACAAACCCAGTACCCACCTTCCTCCCACCCAGCACATTTGGGGGCACTGCCTGCATTGCCTCTCCCCCCACTTATTTGTGGCCTCTTATCAGGTTTTATTGAATCCTGCAGATGGGAAAGAACCCCTGAAGCTGTACTGTGTTTGTGCAGCAAAGTTTGGTAGTGGGAGGATACAGGAGTGACTTCTGTGGGAAGCTGCCAGAAACTTTCCCAAAATGGCCAAAAATTCAGTGTTCCAATGGCTGAACACCAGCTCTGTGTCTAAAATATAGTATTTCATGATGTGTGAGAGATTTATGTTTTAAATTGAAATAAAACATGTTTTTAAGAAAATGAAAATCTTTAAACGTGAATTTTCATAGGAAAGGAAATTTCTTGTCTTATTCTGCCTAGCTGTCTGTAGAGTATCTTGTCCATCAATGAATGGTCTTCCCAACACTCTCTCTGAAGGCACTGATGTGTCTCCATAGTTATGACAAAGGCATTTTAATCTGTTTCATTTTATAACCTGCTAGTGACATCCTGGGACCCTGCTGGCACACACAGAAACTGAGGAATGTCATGCTTGTGCCATTTGTTCACACATTGCTGGGATGAGTTGGGCAGGATTAGTCTTACCATTTGCATAAAGCACTTATCAATGAAGGTTCATCATGTGAAAATAGTCCTTGGCCAAGACTGGAGTGTTTTATTCTTAATTTGACTGCTTCTTAGAAGATTAGGGTTTTATACTGACATCAGCAAAGGAAAGTGTGTGCACATTGAGTGTCTGGCATGTCTTTGTGTGGCACTGAGTTCTGTAAGCATCTGCCTTGTGTCCAGAGACCCAGGTTCATGTTACTGCTCCAAAAATCCTTAGTTATTCCTTCAAAAGGGATAAATTAAAAAGAACCACACCAGAATAAAGCTATTCTAGAGGTAAAAGACTGAAATTAGTGTCCCCAAATTGGAAAGATAAGAATTAACCTTTGTCTTCTTCATATCCAGTAATTATCTCAGCTGACAGCCTTCTAACCATCCTGGAGTGATGTCTCTCAGGACCAAAAATGCCATTCTGGTGTTGAGAAAGCTGAAAAAAATACCTGTGGTGGGACTAATTGACCTTTTCACATTGAAAATATTTTGCTGGAAAATCCTCATCTCACCCTCTACTCAACTTCTTTATCTGCTCCTTCTTGTTTACCAAGCCCTTTGATATCACTGGGCTGAAGCTAAAAGTGGACTCCGTGCCCTCCTAGGAATTCAAGCTACAACTACAACTGTACTACAGCGTGTCTTGTGCACCGGGGAGCGAACCAGGCTCCGAGCTGCTGTGCTTATAGACAGATACAGGTACGTGTGGATCCCTCTGGGGGCCCTTGGAGCAACCTCTCCCCCAAACCCCACCTTGAAGAGGTGGCTTTTCGCCCCGTGCAGCCACGAGATGCCCCTCTGCGGTCACTCCCTGCCCCGCAGGGCACTGCCTGTGGCCACAGCAGCTGCCACTTGGGACAATCATGGGGCTTGGAAGCCAAAAGCCCTGCCGAGCCTCGCTCCACCTGTCCCTCATGCCGGGTGTATCTTCCGTTCGTTGTCAGCGCTCGTTAAGACCGAGGGCATCTCTCCCGCTCGCTTTGCCTTCTCCGAGTCTCCGGTTTCACTGGAACGGAGTCAAACGGAGACGAGTCCACAGGCAGGGTCTGGAACGGATCAGCAGGTCAGCTGGGAATGCCTGTCAGGCAGCCAGCGCTGCTCCCTCCCTTCTCCCTGGCTTTCTTTGAGGTTTGTAGCTCTTCTGCTTTCTTGTTGCTATTGCCACCCTCCCCACACTCCCCCTACCACACACCAAGCACCCAGACCTTTCCTGGGCACTTTACTTAATCCCTGGGATTCTTTATATAGGAATTAATCTTCTCGTCACAGAGGGAGAGCTGGGAGGGAGGGGGTACATTTATCTCTCCTGCTGAGGTCTAGAGTTGCATTGCTGTGATTATTGGTGGTAGCAGCGTGCGTGTGTCTGGGGATCTGTGTTTAGTTCTTCATTTCTTAAACGACGCAGGGGCAGCAGCAAGGCAAGTTGGCAGCTTGGCTTTCGAGCTGCTTTGTGTCTGCTGCTACAAGGAGGGAGTGTGAGTGGGGAGCAGCATGGCAGAACAAGAAGCCAGTGGCTTGCAAGTCCTTCTCTCCACCCTCCAGGTAAGAACAGCTTGAACTAACCAGAGAGGCGCTTGGGCTTGTTTTCCTCTTTAATCCCCCATCAGTGACCTGTTGGGCTGAGGCTGTTGGTACGAGCTCCTGGCTGGCTTGGCTCTAAAAGCATCAGCGTGCAGGAGCCCTGACCTGCACCTCCCACCCTGAAAGGCCTTTATGAATTGAAGTTTCACTGCTCAGTGATGAGTGCTGGCAATTACTGCTATGCCTCAATCTCAGGGCCCGGCTGAGGGCAGAGGCTGCGCTGCCGCGCGCTCGCTGCGTTCGGCAGGGCGGCGGGGAGGTGTGAGCCACGGGCTGCTGTGAAATGAATGGGACCTGACAGCGCTGTCAGTCTGAGCTCAGGGCTGAGGGGCACGAGTAAACAGATCTGCCTGTGAGGAGCAAGTTCCTCCCTGTCAAATTGTCTGCCCAGGACCCTCAAGCACTCCGGGAAGTGACAAAAACTCTTGAGATGGGTGAGGTGCTGGTGTTGGGTGTACTCTGGGACAGGTCCCGTGGACCAGAGGGAAGTGTCCCAGCCCAGGATCGTACTTGGTGGACAAGCTTGGCCATGGGATGAAGGAGAGGCATCTCTGGCTCTGTTTTCCCACTTCTAGGATGTGTTCCTCCTGGCAGGAGAAGGTGCCCAGGTTGTGGCATGCGCTACCCTGTGAAATAGGGAGCGTGTTTTGGGAGGGAACCTGTGCTTTTATAAGCCTCATTTTGTCATGAGGGATGGGTGGGAACTGCTTTGCCTAGACAAGCTACTTGCATATAAAGCAGCTTTTAGACAGTCACGGTGAAATTCCACTTGTGTGCACTCTTCAGGTGCCCCGAGCCCTCGTGTGCAGCTGTGCTGACATGGCCCAGAGCCCTGTGGGGACAGGAGTTTTGTGTCTGAGGCAGCAGCAGCATCCTCTGACTGCTACATGTGCCATCGAAGCCTCACACATTGCAGGCACAGAAAATGAGGGAGAGGGTGTGCAAAAAAAACTGCCCCACCTGGGTCAGCCCGAGGATCCATGTGTCCCAGCCCTGTCTCAGGAGGTCTCTGTGACCAGCTACAAGCATGCAGAGGAGGTTATAAAACCCAGTGACAGCAATTGGCTTTGAAACTATAGTTGTGGGGGCTGATCAACCTTGATGTACTTATCCAAGCTTATGTAACTGTCAACAACTTCTACTTCTCATTTCAAACACTGGTTTGCCCTCTGTGGCCCCTTGTGTCAGTGAGTTCTGCAGGTAAACTGGGATGCTGAAGAAAATTATCCTGTTGTCCTTTTATGTTTTGGCAGCGTAACTTGTTTGCCTTATGTTGTTACAGCTTATTTAATTCATATTTTGTAGTAGATCATGTTTGTGCTGTATCCAGGCTATAGTCCTCTCCCTCTCTGGATAATTGAGAGCTGAGTGCACATCTGTTTTTCTTATGCTCTCTATCATAACAGTCCTGGTGTTTGCATAATCTGGGGACAGAACTGGACAAGAGCCAGACCTAAACTGGAACCTATAGTTTAAAATCACAACTTCAGTTCATTGACAAAGCTACATGGAGGTCTAAACTAGAAATAGTTAGGAGCACTGCAGGCATGGTAGTGATAAAACCACAAGGTAGCACAGCATTCAGCCCCGGTGTCACAAAATCCCACCTTGGTACAAGACCCTTATTCCCAAAAATTCTGTATTCACTTGAAGGACATAAAAAAATCTTTCTTGTTATATCTTCAATTTGATGCAGAGGCTTGAGTGCCAAAAGGCAGAAAGTAAGGGGTTGATGACAATTATTTGCACTGATTCACCTCTTTCCTCTGCCTTCAGCTGAAAAATTACCAGCATAACTTTGTAATACCATTACCTATCTCTGCTAAAAAATCAGGTGATAAAAAAGACCTTTACTTGACACAGTTGGAAAGTATTGGCCTGGGAAATAATAACTTTGGTTGATGTTTGCCTTTGCTGATAACATCTCTCCACACTTTGTTATTTTCTGCAACAGCTGTCCAAAACATGGTTGCTTTGTTTTTGTGACCTGCTGGACTGTCAGTGCTGGTTCATATTCTTTTATTGGGCATGAAGAACATATCTGCTGCTTACAACAGGCAATTCTGCAGGGTATTACTGGGCATTATCCATTTCTGTCAGTGCATAATATTGCTTTGAATGCAGAAAGCTTTCAGGTGAAGAATGAGTGAACATTCAACCAGTCTTTATAAAGTGAGAATAAAATCATCCTTTCTCCATCAGTCACTCACACAGGACTAAATTTCTACCTCCCTTCCAAGCGCTGGCACAGATTTTTATTCCCAGCTGGAGGAATGTCCAGACCTGAGGCAGGGTCTGTCACCTTCTGCTGAGGGAGGGATCTCCTCCATTTCTTCCTGGCATAGACACTTTCACTCCTAGACTCACAGCCTGGCTTTGGTAAGGGCAGCATCAAGCAGAACAAATCCAGAACACAGTGCACTTTGTAACTGAGCAGTCATGGAAAGAAACACATTTTTTTAGTTCTTCAAAAGTGTTCCCAGTGCTATGAAGGAACGTGATCCTCCAAAGACAGCTCAAACCCCTGGAAGTGCAACGTGCTATGGATGTTCTGCAAAGTGACAAGGTGAATAGCAAAAACTCCTTTCAAAGTGCAGCTGCATTTTGTCACCAAAATGTCACTGCAGGGAAGACGTGACATTTCAGATCTCTAGGTAAAAAGTGCTTCGCTGCTTACAATGTGCAGCTTTAAAAATGTGAAATTCAGATTTAAGAAAACCCTCTCCCCGTCTCACAGGTTTTGTGCCAGCATGGCAGAGCCAAGCTCTGAGGATTTTACTGTCATTTCTCATTTTCTTTCTAACCCTGGTGCCTTCTTCCTTGCTCTGTCTTCTTGACTCTCCCTCTCCAGTGTGATCCTACAGTTATCACCTCCCATCCCTCTGGCCTGGATCGTGTTACCTGTTTTTGTTCACACCTCTCACTGCATGACATTGAGCTCCTCAGCCCTGACCCAGCCCCACTCTGTCTTTCATACACAGATAATGCAGTTCCTCAGTCAAGGCTGGGCTGGTTGCCACTCTCACCCTGGCCCCTGGCCACAGCGTGGCAGAAGTAAACACACTCTGCATGTATGGCTTTTGACCAGGAAAAAAGTCTGACATCCCATCTTACAGGCAGCCCCCTCAATGCAAAATCCCAAGAGATTTGGGATTAGATCTCTTGGTTATTTTAATGCTAGGAGGAGGTATCTGGGTGTTAGTTAAAAACAGCTGGTACTTGCTAAGAAGAGCAATAGAAAACTGGAGCCAGCATCTTGCCTTGTGACCCTGAATCCCTTGAGACTGTAGAGTATTTTAGTTCCTCCTCCTCGTTGCCCTGGCCTTCATCTCACCCCACCCTCTGATCATTTAGACAAATAGGAAATATTTTTATTTTTCCCTTTCCTTCTCCCTGCTCTCCTCCTCACTGCCCATCCCTTGGTTGCCCCCCAAGAACATCTTATTCCATGGCAGGATACATCGTGTTGCCTGAGGAGTCCCAGATTTCCTGTTGGCTCTCAGTGTGGTTTTCACATGTTTCCCAAAGCCACAGTCCCTGTTCACATATTCTGCAAAGCTGGCAGCCCCTGGGGCCGTTGGCAGATCTTTGGCTCAAACTCTGTCTTGCTGTGTTGGACTTCACAGGTTCCCAAATGCTGCAGTTTGACAGGGAAAAGATGCAAATCTTATGTATCAGTGGTGGATGTTGGTTTTGCAGAGGGATTTATCTGTGAGTGGCTGCAGTGTCCAGCAGAACAGCCACAGGATCTGCTGTTTGCTAACTTGGAGCTCTCAGCTCTTTGAGCTGTCCCCTCCGAGCTGTTGTGCTGGCTGGCTGACAAGGCAGAGCTATTGTTATCCTAAGGACAAGTGGGAAGGTATCTGTGCTGCTCCACTGACAATGAATAGAAATGCATTCTGCAAAATGCTTTTGTCTGCTCTGCATCCTTGCACTTACTCCGTCAGCAGAACTGCTGAGATTCCTGGCTTTGAGAGAAATAGATGCAAAAAAATTCCAGGAACTGCTCAGGTAGCAGAATGGCCACTCATTTGGGGATGGAACAGCTCAAAGTTTGGATTGGTGTTTTTGGGAGGCAGCCTGGCAGGCTGGGTTTATTGGAATAGCCTTAGAGGGAACAAAAATCAACTGAAAACCAGATGGCCAATTTTTATGTGGCTCATTAACTGAGTTTTACTCTGATTGTTGTACTTAAAGTGAGCAGCAGTGGACTTATTTCTGCTACTCCTTATAAAAACTATTTTAGCTTTGGAACAGCAGAAGAAGTGCAGTTAGGACAGGGAAACACTTGGCTTGTAGGGTTCAAGGAGAAATAGTGGGTGCAACGTTTTCATGTCTCTACTGCCAATGCCACTTGGGCTGCATGAGCCTGGTTTTGGCTTTAACCATGGAAGAAAAGGCATAATTCTCCATAAACAATCCTATAGAGATAGTGCAGGTCCCAGCCTCAGCTTTCAGGGTTGCTGCTTTTCCTTCCCACCTCCACTGTCATCTCCTCTCTATCCAAGGAGAACCTGAAGGAAACCCAGAGCTTTTCCCTACAACCCTTGGCTCACCACCATGGGGCACTGCTAAGCAACAAAGAAGAAAGGAGGCTAATATCCATACATTAATCCCAAATTCCTGCCAGGCCACGGAAGAAACATTGAGGTTTTTCACTCCTGTGAACCAGTGCAGAGCACTAAAAGCCCTCAGAGGAAGCTGTGACAGGTCTTGGACTCTGCTGAGATCTTTCCACTGACTGAGCTGGGGCCAGAATTGCTCTCTGTCCCTGGGCTGGCCACAGCTGTTTCTCAGAGTACACTGCCAGCTCCCCTGGAAATGCCTCCAGATGGGCTATCCAGAATTTTTTGTGGCTGAATTTATGAGAATTGAGGACCTTGGGGTGCAAAATGCACCTAGAGACTGATTGGAGCAGCAGCAGTGGCTGAGCTGAGCACAAGAGTGTGTCACAGTCTGAGCTCAGCAGAACTTTCTCTGTTGGATAAGGAAAGTGGAGTTCTGTTCTTCTGCTGTCCCTCATCCTTGTCTAGAAGGGTTTGTGCTTTGAGGCTGTGTCATGAATGGTTGAGGAGAGCCCTTTCCCCCTCCCTGCAGCAATGAAAATATGACAGGATGGCCATGTTGCTGGATCAGTTGGGTGCCAGCCTGGAGAAATGGTTTATAAACCTCTGCTTCTGTGTCAATCACGTGTAACATGGCAAATAATCCCACCATGCCTCACATCAGTGTTTGAGAAACCAGGTGATGAACACAGGGGAGAAAAAAACCCTGAAGTTCTGGTACCAACACAGAAAAAAAATTGAGAAGCAAATTAATAATTTGTTTTCATGCAGGGCTTGGATACTGCACAATAAATAATGCACAGAACCACATGCTAAATGATGAGGACAGAATGCTGCATGGGGTGATTTTCCAGGCAACAGGCACTGCTCATCCTGAAGCAGAGGTTTTGCGAAATAAAACAAGATGTCATGTGGAAATTAAAAAATGCAGTTACTCCAGGGGACCAAATGAAATATCAGGAATGCTTTAAAACTGGTGCTTTTTAGCTGTTGAGGGACTGACTTTATGCTTATGGCCAAACTGTTTAACTTAGACTATTTGGATGTAATATAATGGTACATTATGCCATGTCATGCAACTCAATATTGTGTATTTTGGCACTGCATTGTAGACACAAACAAATTAATAGAATGAACCACATTATGGAAGGAGGTGTATGGATTTGTTTAAACTACTATTTTTCACATACAGTATGCAAATATATTTTAAAAACAGCTGTTTATCTATCTCTAAGTTGAGGATAATTATTGGTAGTTATCTAGTGTCCTTAGCTGTTTTGTATGCCTACAGATGTGTTTATACATTACAACAATATTTTTATGACAATGGAAAATTTCCACCCTCTCTTTTTCTCAGGTTTCAATAATTTCCCTCTTTGAAATAGAAGAAGAGATGTTTTCAGACAGAGAGGTGTTTGCCTGAATAGGTCTTGCTAGTGTTCCTTTGTGTAGTATAATCTTATTTTCAGTATATTATGCTGCATTTGTTGTGATGGCTTAGACACATTTTTCTGTCCGATGCATTGGTCCAGTCTTCTTGGTTTTATCTATAATAGGAAAAAAGTGTCTGTAGTACAAAATGTGTTCATGGGCATTTTGAATTAAAGTTTATTATATTATGATCAGCACAGCAGACACAGAAAGTTGCTTGTATTGAAAAACATATGGGCTTATAATGGTTGGCTCTAACAATGTCTACTGGCACCAGCAGAGATCTCACTGATGTGTGTTAACTGAGAGAAAATAATTTCATACACATACTGGGAGTTTAAGAGATGGGGAGGGATTTTGGTGTTGCTTGGTCTGGGATGGCAGGGTTGGAAATTGCTCCTGGAGTTGTTGTTACCATGGACGCACTGCCTCTGTGTGATCCCCCCTGTTTGTGCCAGGACAGATAACACAGCTCATACCATCATCACCCTTGCAGTGAAATCTGGGGGGATTGAAGCCTCTGGAAGTGCAGGTAAAACCCCTCCTTCCTCAGGGCTCCAAGAGCAGTCAGTGGGAATGCAGAATAAGGCAGTGTGTGCTAGGAGCTGCTCATGAACTGGCTGTGATGCTGGGCAGAGTTGTCCCTTTTCTGTGTCTGTTGGATTGGTGTGTGCACACCTGGGACCCTCAGGCTCCGAGATCCCAAATCCACGCACAGTGCCCACACGTGCCACTGGGCTCTGCCTGACTCCCGTCTCCTGACTATGCTGTTCTCACCAGACCAGGACAGAAAATTATTCCCTCCTGCCTTCCCTTGTTCTTTTAATAAGCTCTTGTCTCACAGACAGTCTATTTGCACCTGTTTGCCCCCGAGGACAGAGCGCCGATCCACCGGCAGAGCCGCTCTGCGCGCCGGGAACCTCCGCAGGGAAGGATGGGGAGCTGGGATTCCCAGGAAAAGCTGGCTGATTTCAGTCCCCAGAGAACTGGGAGGTCAGAATGCTCCTTGGAGTTGGTGAGACATTCTGTGAGGGGGAGTAACAACCCTCTCCAAGGAGACCAGGATAACAACCTTCTCCAAGGAGATCAGGAGCAGTAGCTCACCAGCCAGCTTCCCTTCTGCCCTGGACAAAGCCAGGTTTGCTGCAGGAGGTGAGGAGGGAGTGTTAGGGCTAAGCAGGGTGGCAGGTTCTTGAACAAATGCATTGTCCAGCCCAGCTGACACTGGTGCCTGCAATCCTGCAAGCATTGTGTGCCATAGAGCGCATTACTGTGCTGCTGTTTCAGAAGAGATGGTTTATTTCAGAAAATACAGCTTAATTTAAGATGGCTAAGAAGCAAGAACATGAATCCAAATCAATAAAATATCTGTAGACATTTTCTGTTATTAAAAATCTGTGTTTATTCCCCTGATTGTTCCATTTTATGAGAAGTTGACCTAAATATAATCTAGGTGGATTCTTTGGATGGAGATTCAAATCTCCAAGAACTGGATAAACTTTTTCCTTTTCATAGAGGCAAAACAAATTATCTTAGTACAATTTTGGGACGGAAAGTCTAATGTGATAAAGATCATCTCTTAAAATAAGGGAAACTTGGTCATTCTCCAGAAGCTGATGGAGACAGAGCCCATTCATCTCCATGACTTAGTATTTCCTTTTGATCTGTGTGCCGTTATGACTTTTGCTGAGTGGGGACCAAACACATCATACAGAAATCAAGGTCTCAGAAATCAAGAATTTGTCATTGATTTCATAAGATGTCTTCTAGAGAGGACAAAGATAACATAGTAGAGTTTCTACTGCCTTCAGGCACCACTAAGGTACAAAAAAGAGAATTAGTGTTTTAGACCAACTATTGATTAATAGAATAACATTTGTTTGATAAGAAATTACATGGACAAAGCTGAATCTCCTTTCCTTTGGGGGTTTAGAGAACAAGGATGGGTTTTTCTTCTCATGGTCTCTTCTCATGGAAGAACACAGCCTTACTTTCAAAAGGTAGTGTAGGTTGAGGTGGAATTAATGAGAACTGCAAAGCTTTCATGATGATTCTTATTAGAAAATTGAGTAATTCTGACACAGAATTCCTGTGGGAGAAATCACTACTCTACCAAAGAAATCTTGGCTTTTTTCCCCCCTGCCTTTCAACAAGAGATGCTTTGAAACTAAAACATATGGGGTTTTTTTCTGACATGGAAACACCACAGCATTGTGTTTTACTGCAATCAACTTCTGAGAAGCCTTTTATGCACATTAATTTTTGGTGTAATTTACAGGCAAAGGCTTTCCCACTGGGTCTAATGGGAATTTGATCCCTGTAGTAAACTGAGAAAGACTCTTCTCCCCATGGCCCATCATCTCAGTGCACTCTCTGGTACCTATTCCTTTCCTTTCAAAGGAGGGAATGGTGCTCTATTGATGGATAAAGCACAAGTGCTGGGCTTTATTTCAGAACTGTTACAAAGCCCATCAAACTCATTCAATGTCTGTGCCTTCTGCTTTCTTCATTTGGACAGTAGATGGAGATAAGGTTCATCTGTCAAGTCAGGGCAAAGGAAATCTTAGCCCACATTGTTTCCCAAATCAAAGGGTGGAAGAACTCACAGCCTGAGCAGATGACACTCATGCAGCCGGGGTGAATTCAGTGCAGTGTCTGTTTGCCCTCTGCCATCTTCTGTGGTTTTTTTGGGATTCCTGATGAAAGGCCAAAGCAGCAGATTTACAGTGAAGATAAAGCTGGCCCTGCATTTCATTCAGGATTAACCTGGCAAGCAGAAGATTGACAGGGAGAGAGATATCCTCCCATAAGCAGTTTACTTGGCATGGTGAATGCCCACCTGTCTCACTTCAAAGGAGGGGAGGAGGGAGAATGGACCACCTGACCTTTCCCTATGATTAAAATGCTGATCTGATGAAGTCAGAGGAACAAACTGAACTGCCTCTTTCAACCCTCAATTCTTCCAGGAATAAACCAGCACCATCCATATGGAGAGAGTTTCTGGAGAGGCTAGGGGAAAGCAGCATTACTGACCTTCTCTTTGGGACAATCTTTTGCAATTTGAACAGCCTTTGGCTCCATGTTGAAGTTCTGCAAGTGGGGCAGAAAGCTGGAGGTGACAAAGGAGAAAGAGAATGTGTGCCTGGCTCTGTTTTCTTTGACAATTTCTCTTCCCATATGGCTAAGGTCATCTGATCTCCCCACGATGCACAGGGACTTCAAGGGGACAGCTGGATGCAGAGAGGCATTAAAATGACTTCTCTTTGAGATGAAAACCATGATTATTAACAGCTTGGTTCAAAAGCTCTCGCAGCAGCAGCTGTACCTCACTGACTGAAAACTCTGGAGGGTTTGTCTGAAAGGTCTGCATGGCTGGGTGATCAAACAGTTGGAAATCTCCCTAGCTGAGAGTCCCCTGCTATGTCCTACAAAGCCTGTGGGCACTAATCCACCAACAGGGCTCCTTGGGAACATGCTCAAACAAAACAGGACACAACAGCAACTTTTTGGTGATCTCTCCCTGCTGGCAATGGATGCAGAGGTAGATTCTGACATAGATCAAATCTCCTGCTGGGTATTCACTAAAGAATTCACCTTTCTCTGAGAGATCAGTCCACTGTGCCATGGCATGTTCAGCCCATTCCCATGTGAGAGAGTCTCAGAAGAGACAGCCCAAGGGGTTTGGTTGGGTGAACTCCACGGGGGATGCTAGCAGAATGTGTAGAGCTGGGTATTTTTCAATATAACTCCTGTCCCTTTTCCTGGAGCAGAAATACAGACACGGGCTCGTTCATGGAGCTAATAAAATGCCTTTTAGCTTGACTGACCAAGTCAAGCTAAAATACCTTTTAACTTGACTTAATTTTCAGGTGTATCTGATCTACTGGATGAAGTAAAAAGGGTGGAATAAAGCCCCAAACATGCCTGGATTTGGCATGGTGGCAACTGGCTTGCTGCTGTTGAGTGTCTTGCATGGGGTGTAGACTGGAGATAAAGGAGATAAAAATCTTTGTTACCTTCTGGATGGAAAATGACATACCCCTATCATGCCTCTTAAAACTTGGCAACCTTTTCAGAGAACTGAGGGCTTTGCTGTTGAGAGATTGCTGTTTAAATCTAGATGGATGGGTCTCAGCAATGCAGTTAAACTGAGGTTCTGCTTTATATTACTGGTAATATTACTTTAAATCATTAGAATTTCAAAGCACAGTTTGCTATTCATTATGGATGCCGAGTTTCGTTTGTTGTTTGATTTTTCACTTAGACTGGATGGCAAAAATAGGTTCATCATTTTCACTTTC
Source organism: Fringilla coelebs (assembly GCF_963513975.1). Taxonomy (NCBI): domain Eukaryota; kingdom Metazoa; phylum Chordata; class Aves; order Passeriformes; family Fringillidae; genus Fringilla; species Fringilla coelebs. The sequence goes on along the minus strand of NC_140038.1, from coordinate 15,678,178 downwards.
AGGTTCCATCTCTGAAGAAAATAAGCTGTGACTAACAATAGTTATTAGTGGCTTGTCTCCACTGCCCATACCTCAATCATTGTTATTAAATGTGATTGATTAAAAGCATTTGCATGGCTGTTCCAGAAGGTGCTTTTGGAAGTGGGGTAGATTGACACATAAGGACACTTGTCTTGGCAAGAGAAAGGACTGGTGTTTTTCTAAACCAGAGTGTTATAGTGATCCTCATCTTCAGCCTGTGCAGTGTCAGACTAATGTGCAAAAAGTGGGATTGTTTGCACAGGAATACAGAGAGAAGCCTGGACTGAGCACAGGCAAGTGTTAGGGCAGGCTGAGATGAGACCCAGGGATTCTTGGGCTTTATCATGTGTGGTCCAAGCAGGAACATCCCAGAGAAGGCAAGGATAGCAGCACCTTCATTATGGCCATTTATTTCCACATGCACATACTTACATTTGCTACAGCATTCAGAAATCTGTGGTTTCATTAAAAAGTGAGTACATCTGGAAATTTCCCAAGATCCTTCAGACTCATTTGTAGTTTGAGAAATGCCATTGCTTGTAAAAAAAGTTTGTCAACTCCCAAATGTGCTTCATCTTTGAAAGACAAAGTGTTCTCTGGACTGACACCCATCAAATCTCACAAAAAAGAAAGAGAGCAGCATGTTTCATGCTGCTTTTTCATTGTTGGTGGGGAAAATAAAACTAAAACTGAATGGAGAAAACAGATCCCTCCCTATTAAATTTGGGTGGCAGTTGTGTTAAATATCTGTAACAGAGTGGCATTTGAATGAAACATTAATATTCTAAATTAGTTCAGTAACAGCAAAAGTAATATAAAATATCGGAATAAATCCAAGAAACAGCAATAAACAGTAGGTGCTGGCATGCATATAGAATTCATTGTACAAGAATGGTTAATGCCTTACAGAAACTTAATAAGAGAGTTTGAAAGGCATATGCTAGGATAATCTTGGCATTAAAATAAAAATAGATTAAAAAGAGCAAAAAGGAGAATAATATAACATTAAATCCAGTCAAAATCTTTAGGTGTCATAGGTAACTTATTGTGAAATAAGAGATAAAACCTGGGAGAATTTATCTGCAGTAGAAATTACAGAAAGAACATTAGAAACATTCAAAAGAAAGTCTAAAAGCCTTTTGCAGAGTGTCACGTGTTTTGATTTATCTCAAAGTTTCCTCATTCTTTTAACACTTCCAATTTGACAGAAGCATTTGAGGGTTATATAATAATGTTTTACCACCGTTTCTGCATAATAAAGTAATTGCTCTATTAGAGGAGCATTAGTGAGAGGAACAAGTGACACAAAGGAACTTTGTATCAGGAGGAACTTCTGTACAAGGACAAGCTTTTCTTTGAGAATACTGAGAGAACTTAGGTGTGGAAAAAGAAAGAGAGAAAAAAAGCAGTTTACTTTGCCAATGGTATCCAAGATATTTCAGTCTGTCAGGGCATAATTCCTGCAGATATCTGGGTGTGAATATATTTTATTGGAGTGACACACTAATAACGTGGCACTGAGATGAACAACCTTGCTCTGAAGTTAGGGGAAACACCTTTGAGTCTTTTGGAGGTAAAACATCTTTTGGAAAAAGGTCAGGCCATGGTCTATGTGCTTCCTAATTCCTGTATAGATTTATTAACTGTAGTATCCTCCTCATCCCTTGGCACAGGGATGAATCTCTCTTCAAACAGCTTTGGGACACACTGATGGGGAGTTGCTCTTTCTTCTCCCAAGCTCTCCTTGCAGGGGATAGATTCTTCTGCTGCACTTACTTCTGGGAAGTTGGGAGGAGAAGACTGATCTCAGGGAAGGGAAATTTGGAACTCCTCACAAATAGATGGAAGTAAGTGTGTGATTGAGGGCCACAGTACTTCTGTGCATGCAGTGTTTCTGCTTCATTTTGTTGTAATAGCTATCCTGGCTCTGCCAGCTATCCTCTTAGGTATTGACAAAGTGAATTTTCCACCACAGGGTGATATTTCCCACCAGGAAAATAAGAAACAATCTGATCTTGATGAGGAATGCTATTGGGCAGGCATTAGGTAATATTTATGTAGAAGTCTGTGATCCTCTGATGCAAGGTGTTATGTTAGTGCAATTTATTTCATTAAATGTGGTAAGGTTCCTTGGCACGGATGATTTTCACCATGTTATTCACCAAGTTATTTTGGCTAGAGACCAGCTTAAGCCAAGCTGTTTCATCTCAACACCTTCAGTGTTTTGAAGACACTAGGTTGTAAGTTTGGAATTTTCCTATCCCTGCCTTGAAGCAGTTCAGTCCTGCAGAGTGTAGCCTGTATCCTTTGAGAGGAAGTGCTGAAGCTCAGTGAAGAGGAGCAAAGCCCTGTCCATTTGCATGTTAGAAGTCTGCTTTGAGGCACTACTCCTGCTCACCTGGGTGAGCTGCCACTCACTGTGAAGGGTTGGAATCATAGCACCCAGCCGTGATCTAGTGTGCTACTGAAAAAGATGCTGCAGGTTATCACACCTAAATGCTAAAAAAGGTGAGAAAAAACCAGACCTTCAGGTCATTGTAAGCCATGAAAAAAGTCACCTACCTGATTGCAGCAGGCCAGAGGGAGGGACATTTTTAATGAGCCTTTGCCATATTTTCTGATCTAAACCCCATAATTTCTGCTTTGGGCTTGGTGTGGTGTGAAGAATCAGCAGGAAAAGAAAAGTCTGGCACTCGGCTCAGCAGGGTGCTTGCCATGCCTCACAAGGGTGGCCAGGGCCAGCAAGAGGGACCTGTCTCCAAGGCTTGGGAACAGGAACAAGAGGGAGCCTGGCCACGTGTCCTGTCCCTGGGGGCCCCTTGGCTGCCCCGGGTACAGTTTGAGGGCTACGTGATCCCCCACAGCTGCGGACGCCTTTCTCCCAGGATTAAAGAGGTCACTTAGGACACTCCCAGAGCAGCAAGGTCCTCCTCCCTGAGGCTTTAAATAGCCCCCTCTCCTTCCACGTCTCCTCTGAGTTCCCTGGTTTGCTCAGGCCTATCTGACTCTGCAGAAGAGGAAATGCAGATTTGGACAAAGAAATGCACGCACTGTTTACCACAGAGAATGGTGGCTCCTGTGGTGATGCTGAGGATGTTTGGATGGTTGTTTTGGGAGCAGGGGCAGCTTGGCCATAATTTCTTGGGATCCTTCTAAAGCTGGTAGTATTGTTGAGAAGGTGCTCCACTTTATGCCAAAATTCAGGCTATAATCACTTTAATTGGAATCCTCCCCTAGTCTGTGGTTGCCTGCTGATATTTCAGAGGTCTCTGAACCCCTTTTTCTCCCCCTCAGAAATAACGATTTTTAAACCTCCATGTAACAAGTACTGCGTGATTTCTTCCAACAAGAAGAGATCATGCTTTGCTGGCTGAATATTGAGGCTGAGGATGGGAGCATTCAGACAAGAAACTCTCCAGGGTATTTTGCTCTCTTAGTTAAGTGTGAATTTTTAGCTCCTCTTAAATTAGAAAAAGCAATTTACTCTGACAAAACACAGAACATAAGGCACCAAACCTGGCTTCACAGTTATTGTGAGGCTGGATATTCAGCTGTGGGAAGGAGATATCCAGCTGGCAAATCCATAATGCCAGTGGTGAGTGGCTGTGCCCAGCGCTTTGGGCTGGTAGGCACCTCTGCCTTGCTGGCAGAGGACTCTCTGATTTAAGTATTAAGAGAGTAATTAGAACCCAATATTTTCTAGAGGTCTCAGGAGACAGTGAGGACTAATGCTGCTCAGCCTCTAACCTGCTCTTGAGTTTAGCCAGTATTAATTTTGCACCAGAATTTCTCTTTAATAAGCTTCAAGCACAGAGAGTGAGAAATCTGACTTGCAGATGTAAGTCTCATTACACAGGCAGTTGGGCTGCTGACTGCTATTTGTGTGAGCAAATTTATTAAGGGAAAGAGAAGAGAGGAGGATATATTTTGGACAGGTCAAACCCTGCTTCCGTATTTAGAAACAGGCTATTTTAAAACAAACAAACAAACAAATAAACAAACAAACCCTGGAACTGGATATCCTATTCCTCAGTCTCACTAAAAAAGACCCAAACAAACTGGTCTGGAAGTTTTTTAGCCCAGTGAAGCAGTGTCTTTTCTTTAAAATTAGACCATTTTGTTTTGTTGTTTGTTTGGGAGATTTTTCCTTAGCAGTCACACAGCTTGGTGAGACAAGTCAACAGTTAATTTAAAAAACGTATTGGTAGGAACCATGTTATGCATTGTCTTGCAAGAGCGACTTCTTTCATTTTGCATTCATTATTTTTTGTGATTGGAATAACTGCTTTGTATTTCTTCCCCCAAATAAAATATTTATTAGTAAATCTCACACCACACAAATTAATGCTGTTTGATTTCTTTCTGGGTATCCTCCTTTTTCAGCATTAATGCTTAGACTCCCAACAAACCCTCTCAGTAGGTTGTGTGTCTCACTCAGGGAAATGCCTGCCTTTGGGCAAAAGGCAAAAAGCCCAACAGACTGAGCTTATGGGAGGTTTTTGTTTGAAGGCACTGCTGGAGGGGGAATGGCACTGATGGCTGCTATCCTCCAGGTGGTAAAAAACCCACCCCTGTTGGGTTTCTGAGTCTTGTGGAAAACATCCTCAGAGACTTCCCTGAGGTTACCTGGTACTGTGGCTTAGTGGCAATTTTATAATCTTGTCTTGAGTAAATAACAGCTGGTCTTGGCATGTTCCCAGGAGCAGAACAAGGAGACAGGAGCTGTTCCCTGCTCGACTGTGGGTCAGTGCAATAACCCCAGCTGCCAGTCAGAAATGCTGGGATCGAGCTGTTGTCCTCCAAGCCCAATGTCACCAATTAATCACTTGCTGCCTGTAACCTATCAATGACGATGTGCTGGGGTATTTTTTTTATTCCTGGCTTACTCCATCCTTCTGCTGTTTATCTCTGAGGAGCTTCTGTCAAGCTAACCCCAGTGTTTCAGGGATTAATTCCCAGAAAAAGCTCAGAGAGGAGCTCTCAGCCAGGAGCTGATTAAATGTATCTGAGCTCAGCCCTGTGATACTCCTGGTTGGGTGAGGAAGACAGGATGCTTTGCTGGAATAAGGCTAAGAAAGATGAGGGGCTCTGACCAAAAAGTACAGCCATGCTTGATATTTAAAGTGATGTTTTTGCTACTTTAGCCTTTGTCCAGCCACAAGCTGTGAAATGCAACTACAGGCTGTTGTTAATAGGTAACAATTTGGCTCTAACGTTAAATCCTTTTAGTGAAATTCTGCAGGAGGTCAGTAATTTTGTAATCTAATTTAAGCTTCTGGGAACTTTTCTCTCCTCCTATTCCACCCATATACAACAAATGCATCTTCATTAGTCTGTGCACTTGTAGATGCTGTAGCTAACATTTGTAAGTGCTGGCAGGAATGGGAAATACTTAGCAAGAGGAATTTTACTTTTCTCGTTTCTTTGGTTATGGTTTGTTCTTAAACCATCAAACATCTCTTTCAATAAAAATAACTAATGTGTTTATATTTACCAGAGCAGGGTAAGAAATTTGCATTAAAGAAATTACTCTATTCATCTTTTTTAGATCAGGCACAAGTTGTGATTTTCTCATTTGTACTTACTGTTCAAAAAGATTTACTGAATATTTTTTATGAATGAATATGTTGGCAATTCATCCACAAGGAGTTTGTTATGTGTATTAATTTAAACAATCAATTCTAATGGATTTCAATGTCCAAATATCTTTGATGACTTTGAAAACCTGAAGCTAATTAGTCAAATCTGAGCTGGCTCTTTTCAAGAGGCAAGTTGTCATCTAGCAAGACAATAGCAACTTTAGGGTGTTTTTTTCTGTGTTGCCTTGCTGCTATAAATAGGAGCTGTGCTCTTCTGCAGAAGTCTCTGTTATTCAGTGGTGCCACTAAAGTTAGTGGGAAATATGTTAGAATTTGTAATGGGACGGGGGTTTTATCCATTGTTTCAGCCAACTCCTGAATCATCCAACTCCTTCAGTGGTGTGCAGCAGGAAGGGGAGCAATGAGGCACCAACACAGAATTTTAGTGTTGGAACATCAAGAGTAAACACTCAGGTACAATATTTGGCCATATCACCCAGCTTTAATTTTCACATTTTAAAGGTTGATCTTTCATGTTCCCTCAAGTTCTTTGTTTGCCTGAGTCCCTGGATAAAGTGCATGGAAAGTCAGAGGATATCTTATGTCATCACTATTTGTGTTAATGGCTTAGGAACCCACAATCCAATCAGTTAAAATAAACAACCCAGTGTAATAGGAGCATAAATCAATGAAGACTTCATTACTGAAACCTTAATGTGTAATCCATCCACCTACAGAGGAAAGGGATACTGAGAGGCAGCAAGACAAAACCAGAGGACCGTCTGATTTAGGCAACCCTGATATTTAAAAAGGTGTTGAGAACAGTAGGTCTTCCTGGAGTCAGTAAATTTGATGGATTCTCATCACTCCTGACAACCTGCCCCTGACTATTATGTCCCTATGCTAAAAAATGCCAAGAAACTCTTGGGAGGAGAGCTCTGAATGTTCTTTGTTTAGTTTGGGAGACTTGAGCCAGCTCAAATGAGCAAAGACATGAATTAGGAAGATGAACATAGGACTAAAATGAAATATTTTACCCAAGAGTAATGCTGCTCCGAACTGCTCTGACCCTGCTTGAGCCAGTTGCACAAATCTGGACTCCTCTGAGGTGAGGGTGGCAATACTTGGTGAAAAATGAGTTCCTGGATTTCATCAAAGCCATGTATTCTATTTGTCTTGGCTCTGAAAGGAGCAGCAATCCTATCACACCGAGCCTTTTGATTTCAACGTGGATCATAAAAGGGCTGAACTTTTATGTTCAGAGCTGAGGTCTCTGCTTGTTGAGTTAATAAGGAAGAGAAGCAGCAGGCTCTCTCTCTGGGCATGGGCCAGCTCTGATGTGGGGATGAGACAGGCACTTTGCCTGTGGATTTTAGCTAAGAGCAAAAGCAAGCTGAGCCTTGGGAAAGCCATCAGTGCTCACAGACCCTCTCCACTGGGTCCCCATTTCAGAAGTGACTCTCCAATCTTATCCTCACCTGACTCTCCTTCTTTCCTGCCTTCCTTCCCCTTCCCTGACCACATCTTGTTCTTTTCTCTCATTCCCCTGCTGACACCTCTTGTCCCTCTTGCTGCCTTGGAATATATATTGATCAGGGAATGGTTGGTAACTCTGCTAATTGACCAAAAGCAGTATGATGGGAAACCTCATTTTTCAGAGATTTGGAATTTGTTTTTGTTAATAATTATGACCAAGAAAAAAAAGAGAAATCTAAGAATACAATCTAGGTTTAGGATAGAGAAGCTAGGAAACTTTGGCACTAATGTAATTATTCCATGCAGAAAATGGCATGTACAGTCTGCCAATACAGAAGGAGATTTGGTTGCAGGGAGCTGCCAAGCATCCTACAGGATTTCTGTGACAGAGGTGGAAATCTGTTTCTCCAGGCTGGCAGTCACCTGCTCTGACTGCAGACTGATCAATTTCCTGCTTCATGCCATGTCTCACCCAATGCATACCCTCCCCAGTTGTAACTAAGGAGGAGGTATGGACTGCAGCTCCCTAATTAGCTACACCATCCTCAGCACCTTGTCAGCCCGTGCTGTCATTTCTTCAGGGATCCATTGGGAAAAAAGGGTCCATTTGCATTAATAGTCATTATTACAGATCTGAATTAGACTTTCCCTAATATTCTTTCTAGAATTACCTTTTGATAGGTGTTGCTTCTCAACTCCTTGTCTTAAATATAGCGTTGCATAATGTTAAATATGTAAGAGAATGGTTGAATAAATTTGGCTGGTAAAATGATCGCATGTATCCAGAATGGAGACTAGTTAGTTTAATTTACAAGGTAGGTTAAGTTTCTGAAGCAGTTCAGCATTCAGAAATAAGGGAGCCATATATTTGGTAGACGTTATTGTCATCATTTAATTGAAAATAAAGTGATTCTGTTACAATTTGTGTGATCCTAAGTTGCTTTGGGACCAAGGTTATTCAAATGCAAGTTTTTATTCTATTAGAAATTTGTATGGTGCTGTATCTGCTCAGAAATAACGACATCCAGGTCTTAACCCAAGTCCCTCTAGTTGCAATACAGACCAGTGATTAATTTTTGAATCACAGCAGTGAAATCTGTTTGGAGCAGAATTAAAGAAGAAGTCTAGTGTATCACACAGATGGATAGTAGGTATCATGTGTTTCCTTCTCCTCAAGTGCATTATATCTTATTTCCTCTAATGCAAAAATTAAAGTGATTCTAAGGCAGAATGTGTCATGACAAAATGTGGTGGTAACTTGGTCTTAAAATTAAATTATATTAGTTTAGAAATAAGCTTAGGAATTTTTCTTCTGAAATTCAAGGCTTCCACGTGATTGTGGCTGCAAAGACAGGGGAATTTTCTTGTAGATGAGATTAATATAACTTAAATATATTGTTCTTCAACTCCAGTAATAAGAGATGCTGTCATGGAAAACCACCTCACATTTAGCATTTCTGTGTAATACAGAATTTCCTCAACTGTAACCTGTAATATAGAATTTCCTCAACTTTGAGGTGGCCAGATCAAACCAAAAAAAGAGAGCTTTAGTTTAGAATTTAGATGTCAGTTCTACTTTAGAAATGCTACTGTGCATTAAATACTGTGTAGTATGATATGTTAAAGGCTTTTAAAATGTGTCATCAATATGCTTCCACATATTCACTGTCCAGATGGCACAGAAGTGCTCAGTATCCAAACAAGGATCTCAGTGCCCCTGCCCTGCATGATGCACTGCAGCCCTGTGCAGCACAAAGTGTCCTGTTCTGAACTGATCTGTAAATTTGGTGTGTTTCCATTCCAGAGCTCCTGTGACAAGGATGTCATCCTGAACATTCTCAGTGTCCTCACTGACTTGCTGTCTTTGGGTAAGGAAGCAAAGATTTGGGGCAATGGCTGTGGGCTAGGGCAGAAAGGGGGTCCTAAAGTAAGCCAGGGATTTCATACTTGCGTTCAAACTTGACCAGGTGTTTGCAAGGTGAAAAAAAATGTAAATTGTGTCTATAGCTCAGCAGTCCTTACTCCTGTGTTTGGAAAACTGAGCTTATTCAACGTATTAAACAAAAGAAAAAGAGACTCAGAGAAAGTGTCAATTTTTTCTTTTTAGTTTCGAAGATACCCATGGGTTGCAAAATATTTCATAATCCCTAGCAGTCAACCACTGGAAATGTTCACCAATGCCATTGGAAAGAGGCCTGTGAGACAGGGAAAGGAACCTGACTTTTCAGAGCCCTGAGACCCTCCAATGCAGAGGACTCAGCCTCTCTCCAAAAGGCACTTCTCCTTGGGGCTGCAGGGAATGGATGTCACTTTATATGCTCAAAGCTGCATGAAAAAAGAAGTGTATTGGCGAAAGAACTAAAAAAAAAAAAAAGAAAATAGTCAAGTTCCTTTTCCTTTCTGCTCCACCACAAAAATATAATCTACTAAACAATTCCCAACCCAGCTAAGCTGCCAGGCTCAGGGGGCTGCATTGGTAAGTGCTAGATCCTCCTGGGTCCCCCACTCCTGGAAGCCCCACCAGAGACATCACCTGTCCATCTGGCCTCTCTTTTGGAGCCCTGGAGCCCTGTTCCTCAGCTGGGTGCAAGGATGGCCTCCATGGGGAACAGGGGGTCCTGCTTCCTCTAGGAACTGAAGGAGCAGCATCCCCCAACCACAGAGCCTGGATCAATGTTTGTTAACACAGTAAAGCTCCCAGGGTTAGAGTGTGGTTCCATTGGAGACCTACATTTATTTGAAAGCTGTCCCCAAGGCTTCCCTAGGATTCCTTTTCATTTGGCAGAAGCCCAGTGCAGCTTTAGTTCTTTCCTTGTTTAATTTCCAGTATCTAAGAAAAGATCACTGAGCCTTTTGCTGCTTTGAAACCTGTCAGTGTCTGGGCTTATTCCTCCCTGCCACATTTCAATGCACACTGAAAAACTTCTGCAGCACATGGGTTTGGGGAGACAAGGACTGTCGTGGTAACAGGTTGTCACTCTTGCACCGAGACTGAGGCAGGAACAGGCAAGAGGCAGGGTCGTAGAAAAGGCAAAGAAGGCTTTATTTAAAGGTTTTTATAGAGTGGTATGATAGCTTCTATTCTACTGGCTAACTAGCAAAACATCTTCCTCACTCACTGTCCTTGAGAGGAACAGAAAACCGAAGTAGAAAAACACCACCTGCAAATTGTTTACACTCAATGAGTTATCCCATCTTTCCAACTCCCTAAAATTTCTCACAAGCCGCTGTGAGAAATGTTTTCCCTTTCTCTATCTCTGTCCCGTGGCATCCACGACAGGTAGCAGAGCACACAGTTCCGATGTGCAGTTCCATCCCTGGAACTGCGGAGCACACAGCTCCATCCATGGAACTGCGGAGCACACAGCTCCATCCACGGAACTGCGGAGCACTCAGCTCCATCCATGGAACTGTGGAGCACACAGCTCCATCCCTGGAACTGCAGGGCACACAGCTCCATCCCTGGAACTGCAGGGCACACAGCTCCATCCCTGGAACTGCAGGGCACACAGCTCCATCCCTGGAACTGCGGAGCACACAGCTCCATCCATGGAACCGCAGGGCACACAGCTCCATCCCTGGAACTGCGGAGCACACAGCTCCATCCCTGGAACTGCGGAGCACACAGCTCCATCCATGGAACTGCGGAGCACACAGCTCCATCCCTGGAACTGCGGAGCACACAGCTCCATCCATGGAACTGCACAGCTCCATCCATGGAACTGCAGGGCACACAGCTCCATCCCTGTCCCCAGGCTGGGCACACCAGGGACTCCGGGCCAGTTCTGCAAATGCTCGTGCGTTCACGGCGCTCAAGCATTGCCTGAAGGCCGTGGAAGCTCCGTGTGCTCCTGGCAGGCTGAGGCCTTGTGAAGCTGTGGCGCAGGGAAGGGGTGCTCTGAGCCGTCTCTCCTCTCTTCCCCAGGCACCGGACGGAGGATTCACTACGTGGTCAGCAAAGGGGGCAGCGAGGCTCTGCTGCAGGCCCTGGCCACGGCTGCCCGGACGGAGCCACCCGACCACGGCACCCTCCTGCCCCTGCTGCGCCTGCTGGCCAGGGTGGGCCTACGAGGTACTGCCGGGTGCCTTCCGGAGGGGGGTCAAAAACGAGGCACTGAGGGGGCTGGGGGGCTTCTGGAGGGGGGTCAAATATGAGGGTCATCTCAGTGTAGACTCCCAGTAGATCAAGGGGATGGACATGGTAGTAGGGCCTGTTGGTACAGGACATGGAGTACTGGTTTTAAATTGAAAGAGATAGGGTTAGATAAGAGGTCAGGAAGAAATGTTTCGTGATAAGGATAGTGAGGCACTGGCATGGGTTGCCCAGAGAGGCGGTGGATGCCCCATCCCTGGAAACGTTCAGGGTGAGGTTGGACAGAGCTGTGAGCAATCTTGTCTGGTGCAACTCATTGCAGGGGGTTTGGACTAAGTGGCCTTTAAAGATCCTTTTTTATCCAGACTATTCTATGTTACATATATGGTGACTCAAAGTGAACCCCATGTTTTTCCATTTTCAGTGAGATTAATATTGGTTTAACTCATTGATACATTTGAATGTCTTTCTTATAAGATTTTGAGTTACAAGGCTTAATAAACATATATTTAGCAGCACAGCTGCAATGACTTGGCCTTTGCAATAGTTTAATTCTCATTTTCTTTTCACAGATAGGAAGTTTGGGCTTAAAGTGCAGAAGGCAGAAGCCACTGATATAATACTGAGTTTAACAAGAAGACACCTGGGCCACCACCTGTACCTCACCCACTGCCTCTGGGTCCTGAGGGTTTGTGCTTCTAATGGTGAGTGCCAGGATTTTCCTCTTTTCTTCTGTGTGACAACCACCAGGGTTCTTTTTTACTCATTTCAATGCAAAGAAACATTATTCCTGGTAGGGTTAGTGCCTGCATGCACCATTAATATACAGAAAAGCACAAAAGCCAGAACAACCTTAGAAAAAGGTGTTCCTCAAGGGGCCTATGCAGCCTTTACAGTGCATTTCATCTGTGAGCTATGGAAATAAAAGTGCTGTAGTGAAAAATATTCATGGCAAAGATCTTCTATTCTGGAATATAGACAGTCAATTCTTTTGCTCTGAGACTTGGGTACCTTAAGTCTCTATGCAGTTGCCATTACCATAACAGCCAAATGTCTCACTATTGTTGATTGTATTGATCCTCAGAGCAGCTCCATGAGGGTGGAGAAGCAGAGGGTGAGAGAAATCTGTTACTTATTCAAGGTCCCCCAGGAAGCAGATATTAGATCCTGGTCTTCTGGCTAGTATCCCCTCAGATGTTCACTCTCCCAGCTTTTCTCACTTGGCAATGCCCTCATGTTAAATGATTCAAGCAAAGGGATTTCCAGTGTTCTCTCTCGGGATCATTACAGATTCATACAGGCTTTCTGTGCTATAAAGCACTGAGCTCGCCAGCCCTAATTTCCCTCTGCTCACTCTAACCCTTTCCTCTCCTTCCCTACATCCCTCACCCAGCAGATAATTCTTGATGGCCATCCTGTCTGCGGTCTGCTCTGTGCATCCTGAGATTTAACTCTCCTGGCACCCAGCCCTGCAGGTCCCCTCTGCCTGGACAGGAGCTGGCTTCATGCTTTGGGCTTCCTCAGGCAAGCAGCCAAGCCTCAACACTCAACCCCTCTCCCCGTGATAAGCGGTGTTTGAAAGTCTGAGTGTGGCTGAGAATGCAGCCAAAGCCCGAAGATGAAATGTGCCTTTATTTGGGTTTCACAGCTGTGCAGTGACCCCATGCTGCCTCTCACCCAAAATTATGATTTGCCTACTTCCCTGCTCCCTGCTTCAGAACACCTGCACTCAGCTCAGCTGCTGTTTCTGCAGAGGTTTTAGGATGCACACTGCAGCCTGCTCTCCTTTCTGTTAGTGTCAGACCCCAGAACTCCAGCTCTGCACCTTTGCTGGAGCATCTCTGTTACTCTCCAGGTATCTCCAGCACTCTCCATTAATAGCTTTGAATTTTGGGGTTCTGTGGCCCAGCTGGGAAGCTTCAGGGGAGGTTAGGTGAAAATCTGTATGGGTGTGATATTAAACCAGGGGATTACATGATCCCAGCCTTAAAAATTATGGAGTTGAGCTTAAGGGAAGCCAGAACCATACAAAACTCTTGAGAGTGCTTAGGTATGAAAGCAGTAAAGATGAGTCCTTGCCTCACCTCATGCCCCACTCTGGGCTGCTCCCTTCACTGCCACCAGATGTTTGTGGCTGCTCTGGAGCAGGATGAGTTCGAGCAGCTTTGTCCACCATCCTGGCTCTAATGGATTGCCAGCCAGTGTGAATGTAGCTGGCAGGCCTTGGAGGCTTTCCATCACAGCACAGCTTGGCAGGGACACCATAGGACAGCAGGAGATGATGAGCCCTCTGGCAGCTCTCTGATGACCACTGGGAGATATCTGCAAAACAGCCAAAACCCAGCAGTGGGCAGGCAGCCAGGGCTCCTTCTGGCTGCTGTTGGTTACTGATCCTTTCACCTTGGTTGCATCCATTTAATATTTCAGGGTTGTATTTGTTCCCTCATTACACAGAGATATCCTGTCTCATATTGGGGAGGTCTGGCTAAACACCTAGGCTATGCATTAGGTATTGAAACTGATTGCAAAATCTATCTAAAAAAGTTCCTAATCTTCTAAAAAGTGAAGGATTAAAGGGAAAATTAGCCTAGATGAAATTAAACTGCATTCAGAAGCCCCCAAAACCCACTTCCACTCTGTTGAATAACAGCACAGAAAGAAAAACCCTACTCTTTAAGCCCTTTGAAATGAACTGTCCTCATTGAGCTGCATGTAGGAAGTGTGGGATGAATTTGAGCGCTGCCATTTTTTTTCTGGGAGAATACTTTGTTTAATTGTGATTTGTTCTCTGGACAGTGCAATATCTACAGGAAAAGGGGCTTTAGGGAAATTGGGAAAGAGCAGCAGGACTGGTTTTGCACCTGATTTTGGCTCAAGTTCTGTCCACAGACAGCTTTGTGCTTCACTTTCTATGTCTGTAATGGGACCTGTGGAGTCCAGATGAGAGCCCAGAGAGCTCATAGCCCCAGGGGCAGCTACTCGTCCCCACATCTCTTCTAAGCAATGTTTGCCAGCTGCCTCCTTCAGAGCTGACTGCTTTTTTCCTTTTATTGCCATAGTTACCACGGGAACTATGCTTGGCATCAATGGAGCCATGGAGCTGCTTTTCAAAGTCATCACTCCCTACAGCAAGAGACACGTCAGGACGGTCAGGTAGGCAGTAGCCCCAAGGGAGCTCATCTTTCCAGGACAGCAAGAAATAAAATTCTGGTTCCACTTGAAGAGGCAAAGAAATCAGAAATGTATGCAGTTTCCACTCACTTTAAATCTGCAGGGTTTTTAAGAGGCAGAAATAGATCCCTGAAGGACACGTTAATGCTGTGATTCATCATATGATTCATGCTGGTGGCCCTTTATTTGTAGTGTGCCCTAGACAGCGATGGCAGTTTGATTGCAAGGTACCCTCCTTCATTTCCCAGACACAACTGGCTTTGGAGAAGCATGTGCTGGCAGCAGACAAGGCACTCCTGCCTCCCACTCAGCCAGAACTGCCTGCCACCATCAGCCTGGGGGTAGATAGAGTGGAATCAAGGCAGTGCTGCCTCATCCTCCATTTGCAGAGGGTCATGACCTGGTCATCATGATATTTTTGAAGTATGACAGTTCATACTAGTATTAATTTGTATCTGCTTTAAAGCCATCCCACATATTTCAAATAGTTCTTTTCTGAAGACATCAAGTCCATTTTATATCTTCATCTCAGTGCTGAATGTTAGTCCCCAAGCTGTCTGATCTGACCACTTCCTCAGCTGCCTTTCAAGGCAAACTTTATGGGAGCAAAACACATATCTCTGGCTTGCTCTTTAAAAGCAGGAGGAAGAATTTGCTGCTGTGAGCTGTGCCCACACAATCCTGTTTGCTTAAGCCACACAGAACCTGCCAGTTCTCCTGCTGGGACATGAAATGGCTTGTGGGGCACAGTCCCTACTTGCTCAGGTACGTGTCAGCAAGGACAAGGCAGCATTCAGCCAGTTCCAGCTTCTGCATGGACCTGACATGGGTGAGGTCCATGGCTGGTGATTACTGAGGAAGCAGCTTCAGGTAGAGCACGAGGTGAGAAGGATGGACGGACAGACAGCACAACAGCTTGGCCACAGTTTGCTTAGCTGTGGTTGAAATGGGGCCAGCCACCCTGGATGTGTTAAGTAATGTCCACTCTGCTATTACCATCAAAGACTGATACCAGTTCTCTCAATATCATGACTTACTCATTAACTGGGAAGAAATTTGAATTGATTTCCACCAGCCACCAGTGCTGAAGCTGCACATCAACACACAGCATTGTTGTTTGCTAAGTGCAGCTTTCTTCTCATTCCTCTGCTTACATGTCTGGAGATGCACAATTTTTTGGACAGTTTGCTTTTCTAAATAAGATACTGAGGGGGCCCAGCAGATGCACAACTTCCTGCAGCTGCCTTGTTGATGGGAGCCAACTCACTTTTGCCTGTGCTTTTGGATTTCTAGCACAGTGCCAAGTACCTGGAACTGCTTCACAGCTTCAGTTCTGTCTTAGACAAAGTACCTGAGATTCCTCTGCGAGGGTATACCAGGATGTTTCTTACACAGATGTTTGGATATTACCCAACTCAAAGAATGTTACCACCAAGATGTTATTCCTCGGATATCTGAGCATCCTTCAACATTCCCCTCAGGCCTCATGCAATAACTTTAAGATTTAGGCAGCCTGGAGAACTGTTTTGTGTATGACAGGGGTGTCCAGGATGAGTTAGACCCAGAGCTGGGCTTGGCTTCTGAGGCAACCAAAAGTGATTGATGGGTCCAAGACCATGCTTAACTAAGCAAATTCCACTCAGTTCCCTGTTTTCCTTCCTGTGGAAGTGTTGCTCTGATTAGACCAGTGTTAGTTCTGCATCTGTGATAGTCCAGCATCTCTGTGTGATGGGACTTGGGCCTGTATTAATTTTCTCTTAAGCAATGGGACTGGCTGGCTAAAGGCTTTTAAAATGAATTTTGGGCAGAAGTGCTTTATTTACAATTGCCTGTTTCCCACAGAGGAAGTGGAAACCTTGGTATCTGTCACACCTTTCTAGCCTGGCTTCTTGCTGAGATACATTTGGAGATGCAGGGATTGTTGCTGAGGGTTGCTGTAAATGGAGTCTGTAAAGTGTTCTAAAATACTCACTTCTAAGGGAAACAATCAGAGAAACATGCTGCTTTTGATTTAAATGATTCCATATTGTCAATATGCAATATTTAGCTTTTACTTCCTTTTATCTGGTGTACAAGGATTGTTTTGAATTCTTCTGCGGACATTTTTTTCCATTTGGAACAGAGACACAAACACCAGAAAAGCAAACTCAAAATTGCCCTCAGTAAATCCCATTTTATAGCTAATAAGCCTTTTAATTTATTACTGAAAAGCTTGAATTTATTTTTCATTTGAAAAAAGGTGTCTTGTGCACTGATTTTTGTCTACCTAGGTTTCTCACTGCTAGTTCAGTTTCTTAATTTTCTTTTTATTTCCTAAAACATTTGTTCTCTTATTAAAACATATTTTTCATGAGCGTGCAGACAGTGCATACAATCTTTACACACTCTTTTCGGCTCCCACCTATTCTTGGTCTAATGAACAAGAACCATAAATCAGCTGAAGCCTGGTGGCCACTCAGCTGGCCTGCCCAGGGCTCAGAGCTGTGCCTTTTGTTTCATAACCAGGGGCAGCTGAGAAGCTCAGTGGCACAGTGGAGACAGCCTGTTTTACATCAGAAGAACCACACAAGCCTGTTTTGTGTTAAAAAACAGTTGCAACCCATTAAAAGGCACTAATTTCTAGTTAGTCAGTTGAGGTTCTGTTTGTTTGTGGTTCACTTGGAAGTGCTGCTTTCATTGTGGAAAGTGGCTTTAGGAGATATTTTTGGCAAGAACTTTAGGTCTTAAGACCAGAAGAACAGACTGTAGAGTGGTTTACAGCTCTTCTCTCCCAGCATTAGCAAATGCATGGAATAGGTGCAGTCTGAAAACCCTAAGCATCTTTGCAGCTCATCAGAAAATCAGAAAATGGAGGTAGGTACAAGTGGAGAACATGTCCTTCCATGATTTGACTTGCTCTAGCTAAGGCTTTGTGAGATGACTGGGGTGGGGAGCTTGTGGATGGGTTTTCTGAGCTGGGGAGAAAGGATAAAAAGGGGTCATGTTCTTTGTCTAGCTCAGCATGTGCTCCCAGCTCTCTGATACTGGGGCAGCTCTTCCCAAAGTGGCTGTGGCTATGCTGAAATTGGGAGGGTGGTGTTTTGGTGTGGTTCTTGGTCACAAAAGCATCTGTTTCTTTTTTGCCTATAAGATGTAGAGAGCACCAGCCTCTAACCTGCTGACAGAGGAAAACTCCAATATTGTCCCAAAAATCCTTTGACCCTCACTTTGTATTTTCTCTTGATACCTTCTCTCCACCTCATAACTATGTGCCACCATGGTTTGCCTTTTTGCTGTGAAGGAACAGCCGGCAACTGTGGCAGCTGAGATTACCCTGGCTCTCTGATCAGCTGCCAGGAATGCAGCATTGAAAATGCACCACTGCTCTGGTGGGTACACCCGCCTTCCCCTGCCCTGGGCAGCAGCAGGGCCAAGGTCACTTTAAGAATCTGCCCTGGAGAGTGCCCTATAGTGAGAGCTATTTATTTAGCCCGCTAAGATGTGGAAACAAGATCCATAGTTCTATTTATTTTTCCCAGTGGCAAAGCTCTGGGGTATTTAGAAATAGTCTCCCCATGCTCCAATTGACCTTCTCTGGGTATGTGCCAAGTAGCTCTGATTCCCCTGAGACTGTGACTCATGGGCTTTATTGGCTTTAGTTAGGCATTTGAGGTCTTCAGCTTGCTGGTGCCATGGCTGTGGATCTCTCCAGAACTATCCATATCTGAGGTAAAAGCTACATGGAAAAAAACATGGAACTCTGTGGTGTTGAGGTTTCTTGAGTTAACCACTGTGAAATCCAAGACTTAAGGCTGTCTTGCCCATCTCTCATGATGCTGTGCTGCAGAGAAGGTTTTCTGCTACCTTTTACAGGGACAGTTTAAAATAAAGCCAGAGGATGTTCTGCTTTTCTCAGCTCTGTTTATGTCAGTAGCTGGGATATCTGATAGGAGTCTGTGTGGGATGCTCAAATCTTCACTCCATCAACACCTTCTCTAGTGTAGCATCTCTGATACCTCACACAGTGCAATGATCACTGCTCTTTTCACCTTTCATCCTTATTATTCCCTGTATGTTCCACAGCTTCTACCCCCTTCTACTTTCCACTGGCCCTTTCAACACTGTTGCTTGTTTTCCCATCTTGTTCTGAGATCTGTTTGGATGGGTTGTGGAATGTGACAGTGGGAGATGTTTGCTCTCTGGTCAGCCAGGAGCTGGTCCCTTCTGCATGACTCTGTCCAGGTTGTCAAGTATCCTCACCTGTGGCTTTGGAGGCCATGTGTTGTCTGTGGCTCCATGTTTTGAAGGCTCTTCTAAGACTCCTCATGTTGAAAACAGAGTATCAAAGAGGCTGAAAACAAAACCCTCAGAGTTTATTCTCCTTTCATAAGAGGAAGACCTGTGCCATTTAGAAAATGGCAGATGGTGGGGTGACTGGTGCATTGGTCGTTCCCTCCATTATGTTTTCCTTTTCTGCTGTTAAAAGGCTGGTGCACAGTTTTATTGAAGCAATTTGGATAGTCTGTTAAAATGTCTTTGTTTTTCAAACCTCTATGAGTACATCTATTTATCATACTGAGCAGAGCTGGCTCATGCTAAGTGTTCGCATAAACCTCGTATGAAAGATTACAACAAGAGTGAGTATTCATCAGAAATAAAAACTCTTTCTCTGGGTATTCAGAATACTTGGCTTTCTACATTGGGCTATTCCAGTAAAGTTTGACTACTTAATTAAAAGTGGAAAGTGAATAAAAAGGGTCTGGGAATGGTGCCAAATTAATTCACTAGAAAATGTGATATGCAGAAATTATCTGCCTTTGCTCATGTCCAGCATTACCCACTTCTGACATTTGATCACAATTCTTCTTATGTTTGGTGCTTATTGGATAGTTCCAGAGCCTCAAATGCTTGCTGATAATCTCCCTTTTCATTAAAGGGAGGAAATCCTCCCACGTAACTCTATTTCACCTGAGGTGGATATCTGGATTCCTCGCATACTGAAGGGGAAAAAGAAGCAAGTTCTCTTCACCTGTGATAAATGTTTGCCTCTAGAAACTTGGGGTCTTGCAAATGTTTATTTCTCTCTGTGCAGTGGAGGACGAGTCTGCAGTGGGCAACCTGGAAGTGGCATAATGAACATTTAAAGCTGGCTCAGGTAGAAGGTTGCTGAAAGAGATTTGTGGAGTCAGAGCCATCTGGTGTCAGGGCTCAAACCCCAGGAAGAGTGAGAATACCACAGGTGTCTTTTCTTTGCTGATAAGGGCTCAGGGGTGATTTGAGGTGGGGATTGATGAACCTGAAGCATGCAGGAATATTGATGGCATTGTTGCCATGGCCATGGAGTGATTCCTGTATCGTGTATTTCTGTCATAGTGGGAGCTGAGGAGATTTTTACTGGCTAGAGGAAGCAGAGCTCATGCAAATGAAAAGAGAAATGCCAAGGTGATCAAAGAGCACATGTAAAGCTGAAAGCCATATTTAATCAGATAGTGTCAGATTGACCAAGGAGAATATGAAGACCCTGGAAATGCTGAACATATAAGTTAAGAGGCTGTACATAACTTCAAATTAGGCTTTGACTATAGGGATATATATTTATATATATATATATATATATAATGCTGTTGTTTAGACAAAGAGAGATGATGTATACTGGAGATGACCTGAATACTGGACTTGCCTCTTCTGCTGAGAATGATGGACAGGCATATGGAAGAGATCCAGCTGCAAATGTGCCCTAGACCCCTGTGCAGGCAGTCAGGCTTTTTTCCCTATCCTTAATCCTGGATGTTGTCTTACTGGTAGACCACCATAAACATTTACTGCAATTCCACCTCCTGGGTTGGTCTAAACTTCCAGCTGCCCTCTTCTTGAACAGAATATGTGGTATATCTGGCCACTGCAGACTGTATTTTGAGAAAGGCACAAACATGGTGATTATTTCAGGTTATCAGGTTCTTCTCCAACCTGATAAAGAAGCTGTTGTGATGGGTACTTTTTGAGGAATGCTCTATGTACAGCTGTATGCCTCTGTTTATTTGGCAATGGTTCCTGATAGAAGATCAAAAGCAAATCATTCTTAATTCATCTTGTTAGTCTGTGTTTTGTCATTAATCATGTTGAGCAGTCTGGATATTTAATTGGAAAGTAACACATGATTCTATTGGAATGTGGTCAGAATTAATCAATGCTTAGCATTTTGAGAATAAACAGACACTATTTGGTTCACTTCATTTGTGTAGAAAATTCATAGGAAGGGGAAAAACATTTCTGTTGAGCTATATCACAGCTAAATGACTTGCTTCCCATCTGGCCTTGATCTACATGGGATTTATCCTAGAAGTCCTGTTAAATAAAACTAGAAAATACTGCTCTGAATGAGACTATGCCAGCAACAAAGGAAAGCGTGTTGTCTTGAAATTTTTTCTTTATATAATGTCTCTTCAACTTGACTAAAATTTCAGATAACATGAAGCAGCGATGGTTGCATCACTAAGATAAGTAAATAAACCCTACTGTGCAAATTTATTGCAATGAGCCATTGTAATAGAGGTAATGATCTTGGAGCCAGAGGTGTCCCAGTTTCATGCAGTTCCTTCTCTTTCATTATTTTTACAGTCTGTGTGGTTTCTCTCAAAGAATGACCTGTTCTGATATCAATAATCAGTTACAAAATCTCATTTCAGACTGGTGGTATGTCAGTGCTCCTTTGCAGAACAAATAGAGTTGCATTTCAGAATTACACTTTACTGGCATGGTACTGTTAATAGCAGTAGATGAGAGAAATTGAAAAATTAAGAGGTAGAGACAAGGGAAAAAGAGATGTTTTCAGGCAAGATTTGAAAATAGATGAGGAATTGATGAGGTGGAGAGGAACAGCATCTCCCAAGGTTGTTCCAGAGGTCTGGGTGAACACGGGGCACTCAGAAATCCTGGTGCCATCTCTTGGTAGCCTTTGGAATGGCAGGTTTCTCCACAGATGCCCCCACCTTCGAGGCATTCAAAATTGGTGAATGAGCATTATATGGAGAGAAACTCGCTTCTGAGCTTAAGTTTATATGTCATGGGAAGGGGGAAACTGATTTATAAATGGAGCAATTTGCTGAGACTGTTATTTTGAAGGAGATATTTGCCTTTTCTTTTAGGTCTAGCTTATGTTGTACATCTATTCCAAGCCAGAGTTTGAAAGAGAAACAATGCTTTCAGCTGAAGGCCTTTCTTTGCCTGCCCATTATTTCTTCCCTTTGGTGAGCTAGAGTGCTATATTTGGAAAGATGCTGTGAGGGCAAGTCCCTGCTGTTCTCAAGTTGTCTTCTCACAGCCAGTGGCTATGGCAGATGCAGTTCATGGCCAGGCCTTTGTGATGGCTTTGGGTATGTCCATACTGCAGGCAGCTCTGGGTTTGTTGGGCAGGAGATTCCCTCTGCCTGAGCTTGAATCTTCCTCCTTCTCCTAACAAATGCTCAGGCTTGCAACAGGGCCTCCAGGGTGGGCTGCTCAAGCTTCTTAGGACATGTTATCCAGTTTGGCAATATTATTCATGTTGCTTTATCTGTCTTGCTGTAGGTCTTTGTTCTAACTGGATTAAAACTAACACCTGGGTGCCTCACTGCAATCCCCCTGCCTCCTAGGACCTCTCTGAGATGTATATCCCATGTAACCATCCCGTGGAATACATCCCATGGAATCTACTCTCACTCCCATCCAAATGGGATATGCCACTTGATTTCATATATCAGTTGCATCACTGAGTGTTGCCCAGAGTTAGATGAATTGTTAATATTATTAATGCTGTCTTGCAGCTGAGTATGATAGTCCCTCACAGGAGATTAGGTCAAGACTAGTGTGAACTGGTTGTGCCAAGCATTTTGTAAGCAGCATGTCAAAATCAGAGTGGAATTTTATTTTTTTTTTTATTAGAACACACCTAGAAGGATTATAAAATATTTCATAATTTAGGAAGAAATGAAGGGTTGGGATGACTTCTGGAAGTTGCTGGGTTCTCTGTGAGATGTGGAGTGTGCAGGGAGATATTTCACCAATGGTGGTTGGGCTATAAGGGTAAAGAAGTTGACAAGTCTAATGTTAGGAGACAAAGGATCGCTCAAGTCTGAGGTGATAAACTGAAACACTGTGTGTTGAAGTGGGCAAGGCACCTGAGATCAGACTTTTTATGTGCTTAAATCCTTTTTAACATTTCTCATGCCACTAAGGGTAGTGAGAGTACACTCAGCTCTGTCTGAGGCTTTCAGTGAGACCAGAGATGGGGCAAATGAGAAAGGGGAGAAAAGAACAGTACTGAATTTGTGAAAGGTTTTATGTTCAGGTGGGTTGCAACTGAAATGAACTGTGGAGTGAACGTGGAGCTGGTGCAGCGAGGAGAGGGTTGAGCAATGTGGTTATGTGACCTTGTAATCGTGTTTGAGGTGGCTGTGACGTGCCAAGAAAACCTCAGCCAGGCAGCCCTGGAGGATGGGGCCTGGAGGGAAGGGATTTCCAAACAAAGCCTGTCTGAGTGTGCATGTAGAGATGATGAACAGGTGCCCACCCTGCCTGTTTGCCTACATTGGTTTTCCTGTGTCAAGGAGACAAAGAAAGAATTCCCCTCGGAAATCACTGAGCCGGGTAATGACGTGAATCTCTGATAGAGGCCAGAGAGTGAGCAGATAAAGCTGAGGGCACTCACTTGTGTGTCAGCACATGTGAGAGCCCAGGAATCTCCTCTTCTTTGCCTTTCACTTGATTTATTGCCATTTCTCCTCCCACCCAGAAGCCTCTTGCCCTTATGAAGAGGGTAGAAAGCAGCTGTGACATCCTCCCCACAAAAGCTTTCAGTCCAAAGATAGACAAGGAAAACTTGGAAGAAGCAATGAAAACAAGTCTCAGTGCAGAACTTCTACAGAAGCAACTTGCACAATGCTGTCCCTACAAGGAAATCAGCCCCAAGAATTTCCTGTGGTTGCTGAGGCTTTTCCCCAGCTCCAGCAGTGCTGACAATGCTGGCAGGTAGAGTGTGAGCCAGTCTCTAGAACTATCAGTGGTTTTAAAGCACAGCAGTGATTAGACCTGCCCTGAGCAGAGTTATATGACACACTGTCAAAGCCTTAGCAACAGCCTTTCTGCTGCAGGGTTCCCTGTCCTGATAGCACTGTTGGAGCCTCACCAGCTGTAACAGCAGCAGGGTAACTGGATTTAGAGATACAGGCAACACAGGAGACTCATTTCCAGTGGGTGACAGAGAGCTCCAAAGCCTTCTGTCTTTCAGGCTCTTTTGAATTATTATTAAACACTTACTACAGAGAATGAAAGAGAGAAAGTAAATAATAGGGTTTTGCCAATGAAGGTGAAATGAATTTTTTAGGGAGAGAAAGTTTTGTAACAGCAGTGGCACAGATTCAGCACAGGGCTCTGGCTCACTAATGCTGGCACAGCTCTTCTCAATCTCTTTATCTGCAGGGCAACACTTGGAATTGCAGCAATGCCAGTAAAATCTGTAAATAAACCCAGGGCTGAGCTGCTGTGGGAGGTGTTTGGAGGCAGGGCTTGGAATGTGGAGGGGAGAACCTGAAGACTTGAGGAAGTGGCTGGTGAGGAAGAACAGGGCTGCAGGTTCCCAACATGGATTGCTGCAGCTCTGGAGATGGGAATGGAAACTCCCCCTGAAGTGCAAACCTTGGAAAGGTCGTGGCTCTGAGACAGCAAAAGACAGATTATTGCAGAATAGAAAAGAGAGTGTCATCCTGTAACTTCAGCACACCAAATCCATGTGTTTCTTTCCTGTGTTGAAGGGATACAGTTCAGGCTTTGTGTGGACCAGAGGGCATATGCTGCAATGGCACAACAGCTGTCACTGTCTAGTCTAAAGCTTAATTTCCTCCTTTTTCATTATTTAAAATTGCACTTAAAAATCTGTGCTCATTCCAGTTTTAACCACCTTCCAAATTTTACTGCATGGAAAAGACAGGCATGTGGAAGAACCTTCCCAATAATGCTCAGAATTTTTCCTATTAATTTTAATTATCTCTTGCTTCATTATTATATTTACACCTTAAGTTCTACTAACCTTGGCTTTGATATGGTCTGTTTTCAGATCCCAGAGTTTGGCTGGATTATATCAAATGGAACATTTCCAATGGAAAGGAAGGGGAAAAAAAAACCCAAACCCAATCCTTAACTTTCATTATTTAGGCTTCTACAAATTGCTGCTCCAAAAAGGCTCTGCAGTTATGCCAGTGTGACACTGAAGCTTTCAAACAGCAAATATTTAGAGAATTTGCCCCAGTATGTGCTGCAGATGTATCTCTGGATATACTGCACAATACAGCAGTATCCCCACCCTCACTATCCAGCAGGAGAAACCACAGAATGGAGAGAGAGGTGAAGAGCAGGATGGCTTTTTCTGCTAAATCCTTATTGAAAATCCCAGGCAAATTAATAAGCTTTTATTCCCCCTAAAACTTCATGCTTACCTGTGGCAAAGCTAGTCAGTGTTATACATTTCTAGCAACATTCTACATATGTTTTGCAGTCCTCTGTTTTGGCACACATGGTGGGTAAAATGGGTGTTTTTTCCAGCACAAAAGACACATTTGAAATATTTCTTATAGCTGGCTATTGGCACTGGCTGAAGGTACCTAGGTGAGATCTAATTTTTTGAATGAATGTCCAGATTTTCAGAGATATTTAAATGTGTGAGGATGAAAGGGAATGCAACCTTAAAAGAAAGCCTCTCAGCAGGTTAATGGATTAACTTGTACACTTAAAAGGTAGTTCTGACCTTAGTATACAAAGGAGCTTTGAAAAATCCTGCTGAGTGCTACCTGCATGTTTAGACATAGAAATGCCTTTTAAATTCAGGTCAAGATGCCTATTGTGAATCTGTAAGAGAATGTTACTTTGTGATTCTCGAGCATGTTTATGCATTGTTCTCAATTTGAGGCTGATTTAATAATGCCAATTAAGCTCAGTATTGTGTGCACGTGTGGCATACAAATGAATACCCCAGTATTTCCAAGCATGTTCCTGTTTGGCAGCATCAGTTAGGACCAACAAACTGTAAAGTGCCCAATTCACACTGAATTTAGTGCTGGAGGGATGTACTTAGGGACCACAATCATTAGAGAGGTTGGAAAGTGGGAATAGCTGGATAACAGGAACGATTTGGTGACCTGTTCTGCACATTTTCTTCTGCATGTTTCATTGACATTCCATTTGCATATGAGCTTTTCAGGCAGGTTTAGCTCTGTCCACCTTCCTTTGGCATTTGATAATGGATAGAAACAGCCTGACCTGTGTGCATAACAGGGGAAGTGATACCTCCTTGGGAAGCTCATGGGGATTGATAAATGCATTGCATGCAAGAAGATTCATTTCATAGGTTTCTTTTTGCACTTGCACCTGCTGCATGGAACAGCTTCCAGCTTTGGCACATTCAAAAACCCCTCTGCAATCCAGCCCTCTTCCCTAGAGATTTTAAGCTTTGAGTTTCCTTTGGCTGGACCTTATGGATGTGCTTCATCTAAACAGGGCCAGAGGGGTGAAGTGCAATATAAAATCAAACTGATGGATCTATTTCTAGGGCTTTGCAATATGAAAACAATACCATCAGATTAAAAAGAACAGAGTTTTTTATCTTGTGTTCAAAATAAGTCATTGCTTCTTTTATTCTTAAACATCTGACTGTTGCTTAAAGAGAAGGCTTCTGTACAAGTCAGCCTTCTTTCTTGGAAGAGATCAAGGAAGATGATGCTTTCTCAGTCCTTCAGCTTCATAATTCATGTCCTTTTCAAGTCTCTTATGTTGTGCACTTTTTTTTAAAATTAGCTTCTCTGAAAGGTGTTTGTTTCTTTGGTTAAAAAGACCAACCAACCAACCAAAACCCCCAAACAAAACAGACCTCAAAATTCTGAAAACTACAGGAAAAGTTGAAATGAGAACTCAGGTTTCCCATCCATTGCAGCAGCCCAGCTCCATGCAGGAAAGGTGACTATTTAAAACACAGCTCAAGGGAACCTTTCACTACAAAGTGCTTTTTAAAGGTGTTGTACCCTGAGATTACTGCTGCCTTAGAGATGGTTTGTGCTAACCAGCAGTCAGGAAGAGCTATGGCTCTTAGCCTTGATTGCATTGAAACCAGCCTCCCTTTTATGCTCTCAAATAGCTCTGGGCACAAGCAGTGACATGTTAGATACTTCTCTACCTGGGCTGTCAGTAACACAAGCTGCCCTTGGATATTTCACTGCCAGTAATTGAGAGTATTCATAAAGTGAAAATCTTGCAGTGGTCTGCCAGCAATATGGTGTGTGTGCAGCCTTATTTTCTGGCATCATAAACCCCTGGGTACCCCCAAACTCTCCCTGAATCGTTCACCATCAGAGACTCCCTAGTGGCAAAGCACCTGCAGGTCAATTTCTCTTAAAGAAAGAAGTCCCAAGTTGCCCTGCTGAGATTTGAGCCCAGGGTTCCTGGGTATGTCACCAGAAAGTGTCATTTGACTTCACCATGCCCTAAGCAGGGTGCAGAGATTGTGTCCCTCTCCCTGCCCTCACTCTGGGTGTACTCAGCACACAGTTTAAGGCTGAATGATCCACAAGTAAGAAAAATTAGTCTGGGTGTCTTCCCCCATGTGCGGCGCACACCCTCTCCTGTCAGCAGAGTCTTCATGTCAATCCCTGTGGTTTCCAGAGCAAAAGCTGCTGGGAATGGATGAGCTACGAGTAAAATGACAGCTAAGGAGTGAGCTAAGAGAACACCAGGCTCTTTTGAACTGAGTAGTAACTGGATTGGGAGTGGAAGACAGCTGCCTGGGGGAGGGAGGGGGATTTAACCACATTCCCTGACACACTTTAACTGTGAGTGTGATGTTCCATAGGGCTCTGCTGGTGCTTGTTAGCTGATGTGGCCTCAATGAGTGTCCTCACAACTCCTCTTAATCAATCAAGGATAGTATTGAACCCCTTTCCCAGTCCCCTTCCTTGTGTCCCTGGGGTAGGAGAGCTGGGTTCTCACACTGTCAGCCTGCAACTGCCTGGGTGATGAATTTGTTAAGAATTCTGTCTCATTGTGAACCTTCCAGCCCCTTTATCTTGATGTGAATGACAAGCTGTCACAGCCTCAGCCATGTTGGTGACATCTGACCCTGGGGAGGGAGCTGACATAATCTTCAGAGGTATGGCTTCTGCCTGGGGAGGCAGTGCCAGCTCTGCACTGCACTGGGAGAAATGCCTGGGCATTCTTTTGGCAAGCTTTTAAGTGCATTTCATGTACCTTGTTCTTCTTTGTTACCACTTTGAAGCTAATTTAATTTAGAGCTGCAAAGACTAGCTTGACTTTTTAGGATACAGCTGTCTCCACTTCTGTACTTGTACCCAAGAAAAAGTGGGATACTTGTAAGGATGCCTGGAGGATAAGCCTGGAGTCGCTCTTCTTTCTGGGAGGCAGAGATGAAAGAGGCTGCAAGGCTGTGCCTTTTCTCTGATTTTAACCTGACAGAGCAGGCAGAGATGTTTGGGAGATGCTGCAGTGCAGGCTTTGAGCTGAACCTGGGAACTGAGACAGGCTGGCCACTGGAATGGTACACTGGATGTATCTATTAGAAAAGGATTGTGTGAGTCTTTTGCTCTCATCTTTCAGCATTACACTGAAAGCACATCTGTACACAACATCTGGATTGCCAAATTCCACCTGTTGGCAGAGTGTGGGACATTGCAGACTGTAAACAAACTTTGCCTTCAGTGTAAGTTTTGATGCCTTGCTAATGAGCTGGAATTAAAGAGGACGAGATGATGGGTGCTTTTGCATAAGTCCTAGACTAGCACTGCTAGGAAGATGCCAGCAGCATAAGCAGCTTTTCCCCACCCATATTCCCAAGACTTGTGAAACTGCTGGTTTTAAGTCTTTAAAACAAATCACTGTGCAAGTGCCTGAGTATTTCAGATCAGTATTTCTGGGCCATGGGGAAATGACTTTCAGGGCACCTGCCTCAGATGAGATCTACCTTCTGGTAGGATTTATAAAGCACCTATTGCTGTGGTGCCTGCGTGTTGTTCCTGAATGTCTCGGTTGTCAAATGTGAAATCATCTTTACAGTCAGTGGTTCTGTGACTGGATAAATTCCAGCAGTTAAGTACAAGTCCCAGGGGTTTGAGGCAAAATGCAGCCAGGCTGTGTGTACACTTGAGGACACTTAATTCTGCCTGGAGAGGGGGGCTGTGCAAGCTTAGGGGTTCTGAGCTCTGAGTCAGGGGTCCATTGTGCCAGATGCTGTACAAATACTTAATGAAGAGCTCCTTCCCCACACTGCTTGTGGTATAAAGAATCATGACAGCAGTAAGTGAGTATATGAGAACTAGCAGGGTGAAGGGCAGGAGGAGCTGATCAGCATGGGTTCTGCTAGGGCAGAACTTTCTTACATTTCTATAGAAATAGTCCTTTATGTCTTTACAATCCAGGTGCAACTGCTGTAAAGAATTAGGCATCAGGTTGGAGATGTTAATAAAGCACCAAGTCATTAGCTTTCATTCAGTGATTTGAAGAGGGTATTCTGTGTTTTAGCATGTAGAAGGCACAATGTCACAGAAGGAAGGATGGTTAAGTTACTTGGGTGTTGATCTGCAGGGTCCTTTTGGTTCATTTCTTTGTTCAGTCTTTGGCTTCTCTGCTGTCCCCTGTCCATAGTTCCAGGCTAGTCCATCAATGTCTTCTGTGAGTATTTAAATCCTTTCATGCAGTCAACCCTGTATCTCTTCTGGAGTGGGGGTTTGTATTTTCAGGAGTTCTTCTGTTTTCTTCAAGAGACAGAAACAGGCCCAGGATTGTCCATCAGAGTGCCTTGTGCTGTAAACTGAGATTAGAGTGCAGAAGAAAACAGAAGGGATCTTGGTTTTCAGGCTCCTCTGCCTGCAGTGATTTCCAGCAAAAAATATCCTGGCAGCTCAGATCTGAAAGGGTGACCTAGGCACAGGGCTCCTTTGTCCAGGCTCTTTAACAGC
Source organism: Fringilla coelebs (assembly GCF_963513975.1). Classification (NCBI taxonomy): domain Eukaryota; kingdom Metazoa; phylum Chordata; class Aves; order Passeriformes; family Fringillidae; genus Fringilla; species Fringilla coelebs. Next base: position 15,648,869 of record NC_140038.1, on the reverse strand, counting down.
CTGGTTTTACTGGCTAATCCAATTGTGCTTTGGCTTGGGACATGGAGCTTTTCTTTGTTGTTGCTCCTGGTTCCTAAGCAAAGGATCTGGAAGTTGCATTTGTCTATCTGTCTGCTAGTTGTACTCTTGCCCAGATATCCAAGCTGCTGACTTGGAAACACTTCAAAGTTTTCCATTCTGCAGAGTGGCTGTCTCGACTGCTACTACAGGGAGTTTTTAATGTTTTCTGATTATGGAGCAGCATTTATTATTATGCTTTATAAGATAGCACAACTTTATTTATGCCTCTTTTTTTCTTAATATATAAATGAGTCTCCTTTGGGATACACTGGACATGATGAAACAGCTAAGATTTTGCTAATGTATTACCACAGAAATCAGAAAATCAGAGGAAGGCATCTGGACAGATTTGGCAAGTTTTTTTAATGATTTAATCCCTTTTTCCCCTCCTCATCTCCCCTCCATCCCTTCTTGAGGCAAATGCAGAGATTTGCTCTGGGCACGCTATCAAATTCTCTGGTCTGGCATATGGCTCATCAAGTCATCTTTCTTGTGCTCTCAAACTTTTCCTCCTGTTCTCATCTTCCTCCTGCCCTGTCCTCGCTCTTGTACACAATTTATGAACTCCTCTCTCTGCATTCCTGTCCCAGGCTTACCCATCTCATTATTCCTTCTGATGCCAGCAAAGATGCTGTTGGTTTGCCATGTGGAGCTAAGAGGTGCTGGTATTATCACAAACACCGTTTGCATGGCTTGCTGTAGCCTCACTGATGCTTCAATGGTCTTGCTGCTGCTTTCAGTAAAATCCTATTCTGTTTCTATTCCTCTTCCATGATTTATTGTTTCCCATAAGGTGTTCTGTGTGTTTGGTTTTGTTCAGCATCAAAGATAGGTAATATTCTGGGGGTGGCTAACACCTGACTTAATGTGCAAATTACAATGCTGATTGAAAGTCCAAACTTAAAACAAATATAGGTGTGAAGTCCTTTTCCAGGATAATTATGAATGCCAAGAGTTTACACAAGTTCAGAAGTTCTCAAGCAAAGATATGGAAGCAAAATCAGCTCAGAGCTGAAACCCCCCTCAAATGCACCACTGCTTGTTTATGGGATCTCTGGGCTGAAAACTGCTGCAGTTTGAATCTGTTCTGCAAGTCCTGGCACTGTGTATCCGCTGTGGCCTTGCATGCTTTCCTTGGCACTGCTGGCCACAGGGCCCTGGACTCTTTGGACTTCCATCTTAAGCTGATGCAGCTGCTCTTTTCTGGGCTGGCTGATTAACTCTGCACTTAGAGTACATGTTTCTCATTTCATTCCCATTATATCCATGTTTAAAAAGTAAGGCTATAGGGGTTCAGTCATTCCTGGGTCACTTTTCTTAGACCCTTTCCTCGTTGGCAACTGGGCCCGGCAGTCCCATTATAAGCAATCCAGGCTGCCTTTTGAAACTCATTAGGTTGTTTGTCCCATTGCTGCCAAGAGGATGTTTCATGCCTTCATTTTCCAGTGCTTAAAACCCATCCTTTCAATTCCAGCTAAATTTATTCATGGCCATTTTATATCCATTTGTCCTAGGGCCAAATTTTTTCCACAGCCTAAGTATCTCTCTGCCTTCCTTAGTGTTTACTTCTCTGCCACCCAGTGTGTCTGAGGGGAACAATCCAGTTGTCTCTTGGCTATCATTTTGTTAAGGTGACTAAACTCTGATCTTTAAGACTCCTAATGAGTTATGTCTCTGGTACCATACTGATTTCCTTGGCAGGTTTCTGCATGGCTCCTTCTGAGTTCTGCACACAGCTGTTCAGGTGAAGCCTTCTATGAGAATGTCCATGCTCCCTTCTCCACTGGTTTTCTGAGACCTGATCTGTCCTTTTCATGGTTGTCACCCTGCTGGTTATGCTTGTCCTTATCCCTTAATGGGCTCATATATCCAGGGTGTCCTTCTACTCATTTCCAAATTATGAGCCCCTGGTCATAACAGTAATCCTTATTAAACCCTAAATGCTTAACCTTGCACTTTGACTATTATATTTCATCACATTTCTATTCCTTCAGAACTCAAGAACATCTTGTTACTCCTGAAAGATATTCTGAACTCCCTGCTATTGGCAGCAGTTCCTGACTTCACACGGTCAGCAGATTTTGTTAGTATACTCTGACTTTTTGTGCCAAGGTCATTAATGAAAAGCTGAAATAAGATCAGTCTGAAAAGATCCTTGAGGACTTCCACACATAATTTCCCTCTAGAATAATAATTCCTCTTCCAGCACAACTCCTGTCATTGAGTCTTTAACCAATTCCTTTCCCACATTGTAATTCTTACACTAATCCCCATGTCCTCCAGCTTGGCTAATAATTTTCAGTGTGGCATCATATCAAATGCTTTACTGAAGTACAGATAAATTGATCTCCCACACTTCCCTTGTGTAGAAGAAGTTGGTTTTCTTATCAAAGTTAGGCTGGTTTGATCTACTCTTAGTAAGTCTGTTTTATCCCTTCAAATTATTTTACCTGTTTTGCAGTTTATCCTCATTTCTTTTATGTTTTTTTCTCTCAAAATCTGTTCTAAAGCAATACATATAATTGGAGTCTACAAGGCCTGGACAGTTGGAACTGGAGATTAGACTAAGAGCATGCTCTGGGAATTCTGGGATCCTTTGAGGATGAATAAAGTTGTCTGCATACAATGTGATTCACAGACCTCCCCAAAAAGTATTGGAAGATCCAGATTTGCTGATTTATTGTCTGAAGGGAGGTTTGCTGGCAGTGTTGTCGTCTTTATGACAGTAGTGTAGCTCTGCTGAAACTCTTAGCAATGCTCATAAGCACCTACAACATAAAACAGATGCCTGGAGGAAATACTGAGAACTCTTCTGCTTGGAGCCAGAGATATTCTGGTCATTCCTCCATTGCTCTGCTGCTCTAGCAGGTGATTGAGACATCACATTAGGCCTGTAAAATATAGGTATGCAGAGCAGTCCCTCTGTAAAGACATACTGGAGTGTGAGCTTTGGGAGATGCTCTGGGTGGAATTTTAACTTGCTTAGAGTTGTTTACTTTGTCCCAGGCATTGAACTTGTGGAGAGACTGAGTGATCACTGGCTGTAGAGTGTTCCTTTTCTGAGCAGGCTGAATAGCTGGGTGATGACATTACTCCTCCACCACCTGAATGATTGCTGTTCAGTTGGTGCTAAAGAAGTCATGAAAGCATGGCTGTGCTTCCACTGGTGAGATTTTTAGCTACTGATTTCCTGTTCAATCTGTATTTGACTGTGTTTTCTTTGCAGTCTGTAAAGCTGTTGTTGAACTCTGACAGATTAATTATGAAAGAATGACTTTAGATGGAGATGTTGACCCAGTATCAGCAAGAACCAGCTCTTGAATCTTAGTCTCAGCTGCTCTTAGGGCACAGAAAGAACAGGGGCTTGGTGACAAAAAATATTTATTTGCTGCAGGATGATAATTGGCTCAGAATGGAATTTAATACAATTTTATTTGGGGATTGGTTTGTAAAGAGATTACATTTTAAGGAATCCTTGCACATGGAGGTTTTTGTAGCTGTATTTATTTAATCACCTCTGGGCACTTGAAGCTTCACATCAGTAAGCAATGTTGGAACAGGGATCTTGCTCCAGCAGAACATGTCTGGAAGAGACGGTCTTCTGTGAGACAAGTGGGATGGAGATTTTACCACATGAGGAAGGAACTTGCCTCCAGAAGTTGGGGAGCAATGATGTCTCAGTTCAACTTCTCAAGCTGCAAATGTTAGTGACCAGCTCCCAGCCAAAGCAGTCAGGCAGGTTCACTTGCTTACCTGCACAACGAAATGACTCAGAAGGTACTCAGACATGCCTGTCCCTGCCCTTACTCACTGCAAGCCACTTACTACAGAGCTTTAGCAGCTTTCCTACCAGCTCTCCTCTGAGTGGGGCCCTCTACTTACCCCTGCAATCCAAGGTGTGGTTTCAATTACAAGAAATTCAGTTTTGTTCTCAGTTAAAGCTGGGAGGGAGGATAGGGGCGAAGTTTTGGGGAAATAGAAAAAGAATTTTGCTGGAAATCTTGACATTGATGTCCCAGCTTGATATGAAAGTTATCTGCTGATACAGATAGAAGCACTTGTGTCTGGAGTGGACAAGTGCTAAGTCTCTGGTACAAAGAAAAAGCTCTGGGGCAGCAGTTTAAAGACTTGTTAGATCACTTTGTGGGTGTTGCTTTAAATTTTAATGGTCACTACAAATCAGTGTAACAGTAAAGCTAGAGGGCTAATGGTCTTTTAGAATAACTGAGTCAGCTGCAGAGGCTGGATCCTCTGTTGGTGTAAAACATTGCAGTTCTGTCAAAGTCCATCATAAACTGTCAGTTTAGACCATCTGGGAAGCCTGGCCCAGAAGACTGTGAAGATGAAGGCTACAAAAATTATTGAAGAAATTGACATTATTTCTCCATCTCTCTTCTTTCCCCAGGGCAGCCATTGGGGCTCTGGCAGCTCTGCTGAAATCAAGTAAGCTTTTTTTTCTTCATATTCTTTCTGACTTTCCTTTCTGTGCTGTGCTGCTGGACAGAGTGATCCTGTTTAAACCTCATTCCCCCTTGGTATTCCCTCATCCCTTAGTCCTAAAGAGCAATGCACTGGAAAGAGGCAGTAGTGCAGAGGTTTCCCATACCAGTTCTGATCCTTGGAGTGCCCTGAGTGCCCAGGGAACCAGGCTGGAGCCTTATTTTGAGTATTTAGAGAGCAGTGGTTGTCCTGGGCTTGGTATAATGGGAGAAATGGGGAAATTCTCCAGCCACTGACAAATACTTGTTTTCCTTCCCGATTTGTTGTTTCTTCCATGGAAAGGGAGAAAAGGATGTAAATAAGAGCAATGTTGTTTGGGTGTGAATGGTGAAGTGATTTTAGGAAAAGAAATTGTCTGCTTTCAGGTGGTTTTGTTTTTTTTTTAAATTCCTGGAGCTGGAATTTAGGAAATGGTGCTGATACTGTAAAATCAAATTGAGCATCATGTACCAGAATCAGCCTCACTGGTGTTTTTTGGATGATTTCTGCTGTTCTGAGTGGCCAAGAATGTATTGTGGTTTTCTCCTTGTCCTGTGGTTCAGGGCATGAGAAGCTCCAGGCTTTTGGAGCAATCTGCTCTGGTAGCTGCATACAAATGAGCAGGTTGTGTCTTTTGGGAAGTGTGGGTTAGGAGATGTGAGAAACAGCTCTGGTTCCTTGAGATAAATTCACCATGCTTGGAAGAGTGATGAATTCTTTTTCAGGATTGCACCGGGACATCTTTCTTTGTCACAGTTAACATATTTGTGGCCCTGGCCTCGGTGCATTTGAGTGGTGCAGGGGTTCTTGGAAAAGTAGGAATCAAATCTGGTGAATGCTGTAGCACTTGAAAATTGCTTATGAAAAGGGGGGGTAAAGCTGTACAAAGCACCCAGAGGCACCTGAGCATATTTTAGTTGGGATGCAAGCTAAACAGAAGGCAGGAATCCTGGAAAGTGCTACAGCAGTGAAGTGGTGGACTGAGTATTGTGAGGTTTTTTTGAGAAAACCTTGCTGTAAAATGGTGGGGAGATTGTGTTTTGATGTTGCTGAAGGCTGTGAGACAGGACAAGAACCTGGCCATTCTGTGGCACCCCTTTAGGCCTGTCCTTGAGTGTTTCAGCCCGAAGTGATCCAGGGGATTATGGCTATACTAGGGGCTGTGCTGGAGGTTCAGTGTCCCTCTTGCTTTTAGCAGAGCTGCACTGAGAAAGCAGTTTTAAAGGGAGCAGGCAGATGGCAGTGTGTCTCCCTGATGGAGTCAGAAACATCCATCCTCATCTCAGGCTTCCACTTGAGACTGTCTACCTGCAGAGACATGGGCTGGCTAGAAACTGCTTGGCTTCTGTATCCTTACTAACAGAACCTGATGCTAAATGCTCACTTTTCAGGTGCATAACTGCAAGAAGCAAGATATGCCTGGGAAAGAGACATCAGTAAGAAAAAATTATCAACCCAGACGGACCTGGGAAATTGTTGCATTTGTGTTTCAGAGGGGGAAGTATAAGATGGCCTAAAGTTATAAGTGATGGAGCACAACAAACTTGTGTGCTCCATCCACAGCAGGGAATAAATGCTTGGAAATCCAGTGAGAGATGAGAGACCTTGGTTGTGCTGTGTCCCTGTATCCAGTGATTGCCAAGAGGTGATAATCAGAGATGGTGAATAATGGAGGAGTTGAAGCCCTTTCTAATGGCAGTGCTGCACCTTCCTATCAGTGAAAGCTCAGATTACTGATATGGAGAAGGCTTTTCTTGTCTGATCATCAGCTAGTCTCTCACTCCTGACTTATCTCTTTGCACACATCCCAGTCCTTGCATGCTGCTCTCCCAGTTGCTGTTCACCACCTGCCATGGCCAATGCACTCAGCAAGCAGCTCACAGCAAGTTCTTCCTCCATTGCCTGGCTGCATTTTTAAAATCTGCTGTCTCTCCACCGTGTTAACTCTGACTTTATAATAAGGCTGAACATTCTGATTGGTAAATATCTATCACTCAATTGAGTGGTGCTCAATTGCTGTGAAGACATCAGGAGATTTGTCTTTCTCTTCAATGTTACAATCAAAGTTTCCAGGGTTACTCGTGTTCATTCTCTCTCCTTCAATTTCTAGATGCTCATTACAGGCCAGGGTGGGGAGAAGGAGGCAGATCCTGATAGATATAGATAAACTGAGGTGGGGTGAGGCACTGAAACTTTCCCAAAGCCTCCTCTCTCTGTCCCACAGTGAACATGCTATTTTTTCCAGCCTCCTTTAGTTTTCCTCTACTTCTCTGTACAGAAGTGTCTTCATATCTTGATTCAGCTCTGTATTAAGGCCTGAGGAGCTCATTGTGGAGCAGTACTGTGTCTCCAAGATCAAGGTGTGGAGGGGCTGGAGCTTGTTTGAGCAGATGTGGGATGCCCTCCAGGGCACTCCTGGCCATGGGGTCTATTGCTCTTAGTGACCCCAAACCCCAGAATAAACCAGGCAAGCCATTCCCAGTTTGGGGGCAGTGGAATTAAACTGGACACCTGCTACCCAAGGCCAGACAAAGCCAAGCCAGGGGTGCTGAGGCTGGAGGGGATGTGAGGGAGCAGGAGCCACACGGTGGCGATGTGATTATAGGGATCCCCACCGTGCCTAATCCAATGTGTATTTTGGGTGAGTAATTTGTTTATCAGCAGGTTATTTTAATCTAATTTTGGCCGTGTTTGTTATTCCAGACTATCTGTGCTTCCCAGAATCACTGGCTTGCATGTCTGTAAGGAAATTAGCTGGAGCTGCTCTCAGAGGCATTGGCTGAGCGGATATTGAGGGAAAAGGCTGGGGAAACGGGCAAGGCCCTCGGTGCAATGCTTGCCTGGGGAAATTGTAATGAGCAATTTAGAAAGACAGGTTGTGGTGACTTCCTGATGGTGTTGATTTCATCAAGACTATTCTGTGTGCTAACAGCAGTTATTGCTAATGGCCTTTCCCTTCTCCTTTTTAAATCTCCCTTCTTTTACTATCTTGATCTTCTTGCACAGCTTTTCATCTCTCATTTTCCTACTCTTTCTTCCCCATCTTCCATTAACTAACCTTTATTTAACCTTTTACCCACTTTTTTTATCAAACTGTAAGACTTACATTTTGTGGCTGCTGGGATAAAATAATCATTGTCATACTTTTCCTTTTATGTTGGCATCAAGGAGGGGCAAGCAGCTCTGAGGAGGAGAAATTTATGTTCTAGCACAGAAGCAGATTAGGGAGTGTGAAAGGCCTGCACTCTGCTGCTAAATTCATAATGCTTGACAAGAGATCTAGAGAGGCAGCTCTTTGATCTTGAGTGGAGATACCCCATTGTTAAGCCATCCCAGTTCCTGTAGCCAACAGCACAATGTCTGGGATTTGCCTCATTCTGCACCAGGTACCCATCTCTCATCATCCATTGAAATCCTTATTATCCACTTCTGGATTCAAACCCCAGGGTCAGCCTGGCTCCAAATCCATGATCACATCTTGTCGGGTATTCTGATCGGAGTTGAATTTTGCAGTTCCTTTCGTGGTAATCTAAACCAAGCACTGTGTCTGTCTTTTCTTGCTGAATTTTCGAATGCAAACAATCTTGATTCTATACTTGCATCTCTTTGAGAAGAGCCACTTTGTGGGGAAAAAAATATTTTTTCTATGTTGTTTATATTCCCTTCCCCAAGACTCTTCATTCACAGACATATTCCAAACTGATGTAACTCAGTGCTCCAGAGAAAAATGTTGGCTTTTTCTCCTGGGGCATGGCAACTTCCTGATGTTTTGCCTCTCAGGGTAGGTGTAATAAAAACTAAGTATTGAGGAGCTGCATTGTTCTCTGGTGACATCCTTAATGATGATTGTTTACCTCCTTGTCTTGGCATGGGCAGTGTTTGTGCCTCCGGTGATGATCTGGCTTCTGTAAATTCAGTGCCTGAATTCGAGGAAGTCTTCCAAATTCTGGTGTCCTTGTTAAAACTCTTTCAAAGCAGTTCAGTCAGAAAATAATAAAACTGTAGATTTTGTGCAACTGTATTTTTGTTTTTAATTTTATTCCTGGATTTCTGAAAAGCAAAGAAGGAAAGGGAAACTGTTTAGGGCAAAACTACAGGGCAGTCTTCTGGCTTCCACCACGAGTTGAGCTAATATCACCTTCTTGCTGTAGAGCCCAGTGTGTCTGAAGTGATCCCAGCACTTCATGTGTGACTTGGTTTCTTCATGCAGACAGTTAACTTTGTGTCTATAGAGAGCCCTTGTGCTTTTCTCTGCAAAAATGGCCTCTCAATGACCAAATAAAACAGCTGTGTTCCCTTTGCTGTAGGAGATGTCTTGCATTTTTTATTCCTAAGAGGCAATCTCTAGAGCAGAGTGGGGCAGTTGGAGTTTTTCTTATTCCTTTCACTGCTTTAGGGGCCATAGGGTTAATTTAGCAGAGTATTCTTATCTCCAAGCTGTAGCAATGTATGTTCTTGGCATAATGAATCAGCTGAGTGGCATCAACAAAGAAATCTAAGCAGATAGACAGAAAGATAAATATCTCTTTGTTCTGCCTGGTAAGCAGTGCATTTCTCATCATATTTCAGGTTGACTGTAATTCAGTTTTTGATTAAATACACTGCATGTTTTCCAGTGGTACCCGTGTTCTTGGCAAGCACTACAAAGGAGACAGGATTGCAAAGAGGGCTTCAGAAATGTCCAGTAGCACTGGTGGTCATGAGGCTTTCATTTCCTAGACTGAAAACCTGACTTTAGGCCCCCACCACAAAATGAGAATTCTGCCAAAACTGGGGATTTCTTTCTAGTGAGATCCCCTTGCTAATTAAGATGTACCTTTAACTATTTGAGGCTTCTGCTTGTTGGCTGGAGACTCATGTCAGATGTTTCTGGTGAGCTACACAGGTGATTCAGGTCCCATGTTTTGAGCCGCAGAGCCCAAACTTTCACTGATTAACAGCACTGCCCCAGATGCCACAAAGAGAGGGGCAGGCCTTGAAATGTGGGAAACTGAGAAAGTATTTAATATTTTCCTTTCACCCTGGTCTCATCAGGCAGAAGTGAAACTCTTGCAAAGAAAATGGGATTCCAGGAGCAGGTTTAGGGTGGTGGTGAAGACAGTGCTCCCCTGTCAGATGGCAGAATAAGGTTAGGAAGACTGTCACAGGGGAGGAGTCAGAGAGTGTTCAGATAGATCTGACCTAATAGTTAGTTTAGTTTTAATAAACCTGAGTATGTAAAATATTTAATGAGTACAGATGGATTGGAGGGCAATACTCTATTTCCTAAAGGTTAGAATGGGATACAAAGATGAGCACATAAATTCACTATATGTTTTGAATGTCACATACCTGCAAAAAAATGTCACCAACATACCTGTGCCTGGTGTCAGGCAAGGGATCCCTCAGCCTTGAGGGCAACCTTGGGAGCTGTCCCTGCCCAAGGAGAGGTCGGTGCCACACATCCAGCTGCTGCAGAGGGAGAGTTCATCCAATGGCTGCAGATATGGATAGCTTACAGTGGTTGATGTATAGTCAGATTTTTGCTGCTAATGCAGCTTTGGCCACTGATCAGCCCGGTCTTTAGCCAAAGCAGGGGTTTTTTTGGGTTTTTTTTTGTGTGTTTGGTGCTGAATTCCCACTGATGGCCTCACAAGACAGGAATCCCTTCAGCTCACTCAAAATAGGAGGAACCATCCCTGGGCACCTCTGAAAGCTGCATGGCAGGAAAACTTCCACTGCCACTGGCCACACCCAGGGGAAAGGGCTTAACTAAAGAAGAGGGTCAAAAGACAGGACATTTTGCCACTTAGCACACAGATTGTATGCACTCACTCCGGGAGGGGTGGTTCTTGCTGCCTACAAATCTGTGCAGAGCTGCTTGTACCTGTATGATTCATTTCCACCATCTGTATTTGTGCCAAAATATAGATAGATACCCATGCTGGTGCATCCCTAGATGCAGAGACCAACAGACACAGACAGGTGGGGAGGCCTCCTTTTTCCATTCTGCCTTCTGGAGATCTTGGCATACCTCCTCTTTCATTTATTCACTACTTTATTGACTATAGAACTGAAAAAATGGAAAAAAAAATAAAGAAAAAACACTGACAGCACAGGAGAGCAGAGGAGAATCAATGAAATCAGACAGGAGAAACAAAATTAATGTATTTTCTGCCCCTTCAGCAATTAATTCTCACTGCTTCTGATCAAAGGGTTCAGGGAAATCTAGTCCTGCCTCTCCATCTCTTTCTCACAGAGTAGACTATCTCAGCTTCCTTTTGAAAAGAGACTGTTTTGATCCTGAAAGTACTACAGAAAACATGTGAGGAAACAGCAAAATTATTCTGCTCACCTTCCTCCATGCTTTTCAATGAGTATTAAAACTAAAGCATAGGACAGTTGTGTGCTTTGGTCCCTATGGAGCTGAGAGTCCAAATGTGGAAATCTGTCTTAAAAGATCACAGACACACTTTGAGACAAGTTTTTTTCCCAACAAATTCCCCAAGAAGCTCTACACACAGTGCTTCCCAGTTTTTCCCTCTTCCTATTGACATTGACACAGAAAACAGACTTCAAGCTCTGTGTGTTAGAGCTATAAAAGCCTAGATCTAGTCCAATTTTATCTGTCCCTGAACAGCTCAGGAAAGCTCTGAATCTGATCTAAATTGTCCCTACCTTATGCTCCCCAACTCTGTTCTTCTTGTCATGTTTTATGTACTTATTGACTTTCACAGAGCTTCCTGAGTAATTCTTCAAGGCAGATTGACTGATTTAAGGGGTTAGTCATCCTGCAGGTTAGTAAACATGACAGCTGGTTGAGGATTAACAGGAAATCATGAATAAAATCATTGGGATTGATAAGGGATTCTCAAGCAATTAAAGTTTTCTCATAGAGAGTCAAATAGAAAACAGAAATACAGAGTGAAGGTCAGAGCAGGAGGGTGACCTTCTCCATGCTGACAACCACTGAGCCTCAGAATGCAGAGTTAGTGTAGGTGGATACCAGCAAGGGGAGGCAGAGCTAGAGAGCTGCAGGCCAAGGTGTGGGAGCCTGGGCAGAGCTGTGTGGGACTGGAATTGCTGTGAGACCAGCAGGTCAGTCAGGGCCATGACAGCAGGCTGCTGTGAAGATGCAGAGCAGCATCAAAAGGAGTTGGCAGCCTGGGCTGGGGGTGCTGGTTGGTGCCAGTGGTAGAAAAATGTGCAGGACCAGGCCAGGTAGCAGAAAAACTCTCCAATCCCTTCTCCAGGTAGGGGTTTGCTCAGCAGACTGAGAGAAGACTTCATGTCAGGTGATTTCTTTCATCTTTCCAATGTTTTCATCTACTTCATCACTGGGATTGAGGTTTGCTGCTCCTGCTGCTTCCTGCTTATTCCTTCCATGGCTTCTCTTGCTGATTTTCTCCAGGCAGCTTCTTTCTATTCTCTCACTTAACCTCTAGCTGCTTCTCCTGTCCCATGAATCCCCACTGATGGATTTAAAGTTCCAGGTGTGAGAGGCCCTGGCACTTTGTTTAATGAAGTGGAAATGGATTGGAGCCCACCAGCTCTGGTACCAAGAGCCATCTGCTGTGAGCTGCAAGTGCTGATTGCTATTCAGAGAGCTGAGCTCCTGCCTTACATATGCTACCTGCCCCCCAGTTGATTACTGAGCTCCTGACAGCTTTTAATGCACGTCACAGCATGGAATGTCAGGAAAACTTAGGCAGGGTTGGTTAAAAGGGAGGGAGCCTGGGGTCTGCTGTGCCTTCATGTTTGTCCTGAGGGCCAGGGCAAGGAATGCAGTAGGTGAAGGGATGTGTTTTAGAAGCTCAGTAGACCTTGTATTATATCACAAGCTCTTATAAATCTTTTTTTTTTAGATATTTTTTTGTAATTTTCTTGCCCATGCAGCCAAGCCTTTAAACATTACCTGAATGTGACCTTTAAAATCTTGGAACTAGGAAGCAACAGAAAAGAAGCCCCAACTGCTGTTGCTCGTGTTGGTGTTTTGTTAATTTTTAAATACTGTGGGTTTCCAGAATCACTTGATTCATGGCTTTCATTATGCAGGTATTTGTGGGAATACATTTAGAAGTTAAAAATAATTTCTCTGGCTGTGACAGGACTGTACAGCCACCAGGTTTTTGAATTTGTTGATCTCAGCAAGGTGTTCTCTCAGGACTGAAGTGCAGCACTGTGCTGAAGATTTTATGCTGGTGACTACTCTTACTTTATTCAGCTTTTCTTACTCCTCAGGGGCTTTGGTAGTTTCAGGAGATCTTGTGGTCCTGCAACTAGGTTTAGGTTTATTAGCACTTGGAAGGAGATACAGGCTTATAATTTGGTTCATCTGGAGGGTTCTTGTTTCCAGACAGGACAGTGTTGTGTTTTTTGGGGTGTTTTTTCTTGTAACGTTCCAAGAACATAGGTCATGTTCAACAAACAACATTTTAAATTTAAAAAAAGTTAAATTTTTTTTTTTAACTGAGACCGTATAGAATCAGCAGGTGTTAAAGTCTGAGTTCCAGCACTGAGTAGCCACAATTAGCAAACAGGAGTTTAATTCAGCCTTGTCTCTCCTTTTCAGAGTCAAACAGCCGCAGGGCAGTGAACAGAGGCTACCTGGCTGAATTGCTGAGGCTCTACCAAGACTGGCATCGCAATGATGTCTCCAACAACTACATTTACATTCGTAGGGGTCTCCTGCTCTGCCTCAAGTACATCACCAACATCCAGCTGGGCAGGGAGACTTTCCTTGGCTCCCGGGGAATGGAGATTCTCTTCACAAGTGTGCAGGTAAATGGTGCTTTTTGTGTTTAAATTAGGTGATTTGGTGGTTAGGGCTGGGTTCTACACCCCACTGCAGGAAATTCCATCATTATATAAATTCAGGATAGGACATACAGATGAAGAAACTGATTACATGAAGAACTATTGACTTTTACACAGTTAGTACTTTAGAAAAGCTGAAATGTTTCAGTTGAAAACAAATCTTAATTCCTATGGGAATTCTAGTTTATGCTTTTAGTGCTTCCTTTCTCTTTCCCTGTACATCCTGCTGCCTGCTTGGACTTCTTCTCCTGAAGGATAATGCAATATCTCTATAGGGGTTTTGCTTAGGTCTTTAATGAGATTTTCCTTTACAATAATCAGATAATTCCACTCAATTAGCCTGTTAAACAAAATGCTTGTTTAGCCAAGCCTTTCCTAATGAGAAACATCCATCAACAGTTTTTCATGAGGTTAAATTTTAATCTTGTGAAACATTAATGTGAGTTCAAGAAAGATGCCATGGTCCTGTAGATGGGATGCCTATAGGGTATAGAAAAGGCAGGCACAGAACAGTGAGAGTTTCCTCAATCTCTTAGCAACATGCTTCCTTAGCTTGCTTTGAACTTAGAGAAAATCAACTGTGTGATTCCCTAGGAGTGTTTTCATTGTCATTCTCACTGGCAATGCATTATCTCACTCTAGAACCATCAGAAAGAAAAGCCTGTCTCCTTCCCCCTTAAATAAAAATTCCATTGCCTTATGATTCAGTGTGTTTTTCTTCCCCTTTTCCATCACTGTCATGAAGGATCCTTCTGTGAGTCATTTCTTACCAGCAGCCTATGGGAGACTTCTGGAACTTTTCGCTTCACTTTCCCCATGAAGAATTGACCTTTTCTTTAGGTGGGATGAGGTGGCCAGAGCCAGCAGACCTCCCAAGGGACTGGCCTCTGTTAATGAGAAGTCCCTGGTCTGAAGAAACATGAATAGGGTGGATGGAAAGAGCTGCTGAGGGTGGATGTTCCCTCTCCAGAGCCTCCCACAGCCCATGAAGCTTTCTGAGCTAACACCTCCTGATAGCTCAGCCTGGAGCAACTCCATGGCAAGAGCAAGCGTGGGGTCACCTTGGGTGCACAAACAGGAAATGGCATCCTAAGGCTCCAGTAAACACTGATCATGCTAATCCTTCCAAAGTCAGAAGTGGAGCAGAAGTGACAGCTTCAGGGGCCTCCAGTTTGCTTTTGTCCCAGTGTGTGCTATTAAGGAGACCTTGGACAGGAAATAACCAAGGTTAATAGATTCAAAGCTCAATATTCTCTCACTGCTTCTTTGGGATATTGTCACTCTTGCAGTGTTTCTCCAAGACATGAAGTGTTGGCAGGAGTCTGGCAGCCCTAGGAGATCTCACTCAGGCTCTTCCCTATCTAACCTGAGCTAGAGGCTGCTGCTGCCACAAAAATCTTCATAATTTTCATGAGAGAAAGATGGGAAATCTTGTCTCCTGAGACAGACAACAGGCTGTAGCAAGAGAGAAAAAGATGAAGACAGGACAAGACAAACAACTCCTGATTGGGAATGCAATGGTTCTGTGTGTGGACAGTATTTTAGTGCCTTTAGGGAATGCACTGGCTCTGGTGCTTAACCTGGACCAAACTCTGAGCAGCTAATGAGATTTTTAAGGTTTTAAAATCTGGCTAGAAAGGTTCTGCTGAAATTTCCAAAGTTTTTGTTGTTGTTGTTGTTTGGTTTTTTTGTTTTTCTTATATGCCCATATTTATTGAAATGAAAACTGTTTTGCCAGGATGGGTTTGTTTTAAACTCCAGTGGAAATTCTATTTACAAGGCTGGTTTTCAATTGAAACCTCTCTGGCTGCCTATTGTCTGGGCTGATGGACAGATGAAATACCTGAGCTTTTAATAGCCCTTAAGCTTATTTCTTTACAGGAGGAGCCAATAGTTCAAAAACTGTCACCTCACATAGATTAGAAGTGACTGCTGCTCAATTTGAGGAGAGTTTAGAGATATTCTAGAGGAATTTAGAGATATTTTGAATTCTACTCCTACCTAGAATGAAAAATAATTATAGACAATGAAATCATTCATGGAAAGGAAGTACTTTCTGTTCCCATTCCCTTTTCCTAGCTGCACTTAGATTTTCCTGACAGTTAAATGGTATATTCACATTAGCATTGTTGGGTTTTGTGTGCAGTGACAGAGCTGCCTACTCTGAGACAAGAAAACAGGTTTGTATGTGCTTTAGCAGATACTGCTGCATGGAACGTTATCTTGATAGTTTATCACTTTTCTATCTGGTTTCTTAAGCTTGCCTTGTTTCTCTTCAGCCTCCCCTACGACTCTAGGATAATATTATCCTATATTCCACTCTGTTTGCCAGTAGGAGCATCAATCAGCATCACTATCTTTTGTCTTCCTGTCATATTGAAGCCTCCTTTTTTTTTTCTATATATCACATGCCATAATATCTGTCCTATTCCAGATTCAGTGGAGAAAAGATTGTGTGGAGATTAAAAAGCAGATCTGAATCCAGGTTAGCTTTACATGAGTTTTCTGAGCTAAGAATTTACACTTCCCTCATTCACATTATCCCACCACAAAATAAATGGGATAGCTTACATGCATACAGAGCAGTCTCCTGTCTGCTTCCCAGGTGTCAGTAAAAAGGGCTTTTCCAATACACTGATGTAATCATTTTCAGCCATTTGTAAACAGTGTTACCTCCGAATCTGAGAGCAGTTTATGAGCGGTAATGAAAACAGTCCCACAAATTCCCTCTAAGGTATCTGAAGGCTTGTTTGCACTTGTGAGCTAATTTTCTGTACAGGAAAATGACTTCCAAATAGCATCACTGAGCAACTCCATCACTGAGTGACTCCATGTGTTGAAGTTCATTGTCTGGATGAACGTGCCTTGGTCTCGACTATTTAAATTCACTTGGCAATGGATTAAGAAGGTTGTCCCAAAGCAGGCAATTAAACAGTCCTGCATTCACTGTTTGAGCAAAAGCAGATCAGTTTTAGTAAACTAAACTAGTAGACTGTTGAGAATATTAGCCTGTTCCCACATGTAGACAAACTTTCCTAATCTTTCCTTTAATAACAAGCAAACAAAGGCAGCCATATGAAGGAGTGAATAAATTGAAACAGAAATAGAAACCAGTTCTCCTTGGTGTTTGCTCTACCCATAATAGAACTTTCCTTGGAGATGCTTTCATAATTTTCTTTTCTCTCCCCCTAGTTCCAAACAGCCAGAGAAACAGAAATACATATTAAAATTCTTGTAGTGAGTCTTGTAAGCATGTCAGCTTTAGATGATTTTTTCTAGCCTCCCTACAGGAATCCTGGTTAATCCCACAGAATCTTATAATGCCGGTCAATCATACATGAGAAAACAGTAAAATCCTCCCCAACCAAAAGAACCCCAGTACAGCCATTTTCCTGTTCCTGGTTATAATAAAGTACTTTATCACAGAGTCATTTAGATTGGAAAAGGCCTTTAACCCAATCATTAACCCAGCACTCTCAAGTCCACCACTAAAGAGTGTCACCTTTTCCTAGGAGATGAGGTTAGTCAGGCAGAACCTGTGATCCAATGGTCATTTTATGTTCTTTTTTACATTCCTTTGGCCCTCTGCCTTGTTCTGCTGAATGCTTGGATTGTCTGTTTGTTGTTTTGGGGTTTTTTTTTGTTTTTTTTGTTTTTCTGTCCAGCCCAAATGCTGACTATGGGCTGTCAGGCAATGACATGAAGCATCTGTTCTCCCCTCTTGGTTGTTCTGTTTTATCTCTACCACAGGGATGCAAAAGTATGAAATGGTAGTAGAATATATTGCAATAGCTCTCTTTTGTCTTGTAGCATATTCATGCTGCTTATTTAAGTTGCATTCCTGTTCTGATGAGCTCAGTCTTGGTTCCAAACCACTGAAGAAAACATGCTGAGAGGCAGAGTGAAAATTGTGAATTTGGGTGGAATACTGCATTTATGACTCAGTCACTCTGATGGAGGCCGTGCTTTGGTTGTGCTGTATTTGGGCAAACCCAAGGGCTGGGTTTTCTGAGAATTGCACCCACTGGCTTTAAACAACTTTGCCTTTGTGCAGCATTATCGTTCCTTTATCCAAACTCCCTAACTCTGTTATATTGAAGATATACGCTGTGATGTATGAAGATCTACATCATTTCTATGATGTCACAGGGGGTCTTTCTTTAGTTCTGTGGGGATTTTGGTTTGTTTCCTTTGCAACAAAAGTCTGAGGAGCTCACTTGCACAACAGTACAACAAAAATACAAAATATTCTGTGTCTTCAAAGTATAACTGGGCTCAAAAAAATCTTTACATGTCTATTTCCTCCTCTGGGTTATAGCAGTAGAAATTGTGGGATACTGCAGTTATTAATTATTTTATGATTAGCTAATATATAATGGTCTTTCAGAATAGCTCTTGGGCCTAGTGATTTAACCACAGAGTACAGTGGGAGTGTATTCTCTTTGAGAAGACATTGTGTACCCTGAATACACTGAAATAGTGATTTTAACTCTGTTAGTTTATCTCTGTGGGTTCTGGCATGATTCTGGGTGTAGTTGTGCTGAAGATGCAGATTTTGGCATGTTTTGGCAGCCAAAACATACACATGACAAGATTTTTTCAAGAGTAAACCTGTAAGTCTTATAGGACTGGAAAACCAATATTATGCAGTTTTGCTGCAGTTTATGGGTGTGAATCGTGAGTGGTGAAGGGAATTATGTTCTCACCAGAAGAGTGGCTCTGTTCTGGGGGATTATGACAGGGAGGACTGTTGTAAAAGACTATCCTTAATGTAGTTCTCCTTTGTTTCCTAGGACTGTTTATCTTGTAAAAATCTGGATCCTATCATAACTACTGCGACTCATATTCTGAGAAAGTGCTACCCCAAGGAGCATCTGCCTGTGGTGACTGTAAGGAGTTCTTATTCCTTCCCTCTTCCTGGAAATGCCAATGCTGAACCTCCATGTGAGGGATCTGAAGGTAAATGGCTAAAGGGTGAGCTCAGAAGGAGGAAAAGGAGCATGACATGAGAATTAAGTGTGGGATCTAGGGAAGGGAGACTTGGCATAATCCTGAGGTTTACAGTTAAAATTAAGCTGATAACCTACAGAGTCACTCAGTAGGGAAAAAATTATTCCCAGGTCTTCTTGAAGCTGCAAGAGTCTGTTTGGAGAATAAACGAAAGAAGATGTAAAAGGGCAAAGAAAAGAAAAAAAAAATTCTTATATCCAAAAAATAAAGGAG
Organism: Fringilla coelebs; assembly: GCF_963513975.1. Taxonomy (NCBI): domain Eukaryota; kingdom Metazoa; phylum Chordata; class Aves; order Passeriformes; family Fringillidae; genus Fringilla; species Fringilla coelebs. The sequence goes on along the minus strand of NC_140038.1, from coordinate 15,630,311 downwards.
TTGAGTGGGTATAGCAGAGGCTGGAGATGCCATTGCTCCCCAGTAGCAGATAGAGATGTAATTGTGCCTGTGCATTGGCTGCTTGGGGGGTAAAAACTGCCCTGCAGCTTTTTCAGTAAAGAATTGCAAGAATTATCCTTTTCCTTTTCTACAGTAAAAGCAGGCAGCAGTCATGCTGCATGAGTAAAAGATGGGGGCTCTTGCTGGAAAGCAGAGCTCAAGCACAGGCAGGACAGCTGCTCTGCAGAAAAGGCTTCATGATACACAGAAGCAATTTTTGCTACATTCAATTTCGTGTGGAAGATGCTGAAATACTATAACAATCATAGCAGTAAAACACCCTAATCTAGATAATACAGATTAAGAGCATTCTGTAATATCATTGCAGCCAAGCAGAAAATCTCTGTATTGCTTTGTAAAATGAGTTGGATCCATATCATGGGGACATTTGTCATTGTTTTGAAAGGCAGCGTTTGAGTCCAAGAGAACAGAGCTTTAAAAACTGGGTGAATTAGAGCCAAATTCATTTATATGAGATTAACAAATGGGATTTGCTTTAATCAGGGTTGTGGTGGGTTGTGCACTGCAGAAAAATTTGCATGTATTTCTCTTTGGGGTATGAGAGGGGTATTGGGTTGAACACCTTTGTCAGTGTCTCCTTCCTACTTCTGCAGGTGACAGTGAAAGTGAAGGAGAGGAAGAAGATGAAAAAGACTGGGATAATGAGGATGTGGAGAGTAAAGAGGAAGTAGGTATACCAGCCATAGTTTCCATAATTATCTGCACACTGGAAAATAAAACACATTGTTGTCTATTTTGCCACCCTGAAAGACTATCTAAGCAGAGAATGTAGCTGTGCATGTGGTCCCACGTGAGCACACTACATGGTAATGGGAGGATACTTGAAAAAAGGCCAGGAGAATGCACTGACTTTCACTAAAAGGTGCCCTGCATTTATTCTATTCATCTTCATGCTTGTTACCCAGGGTGGAGGGGGTTTGGTGACTCCTCTGTTCCTGCACAGAGTCTGCCCAGAATCACATCCACAGTCAGGGATAAATGGTGGATCTTTGATCCGCTCGGCATATGCCAGGAAAATGGCACTTAGGGGAAATTGATTTATCATCTAGGAAAGGCTAACCCTCTTTTTATTCCCATATCAGAACATATTTGGGCTGGGCAGCTACCCTGAGGAAAAGGCAAGTTCTTTTAAGCCACAGCTGGTGCATTTGAACCTATATTCCTTCTTTATTTGCTGCTGCACACAGACAAATAATAAAATGAATTATTCAATACTTCTCTGAATTCTCCCTTAGCACTCTCCCTGCAGTGGCCTAACTGGCAAAAAAAAACTTCTACCAGCTGAGGATGAGGGTGCACACTTTTCTGTTGTGAAAATAAAAACTAGCTCATATGCAAATGTCAAGTAGTGGATGCTGCTAATAAGTCTTATCCACATAAAGTGGCTTGGGAAGGCAAATTAAAGAAATGAAGTTGCAAATACAGTCTAATTAGAAATGATTGAGACTTCTGTGAAAGGGAGTTCTCATTACTTGCCCTGTCTTTTTCTCCTCAAATATTAAACTGATGTAACCCAGTAAAAAAAGGAAGTTAACAAACCCCCCCACATTATCTGAGTGTCCTAACTTGCCCCTGTCTGGCTGTTTTTATCTGACTATTAGAGCTCGTCAAGATGCTCATTAGGAATAAGGCTCATAGTGGATTTATCTCCTTCTTTAATTAGTTATTCATTCAGTAACAGCTCCTCTATGCTTCTGAACTATTTTATTATTCATAAGGATTTACCAAGTAGATGTAAGCAGTTTTGGGGTTCTCTTTTTTTTGCCTAAGAGCTTATTCTGAATATGAGTTTTAAATACTGTTTGCCTGGTTTGCTGGTCATATATCTCTTGTAAAAAACCTTGCTAAAGGGAAAGCAAGCAGGGAATGGATAATGAACTTTCAGCTTACCTCCTTTTTTTTTTTTAAGATCTTTTGCACAACATTTGCTGGTATTGATGTGATTTACAAACATTTTCACAGCAACATAATACATATCCATGCATGCTAGCAACACCAACCAAACTGAAACTTGGCTATACCCTTCCATCAGGAGCTGTTTAGAGTTCTATGAAAATGAAAACCACCACATCAACCATTATTCTTTTCCAGCCAAAATTTGAAGCTTCTTATGCATCAGTATGCTCTCAGTGGCAAATCCTTTTCAACTGACCTCATGTTTCTGGCAGAGCTTCACTGCCTTTTCATCTTTGCCCAAACAACTCTGTAGACTCTGCTTTGTGACCCAAGTGTGGCTCAGAGTTTGAAATGCCATGGGCACTGGTGCATTCAGGCAATTTTACTTTTTCTTTTTATAACAGCTTTGAAAATGAATCTGTTTGTCAGGAGCAAATAATTTCTTTGAAGGCACTTGGTGGGACACAGACATGTTGAATTATTTGAATAATGCTGTAATGTAGTGCTCAGTCATCAATGCCATGTCTCCATCCTTTCCTCTTGCTCCAACTTTTTCCTGGTGTGTGGTGGGGTTTTTTGTTTTATTTTGGGGGTTTTTTGAGTTTTTTATAATGTAGTAGCTGAATGCTTGACACAGTTTGGCTTTGGTTCTCACTTCTGATATGGGTGAGGCTGCACATTAATGCACAGCAGCCTTTGACTGTGAAAGTTTCAAGCACTTTTTATTCCCAATTCACTGATGGTTGAGAACATCTCACAGGGCAGGTGTAATGCACATGCTTTTCTAATTCTGTTTTTGTAGGATTGTGACTTGGAAACAGATGTGAATAAATTGAGGTCAAGGCCACTGCTTGACCGGCCAGAACAAGAGCTTGAGAAATATGAAGCTCTGTGTGCAGAACTTTTCCAGAATTTTCAGGTATGATTGTAGTGCAGTTTCCTTTATTTGTGAATGTCCTAGAATTTAAGAGATACTTGAAAAGGAGTATTGACAAATAATAGCTAGAAAAGGCTATTTCAAAAGTGAACCTGTAAGTCTTACAGGACTAGAAAGCCAAAGATTATGACTTTTTGTAGTAGTTTATTGGTGTGAATCAAGGGTGATAAAAGGAATGATGTTTGATGCGCATTTTTGTCTGGGTGTAGATTAAGTAAGCACTGTTGAATCAATTGCCACATGAAAAATCTGTCAGATAATTTGTATCCTTGCTGGCAATTTCAACAGCAATATCAAAATCAGAATGAGATGTGAAAAGTAAATACTGTCAGCTAATGGTTTGAAGGAAGAGGAGATTGCACTGCCACTGAATGAAATGAACAGTCCAAATAATTTTTTTTCTAGTGGTGCTTGGGACAAAAAAAATACGGAATAATGCACTCATCACAAGTTTTGGAATTTAGGAGAGCTGGAAACCCCATTTCAAATATGAATTTGAAAAAGATCACTGGGTTAATGTATCTTCTGTATGCAGAATATTGTGATGCTGATTGTGACCATAAGTAGCCAAATGGGATTAAATCATACTCCTCCATGAAGGTGGATGGAGTTTTGCATGACAGATTAGCCAACTTTACCTTCTTGTAACATTTTTTTTTTTAAATGCCTTGCAAAATATCTTCCCTTCTTCGTTTGAATGATTGGTTTTGGTTGAGTCATCTGGGCAAGTTGTCTCCAATCAGATCCTTTTGGTTTCTGAGGATTTCTGTTGAAACAGCTTTGTGGATAGAGAAATGCTGGCAGGTGGTCCACGCACTGATTTTGCTCTGGCTGTTTCATTGGTTGAGTACAGTTTTGGGAGATGTGTAAATATTTCCTCTTTTCCCCCTTGAAAGGTTTCCTCTGGAAGGAGGCACAATCTGTCTGTAGTTTCTTTTAATTTCTTCTGCTTTTTAAATTTAAAGGAGCTTGAATTTGAGTCTGAGGAAAAGAAGAGCTTGGAGGACAGGACTGAGAGTCTTCCCTCTGCTCCCTCTCATTTCATTCCAAGTGCTACTTCTGTGAAGCATCCAAACTGCAGATGGAGAAACCAAAGTGTCACAGAGATGGGACCAGATCCAGGAGAACAGGATTTCAAAGCCCCATTGCAGAGCTGGAGAAAGGAGGGGGAATGCATATGGGATAAGAATGATGAAAACAGAGACATTGCTGAAGAAGCCCAAGATAAAGACTTCTGTGAGGAGGAAGATCCAGCCAGGAGTCATGTGTTTGCTTTGTCCTCTCTCCTGAAAGATGCTGCTTGGTACAAAAAAGTGTTTTACCCTCATTGTGAGGCCTCGATCAATCCTGGTCCTGAAGGGAGGCTGGAGAGCTCCGATGTGGTTAGAAATCTTCTGGAGAAACACCAAGGAGATATCCCATTCCACAGCCCTTGTTTCTATGCAGCCAGGGCCAAATGTGTGAAGTCCATCCCAGGCTACAGGGAGGTGGCATTCCCAGATTTCTGGGGTCACCAGCCACCTCCTTACAGCAAGCCCGTGCTGGAGCGCAAGCATGGGCTCCAAAGGTGATGGTGCTTTAATGTGGTGACCACGTTGAGAGCTCTTGGGCTCAAAACTGGCTTATGTAGGTTCTGACTCTAACAGCTCTGAATGCCTTAGGAAGTTATTGAATTATTATTTTGGCTACCCAATTATGTGCCACAATTGATTGATAAATGGGAATCAATAATGGGAAGCTTAGATGGGAATCTAAGCTGGGTTGTAAATCTATGACCTTGTCAGAACACAAATGAGAACAAGTCCATTTAAGATATGGAGGAGCCTCTGTGTCCTTGTGAGATATGTTTTTACCTTCAATCTTACTCTTCATTCAGCCGCTTTAGTGCTTGCATTGTTGGTCCCATCTGTTTCTTTCAGGGAAAATCCTATCTGTCCTTTCAGAAAGGACCTCTCATTATTTAAGTGCTCAGATGAGTGGGAAGCTGTGTTTTGAAGATGTGCTGGGAGAGAAAGCTCTTAATTACAGTTTCTTAGCTTGACATAGGCCTATATGCAAAGCCTTTTTATTTCTTTTTAGTGGTATAGGGGATTATTAGCAGGCAGCAAAGATGGTGGATTCTATGCTAAACTTTAGAGTTGATCAACTAATGGCATTTGTTAAGACTACTGATTTCTGACTGCTAGGAGAATGATTCTTTCTGCAGTAAATATAGGAGCTAGAAATCTTGTTTAGAGGGAAAATCACTCTACCATCTTCTTGCACTGTTGCTCTAACAGCTCCACTTTTATGGCTACAACAACATGTAACTGTATGGCTTAAATGGGACTAATCATATCATGCTTCAAGGCATAACATGATTGCTTCAAAGGTCAGGAAGAAAATCTGGTATTCCACATTTGATCATCTTCAGGGATCAGAGAAGCTCTGTTTAATAATGAGTAGAAATCAGCTTGACTTATAGTCAATAGTCACTATGAGTCAGACTAGTAGGCTTGTATGCAATGGCAGATATTTCCTCACAGGGTAAGACTGGCCACTTGGGGGTCGGCATTGACTGGGAAGAACTGAGGGTAAATCAAATTTGACACAATCCACTAGTGAATAAATAATCTCCCAGAATTAGTCGTTTAAAGGCAACTTCTTGTAGTGGGAATGGAGCAGAAGTGTTCTCATGATGGGAAAAATAAAAATTCACCTGGAATTAGCTCATGGAAGTCCTTTCCACTCCTTAAAAAGAATTTCCTAAGACTCTTTCTAGAAGAAAACTCTATATCAATATTTCTCACATTGTCACTACAATTTGCTGATTTGCTGCTTTCTTTTTCCCAGGGACAAAGTCCTTGATGATGTTCGCCGCCTAATCCAGCCTGGGGATGTGATAGGAAGAACTGTGTTTGATTTAGATGATCCCAGGTGGGTCCCTTAAATTGAGTGCTGCAACCAGGGGCACTGTCAGTGCTGTCACTGAGCTCAGTTTACTTGATCAGCTCTGATAAAGGCAAAGTAACAGGAGGTAAAAGCCTAACAGAATATCCAGGAGGGGTAGATTGTTTCTAGGTGACTCCAGGGAAAGGATTTGTTGTGGAGGCCACTGGAGCAGGAAATCATCAGAACTTTTAGATAGAACAAGAAAATCCATACATCAAAGGGACTGTGGGTTTCCCCTGGATCAGTCTGTGCTGCATGCAGTGATTTGGAGCAGAGGTGAAGACTGGTGCTGGGAACTGTACTGACAAATCCATCTTCTCCACCCCCTGTGGCAGAATTGCCCATGGGGTGACTGCACAGCCAGTGCCACAGGCTGCAGATGTACCCTGTTTCACAAGTGTGACACTCACACAGCACTTCAAAAAACCCCTCAAACATCTGGCCTTGTGAAAGCTTTAAGCACTCAATTATGGTTTGTGAGAAGATGTAGCACTGGGCAGTGGAGAGGATCTGAAATCTAAAGAAATTGCACTCAGAGGAAAGATTGGTGACTTGGAGAACATTCTTTGGAGCAGAAAAGAGTTGTGAGTTTGAGGTAGGAGAAAGTTATTAAGTTGCTTAGGATTAATTTAAGGGTTTCTAAGCAGCTGGAGAAAGAAACTCTATAGATGAAGGAAGAGTAAATATAGAGTAATTGTATAAAGCTACCTTCTGCAATTAATGAAATAAGAATAATCCAGTGGGAAAGTAACTGGAATAAAGAAAGCAAACCTGGACAGTGACAAAGAGTATTGAGAAAAGGAAAGGTTTGATTTAGAATTACTAAGCAAGAGTAGAGAGAAAAGCTGCATTGGATAGGAAGGTTATGGATTTGCTCACCTCCTCCTTCTTCCCAGGGTCTTGCTTATTAAAAAATTATTAAAGCAAATTTTAGCATAGAAAAGCTGCTGGGGAAAACTTGTCTTTGAAGCAATCTGCTACAGGTGTCCTTGCTTTGCTTTCCAGCAGTCTCTCAAGCCCAGCTGCTCCAGGCTGTCTGACGTTTTTCTCCAAGTTTGAGTCGGGAAACCTTCGGAAGGCGATCCAAGCGCGTGAGTAAGTACGCCTGCACAGAGTGTCCCAGCCCGCCTCTGCTGTGACCACAGCACGGCTTGGTGGCCTTCTCCTGGCTTTGCAAAGGGTCAGCCAGGAAGCAGCTTAGATGATGTGGAGCTTATTATGCCTTCTAACACCTGGATGTCACGGAAGGAACATGATTAAGAAAACAGAGCTCAAAATGTTTTGACTAATATAGTGTGAGTATTTAATGGTGTTTGATGGTGATGCTCACAAAATATCAATCAATTTGACTGCATAGCCTGCTGTCAGCGTGTTCAGCGGCAGACAGGGGGTGTTTATGACCACTGCTTTTATTATTTTCCTTCACAGGTTTGAGTATGACCTAATTCTGAATGCAGATGTGAACAGCAGCCAGCACCACCAGTGGTTCTACTTCGAGGTCCGTGACATGAAGTCAGCAGTTCCCTATCGCTTCAACATCATCAACTGTGAGAAGCTCAACAGCCAGTTTAATTATGGTATGAGCCTCTGGGGAACTGGGACAGCCTTCTCTTCACAAAAATATCTTTTTAATGCCATAAAGGTTTCAAACTCTCTGTGTCTATAAGTATAAGGGAGACTGTAAATTCAATCTTATCTGCCCTGAAGTCCACTGAAAAAGTCACTTTAGATTTGTCAAGGAACCTTTGTCTATCCTCAGGAGGACTGAGGAGGAAACTGAATATTGAGACCTGGGAGAGGATTCATGGGGGGAAATAAACATCACTGTTGTGTTTATAGACCAGAACTGAAGAAGAATGGCACTAGGTTTGGGAGAGCTGGGGGGAAAAGGCCATCTGTTGGAACTGAATGAGCAGCATAGGATTAGAAAGGACTTCTAAGATTTAAGAAAATGTGATAATCCTCGAACAAATATTCACGATTTGTTGGTTTTATCTAGTAAGACATCTTTGGACCTACTGATTTTCTGTTGATGTTAATGATGATAAAAAATTCTGTTCCTTGCTGTCCTTGAGCTCCTGTCATGTTTCAGGAGGAAGGCAGAATTGTTCAGAAATCGGCAGGGCAGATCCCATCTTTCAATGCTTGTTTTAGAAAGAAATTATTTCTTGTGCAAGGAGACTGTGGATTGAATTCTTAGCTGGCATGGGCTGGGTGTTTTCTTCGTTTGTTTCCATGGAGCTCTGTTAATGGAAACATGGAGTCAGCTCAAGACCTGGCTCAGAATGTTTAATAAGTCCATAATATTAGACTTTGCATTCCTCTGAAGCCCTGTGGGTACAGCCTCTAGCATCACCAGGACAACTCTCTAAGGATCAACGTACCTATAACAAACAGCCTTAGGAGTTGGGATCATTTGTATGTGTGAAACTGGCTGGGTGAAGGCCATGATAAATTAAAAGGCATTTGGTCTTTAACCCAAAGGGCTGAAGTTCAAGTATTCATACAGACACAAATGAATTTTTTTGGTCATCTTACCTGAATTATCAAACAATTCAGTGTGGTGTGTGTGGTAGGAGCCTGAAAATGAAGGATTTTGATGTCCTATTTTAAACCACAATGCAATTTTTTATGTAGCCCCTAGTCCCTTCACTCTTGTAGCCAGAGATTCAGGCTGTTATTGGTGGAAGGTTGTTATCTGCTAGTTTGGCTGTTGTCAGCATTTATAATCTAATTTTGTGTACCTGAAACTGCACATGACTCACGTGTTCAAGCATGCAATGAATAATATATTTGGAAGAGAAATGTGAAAATACCATCTGGACTAAGGAGGGAGGCTAAGCCATGGCTTGCTTTTGGATGGCTCGTTTGTGGGGTTGGCTATTAGCAATTCCTCTGTGAGTTCCTTCTGCTGCTCTGAGCAGGCAGTGAAGCTCCAGCTTTTCTGGCTTGGCTGAGCAAGGCTCACTACCCCTTCCAGCACATGCAGAGCATTTGCACAGAGCAGTGGTAAGAGATGCTGTTTATTTGTCACATTCCCTCTGCACCTTCCTGGGCTAATGCCCACACTCTGAGACAAAAAGCCTGCAGTTGTGAGGTAGTGCCAAAGTGCCCTGGGTAGCAATTCTTTGCAGCTCCTGGTTACTTGTCTGGTTTGATTTTTCCCATTTGCTCTTGGTTAGATGGCACTGTGTGACTTTCAAATCAGCAGAGAGGATTTTTAATGAAATAGTTGTGGCCAGGAGCAGAGCGAGACAGGAGGCACAACCTCCACCTCTCTCCTTCCCCCTCTTTCACTAACTTACTCTGCCATGAGAGATTTAATCAGAACTCTGATTTCAGTTTGTTTTCTAAAACTGAACATTTCCACAGGGGAAGTAAAAAGGAAAAACTGATTTTTTTTTTTTCCATTAGAATGAGTAACAACCATTGCTCTGAGACAGAGGTTTGTGTGTGAGTCCTTTGGATTCAGAAGGGCAGGAGCTGGCATTCAGGATATCAAGACCCCTGCAGACACTGAGCCTCACTTCCCTTCCCTGATCACCTGGACAGGCCTGTGTCTCTCAAAATTCGTGGTGACCATGTCCTGGTACCAAACACAGAATTGCCTCTTGTAGATAACTCACAGCACAGGTTCAGAAAACAGAATGATAGAGGCTGCTTCTGGCTGTGGTGAGTTAGTGCTGCCCCACAGCACAGCCCAAGGGAAGCTGGAAAGGCATTGCTGATGATACTTCTGGGCTCCAACAGTGCTGGGGAATTTAACAGAGAAACTCAAAGGAAGAAGGGAACTGAGCAGCTGTTGATGGAAATGTGTCATCAGTATTAATGATATTCAAGCATTGCCTCTCCCCAGCACAAGAACAGCCGAGAGAAGGCTTGGGGGGCAACTTATCAACATGCAAAAATTGGGAGGGCGTTTTTCTTCTTCTTAAATGTGCTCTCACAGAAGTGGTGCCAGCCTCACTGCTGGGCTCAGCTGTGGCTGTCCACTGGGGCTGCTGGCAGGAGCCTCCCCTGCAGCCCCTGGCCAGGGACCCCCTGTGCAGAGAGCTCTGCTGGGGAGGGCAGCATCCCCACCCTGCCCTGAAGAGCAGGCAGGTGTGTGCAGCAAAGGAAATTGATACAAACACTCCCTGCAGATGGGCTGGCTTCATGGAGCTGTGAACAATGGATGTGCAACTCAGATCAGAGAAAACCTTGCCCCCTCAGGGCATGAGATGGTAATATTTTGGAGGTCAGGAAGGAGCATACTCTGGGATAATGCAATACAAAGATGGGTGCTATTGTTATCAACATTTATGATGCTTAGGTGTTATTTAGCACTAATAGTAAGTTTAAAATCTTGTATTTATTCCTGCTGATTTTGGAAGGCAGGGCTCTGGATGCACCACAGATTTCTGATTCTACAGTAGGATTAAGAGTTCAATAATAGAGCAGCCAAGCATAAAATATTAGACTAACCAAATTACTGATCTTGTTGATGCCTTGATTCATATTATTTTCTTTCCCTTCCTCTGTTTGTAAACAAAATGGTTTGCAAAGGCCAGAAGAATAATTTATTTTTTAATAAACTCCATTCAGCTCATTTCTTCTGGAGGGACTTTTTGTACAGACATGGCTGTCCAAGAACAAAACACAGGGCTTTGGGAATGTATTTACTCTGCATAAACTACCAGCAGAGAGAGCACAGACAAAATAATGATGCTTCTTCTTTAGCCTTTTCCTTCCCACTCCTGTCTTTTCCAGTCAGGGATGTCACATCACCTGAACCTGTGCTGTTTTCTGTAGGCATGCAGCTGGTCATGTACTCCGTGAGAGAAGCTCTCCAGGGCAGGTCTCGCTGGACTCGGGCAGGCCAGGAGATCTGCTACTACAAGTAAGTGCGCTTTTGGTTGATAATTTGTGCCTTCCTTTCTCTGCTGTTTGGCTCCTGTTAACTGCACTGATGTCATGAGCCTCTTGCCACCAGTGCCCCCTGTTTCAAAGGTCTGTAAATTGGTGCTGGCTCAATGTGTTGTGTGCTTCCACCCTCAGACAACAGCCACAAGTGAGCTCTTCCTATTAGGTGCTAGGGAATGTGCAGAATTCCCTTGCCCAGAAGGAAAGGAGAAGTGTAGTTGTTTTTCCCCTGGCTGGGAAGAGAAGAGCTGGATGGGATCATTGTTTTTCTGTTGCATACTCAGACTTTTGTAAGAGATGTAGGAGCTGAGGAGCCAAATAATGGGTTGAATATCCAACAGTGGTGTAAAGGAAACCTGACAAGCTCAGTGCTGATATTTGGGCAAGTTCCCTGTTCCAGGCTGCTTTTGCAGTGCACCAGAGCCTCAGAAGAAGTTGTCCCAGTTTCTGTTGGAATGATTTTTTTCAGGGGTGGGGTGGGGAGGGGTTGAAGGCACAGATTATCCTCTCTCAGCCTAGCATCTGTCTACAGCAATTTGAGTAGCTATTTTATTTTGTTTCAAGTACTCTTTGCTGACCTTCATGCACCTGACCTTCATCTTTTCTACCTCAAGAGCTCACATATGTGGTTCAGTGCTTTTCCTTTACATGCCTGTAATCTCTGGCTTCTCTGAGTATGGGCAGATTTTTCATGCTGGATACCATTGCAGTGGCTTCCCATATCATTAGCAAGGCAGCTATTGTGCAGTGATTAAACAGCAGCTGACTTCCAAGATTAAGCCATGATTGTGCAATTAAGCCTGTAATCAGATTCTTGTTCAGAATATATGAGAGCATTGTTTTATTGATTTGGAATATTCTGTGTTTTCTAGCTGTACATTGAATTATATGTCAACATAATCATCTAGGATAAGTACTTGCTATTTCTCATTTATTGTGTGTTCCTGGTTCTCACATATTTTTGTATACACAAGAATGTGCATGCACACACATAAATATGTTTTCACCTCTACTGAAACTTTAATGTTTTTCTTTCAGTGCTTATGAAAGAGATTCTCAGTCATTAGAAGTTATAGGGGGGAGGGATTGTGAAACTAGAGTGGCTGGGGCTGCTCAGGCTTTGTGTCAGAAGAGAAGGAGCTGGGATTCCTACAGTGATATCACACTGCCAGTATTTTGGGGAAAGAGCTCACTTCAGTTCCATTCCCTCTGGTCACAGGTATCCTAAGGGGATATTTTGAAGGGAATCTCATCCAATTATTTTTACCAGGAGTTATTAATAAATATGGGAAAAGAGTGATACACTTTCAAAACTACAGAGGAACCCAGGCATGCCTTTAACCGCTTTTACAGAGAGACACCTCTGAGCTGAAGGACAGGGGGAGGAAAAGCTTGTAGGTGAGATGTCTGCTTGAAGCAGGTTGGCTGATCTTTGGCATTCATCTTCCCTGTGGATGGGGTAGTTCACTCATAAAGATGAATGCTGTGGCACAGCTGTGTCACTGTGTTCCTTTCTCATAGGTCTCACAAGAGTTTTTATGTTGTGGGGAATATTAGCAGAGCTCTTGTCAGAAAATAGCTGAGTGACACTTCTGCTCTATTTTATTGTCTCTCTGTGAAGTGACAGGATACACCCATGATAAACAGTTGCAGTTACAATAAGATCATCTAATTCTCTTGCTGTCTTGGCAGCTTTTGTGCACTGAATAATATTCCTTTCTGGCAAATTATTTAAGGAATAATGGCAGCTGAGTGTTGAATTGGTGACAATGTGCTTGTGCCTTTGGTTTCATGGCCCATTCTAAGCATATTATCTAACCTCCAGGTTTTTCAGACACTAGTCAGGTCAGATAGTTATGAGGTACATGGAGTGTTTTGTTCTCACATCAGCACTAACAACTTGGTTGTTTAGTGATCACAACAATGTCAGAATTAGGTCTTCTCTTTTCAGCATCTTTATAATCACATTAGATGAAATAAACATCATAACATTAGCAGGTCACTTCTCTGCTAATGATATCTGTGAGAGGGTGAGACATCAGCCTCTCTCTGAGAACACCTGGCCTTTGCAGTGTGACTGAGCACCTTAATGGCACAATGGCTGGGGGAATATTCTACTTCAGCTGGGATTCTGCCTGAAATATTGACAACAAAATATCTTATCGTGGATTTGCCCTTCGGAAAGGAAGTTGTGTTGTGCATTTTCCACTTTCCAGTGTGGCAGACCCCAAAATAACAGTCACGCCCAGTAAATTGTTGAATACTACTTTTTGTGGTATGAATCAGGGTGTTACTAAAGTGTCTTGCACTTAATAACCACACTTAGAGATGTAAAGAAGTCCAGACATGGAAAATGAGGACACCAAACTTCAGGTGGGGAGTATTTTGGACAAAGGGAATACATTGACAGATTAGAAGAGAGGCATTGACAGATTAGAAGAGAGAATCGTTCTGCTTTCCATTTGAACTCTATTTTGAAATTACCCAGAAGTCTGGGATATTGATACTTTCTTTGGTGATTTTAGTCTAAACTGAAAATGCTATATTCCATCATCTAACAGTACTAAAATATATTTAGTACTAAAATAGTAATTTAGTACTAAAATACATTTAGTATTTTACAATACTAAATGCTACAGATAGGAAGTCTAAAGATCAGATGGCCAAGTGATATTACTCCTGAATCACTTGGTGCTTTTGAATTCCTCAGTTACAACCCAGCTCCTTTCCTGCCTGCATCTTTGTCCAAGCTGCTTCACCTGTCTATGTCTGTTTCCCCCCTTACAAAGGGTGGAAAATTAGAGTCACTTATCTGCAACCCAAAGAATGGAATAGATAAATGGGGAAGATGTTTTAATCAGATAGTGTTTGCAAAGATTTTTTTTCTTAAGCTCAAAAAATTGCAGAGTAAGAGATAAGTAGTACTATAATTATTATTAATAAACTCTTCATCACTGCTATGCTGGAAATACAATACTTGTGCATCTTTTTTCTGAAGGCGGGCAGCAAACAAAGTGATTTCACTACTACAAAGTGACTGAAAGGCACAGTAGACACAGCTTACATGTTCATTGAGAAAACTACACATGGGTCTCTTTTTGTTTTTCTCTCCAATAATCAGTGTGTTGGCTTCTAGAAAGCATGAGAGAATTTCAACGTGTTTTTGAAAGAGAAGACAAATAAGGTAGTGGGGACCAGATGTTGCCAGAGCCTTTTATTCCTTTCCTTTTCCTTGCTTGTCACTTTAGGCTCAATGCTGATATGGTAGGGTGTTGTGATGAAAAAGTGGTGAGGAACTAAAAAGCATCAATCTGGTGGAGGAGAAAGGAAGCAATAGAGTTATTTCAGCTTGACAGCAGTAGGAGGAGAGGGAGGCACAGAGGAAAAATTTTTTTTTTTTTAGGTTTCTTTCAAAAATATTCAGAGCTACTGCGTTGTATGATGGATTGTGAGGAGACCAGATTATATACAATAGAAGTACATGATCATTTACACTGCTTACACACAGGGGGTTTTTCTTTTCAGTGCTAGACTGAAGAATATAGAAACCAAAGCCACCTGTGAACTTGCTGCTGCTGCCAGATAGCTTGCTATGGATTGAAGCAGGTGTCAAGAAGTGATTCAAAAGTCTGGAAATGTCTTTTCTGGGTGGATAGTTGGGTGGAAGAGTAGAGATGCTGGGAACAAGGATGAAATGTGCTGCCCAGCAAGTGCTGTGAGAGCATCCCTGCGCTGGGGATCGTGTCTGAGCAGGCAGGAGTGAGCAACACTGAACCACCAGTGTGGCATCAAGGTCAGAGGTGTCTCTTGCTGCAAAACCCCAGGGTTAAAGGGGCCCTTTTAGGTAGGAGGGGACACTTGTCTGCAGAATTACAGACCACAGAGGGGGAAGCCTTTACTCTGGAGTGTTAGGGGCAGGTGGGAATAGTGTATGTGAGATATTTAGGCAGTATCTGCCTGCAAAGACCTGCTTCCTCCCACACCTCTAACTACAAATGTCAGCTTGAAGGGGAGGACTCAGAAGAATTCAGCACTTTTGTGACCACACTTTATGAATAAGGTGATCTAACCTTCCAAGTGGCACTGAGTACAATAGAGGCTATGGAGGTGAGCCTTTTCCTTCTGCACAAGGCAGAAAATGGTTCTTAATTATCCTTCATTGGCAAAATTACCAGGAGCTGTATTAAATGTCATTATTCTGACTTCAAAAAGACACCAGACTTTAACCCTTGATCCAGTGAAATACATATATAAATGCTAAGCTCACGTTTCTACATTTGTGGGTTTATTGAATTTTTTTTTCTCTTTTATTCTTTGTCCAATATTAAGGTGCTTTATTTTCAAAAGAAATGTTGGGGTAAAGGGTTCAACTGAGAATAAAATCATAGGCTTTTTGGGTTGCCACTCAGTGCTCCTGCACTATCTATTGATCCAGTTGGTATCACTCACCCCACATGTTCCTAACTATTGAATTCAAGTGAAAACCTAGCAGCATTGTATTGTCTCTCCCTTATGAAAAAGAGCTGATTATTTTGGAGAATTTGACAAGAATAATTATCTTTTCTCTCCACCCCTTTGAATAAAAATGAACAGCAGCAAAATAAACTAGTATTGTAAAATTCAGGAGTTGAAATTGCATCTTTGGGTTGCCTCTTCTATTTTGCAATTTAATGCAACATTGATGATAACATTTGTCAAAGAAACCTCACAGTCCTTCAGAATCAGAAGGTTTGGCAACAGCATAATTGGTGCAATGTGGGAAAAATATTGTTTGAAATGTACTTATGGATGCAATTTGCTCTGAGGCTTCTCCCTAAAGTGCATGATTTGTCACTTCATCTCTGCTGAAAGAAAACTTTCCTACTCAGCCTGAAGTAATCTCTTCATCAGAGTAAGTCTCCTGCAAGAGATCAGCTCCTGACACTAGACTGAGGAGCTTGTTAAAAGATTTGTAGTTTTACTGAAGGCAGTGTCAAGGATTTGTGTGCTCTCTTAGACCTTGTCAGTGCTGACCAGAGCTCTGCTGCAGTCAGGCTCCAGCTCAGTCACTGCTGTGTCCCTGCTGCTGCGTCCCTGCTTTGCTGCACATCCTGATCTGGATCCTGCTCCATGAAGAGACCTGCTGGCTGGACCCAGACCTGCCTCACCACCACAATCTTGTCTGATGATCTGAACCTGTGCTTGAGCCCCTCTGTTCCCCCCAGGCATGCCCTGATCAGGGAGATGACCCCGCCTCAAGAGTTCTCTGCTCTTCTGGCTTCCATGTCAAGCTCAGCTCCCTGTTTTTAGGGAGCAGCTAGTCCTCACTGTTCCCTGAGAAGGGAGAGGGTCAGATCTTCAAAAAAAGAAGAATTTTTGAGTTGGTCACAACTGGAAAATCTGTACGAGGTTGCTTCTCTTTCATACCCAATCTCTACCCAAACCCATTCTCTTCTTTCTTCTCAGCAAAGCGCCTTTGATGGTATCTGAAATATTTTTATGTATGTCCTATTTATTATTTATTTTTATTCCTGAAATATCAGTTTTCTTCCTGTGGTGGAACTGAATAGTTGGTTTGGTAGGGTATTCATATTTTCTAAATCTCCAGGCTTTTTGCAGAGTATTTTCTTATGGCATTGTTCAGGGCTCTGAATAGAAACCTGCCTCTCTCAGCAAGATAATGTGAATATCTGAAGAAATACAGCAATTTTAGCTGAATGCATAGTTTAAATATGTCTGGACTCTGCTATATGAGCTACTATTAGCTGACTGCTTCTTTATTTGCATTTAACAAAATGAAGCATTAATGGATTTTATTTTCCTAGCAGTGCTCCCATCCCTCAGCAGCAGGTGACTGGCAGTGCCCTGCACTGCCACGTGCAGTTCTGCCTCCCAGCTCCCTGCTGGGCTTTGTGTCCTGTTGTGTGGATGCTTCTCTGAATGCTTATTTTTCCCATGGCTGCTTCAAATGCACATCTAGAAGTGAAAGGCATTTACTTTCTTCCTCCTTCCCTTCTCTTCTTCCAGAAACCACTACCGCTGCAGGAGTGCAGCTGCAGGAGGAGGTGTGAGGGGAAGGTTCTACTACACCCTCACCTTCAGCATCAAGTTCCCTCACAAAGATGATGTCTGCTACCTGGCCTACCACTACCCCTACACCTACTCCACAATGATGGTAATGCTGGCATGCCCACCTAGATAACAGAATGCTGGGAGCTGCTTGGGTATGTGTGGATTTTGAGATGACACAGAGGATTGATTTCACCTCCTCATCCCTGGCAATGCTCAGGGTCAGGTTGGATGGGGCTTTGAGTACCCTGGTCTAGGGGAATGGCAGGGGGGTTGGAATGAGATGATCCTTCAGGTCCCTTCCCACTGAAACCATTCTGTGATCATTGGTGTGATTGCCTTGTTTTGCCAGCTGTAAAGCCCAGAATGCTGTAGAAGAAAAGAAATTTCTCTGTGGGACAAGCTGAGCACAAGCCATGAGCACTTATACCAGTCATAACACAGACCAAAGGTGTCTCCTCTGACTTGGGGCAGCAGGATCCTCCTGCTGAAGGGCTGGGAAGCAGGGGCTAAACCTAATGGCAGCTCAGATGTGCTGCCTGATCCTCCTCCTGACACAGGGTAGCAGCCCAGCTTTCAGAGCTGCAGCCAGCATTACCAGACTGCTGGACCTCATCTGATGCTTTACCAGCTCTTTCCTTGGTGCCAGCTGGAGTGTCAGTAGGAATTTGTGACGCTCCCACCAGTGCTGTCAGTATAGAAACTAAAAGAATACAACTCCACAGCATGAATTTAGTTTTTGAGTTGTATCAAGTTTTTTTTTTTGCTGGGCACAGGTTTGTTTTCCACAGCCTCTTCTGTGGAAAGGGGAGGATGGTAAGGGAATTTTCTGGGAAATGCATCCAGTGTGCTTCCTCTATAATTGATGGAGGGGAGATAGGATGAAAGAAGTGAAATGAATAGTTCTGGGAGTAGCTTTGCTTTGATGCTAAAGATGAGAGTAATGCTACTGCAAATGAAACCACACAGTTCCAGTAAATCAGTTTCCCTCCCTTCTCACTTCAGTTTCCATCGTCAACACATTTTGTTTTGGGCAATACACGCTGGTGTGGGTTGGTAGAGTTTGAGGTCACTGTTTTTTATGAAGACATTAGTCTGCCATAAGCAGATATTGGAGGCTGTGCTTTCCAGGGGACAGTGTCCTCCCCCAGGATCCACTGGCACATAAGCAGAGTTAGGCTTGGAGTGATTCCCACTCAAGAAAGCCTCTTGTCAACTGTTTTGCATCCCATTATAGACGTTCAAAGAAACTGCTTTCAATATCTGGGGGAAGGCCAGTCCAGCCTTCAGTCCAAAACATGTCTGTCAGCACACTTCTCAGCAGTTCCTCACCAGTTACTCCTAAAGTTTTGTGGGAAAGAGTATGTTCTCCAGTGGTGGGTCTGACCTTTAGCCCTGACAGCGCAAATTTCTGCAGTCTGCAGGGTAAAAAAGACACGCTATACTGAAGAATTGGTTGGACTTATTCACCACCATACATTTCACAGAAATGCAGTGCTTCATCATTATTTTCTGTTATTGATTTCTATCTTTTGCTGGCACAAAGCAAGAGAGACTTGGAGAGTTTGTGTGCTCTGGGAATAACTGAATGTTTCACCTGCTCCTGAATGAATAGAACAGAGATGAAAAAGATGTTATTCCTAGGCTTCCAGGATCAGGTCTTTAAGTATTTCACTGTCTCTTCAAATAAAATGCTCATTGAAGTTAAAGGGAGTTTTTCCTCAGGAAAAGTTTAAATGAACTCGGACACAATAAGGACCATAAAGTTTGGTAAATGGGAATTATGGATGGAAAAGCCTGATAGATTGTCATGTCCAGCTCTAGTTAAAGCAAAATCACTACTTCTAATAATTCTGAAAGGCTTCTTTGCTTGGGCTAATTTAAAATGTCAAGTGATGCGCTATGCACATCTCCATTTTACTTTTATTTCTGCAGTAAATAAACTAAATCAGGTTTGTGCATCAGTAGATTGCATTTTAAAGCATTTGTCCACTGGTGGAATGTGTTGGTTTTACATATCAATAATAAATTAAAACTGTTTATGAACCCAAGGGCTCAATTAAAGACATAGTGCTTTGGGGAAGAAGATAAACTTGTATATGGAGTTAGTAATTTGAAAATGTTTTTAAATATCATATATATTTAATGGTTATAGGCATATTTGCAGGAAATATTGTACAATCCTATTTGAACTGGATGCACTCTGCAGTTCATTACTTTTTGTCCATTAGTAATTACATTTCTTTTATGAACAGTAATTGATCTATTTTTACATCACAGTATTAATTGTTTTGATATCTAGCTGAAACCTCTGTGGTAGCTATACCCAATTAAGTTTCACTGGGTACCAGGAACATAAGTAAATGATGACATTGAGTTCTCTGTATCTATGTGAGATTGTTAAATGCACTTAATAATTGAATTTACTTTATAGAGCTGTATTTTAATTGTTTTATAACATAGCTGGCTGTAAATTTCAGCTCTGTGTTTACATGGCTCTATCTGAATGCTGGGAAAGCAGTCTGAAACGTGGTGAGCTCCAAGATTCGATAAACAGGATCGTGGTGTCCCATAAATGTAGATTAAAATTGAACCCTGCCTCATAGAGACAAACCCTCACCCTGCGAGGGTCACTGAGTGAACTGGAGTGTTTTAGTTTTGTTAGGACAAGTGTGCTCACTGCACCTATTCCTACCAACTGGGGGACAACTGGTGTTGCCCTGCACTCAGCCCCAGCCCACAGGGGCAGTGCTCACCCTCCTCTGCGAGCGCACAAACAGAACCACACTTCATCTGCTGTGTGGGTGACAAGCGGCTCCCTGTCTAATGAGGCGATGGGAATTTGTTCCAAAAAGTCTTTCTTCTAAGCTGCCAGTTCTTTTCCTCAAATTTCTCAAGAAGCTGTTGGTCTTTAGAATTATTTAAAGCTGTCATAAAATTTGGGAGGGGGGGGTGGGGTGGGGAGAAAATCTCCCTTTTTAAATAACTTCTTGGAAAGACACTCTTCAAATTTTCCACTACTGATTGTATAAAATGTTGTTTCGATATAAACTTTTTGGCTGCCTCTGATATGGAGTTGTCACTGAGTTTCACTGGCATGTGCTTGACAGCTAGGCAATCAATTCTGTAAATGTTCAAAAGTGGTGAGTTTTCTCACATTTCTACAAAACCCTTATTAAAATATAAAGAGTAAATGCTTCTCTTTTGGATTTCATGTATGCACAGAAATTTCATTATGCTAACAAAAGCACCTAGGAACTGTTCAGGCAAAATCATAGGATAGTTTGGGCTGGAAGGGACATTTAAAGGTCATCTGGTCCAACCCCTCTGCATTAGAAAGGGACACCCTCAAGTAGATAATGATATAAGAATAAATATTCTGTGCAGCTTCAGTGAGCTGGGATGCATTGTGAATGGCTTGTGCATATTTGTGGGATGTAAAAGGTGCTGATATTAACTGGCAGAAGAGAGCAGCTGGGAAGTTAGCAAGATATGAAATTAGTTTCAAAAATAATATACAGCTACTGGAATAAAATCAGGTTTTATAGACTGTGAACTCCTTTACAAATCTACTTCCTTGCTTCTTTTTCAGTCCCATCTTGATATCCTGGAACAAAATAGGAACCCTAAGAAAGTTTACTGGAGGCAGCAGACCCTCTGCCAGACTCTAGGAGGAAATCCATGCCCACTGCTCACAATCACTGCCATGCCTGAGTCTAAAACCAGAGATGACCTGGAGCAGTTCTGTAAGTAGCCCAATGAAGCGTTAAAAAAAATGCTGGTGAATTGTGCTCATGTCAGCAGTGACAATAACAACCTCTTTTGTGAGCATGCTGATTTTCTTGTCTTTCTCATTTTGGAAAAAGGAATGTAAATATGAGGTATAGCCAATTATGATGCTCTTCAAAAATTACACATTTGCATGGAAGAGAGAGGAGAACTGATACCATTTTTTCTTCTAATTTCTCTTCAATAATGTAAAACATTTGAGAAGTTCAAAATAAAATATATAGAGCAAAAAACTGTGAAATAACTAATTCAACAAGATTTTAAAAATATTTTGTTTTCTACTAAAATTTTTCTGTATTTTGAAGTCATAAATTTGAAAAAAACAAACAATCTAAAAACAAGATCACTCATTCCAAGCTGGACCAGCAATTGAAGTCTTCTGGTGAAATTCCAGCTCCTGCAGTGTGTCCAGTAGATCCATCTGGACACAATAGATCTCTTTGCATTCTGTCCGAGACCATACTGATTATGTACTGTTTAACAGTAAATATTAGAATTGCCATTTTATATCAAGAGCTGATAATTTTTCATTGTGAGAGCCAAAGATTTAGACCTTCAGTGTCCCTGATGAACAAGATTAAGATATGCATGTTTCTGTAACTCAACAGCAAGTGTTAAGATTTTGATTAGCATCACATTGGGTTAGCTTTGATTTTAGAGCCTAAATCATGAACTACTTATATGTAGGTTGATTTTTTTTTTCCCTGAAATCAGCAACAAGGTATACAGTGAATTTTTTTTTTATCTCTTCAAACATAACACAGGTTGAAACCTTTGAGACTTGTGGATATTTAAATTGTCTCAACATCCCTTTAGATGTTAAATGAATACTCTTCATTAGCTCACTTAGGCACTAGGCTAGAAGATTCCAAAGGGATTCTGTGACTTGTTCTCATTGCAGTCTTCTTCTAAACGAAGAAGGATTTGAAATGTGACAGTTAGTGAAAGTTATTGCTATCTTTTTTGGTCCAGGTTTAGAGCAGAGTGACTGCAGCTATGCTGATATTACAGTGTAATCATCCACAGCTCTTACCTTTTTACCGTAACAACTTGATTACAACTTCAGCTTTTACCTTGGATTAGCATGAGCATGCTTTTCTTGGTTGAAATACTAAAGCAAAATAGCCAAATACAGGCTACATGGGGAATTTATAATCTACATGCACAGCTTTAATTGTGGCTGTCCATGCCTGGCTTGAAGAGAGAGCTTCTGCCCCTAAGCCTTTTTTTTCCCATGATAATGACATAGAAAGTCTATGGCTGGGAGTTGGGAAGGAGAAGGTTGGTTATCTAAAGCAGCCTTTGGCACATGGCAGTGATCACCTGGTCAGACGTTATTTGCTGATAACTCATGGCTGAAGGTCTCAAGGGAGCAACTGAAAATAAGTTGGAATATTTTATTTGAGGATTGGGGCCAGCTGGAAGAGGCATGCAGTGAACAAGATTTTCTGCCCAAGTGAGAAGCCCTTTCCAATGGTGGTAAAAAGCAAAAACTGAGCTAACATTTGGGTTTATCTAAGCAAGGGCTTGGAGTGAGTCAGTGACATGCTGAATCAATATCCTAAACATTGGACTTTTGCTCTTTTGGTTTTGAAAGGACTTTCTGAAAGGAGCATTTTGTGATAGAAAAGCAAAAAAAGAAAAAAATTTCAAGAAAGTATTGAAATATAAATGTGACCATGTTGGGAGGCATGGCCATTTTCTGGAGCACTGTATTCTCAGAGTATATTAGATTCCTTCTTGCAGTCTTAGAAGAGAGCCTGGCAGGTTTTAAAAGGTTGTTAGCCTGTCTACATAGGCAAGGCTTGGCTTGCTTATTCAGCCCAGGTTTTCTGAAAGATTCATAAGGCATCTATGAATAATTTGGACAGATGCTTTTTCCAAATGCTTTGGCTGTTTAATATATTGCACCTAGGTCCAAATCCCAATTATGTGGCCTAAGTTCTCTTTATTTTCAATAGAAATAAATATCTCCTGCCTTGTGGTAGTACTTGAAGCCAGTGGGAGCTTGTAGTTCTCTGTGAAATGCCATGAAATCCTTTGCCACTAAACCCTTCCTCTGAAGCCTTGCATGACAATAAGATTGCAGTCTTCCTATCCACAAGCCCATGGAACTCAATCAAAACAGAACATGTAGAAACCCCAGTTGTCCAACTGAAAGAGAAGTTTTTCTGGAGGAAAGACATTGTCAAGGCAACACAGTTTCACTCAAGTTTTCAAGACTGAAAAAGTAAACACCACTACTCTTAAGTGATGAAAATATTTATTGTTTTATCAAATGAAAGAACAGCAAGGCAACACACCATGTTTTATGCTGTGGGGATGCCTGTAGGCAAATCTGAATAATCATGTATGTGCTTATTTTGTTTGAGTAGCTTGGATAATTATGGCTTTTGGGGATGCACTTAGTCTAATTTGTGCTGCTTTGTGTTGCTTTGATCAGCAGTTACTTCTCAGTTTCCTCATTTTGTATGACATGCCCATCTTTCTGTGAAGTGTTTTGGCTGATGGAAGGACCTGCTTGTCAATGTTTTCCATGCTAAAAACATAACTCAAGAGCAACAACTTAGAGCTAAATATGAAGAGACCAAAGGGTGGAGGATTTCCCTGCAATAAATCCCATGGCTTTGTACAGTCTCCATGGGTATTTCAGCTTGAGAAGGAATGTGGAACTCCAGCACTGGGGAACTTGGCACATAGATAATGAATAAAAATGGACATCCCTTGTTTTTCCTTCTGGTTCAGGCCAATGCAGAGTTTCCATGAGCTATAGTAATTTTGATTTCCTATCAAACTTATGTTGCTTCTGTTGCATGTGTTAATCTGTACCTTGAGAGTTTCTTTTCAGCAATGCCAGTGGCACAAATCTCACCAGGACTTTGTAGTTCCTGCAGATGGTCATACTGGAATAGTCTAAATCTTAAGTATGGACATGTAAGGATAAGAAAACGGCACAGGGTGGGAGAGGAGCACTGGGAAGGCAGCAGTATCAGCCTGGTAGGAGTGCAGTGGGAAGGAGTGATTTTGCATTGGAAGTGCCCAGGCAGAGTGAGGGCATGACATCCTCTGTGTCAGCTGTGCTTTACTTCCCTTCCTCAACTCCTTCAGATTGCTCTTGTCAGGCTTTTGATTAATGTGGTCCTAGGATGGTTAAATTTGTCTGAGTCAAATTTATTAACGTGCACCTTGTTAATAGGAAGCACAGGCCATGCTGAAGGGAAGAAAAATGGGCTACTTCTCTCCTTCATTATGCCTTGTTTGTGTGAGGCTTTGATATCCACTTTAGGCTCCTTTCTCCTTCCACTCTTTATATCTGCCCTTTATATGATGGTGGTGTACTGAATAATTTTTATTAAATGTTCAGTTCTGAAATTGATATGAACACAGAAGGAATGGAGGTGGGAACTCTTTGGCTTCCTCTGCTTTTACTCTGATTTATGGAATCACTCAGTTACAATCACACAACCTCAACTGAAACTTGATCCATGTCTGTAGGTATCTAGGCTGGTTAGTGGTCCCTGCGGGGCTTTTTCAGCTCCATGGACCTGAACAGATAGAGACTAAGAGGGTCTATTTTGTTTTTTGTGGTTGCTTTTTAACTTTAAACTTGCCCTTCCTCCCATCAGATGGAGAGGACTCAGCATCCAGCTAGTACAGATGCCTTTAATACCCTTTCTAAGTGCAATATCCACCCTGGTCTTGTGATAAAGGCAAAATAATTCTGACTTTATTTCTGGCTGTGTTAGGTCTGCCTGATAAGAGTTAAATGGCCTTTTGAAGGGAGAGCAATTCTCAACATCTTTCACAGCATTCTCAAATAAATGCAGAAACAAAAAGCTTCTAAATCTTGGTGCCAGCTCCTTGCTTCATGAATTAATAGGTGTTTGCAGAGCTCTGACTTTCTTGTTTGCCACACACACACAGCCCAGTGAAGGCAGTGTTAGCAGCATGTATGTGTACTCAGTAATAGTTTGCAAACTCTTAATTCACAGTATTATTTATGCATGTGTGCAGTGTGCAACTCCACTAAACTCCCTGGCAGACAGCTGAGTAGAGCCTGCAAGCAGTAGGATACTGTTGTGGCAGAGCAAATGGACAGATTAACTCTTCAAAGAAGTGTAAGGAAAATATCTAAACACTGACACACAGGCAATGATGAAATTGTACTCTCTTTAAGAAATAAAGGACACTGATATGTTGCTAATGTTAACAGAGTGGTGGAATTTAAACCACCAAAAGCAAAATGATTGGTCAGAAAAGAACAGTGTGCACTCTACACTGCCATGTGAGTGTTTTTCAGGAGGTGTTTCCTGGCTGTACCCTGAGCTGGGGTGGATTTCCTCTCACCTTTAGTCAGAGAAGGGAAGGGGCAGGACACCTCTGAGATGTGATGATCTAGTGTAGGTGCCATTCTGGTTAGTGCTAACACAGTAATGACTCAAACAGTCCCAAAGGAATTGCACAACTCTCTTCATGGCTGGTTGTACCGTTGTCATCCCCATTAATAATAGTGATTATTCAGTGTGCTATGTGTATTCCAGAGTCAACACAGCTAATGAATATTCTTTTAGCCGTGGGTAGCATCATAGATCTGAATTTTGTGGTTTAAAGTCAGCCCAAATTGTCCCAGATAATTAGCAGAGGTGAGGGGAATTAAACAAAAATGACACTAGCAAATGCATTTACATCTGTAATATCTTTGAGTTCCTCTTCTGTCATCATATGTCCTCTTTATGCACGGCTGAGGAAACCATTATGAATAGTGTCAAAAAAAGGTAATGACACCTGCTTGTCTTAAATGTAGGGGATCTGAAGCACATTTTTTGTCTAGGCACGTTTCTGAAGAAGGATAGAGTAATGTTTTTGGGATTGGTATGGCAGGATGCTCATACCATTGAATCTGCAGATGCTCCTGGAGCTGGAATGAGGGATAAAGTGAGACTAATGAGGTGTCTTTACCTGGCCTCATCTTAAGCCTACAGAATAAAAAAGACACTGTTGCTGGGAAAACTATTCTCACATTTCTCAATTTGCTTGTATAAGCTATTTAGATGGTTGTTTTGCAACTTTGATCTTTTTGTAGGAAGAAACAAGCCCTTTACCTTTAAATATAAATTGCAGCAAAGAGCAATTCCTGAGCAAAGAACAGCAGAGGATGTGAATTGCAGGGGCCACTTATGCAGGATACTGGGAAATAATGATCATGTGGAAAATGTACACAGTTTAATTAAGCACATTGATTAAATCAATATGACTCAAACAGCTTAGTGCTCCAATCAGCTTAATCTCATTAAATGTAATTCAGGCCTCAATAATTGATTAATAATGCATTATAGTTTATGAATTATTGACTCAGAGTTATTATAACTGTGCCTGCTCCCCATGTGGCAACCAGTGTTGCATGTTAATTATGAAAGGCTAAAGCCCTCTTGAATAACTTTTTCAAAGCTGGAGATGACACATCTCCTAGTGAAACAGGGACCAAATTAGTTCAACACCTTACTGGAGTCAGTTGGCCCCAAAGGAAGTTGCACTCCTTAAAGGAAGCTCTCATCTAATAATGTTGAAATAAGGAGGTAGAATGACCTGCTTTGATTGGTAATGATCTTTTCAGCAGGCAGAAGGGCTGCCTGTAGCAATTCATCTGGAGTGCTAACCTGGCATTGTGCTGGCTGGAAGCAGCTCACACCAGCAAGCACATCTGCTCCTCACAGTTACTGCGTGTGATCCTCCCTCCAGCACGTGTGCAAACAGCACAGCCACACGCTCGTGGACCCTCAGGTCACACATGTCTGCCAAATGGGGACCAGTCCACCTGCCCAGAGCTGTCTGGCTGCTGGCTGGTTTCTGTGGGAAGGTCTGGTAGGCTTTTATAATGACAATTCCACAGTACTGATGTCCTATGAGAAGAAAGAGCCATTGCTGCTGTTGATGATAACCTCAGGAGAGAAACCAAGAACTGAAGAAAGGCTCTGCTCCTCAGGTGGTCCCCCATTAGATGGCATTTCCACCGAATGGGAACAGAAGATGTTATCTCTGACAGACTGTTTTTGTAGCTTTCTAGGTATTTAATGTCGACCAAATTGCAATCTTATGCAGAAAATGTCCACCAGCATTACATTCCCTTCAAGTATTCCATTTACAGACCTGTTCTGCTTTTTCCTTTCATCAGTTCTCTATCTCTTCTCTTTATTTGTGATTACAGTTAAAAGTGAACAGATTTTACTGTGTATAGAAATTGATTGAGATGATTATGGAACACTGGAGAAAAACATTTTTTCTTTATCCTTGCATCTGCAATAATGAGGTTTGTGTCTTTGTATTCTTTTGATTTGATGATTTTCTCCTAATTTGCAGGGCTGCCAGGCAGAGGTGCTGATTTCTCTCTCATTTTGTACCGAACACTTTGTTTCTGGTGACAGGAAGAGTCAGCTGTTGTGAAAACTGTTATCCTGTTTTAATGCAGCAGTGAAGAAAGGCTGAATAAAATTGTCGTGTGTTCTACGGTGCTAAATAATTACAGAATTGAGAATATTTTTTTTCCACTTGAATAGACAGTTTCTCAAGCTTCTGAAGCCAAAGCAAAGCTGTCCAGTTATGCAATACTGACGGTCTGTGCTGAAATTTTTTCAAGATTCTTTCAATTTCAAAGATCTCTTCTACTTTTTCTTTCTGATATCCCAGTCACAACAGCGTTGGCAGCTCCTCGCAAAAAGAGCAGACAAATTTCTGCAAAACTATGCTCCTGTTTGAGTTATCCAGCTTGCTGCCATAAAGATGGAAGCTGGTTGAGTGGAATATGAAATTTGTGAGACAGACACATGGTTGTCTGCAGGCTGAGGACAGTATTTTTCATGATGTATCAGATGCTCTTTGAATCCCAGCGTTTGGTGGAGCTGACTCTGCCAGCACAGCTTTGACGCTGTGGTCAGCCTTCTGTGAGCTTGGCAAAATACATATTAATTTATTGAATTCCAGTAGTCAAGGCAGCAAGGAATGGACAGAAAACACTGAACGAGGATGCTAAAACTGGGCTGGGCTTTGAAGCATAGACAATAATGGTGTTTTTAGCAAAGAGAGAAAGTAAATATTAGGGTAATCCCTCATTCTGTCCCACCCTCTGCCTAATGCAGCATGATGGCAGAATAAGGACCTTAAATGAGATTATTTGTAGTGTTCTTCATTCAGCTGCCATGTTCTGCATTTAAAAAAAAATCAAGTTCCTTCTGAAATTTGGATGTTTTTTCAGAGCTGTCCTCTGCTTAGGGGATAGAGCAGAAAATTCTGTAGCACTTTTTTCAGCACTTGTTCAGCTGCCTTTCCTTCTTTGATTTAGGACAGTCTTATTTTCACCCTGAGAGATTTATAACCTTTGCATGTCCTTTCTAGAAAAGAAATTATTTCATTAAAAGGAGAACTTTCTGGAACATAAGTTATTGATATCTTCTTGGTTGGTATGGACTTGGGCTTGAACGTCAGGAGTCGAACTTGATGATCCTTGTGGGTCCCTTCCAACCCAAGATATTCTATGATTGTCTCAGTAGAGCTTAAGGCTGGCAATCCTCCAGACTTCCAGAACATAACAGCCTTTTCTGATACACTAATAATGAATTAAACATCTTGAAAATCTAAATTAGCATATCTTAGTCATAATTTTTTTTTCTTGATTGGTTTGTCAAGTGCCTCAGAAGGGTCTTCTCACAGGAGTGTGGTACTACTTTGTATTTTTGCTACAAGGCATTGAAAATTATCAATGAAACTGAAAATGTTTTGGCTGTATGTATTTCCTATATAGCTTTGGAAATTTATAGGCAGCTGCTTGGAACATGCCTGTCTTCCAACAGCCTAGAACCAGTTCTCATTGCAGTGGACCTGCAAGCTTCTACAGGAGTGCTAGGTTGCCCAAGTTCTTGACTTAACAGAAGGGCAAAAAAAAAATCTTCTCTCCCTTAGGTGGAAACAATCAGTGAGAAGCTTGCAGGTGTTGTATTTCCAATGGCCAATCAAGGTATTGAAACACAGCCCAGCAGAGCCCCCAGGCAGCTCTTTCTCCCTAAAATGGTGAACAAGCATTAAACTGCTACTGGGTTTCTATTATCAGCTCCAAATTATGGTGTGGGCAAAAATAGCCTCAAATCAATGTGTTTCTGTGAGTGGCACATTTCCCATGCCTGGCCATAAATTCTAGTCCTGTGGGACATGTGCTAAAAGGTCACTGTGGTAGTGTGTAAGCCAGCCAGAGAAGCTTTTGAATTGAGGTAAATCTCTCCTCAACATGGCAGAGACAGGCTGTGAGAGGGAGGACATAATCTAAGGGTCAGACTGTCGCTGGAGATTGAATATTGATAGGAGCAATGTGCTTACCAAGGTGTGGAGAGTCAATGCTTGTGCCTCAAGGTAAAAGCCAAGATCAGGAAGGGGTTCCTTCATCTGGCCACAGTATTGCTCAGCTGTGTCATATTACACAGGGCGGCTGTTTTTCCAAAGTCAGAAGGTCTGCTGATGTGTAAAGTGGGTTGTCTTGAAGGCAGTTGGGTTTGGACACCTGTGTTAATGTTAAAGCAGGTGTTTCTGGTCAGCAGTGCTGAAGGTGTGGATAGTGGGGCAGTCTGTGAATCACTCTTGCTCCTTGAATTAAGGGGTCAGTAAGATGTTCCTCAGTTCAAGCTTCTGTAAGGTAAGAAATTGCCATTTTCTAACTGTAGAAATGTGACCAGTTGTTCTCCTTCTGTTTGGTTGTACCTCCTCATTGATAACTGCTAGGCAAGCTGTGATCAGAGATTTGGGAGCAGGACAGCTGGCAGGTTGGCCTTGTGGAAGAGTAATCTGTGGCTGGAAATCCCAGGGGGTGTAGCACATGTACCAACTGCTGTCAGACCCACACAACCACTCCTGCCATCTCAGAGAGCAGTTTTTGTTTCTGGTTCAATATTTTTTCCTTTTCTGTTCCAGAAAAGCTGTGCTGATACACAGATTGAGGTAGATACACATTGCTTTCTGATGCCTGACGATCTTGTGGGAACAAACTATTTTGGATGGCAAGATTGGGCAGAGTTGGCAAAAAGTGGGGTCTGCCACTCTTCTAGCAAACCATTGCTTTTAGTTTGGGAACTCAGTTCGGGGACAGTTTGTCAAGTCTTGCACAGTTTGTGTTAAAGAACTGCTAGGCTGTGACAGAACCCAGAGTGTGTCCTGCTAACAGGGAACTCTGCTACTCTGAGGTAGATTTTTCATGCTCCTGTGACTCGAATTTCTCACTCTAACAATAGGCTTCAGCTTGCACAGGCAAACCCTTCCTCAACACCCAGAGCTAGCAGACTGTTGGGAAACAGTGTGGGCGGCGTTATAACTTTCATGTTGCTTTCACCTTTATCCTTCTAAACTGGGAATTTTCTTGGTGCTTTTGAATCTTGGCTGGCTGGTTTGGAGAGACTGTCTACTGTGTCTGACTTGAAAATAGAAAAGTCATTCAGCTGATACCTCAAGGCTTTGAAAACTTTCTGGAAAACAACAATCTAATTTCTGGATTTAATGTTCCAAGCTATGCATTTTTGTCTGATAAAGACTGACCTAGCTAGTCGTGCATTACGAATGCCTGGAGTTGTTTGGATTGTATGGAACAGCTTTAGTGCATGTTTGCCAGAGCTGCAAGCAGATAGTTTGTTCAGCTACTCTGCCCACATCCACGTGAGGGGCTCCACACTCTTGTGAAATGTAGCAAACACTATTTCTATGTGCTGATCTTAATCAAATGCTATTTCTATGTGCTGATTTTAATACTAATCTATCCAAGAGCATTACTGAGTGAGGAGGCATATTTGCAATACATGGTATGCATTTGTTTTTCTCCTGGTTTTGTATCTGGAATTCTGAACACCTGCTATTTCTAATTCCCACCTGTAAGTTGATTTTGCTGGGAGGGTCTATGCGGATTTCTGCCTGACCTGTTTAACTGAGTTTAATTTTTGTAATTGGAGAATGAGATCCATTCCTGTGTGACTGATGCAGCCAATCTCATCCCTGTAAAAGAAGCCAGCAATATGTTGAAAGTAGTAGTTTGCAGATGCCACAGGCTGCTACTACTTGTTGCCCATAACTGACAGATTCTAGAAACAAGCATTTGTGATTAATAGGCTGCAATTATACCGAAATACTGAAATGAAATGGGACTAAAAATACCCCATAATGATTTTTAAAAGGCCATTCTGTTAATGAGAGGATTTGTCCATCTCTACATCAAAAAGAAACTTGTTAGCTCTCTGAGCTTGCCCACCTGTTTCTAATGCAGAAATAGAAATAAAAACCAAGTGGGGACAGCTGCTCTGCTCAGACTGCAAATGTGCTGATAAGATCAACGAGCTGACGAGTGACACGGTAGATACTGCAAAGTGCACCAGTGTTCCCAGACAGCTAAACTTGGACTTCTGTATCATTTCAGGGCACTTATTATGTGGCTGTAACACTTAGAAAATTATATCTATCAAATCACCTATGCACTTAGAATTTAATTTGCTCCATCAGTTGTAATTGTTGTGCTTCTTAGCTGTGGGGGGGGAAAAGAAAGTGATTTTCCTTGCCACTTGGCAATTCTTTTTATAAGCTTTTACTCTTTTTTTCAATTTTTCCCTTGAATTTGCTTAACAAACACTTTTGAAAATATTTCTAGTTTATCCTGGGTGCTTTGAAATAGTGAGGTTAAATTAAATATGTTAAAATTTTTATTAAAACATGATGTGGGCAGAGGTGACGAGTAAATGAAGAAGTCAGAATGGGGTTGGAGATATGTCTTGGCCCACAGATAAGGAAGGACTTCTGGACAACTTAGGGACTTTCTTTTTTTTATTTTATTTTTTAAGGAGCAGAGAGATCTACTACAACACTTTTTTATTTCCTCATTCTTCCCTTACCACTTTCATATCATCTTTTGCTTTTCCCCCGGTCTGAAAACATGACATGATAGTGATGGATAAAGGAATACCATAGCACTCTGCAAATGTGTGTGTGCTTGATAATTTTGGGAAGGATGGGTGGGTTCCAGAATGTAAATGACAGCTGATCTTGATATAGGACAAATAACATGACTGAGAGAGGGCTCTATTGATTATGTCTAAGTGCACAATTCAATTCATTTTCCTAGCTAATGAAAAGAGGAGGAAGTGATTTGAAGTAATGGATTATGTAGAAAATCACTTCTAAGGTGAATGTGGATGGCACAGAATTCTTTGACTAGAGCTTGGGAAACAGCTGTTGAGCTTCCAGCTCTGACTGATTTGTATTTCATCCTTGGGCAACTTACTTGATTTTTCTGTAAATCCTTACCTTCATAACTTGGAACACACTTGAAACATGTAATCTTCAGTCTATGAAGTGCTTCAAGAGAAGATGAGTGAGATGGAATTTATTATCACTGGCATCAGAGTGACTTTGACAGGTCTCCCAGAGGATGTTTAGGTCCCATGGAGAGCACCTAACAGAAGGCTGTAACTAGTGATTGAAGTAGAGATGAAGAAAATAGGTAGATGGATGGGAGGACAGAAAGTCCTTAAATTCCTTGCTGATCGGGCTGTGCCTGCTGGAAATAAAAATGCAGAGAGGCTTTTATTGTAAAAATGAGGCTGTAGTGGATAATGCAGCAGAAACTATCTCTGGCAAAATTTTTTTTCCTTTGTGCTTGCTGTGCTGGGGAATTTCTGAAAAAAATTCTGAAAAAAACCTTTTTTTTTTTTCTTAAAGTCATTCCTACCCCTGTAGCCAAGTGAAAAGGTGCAGCCAGAGCTGAGGCCATTCCTTTCCTGTCCTGAGTAGCAGTGGACAGTGCAGGCTGTAACAAGATTAGTGTCTCTAGCGTCTTGTCTGCTTTGTTACTTTGCAGTGTTGCAGGTCACCCTCACAACTTGGGAATTGTTTTGTGTGCAGTAGGGGAGTGCATTTAGCAGAGCAGGCGTTGAAGGCCATTTTTAAGCTCAGTCCTGTAAATCCTGGCCTCTGGCAGCCCAAGCTGTTTAGCTGTGTTTTATGAATCAGGTCATATCGTGCCTGCCACAGCTTCCAGATGCCAAGCTCCTTCTGTGACAGTTCTGTCAAGCATTTTGAAAGGGCACAAAAACAACAGCCAGAGGGTCACCATGAGGCACAACTCAACTCCTGGGAATTGTGCTTCAAAAAGAGCTGCAGGCCAGAGGCTGAGAGAGCAAGCAAGAGACAGATGAAGGGCTCTGGGCATGTCATTAAGGGCTGTGGTGTCCCCACTCTCCCTATTCTCCCCGTTTTTAGCCATTACCAACTATTGAATGAGCAATAAACATGTAGTGAGGTGCTTATAATCTCTGTGCTGGCAAAGGTGATGGTCCTGCCAGCTGTGGAGAATGCCTGTCAATAGACTTGAGACAGCACCTCACTGACAGCTTGCTCCTTAATTTCATATCATACCCTTTAAATCACAACACTCCCAGGATCCTCCTTCTAGCTTATCAATAGTCCCTCCCACCAGCTGGGGCATCACTTGCCACGCAGACACCATGACCTTGTTTTCCAGCCTATCAAAATGTAATGTGAAATTAGGCTCAGCCCTGATAATATTACTGTTTGCACAAAGGGTAGTGCTCTCCATGAGGCCATATAACCTGCCTCAATTGTAATTTAGTAGGCAGAAATCAAATAAAATGTATCAAATTAAAACATGCAGGTAATGCATGCAAGCCCTAAAATGAATTTGGATTATAAACAGGCAGTGAGACTGAATGGTTTCTTTATCCATGAGGGAAGCACCCTAAGTAATACAGAGGAAAGAAATAGTTCAAGGAGATCCTTTGATTTTGAGAGTTGATGGGAGTGAAAGGTGGCAGGGGAAGGTTATTTTCTGATGTAAGGCATTTTTCATTAGCTGCCTATTCTTGCAGTTAGAAAACATCAGTTAGAAGTCTCTTCATATTTTGAAAACAAGGTATTAGCATAAGAAGCTTTGTTAGATACAGCAAGAAGATAAATCATCTTTGCAATGCTAGCCATTAGCCTGTCATGACCATGATTTACAGGGATTTTCTTCTATATAAATAAGTGTTTCTTTTAAAAGCACTCAGAGTTTACAGAGCAGGAGATGAAGTGGCTGTGAATGCTCTGGAATAAAATGGTTTTGATAGGAGTGTTTCTTATGGCACATTGAGAGAGGAGCTCATGCTGTGGATTTTGCAGGCTGTATCCAGTGAATGAGCTATAAGTGGAAGGATTCTGGGGCAGGGTCAGTTGGAAAAGTTCACAGCTCTGCTGTGGAAGTGTTGGAGTGAAAGTGCAGGAAGGCACTGGGATTGAGGCAACATCACAGTTATCAGCTTTATGGAGTCAGTCTGTGCACTATACATCAGAAATTCAAACTGATTAGGAACTATCAATTGTGCTGTTAAATTATTTGCCTGAAAGAACCTTCTGGAGAATGCTTTTAAAATAAATTAATATCACTTAGGAAACAATGGAGAACTAAAAGCTCTCATGTGTGAAAGCTCCTACTTTTGCAGTGATACGTGGAGTGCTGAGGAAGGACATCTCATGTTCCACTTCTGTTTCTTCTGGGGCTGCCAGCACTGTTCTGCAGCCTGACTCCTTTATTCATGAGAACCTTTTTCTATGCTTTGTAGCAACTTATGGGGATAAAAAGAAACTTTCTCCTCACCCTAACCTTCCTACCATCTTATTTCCTCGAACAGATGACTCTTCCTAACCTGACACTCTGCTCCCTGCAGTGATTGATGCAGGAAGACATCATCCATTAGCCATCATTTTGCTGGCATCTGAAGGGAAGAACTTACTCACCTGAGCCATGGACTGCTTAGTCTGCTTTCCACAGACTGTTTGAAATTTCTGCATGTTATCTGCTTTATGCAGTGGAAAATTTTGTTCTACCTGGTTTTGTCAAATACTCTAGAATTCCGATTGTGCTATGTGAGCCTGATTCCTTCTTCATCTTTAGGAGATCTCAGTAGGAGAGCTGCTTGAAAAAAAATACAGTATGAACTTGGTTGGGAACCTCAGGGCTCATCTCTGCTGTTTCTCCTGGAAAACCTATGTTCTGCTCATAGTCTGTCACACAGCACATCATGCAGTCTAGGAGGTGGACATGGTGCTGCTTATGTCATGATACAAGGTCATTGTATCATGCTTTTCTCTCTTGATGATCTGGCTGAAAGACCTTTTATGTTGACCCCTTATTTGTGTTCTTTTGCTCAGGTGTTTGGGGAGTTCATCTAAAACCTTGCCATGAAGACAAGATTCATTATTCAAAATTTGGAGACAGTTTAACCTCATTGATC
This sequence comes from Fringilla coelebs, assembly GCF_963513975.1. Taxonomy (NCBI): domain Eukaryota; kingdom Metazoa; phylum Chordata; class Aves; order Passeriformes; family Fringillidae; genus Fringilla; species Fringilla coelebs. Next base: position 15,595,424 of record NC_140038.1, on the reverse strand, counting down.
TTGTGTTTGTGGAAAGCAGGAATTTCCTTTGGGATCAGCTCTGGACAGTGCAGTTCCAAGATTTAGGATAGACTTAGACAGCAATAATGTAAAAGCCAATTTAGTGATGCCACAAATGAGGTCAAACTGCAGAAGGTCTTTTGCTGTGAAGCTGTTGACATAGTGAAGTAGTAGAAGGTTTTTTGTAGACTTTCCATTTATTTCCTCTTTCCTCTGAGTTTTTTATATGTAAGAAAACACACAATTTAAAATTCTTACAGTTTGCTTACTCCAGGAGAAATACAGAATAATATTATTTTTAAGAAACGTTCCCTGCTTGACTGATTCTGGAGCAATAAATATCAAATCAAGCGAAGACCAAAAATTTAATTTTTACCATCAGAGGCAATCTATGATGCTTTTTATCTTAACGAAAATTGATATTTCATCACTTTGACAATGAGAGGCTCTGATTGTACTTTCTTTTAATATATTTTACTACTTTCAAGTCATTCCCTGAGGAAGACTTCAAGTCAGGAAGAGATGGATCTGTGCCACTTAAAAGCACAACACACATTTAAGAATAAACATTACTTTTTGCTGTGGGTGGTAATAGGTGGGTTTTAAATATGCACTGCATAAAGAGCTTTTTTAGAATAAACTACAGAGTTTGTCTTCTGTAGAGCAGAACAGCTTGAAGTACGACACAACTTAAACTTGTGTTAAACTGTTCAACTTGGCTGTTATTGCCAGCAGTGAAAGAAACACTGTCAGGTGCTCTGTTTTTCATGCCCATTTTGGGGCTCACAGGCAGGTTCTGAGTTCATCTCAGAATGGACAAAATATTGAGATCTTCACCTAGTTTTTCACCATTTCTTTCATGCCTGGATTTCCCAGAAGGAGAAATTAGCAAAACTCGGGCTTCTTAACTGGATCCATTGAAGTTAGCAAAGAAAATGAATTCCTGTTGGGTTATTTCTGTCCCCAGCCACTTCAGGGTTGTTGTGTACAAAATGACTTCTTGTGCTCTGGGCAATGTGGTTTTAATGTTAACTTCCACCTCTCCACAGGGGAGACCTTTTAGTGTAACTCTCTGATATTCAGTCTAAATGTTCCTTTGTGGGGTTTCATGCCATTAACCCCGGATTCACCCGGGTTTGGCACACTGAGCAATTCCTCCTGCACTGAGCCTGCTCTGGGAGCCATGGCAGTGAAGGGCACGGGGTGTTGTGCTGGGGGCAGAGGCTGTGTCCCCCACAGGCAGGAGATGGGGACTGAGGCATTACTCACTGGGTGTGAAAGCCATTTATTCCTGCGGTGTGTTCTGGGGGTGTCCCCTCTGCCAGCAGCTCCTGCTCCAGACTGTCCATCTGCCGCCCTTAAATTCCACACAGAAGCTATTAGTGCCATCCACAGAGCAGGGGACATGGCCAGAGGGCAGCTCATGCCTCAGACTTCACAGCTCAGTGATGCTCTGCCCTGTAGGTGCAAAGGCAGCTTGATCCCTTTAGGGATCAGATACTCAGAAGCCTCTCTGGCAGGGGATCTAACCAGAAAGAGCAGTTGTTGCTCTTACAGTGTTGAAATGTGCCTTGCAAATGAGAAAGATGAGCTGTGAGTGAGCAGTGGGTACGTAAAATGAAATGTAAAAGCAAGGGGTGAAAATACTGCTGGTTCGGAGCTGAAGCCTTATTAAAGTCCTGTCTGTCCTATTTGGGCAAATTCTTTCTAAAGTATCCAATGTCACCAAAATCCCATTAAACTGTCACATAAATTATCAGGGTTTCCTTTTTCCATCACTGTGGATTACCCAGGGAGATATTTTTATGACAATGGAAGCTTTTTCAGTCTGCTCCTCCTGCCTGATTTCATTTCAGATGAAATCCTTCTCTCGGAAAAGAGCCCATGGATTTTATAGCTCCATGGATCTCTGCACTCTGTCTGTTACAGCAGCTGTCCTTCAGGTCTCTGTCTACTCATCTTCTGCTGTCACCTTATTTAGACATGGGACAGTTTAGGGCAATGTTCTAGTTCTTCTCTCAATACAGCTTTTTTGTTTTTGTGCAAAAACCCCAGAAGGTGAAAGTCACATATATGCCTAACATGAAAATACTGCTTTTTACTGCTTGCCAGGTCTCAGAAGCCTTGCATCTCTGCAAGACAGTCTACATTTGTCCCATGCTAACTGAAAAACACATGGATTGATGGCCTGGCCATGGCAGTACAAAATACTTGAGTATCTGAAATTGCCTGCTGCCACAGAACAAATTAAAGCCATAATGTGTGTGCCAAGGAGAAAGGCCTCGAGGAGGCCAGCTTGTGGCAGTTTTGCGATGCCCCTGGGATGCCCTTTGCAGCTGCAGCGTGCCCGGAGCTCTGGGCCTTTTAGTTTGCAGAACCCTAACCCTAGGCGTAACCCTAACCCTAACCCTAGGGCAGGGCAGCCAATCAGCCTAGGGTTAGGGCAGGTGCCAAGGAGAAAGGCCTCGAGGAGGCCAGCTTGTGGCAGTTTTGCGATGCCCCTGGGATGCCCTTTGCAGCTGCAGCGTGCCCGGAGCTCTGGGCCTTTTAGTTTGCGGAACCCTAACCCTAGGCGTAACCCTAACCCTAACCCTAGGCAGGGCAGCCAATCAGCCTAGGGTTAGGGCAGGTGCCAAGGAGAAAGGCCTCGAGGAGGCCAGCTTGTGGCAGTTTTGCGATGCCCCTGGGATGCCCTTTGCAGCTGCAGCGTGCCCGGAGCTCTGGGCCTTTTAGTTTGCGGAACCCTAACCCTAGGCGTAACCCTAACCCTAACCCTAGGCAGGGCAGCCAATCAGCCTAGGGTTAGGGCAGGTGCCAAGGAGAAAGGCCTCGAGGAGGCCAGCTTGTGGCAGTTTTGCGATGCCCCTGGGATGCCCTTTGCAGCTGCAGCGTGCCCGGAGCTCTGGGCCTTTTAGTTTGCGGAACCCTAACCCTAGGCGTAACCCTAACCCTAACCCTAGGCAGGGCAGCCAATCAGCCTAGGGTTAGGGCAGGTGCCAAGGAGAAAGGCCTCGAGGAGGCCAGCTTGTGGCAGTTTTGCGATGCCCCTGGGATGCCCTTTGCAGCTGCAGCGTGCCCGGAGCTCTGGGCCTTTTAGTTTGCGGAACCCTAACCCTAGGCGTAACCCTAACCCTAACCCTAGGCAGGGCAGCCAATCAGCCTAGGGTTAGGGCAGGTGCCAAGGAGAAAGGCCTCGAGGAGGCCAGCTTGTGGCAGTTTTGCGATGCCCCTGGGATGCCCTTTGCAGCTGCAGCGTGCCCGGAGCTCTGGGCCTTTTAGTTTGCGGAACCCTAACCCTAGGCGTAACCCTAACCCTAACCCTAGGCAGGGCAGCCAATCAGCCTAGGGTTAGGGCAGGTGCCAAGGAGAAAGGCCTCGAGGAGGCCAGCTTGTGGCAGTTTTGCGATGCCCCTGGGATGCCCTTTGCAGCTGCAGCGTGCCCGGAGCTCTGGGCCTTTTAGTTTGCGGAACCCTAACCCTAGGCGTAACCCTAACCCTAACCCTAGGCAGGGCAGCCAATCAGCCTAGGGTTAGGGCAGGTGCCAAGGAGAAAGGCCTCGAGGAGGCCAGCTTGTGGCAGTTTTGCGATGCCCCTGGGATGCCCTTTGCAGCTGCAGCGTGCCCGGAGCTCTGGGCCTTTTAGTTTGCGGAACCCTAACCCTAGGCGTAACCCTAACCCTAACCCTAGGCAGGGCAGCCAATCAGCCTAGGGTTAGGGCAGGTGCCAAGGAGAAAGGCCTCGAGGAGGCCAGCTTGTGGCAGTTTTGCGATGCCCCTGGGATGCCCTTTGCAGCTGCAGCGTGCCCGGAGCTCTGGGCCTTTTAGTTTGCGGAACCCTAACCCTAGGCGTAACCCTAACCCTAACCCTAGGCAGGGCAGCCAATCAGCCTAGGGTTAGGGCAGGTGCCAAGGAGAAAGGCCTCGAGGAGGCCAGCTTGTGGCAGTTTTGCGATGCCCCTGGGATGCCCTTTGCAGCTGCAGCGTGCCCGGAGCTCTGGGCCTTTTAGTTTGCGGAACCCTAACCCTAGGCGTAACCCTAACCCTAACCCTAGGCAGGGCAGCCAATCAGCCTAGGGTTAGGGCAGGTGCCAAGGAGAAAGGCCTCGAGGAGGCCAGCTTGTGGCAGTTTTGCGATGCCCCTGGGATGCCCTTTGCAGCTGCAGCGTGCCCGGAGCTCTGGGCCTTTTAGTTTGCGGAACCCTAACCCTAGGCGTAACCCTAACCCTAACCCTAGGCAGGGCAGCCAATCAGCCTAGGGTTAGGGCAGGTGCCAAGGAGAAAGGCCTCGAGGAGGCCAGCTTGTGGCAGTTTTGCGATGCCCCTGGGATGCCCTTTGCAGCTGCAGCGTGCCCGGAGCTCTGGGCCTTTTAGTTTGCGGAACCCTAACCCTAGGCGTAACCCTAACCCTAACCCTAGGCAGGGCAGCCAATCAGCCTAGGGTTAGGGCAGGTGCCAAGGAGAAAGGCCTCGAGGAGGCCAGCTTGTGGCAGTTTTGCGATGCCCCTGGGATGCCCTTTGCAGCTGCAGCGTGCCCGGAGCTCTGGGCCTTTTAGTTTGCGGAACCCTAACCCTAGGCGTAACCCTAACCCTAACCCTAGGCAGGGCAGCCAATCAGCCTAGGGTTAGGGCAGGTGCCAAGGAGAAAGGCCTCGAGGAGGCCAGCTTGTGGCAGTTTTGCGATGCCCCTGGGATGCCCTTTGCAGCTGCAGCGTGCCCGGAGCTCTGGGCCTTTTAGTTTGCGGAACCCTAACCCTAGGCGTAACCCTAACCCTAGGCAGGGCAGCCAATCAGCCTAGGGTTAGGGCAGGTGCCAAGGAGAAAGGCCTCGAGGAGGCCAGCTTGTGGCAGTTTTGCGATGCCCCTGGGATGCCCTTTGCAGCTGCAGCGTGCCCGGAGCTCTGGGCCTTTTAGTTTGCGGAACCCTAACCCTAGGCGTAACCCTAACCCTAACCCTAGGCAGGGCAGCCAATCAGCCTAGGGTTAGGGCAGGTGCCAAGGAGAAAGGCCTCGAGGAGGCCAGCTTGTGGCAGTTTTGCGATGCCCCTGGGATGCCCTTTGCAGCTGCAGCGTGCCCGGAGCTCTGGGCCTTTTAGTTTGCGGAACCCTAACCCTAGGCGTAACCCTAACCCTAACCCTAGGCAGGGCAGCCAATCAGCCTAGGGTTAGGGCAGGTGCCAAGGAGAAAGGCCTCGAGGAGGCCAGCTTGTGGCAGTTTTGCGATGCCCCTGGGATGCCCTTTGCAGCTGCAGCGTGCCCGGAGCTCTGGGCCTTTTAGTTTGCGGAACCCTAACCCTAGGCGTAACCCTAACCCTAACCCTAGGCAGGGCAGCCAATCAGCCTAGGGTTAGGGCAGGTGCCAAGGAGAAAGGCCTCGAGGAGGCCAGCTTGTGGCAGTTTTGCGATGCCCCTGGGATGCCCTTTGCAGCTGCAGCGTGCCCGGAGCTCTGGGCCTTTTAGTTTGCGGAACCCTAACCCTAGGCGTAACCCTAACCCTAACCCTAGGCAGGGCAGCCAATCAGCCTAGGGTTAGGGCAGGTGCCAAGGAGAAAGGCCTCGAGGAGGCCAGCTTGTGGCAGTTTTGCGATGCCCCTGGGATGCCCTTTGCAGCTGCAGCGTGCCCGGAGCTCTGGGCCTTTTAGTTTGCGGAACCCTAACCCTAGGCGTAACCCTAACCCTAACCCTAGGCAGGGCAGCCAATCAGCCTAGGGTTAGGGCAGGTGCCAAGGAGAAAGGCCTCGAGGAGGCCAGCTTGTGGCAGTTTTGCGATGCCCCTGGGATGCCCTTTGCAGCTGCAGCGTGCCCGGAGCTCTGGGCCTTTTAGTTTGCGGAACCCTAACCCTAGGCGTAACCCTAACCCTAACCCTAGGCAGGGCAGCCAATCAGCCTAGGGTTAGGGCAGGTGCCAAGGAGAAAGGCCTCGAGGAGGCCAGCTTGTGGCAGTTTTGCGATGCCCCTGGGATGCCCTTTGCAGCTGCAGCGTGCCCGGAGCTCTGGGCCTTTTAGTTTGCGGAACCCTAACCCTAGGCGTAACCCTAACCCTAACCCTAGGCAGGGCAGCCAATCAGCCTAGGGTTAGGGCAGGTGCCAAGGAGAAAGGCCTCGAGGAGGCCAGCTTGTGGCAGTTTTGCGATGCCCCTGGGATGCCCTTTGCAGCTGCAGCGTGCCCGGAGCTCTGGGCCTTTTAGTTTGCGGAACCCTAACCCTAGGCGTAACCCTAACCCTAACCCTAGGCAGGGCAGCCAATCAGCCTAGGGTTAGGGCAGGTGCCAAGGAGAAAGGCCTCGAGGAGGCCAGCTTGTGGCAGTTTTGCGATGCCCCTGGGATGCCCTTTGCAGCTGCAGCGTGCCCGGAGCTCTGGGCCTTTTAGTTTGCGGAACCCTAACCCTAGGCGTAACCCTAACCCTAACCCTAGGCAGGGCAGCCAATCAGCCTAGGGTTAGGGCAGGTGCCAAGGAGAAAGGCCTCGAGGAGGCCAGCTTGTGGCAGTTTTGCGATGCCCCTGGGATGCCCTTTGCAGCTGCAGCGTGCCCGGAGCTCTGGGCCTTTTAGTTTGCGGAACCCTAACCCTAGGCGTAACCCTAACCCTAACCCTAGGCAGGGCAGCCAATCAGCCTAGGGTTAGGGCAGGTGCCAAGGAGAAAGGCCTCGAGGAGGCCAGCTTGTGGCAGTTTTGCGATGCCCCTGGGATGCCCTTTGCAGCTGCAGCGTGCCCGGAGCTCTGGGCCTTTTAGTTTGCGGAACCCTAACCCTAGGCGTAACCCTAACCCTAACCCTAGGCAGGGCAGCCAATCAGCCTAGGGTTAGGGCAGGTGCCAAGGAGAAAGGCCTCGAGGAGGCCAGCTTGTGGCAGTTTTGCGATGCCCCTGGGATGCCCTTTGCAGCTGCAGCGTGCCCGGAGCTCTGGGCCTTTTAGTTTGCGGAACCCTAACCCTAGGCGTAACCCTAACCCTAACCCTAGGCAGGGCAGCCAATCAGCCTAGGGTTAGGGCAGGTGCCAAGGAGAAAGGCCTCGAGGAGGCCAGCTTGTGGCAGTTTTGCGATGCCCCTGGGATGCCCTTTGCAGCTGCAGCGTGCCCGGAGCTCTGGGCCTTTTAGTTTGCGGAACCCTAACCCTAGGCGTAACCCTAACCCTAACCCTAGGCAGGGCAGCCAATCAGCCTAGGGTTAGGGCAGGTGCCAAGGAGAAAGGCCTCGAGGAGGCCAGCTTGTGGCAGTTTTGCGATGCCCCTGGGATGCCCTTTGCAGCTGCAGCGTGCCCGGAGCTCTGGGCCTTTTAGTTTGCGGAACCCTAACCCTAGGCGTAACCCTAACCCTAACCCTAGGCAGGGCAGCCAATCAGCCTAGGGTTAGGGCAGGTGCCAAGGAGAAAGGCCTCGAGGAGGCCAGCTTGTGGCAGTTTTGCGATGCCCCTGGGATGCCCTTTGCAGCTGCAGCGTGCCCGGAGCTCTGGGCCTTTTAGTTTGCGGAACCCTAACCCTAGGCGTAACCCTAACCCTAACCCTAGGCAGGGCAGCCAATCAGCCTAGGGTTAGGGCAGGTGCCAAGGAGAAAGGCCTCGAGGAGGCCAGCTTGTGGCAGTTTTGCGATGCCCCTGGGATGCCCTTTGCAGCTGCAGCGTGCCCGGAGCTCTGGGCCTTTTAGTTTGCGGAACCCTAACCCTAGGCGTAACCCTAACCCTAACCCTAGGCAGGGCAGCCAATCAGCCTAGGGTTAGGGCAGGTGCCAAGGAGAAAGGCCTCGAGGAGGCCAGCTTGTGGCAGTTTTGCGATGCCCCTGGGATGCCCTTTGCAGCTGCAGCGTGCCCGGAGCTCTGGGCCTTTTAGTTTGCGGAACCCTAACCCTAGGCGTAACCCTAACCCTAACCCTAGGCAGGGCAGCCAATCAGCCTAGGGTTAGGGCAGGTGCCAAGGAGAAAGGCCTCGAGGAGGCCAGCTTGTGGCAGTTTTGCGATGCCCCTGGGATGCCCTTTGCAGCTGCAGCGTGCCCGGAGCTCTGGGCCTTTTAGTTTGCGGAACCCTAACCCTAGGCGTAACCCTAACCCTAACCCTAGGCAGGGCAGCCAATCAGCCTAGGGTTAGGGCAGGTGCCAAGGAGAAAGGCCTCGAGGAGGCCAGCTTGTGGCAGTTTTGCGATGCCCCTGGGATGCCCTTTGCAGCTGCAGCGTGCCCGGAGCTCTGGGCCTTTTAGTTTGCGGAACCCTAACCCTAGGCGTAACCCTAACCCTAACCCTAGGCAGGGCAGCCAATCAGCCTAGGGTTAGGGCAGGTGCCAAGGAGAAAGGCCTCGAGGAGGCCAGCTTGTGGCAGTTTTGCGATGCCCCTGGGATGCCCTTTGCAGCTGCAGCGTGCCCGGAGCTCTGGGCCTTTTAGTTTGCGGAACCCTAACCCTAGGCGTAACCCTAACCCTAACCCTAGGCAGGGCAGCCAATCAGCCTAGGGTTAGGGCAGGTGCCAAGGAGAAAGGCCTCGAGGAGGCCAGCTTGTGGCAGTTTTGCGATGCCCCTGGGATGCCCTTTGCAGCTGCAGCGTGCCCGGAGCTCTGGGCCTTTTAGTTTGCGGAACCCTAACCCTAGGCGTAACCCTAACCCTAACCCTAGGCAGGGCAGCCAATCAGCCTAGGGTTAGGGCAGGTGCCAAGGAGAAAGGCCTCGAGGAGGCCAGCTTGTGGCAGTTTTGCGATGCCCCTGGGATGCCCTTTGCAGCTGCAGCGTGCCCGGAGCTCTGGGCCTTTTAGTTTGCGGAACCCTAACCCTAGGCGTAACCCTAACCCTAACCCTAGGCAGGGCAGCCAATCAGCCTAGGGTTAGGGCAGGTGCCAAGGAGAAAGGCCTCGAGGAGGCCAGCTTGTGGCAGTTTTGCGATGCCCCTGGGATGCCCTTTGCAGCTGCAGCGTGCCCGGAGCTCTGGGCCTTTTAGTTTGCGGAACCCTAACCCTAGGCGTAACCCTAACCCTAACCCTAGGCAGGGCAGCCAATCAGCCTAGGGTTAGGGCAGGTGCCAAGGAGAAAGGCCTCGAGGAGGCCAGCTTGTGGCAGTTTTGCGATGCCCCTGGGATGCCCTTTGCAGCTGCAGCGTGCCCGGAGCTCTGGGCCTTTTAGTTTGCGGAACCCTAACCCTAGGCGTAACCCTAACCCTAACCCTAGGCAGGGCAGCCAATCAGCCTAGGGTTAGGGCAGGTGCCAAGGAGAAAGGCCTCGAGGAGGCCAGCTTGTGGCAGTTTTGCGATGCCCCTGGGATGCCCTTTGCAGCTGCAGCGTGCCCGGAGCTCTGGGCCTTTTAGTTTGCGGAACCCTAACCCTAGGCGTAACCCTAACCCTAACCCTAGGCAGGGCAGCCAATCAGCCTAGGGTTAGGGCAGGTGCCAAGGAGAAAGGCCTCGAGGAGGCCAGCTTGTGGCAGTTTTGCGATGCCCCTGGGATGCCCTTTGCAGCTGCAGCGTGCCCGGAGCTCTGGGCCTTTTAGTTTGCGGAACCCTAACCCTAGGCGTAACCCTAACCCTAACCCTAGGCAGGGCAGCCAATCAGCCTAGGGTTAGGGCAGGTGCCAAGGAGAAAGGCCTCGAGGAGGCCAGCTTGTGGCAGTTTTGCGATGCCCCTGGGATGCCCTTTGCAGCTGCAGCGTGCCCGGAGCTCTGGGCCTTTTAGTTTGCGGAACCCTAACCCTAGGCGTAACCCTAACCCTAACCCTAGGCAGGGCAGCCAATCAGCCTAGGGTTAGGGCAGGTGCCAAGGAGAAAGGCCTCGAGGAGGCCAGCTTGTGGCAGTTTTGCGATGCCCCTGGGATGCCCTTTGCAGCTGCAGCGTGCCCGGAGCTCTGGGCCTTTTAGTTTGCGGAACCCTAACCCTAGGCGTAACCCTAACCCTAACCCTAGGCAGGGCAGCCAATCAGCCTAGGGTTAGGGCAGGTGCCAAGGAGAAAGGCCTCGAGGAGGCCAGCTTGTGGCAGTTTTGCGATGCCCCTGGGATGCCCTTTGCAGCTGCAGCGTGCCCGGAGCTCTGGGCCTTTTAGTTTGCGGAACCCTAACCCTAGGCGTAACCCTAACCCTAACCCTAGGCAGGGCAGCCAATCAGCCTAGGGTTAGGGCAGGTGCCAAGGAGAAAGGCCTCGAGGAGGCCAGCTTGTGGCAGTTTTGCGATGCCCCTGGGATGCCCTTTGCAGCTGCAGCGTGCCCGGAGCTCTGGGCCTTTTAGTTTGCGGAACCCTAACCCTAGGCGTAACCCTAACCCTAACCCTAGGCAGGGCAGCCAATCAGCCTAGGGTTAGGGCAGGTGCCAAGGAGAAAGGCCTCGAGGAGGCCAGCTTGTGGCAGTTTTGCGATGCCCCTGGGATGCCCTTTGCAGCTGCAGCGTGCCCGGAGCTCTGGGCCTTTTAGTTTGCGGAACCCTAACCCTAGGCGTAACCCTAACCCTAACCCTAGGCAGGGCAGCCAATCAGCCTAGGGTTAGGGCAGGTGCCAAGGAGAAAGGCCTCGAGGAGGCCAGCTTGTGGCAGTTTTGCGATGCCCCTGGGATGCCCTTTGCAGCTGCAGCGTGCCCGGAGCTCTGGGCCTTTTAGTTTGCGGAACCCTAACCCTAGGCGTAACCCTAACCCTAACCCTAGGCAGGGCAGCCAATCAGCCTAGGGTTAGGGCAGGTGCCAAGGAGAAAGGCCTCGAGGAGGCCAGCTTGTGGCAGTTTTGCGATGCCCCTGGGATGCCCTTTGCAGCTGCAGCGTGCCCGGAGCTCTGGGCCTTTTAGTTTGCGGAACCCTAACCCTAGGCGTAACCCTAACCCTAACCCTAGGCAGGGCAGCCAATCAGCCTAGGGTTAGGGCAGGTGCCAAGGAGAAAGGCCTCGAGGAGGCCAGCTTGTGGCAGTTTTGCGATGCCCCTGGGATGCCCTTTGCAGCTGCAGCGTGCCCGGAGCTCTGGGCCTTTTAGTTTGCGGAACCCTAACCCTAGGCGTAACCCTAACCCTAACCCTAGGCAGGGCAGCCAATCAGCCTAGGGTTAGGGCAGGTGCCAAGGAGAAAGGCCTCGAGGAGGCCAGCTTGTGGCAGTTTTGCGATGCCCCTGGGATGCCCTTTGCAGCTGCAGCGTGCCCGGAGCTCTGGGCCTTTTAGTTTGCGGAACCCTAACCCTAGGCGTAACCCTAACCCTAACCCTAGGCAGGGCAGCCAATCAGCCTAGGGTTAGGGCAGGTGCCAAGGAGAAAGGCCTCGAGGAGGCCAGCTTGTGGCAGTTTTGCGATGCCCCTGGGATGCCCTTTGCAGCTGCAGCGTGCCCGGAGCTCTGGGCCTTTTAGTTTGCGGAACCCTAACCCTAGGCGTAACCCTAACCCTAACCCTAGGCAGGGCAGCCAATCAGCCTAGGGTTAGGGCAGGTGCCAAGGAGAAAGGCCTCGAGGAGGCCAGCTTGTGGCAGTTTTGCGATGCCCCTGGGATGCCCTTTGCAGCTGCAGCGTGCCCGGAGCTCTGGGCCTTTTAGTTTGCGGAACCCTAACCCTAGGCGTAACCCTAACCCTAACCCTAGGCAGGGCAGCCAATCAGCCTAGGGTTAGGGCAGGTGCCAAGGAGAAAGGCCTCGAGGAGGCCAGCTTGTGGCAGTTTTGCGATGCCCCTGGGATGCCCTTTGCAGCTGCAGCGTGCCCGGAGCTCTGGGCCTTTTAGTTTGCGGAACCCTAACCCTAGGCGTAACCCTAACCCTAACCCTAGGCAGGGCAGCCAATCAGCCTAGGGTTAGGGCAGGTGCCAAGGAGAAAGGCCTCGAGGAGGCCAGCTTGTGGCAGTTTTGCGATGCCCCTGGGATGCCCTTTGCAGCTGCAGCGTGCCCGGAGCTCTGGGCCTTTTAGTTTGCGGAACCCTAACCCTAGGCGTAACCCTAACCCTAACCCTAGGCAGGGCAGCCAATCAGCCTAGGGTTAGGGCAGGTGCCAAGGAGAAAGGCCTCGAGGAGGCCAGCTTGTGGCAGTTTTGCGATGCCCCTGGGATGCCCTTTGCAGCTGCAGCGTGCCCGGAGCTCTGGGCCTTTTAGTTTGCGGAACCCTAACCCTAGGCGTAACCCTAACCCTAACCCTACCTAGGCAGGGCAGCCAATCAGCCTAGGGTTAGGGCAGGTGCCAAGGAGAAAGGCCTCGAGGAGGCCAGCTTGTGGCAGTTTTGCGATGCCCCTGGGATGCCCTTTGCAGCTGCAGCGTGCCCGGAGCTCTGGCCTTTTAGTTTGCGGAACCCTAACCCTAGGCGTACCTAACCCTAACCCTAACCCTAGGCAGGGCAGCCAATCAGCCTAGGGTTAGGGCAGGTGCCAAGGAGAAAGGCCTCGAGGAGGCCAGCTTGTGGCAGTTTTGCGATGCCCCTGGGATGCCCTTTGCAGCTGCAGCGTGCCCGGAGCTCTGGGCCTTTTAGTTTGCGGAACCCTAACCCTAGGCGTAACCCTAACCCTAACCCTAGGCAGGGCAGCCAATCAGCCTAGGGTTAGGGCAGGTGCCAAGGAGAAAGGCCTCGAGGAGGCCAGCTTGTGGCAGTTTTGCGATGCCCCTGGGATGCCCTTTGCAGCTGCAGCGTGCCCGGAGCTCTGGGCCTTTTAGTTTGCGGAACCCTAACCCTAGGCGTAACCCTAACCCTAACCCTAGGCAGGGCAGCCAATCAGCCTAGGGTTAGGGCAGGTGCCAAGGAGAAAGGCCTCGAGGAGGCCAGCTTGTGGCAGTTTTGCGATGCCCCTGGGATGCCCTTTGCAGCTGCAGCGTGCCCGGAGCTCTGGGCCTTTTAGTTTGCGGAACCCTAACCCTAGGCGTAACCCTAACCCTAACCCTAGGCAGGGCAGCCAATCAGCCTAGGGTTAGGGCAGGTGCCAAGGAGAAAGGCCTCGAGGAGGCCAGCTTGTGGCAGTTTTGCGATGCCCCTGGGATGCCCTTTGCAGCTGCAGCGTGCCCGGAGCTCTGGGCCTTTTAGTTTGCGGAACCCTAACCCTAGGCGTAACCCTACCCTACCCTAACCCTAGGCAGGGCAGCCAATCAGCCTAGGGTTAGGGCAGGTGCCAAGGAGAAAGGCCTCGAGGAGGCCAGCTTGTGGCAGTTTTGCGATGCCCCTGGGATGCCCTTTGCAGCTGCAGCGTGCCCGGAGCTCTGGGCCTTTTAGTTTGCGGAACCCTAACCCTAGGCGTACCTAACCCTAACCCTAACCCTAGGCAGGGCAGCCAATCAGCCTAGGGTTAGGGCAGGTGCCAAGGAGAAAGGCCTCGAGGAGGCCAGCTTGTGGCAGTTTTGCGATGCCCCTGGGATGCCCTTTGCAGCTGCAGCGTGCCCGGAGCTCTGGGCCTTTTAGTTTGCGGAACCCTAACCCTAGGCGTAACCCTAACCCTAACCCTAGGCAGGGCAGCCAATCAGCCTAGGGTTAGGGCAGGTGCCAAGGAGAAAGGCCTCGAGGAGGCCAGCTTGTGGCAGTTTTGCGATGCCCCTGGGATGCCCTTTGCAGCTGCAGCGTGCCCGGAGCTCTGGGCCTTTTAGTTTGCGGAACCCTAACCCTAGGCGTAACCCTAACCCTAACCCTAGGCAGGGCAGCCAATCAGCCTAGGGTTAGGGCAGGTGCCAAGGAGAAAGGCCTCGAGGAGGCCAGCTTGTGGCAGTTTTGCGATGCCCCTGGGATGCCCTTTGCAGCTGCAGCGTGCCCGGAGCTCTGGGCCTTTTAGTTTGCGGAACCCTAACCCTAGGCGTAACCCTAACCCTAACCCTAGGCAGGGCAGCCAATCAGCCTAGGGTTAGGGCAGGTGCCAAGGAGAAAGGCCTCGAGGAGGCCAGCTTGTGGCAGTTTTGCGATGCCCCTGGGATGCCCTTTGCAGCTGCAGCGTGCCCGGAGCTCTGGGCCTTTTAGTTTGCGGAACCCTAACCCTAGGCGTAACCCCTAACCCTAGGCAGGGCAGCCAATCAGCCTAGGGTTAGGGCAGGTGCCAAGGAGAAAGGCCTCGAGGAGGCCAGCTTGTGGCAGTTTTGCGATGCCCCTGGGATGCCCTTTGCAGCTGCAGCGTGCCCGGAGCTCTGGGCCTTTTAGTTTGCGGAACCCTAACCCTAGGCGTAACCCTAACCCTAACCCTAGGCAGGGCAGCCAATCAGCCTAGGGTTAGGGCAGGTGCCAAGGAGAAAGGCCTCGAGGAGGCCAGCTTGTGGCAGTTTTGCGATGCCCCTGGGATGCCCTTTGCAGCTGCAGCGTGCCCGGAGCTCTGGGCCTTTTAGTTTGCGGAACCCTAACCCTAGGCGTAACCCTAACCCTAACCCTAGGCAGGGCAGCCAATCAGCCTAGGGTTAGGGCAGGTGCCAAGGAGAAAGGCCTCGAGGAGGCCAGCTTGTGGCAGTTTTGCGATGCCCCTGGGATGCCCTTTGCAGCTGCAGCGTGCCCGGAGCTCTGGGCCTTTTAGTTTGCGGAACCCTAACCCTAGGCGTAACCCTAACCCTAACCCTAACCCTAGGCAGGGCAGCCAATCAGCCTAGGGTTAGGGCAGGTGCCAAGGAGAAAGGCCTCGAGGAGGCCAGCTTGTGGCAGTTTTGCGATGCCCCTGGGATGCCCTTTGCAGCTGCAGCGTGCCCGGAGCTCTGGGCCTTTTAGTTTGCGGAACCCTAACCCTAGGCGTAACCCTACCCTAACCCTAACCCTAGGCAGGGCAGCCAATCAGCCTAGGGTTAGGGCAGGTGCCAAGGAGAAAGGCCTCGAGGAGGCCAGCTTGTGGCAGTTTTGCGATGCCCCTGGGATGCCCTTTGCAGCTGCAGCGTGCCCGGAGCTCTGGGCCTTTTAGTTTGCGGAACCCTAACCCTAGGCGTAACCCTAACCCTAACCCTAGGCAGGGCAGCCAATCAGCCTAGGGTTAGGGCAGGTGCCAAGGAGAAAGGCCTCGAGGAGGCCAGCTTGTGGCAGTTTTGCGATGCCCCTGGGATGCCCTTTGCAGCTGCAGCGTGCCCGGAGCTCTGGGCCTTTTAGTTTGCGGAACCCTAACCCTAGGCGTAACCCTAACCCTAACCCTAGGCAGGGCAGCCAATCAGCCTAGGGTTAGGGCAGGTGCCAAGGAGAAAGGCCTCGAGGAGGCCAGCTTGTGGCAGTTTTGCGATGCCCCTGGGATGCCCTTTGCAGCTGCAGCGTGCCCGGAGCTCTGGGCCTTTTAGTTTGCGGAACCCTAACCCTAGGCGTAACCCTAACCCTAACCCTAGGCAGGGCAGCCAATCAGCCTAGGGTTAGGGCAGGTGCCAAGGAGAAAGGCCTCGAGGAGGCCAGCTTGTGGCAGTTTTGCGATGCCCCTGGGATGCCCTTTGCAGCTGCAGCGTGCCCGGAGCTCTGGGCCTTTTAGTTTGCGGAACCCTAACCCTAGGCGTAACCCTAACCTAACCCTAGGCAGGGCAGCCAATCAGCCTAGGGTTAGGGCAGGTGCCAAGGAGAAAGGCCTCGAGGAGGCCAGCTTGTGGCAGTTTTGCGATGCCCCTGGGATGCCCTTTGCAGCTGCAGCGTGCCCGGAGCTCTGGGCCTTTTAGTTTGCGGAACCCTAACCCTAGGCGTAACCCTAACCCTAGGCAGGGCAGCCAATCAGCCTAGGGTTAGGGCAGGTGCCAAGGAGAAAGGCCTCGAGGAGGCCAGCTTGTGGCAGTTTTGCGATGCCCCTGGGATGCCCTTTGCAGCTGCAGCGTGCCCGGAGCTCTGGGCCTTTTAGTTTGCGGATCCCTAACCCTAGGCGTAACCTACCCTAACCCTAACCCTAGGCAGGGCAGCCAATCAGCCTAGGGTTAGGGCAGGTGCCAAGGAGAAAGGCCTCGAGGAGGCCAGCTTGTGGCAGTTTTGCGATGCCCCTGGATGCCCTTTGCAGCTGCAGCGTGCCCGGAGCTCTGGGCCTTTTAGTTTGCGGAACCCTAACCCTAGGCGTAACCCTAACCCTAACCCTAGGCAGGGCAGCCAATCAGCCTAGGGTTAGGGCAGGTGCCAAGGAGAAAGGCCTCGAGGAGGCCAGCTTGTGGCAGTTTTGCGATGCCCCTGGGATGCCCTTTGCAGCTGCAGCGTGCCCGGAGCTCTGGGCCTTTTAGTTTGCGGAACCCTAACCCTAGGCGTAACCCTAACCCTAACCCTAGGCAGGGCAGCCAATCAGCCTAGGGTTAGGGCAGGTGCCAAGGAGAAAGGCCTCGAGGAGGCCAGCTTGTGGCAGTTTTGCGATGCCCCTGGGATGCCCTTTGCAGCTGCAGCGTGCCCGGAGCTCTGGGCCTTTTAGTTTGCGGAACCCTAACCCTAGGCGTAACCCTAACCCTAACCCTAGGCAGGGCAGCCAATCAGCCTAGGGTTAGGGCAGGTGCCAAGGAGAAAGGCCTCGAGGAGGCCAGCTTGTGGCAGTTTTGCGATGCCCCTGGGATGCCCTTTGCAGCTGCAGCGTGCCCGGAGCTCTGGGCCTTTTAGTTTGCGGAACCCTAACCCTAGGCGTAACCCTAACCCTAACCCTAGGCAGGGCAGCCAATCAGCCTAGGGTTAGGGCAGGTGCCAAGGAGAAAGGCCTCGAGGAGGCCAGCTTGTGGCAGTTTTGCGATGCCCCTGGGATGCCCTTTGCAGCTGCAGCGTGCCCGGAGCTCTGGGCCTTTTAGTTTGCGGAACCCTAACCCTAGGCGTAACCCTAACCCTAACCCTAGGCAGGGCAGCCAATCAGCCTAGGGTTAGGGCAGGTGCCAAGGAGAAAGGCCTCGAGGAGGCCAGCTTGTGGCAGTTTTGCGATGCCCCTGGGATGCCCTTTGCAGCTGCAGCGTGCCCGGAGCTCTGGGCCTTTTAGTTTGCGGAACCCTAACCCTAGGCGTAACCCTAACCCTACCTAACCCTAGGCAGGGCAGCCAATCAGCCTAGGGTTAGGGCAGGTGCCAAGGAGAAAGGCCTCGAGGAGGCCAGCTTGTGGCAGTTTTGCGATGCCCCTGGGATGCCCTTTGCAGCTGCAGCGTGCCCGGAGCTCTGGGCCTTTTAGTTTGCGGAACCCTAACCCTAGGCGTACCTACCCTAACCCTAACCCTAGGCAGGGCAGCCAATCAGCCTAGGGTTAGGGCAGGTGCCAAGGAGAAAGGCCTCGAGGAGGCCAGCTTGTGGCAGTTTTGCGATGCCCCTGGGATGCCCTTTGCAGCTGCAGCGTGCCCGGAGCTCTGGGCCTTTTAGTTTGCGGAACCCTAACCCTAGGCGTAACCCTAACCCTAACCCTAGGCAGGGCAGCCAATCAGCCTAGGGTTAGGGCAGGTGCCAAGGAGAAAGGCCTCGAGGAGGCCAGCTTGTGGCAGTTTTGCGATGCCCCTGGGATGCCCTTTGCAGCTGCAGCGTGCCCGGAGCTCTGGGCCTTTTAGTTTGCGGATCCCTAACCCTAGGCGTAACCTAACCCTAACCCTAGGCAGGGCAGCCAATCAGCCTAGGGTTAGGGCAGGTGCCAAGGAGAAAGGCCTCGAGGAGGCCAGCTTGTGGCAGTTTTGCGATGCCCCTGGGATGCCCTTTGCAGCTGCAGCGTGCCCGGAGCTCTGGGCCTTTTAGTTTGCGGAACCCTAACCCTAGGCGTAACCCTCAACCCTAACCCTAGGCAGGGCAGCCAATCAGCCTAGGGTTAGGGCAGGTGCCAAGGAGAAAGGCCTCGAGGAGGCCAGCTTGTGGCAGTTTTGCGATGCCCCTGGGATGCCCTTTGCAGCTGCAGCGTGCCCGGAGCTCTGGGCCTTTTAGTTTGCGGAACCCTAACCCTAGGCGTAACCCTAACCCTAACCCTAACCCTAGGCAGGGCAGCCATTCAGCCTAGGGTTAGGGCAGGTGCCAAGGAGAAAGGCCTCGAGGAGGCCAGCTTGTGGCAGTTTTGCGATGCCCCTGGGATGCCCTTTGCAGCTGCAGCGTGCCCGGAGCTCTGGGCCTTTTAGTTTGCGGATCCCTAACCCTAGGCGTAACCCTAACCCTAACCCTAGGCAGGGCAGCCAATCAGCCTAGGGTTAGGGCAGGTGCCAAGGAGAAAGGCCTCGAGGAGGCCAGCTTGTGGCAGTTTTGCGATGCCCCTGGGATGCCCTTTGCAGCTGCAGCGTGCCCGGAGCTCTGGGCCTTTTAGTTTGCGGAACCCTAACCCTAGGCGTAACCCTAACCCTAACCCTAGGCAGGGCAGCCAATCAGCCTAGGGTTAGGGCAGGTGCCAAGGAGAAAGGCCTCGAGGAGGCCAGCTTGTGGCAGTTTTGCGATGCCCCTGGGATGCCCTTTGCAGCTGCAGCGTGCCCGGAGCTCTGGGCCTTTTAGTTTGCGGAACCCTAACCCTAGGCGTAACCCTAACCCTAACCCTAGGCAGGGCAGCCAATCAGCCTAGGGTTAGGGCAGGTGCCAAGGAGAAAGGCCTCGAGGAGGCCAGCTTGTGGCAGTTTTGCGATGCCCCTGGGATGCCCTTTGCAGCTGCAGCGTGCCCGGAGCTCTGGGCCTTTTAGTTTGCGGAACCCTAACCCTAGGCGTAACCCTAACCCTAACCCTAGGCAGGGCAGCCAATCAGCCTAGGGTTAGGGCAGGTGCCAAGGAGAAAGGCCTCGAGGAGGCCAGCTTGTGGCAGTTTTGCGATGCCCCTGGGATGCCCTTTGCAGCTGCAGCGTGCCCGGAGCTCTGGGCCTTTTAGTTTGCGGATCCCTAACCCTAGGCGTAACCCTAACCCTAACCCTAGGCAGGGCAGCCAATCAGCCTAGGGTTAGGGCAGGTGCCAAGGAGAAAGGCCTCGAGGAGGCCAGCTTGTGGCAGTTTTGCGATGCCCCTGGGATGCCCTTTGCAGCTGCAGCGTGCCCGGAGCTCTGGGCCTTTTAGTTTGCGGAACCCTAACCCTAGGCGTAACCCTAACCACCTAGGCAGGGCAGCCAATCAGCCTAGGGTTAGGGCAGGTGCCAAGGAGAAAGGCCTCGAGGAGGCCAGCTTGTGGCAGTTTTGCGATGCCCCTGGGATGCCCTTTGCAGCTGCAGCGTGCCCGGAGCTCTGGGCCTTTTAGTTTGCGGAACCCTAACCCTAGGCGTAACCCTAACCCTAACCCTAGGCAGGGCAGCCAATCAGCCTAGGGTTAGGGCAGGTGCCAAGGAGAAAGGCCTCGAGGAGGCCAGCTTGTGGCAGTTTTGCGATGCCCCTGGGATGCCCTTTGCAGCTGCAGCGTGCCCGGAGCTCTGGGCCTTTTAGTTTGCGGAACCCTAACCCTAGGCGTAACCCTAACCCTAGGCAGGGCAGCCAATCAGCCTAGGGTTAGGGCAGGTGCCAAGGAGAAAGGCCTCGAGGAGGCCAGCTTGTGGCAGTTTTGCGATGCCCCTGGGATGCCCTTTGCAGCTGCAGCGTGCCCGGAGCTCTGGGCCTTTTAGTTTGCGGAACCCTAACCCTAGGCGTAACCTAACCCTAACCCTAACCCTAGGCAGGGCAGCCAATCAGCCTAGGGTTAGGGCAGGTGCCAAGGAGAAAGGCCTCGAGGAGGCCAGCTTGTGGCAGTTTTGCGATGCCCCTGGGATGCCCTTTGCAGCTGCAGCGTGCCCGGAGCTCTGGGCCTTTTAGTTTCCTAACCCTAGGCGTAACCCTAACCCTAGGCAAAGCAGCCAATCAGCCTAGGGTTAGGGTAGCAGCCAAGGAGAAAGGCCTCGAGGAGGCCAGCTTGTGGCAGTTTTCGGATGCCCCTGGGATGCCCTTTGCAGCTGCAGTGTGCCCGGAGCTCTGGGCCTTTTAGTTTGCGGAACCCTAACCCTAGGCGTAACCCTAACCCTAGGCAGGGCAGCCAATCAGCCTAGGGTTAGGGCAGGTGCCAAGGAGAAAGGCCTCGAGGAGGCCAGCTTGTGGCAGTTTTGCGATGCCCCTGGGATGCCCTTTGCAGCTGCAGTGTGCCCGGAGCTCTGGGCCTTTTAGTTTGCGGAACCCTAACCCTAGGCGTAACCCTAACCCTAGGCAAAGCAGCCAATCAGCCTAGGGTTAGGGTAGGTGCCAAGGAGAAAGGCCTCGAGGAGGCCAGCTTGTGGCAGTTTTCGGATGCCCCTGGGATGCCCTTTGCAGCTGCAGTGTGCCCGGAGCTCTGGGCCTTTTAGTTTGCGGAACCCTAACCCTAGGCGTAACCCTAACCCTAGGCAGGGCAGCCAATCAGCCTAGGGTTAGGGCAGGTGCCAAGGAGAAAGGCCTCGAGGAGGCCAGCTTGTGGCAGTTTTGCGATGCCCCTGGGATGCCCTTTGCAGCTGCAGTGTGCCCGGAGCTCTGGGCCTTTTAGTTTGCGGAACCCTAACCCTAGGCGTAACCCTAACCCTAGGCAGGGCAGCCAATCAGCCTAGGGTTAGGGCAGGTGCCAAGGAGAAAGGCCTCGAGGAGGCCAGCTTGTGGCAGTTTTGCGACGCCCCTGGGATGCCCTTTGCAGCTGCAGTGTGCCCGGAGCTCTGGGCCTTTTAGTTTGCGGAACCCTAACCCTAGGCGTAACCCTAACCCTAACCCTAGGCAGGGCAGCCAATCAGCCTAGGGTTAGGGCAGGTGCCAAGGAGAAAGGCCTCGAGGAGGCCAGCTTGTGGCAGTTTTGCGATGCCCCTGGGATGCCCTTTGCAGCTGCAGTGTTCCCGGAGCTCTGGGCCTTTTAGTTTGCGGAACCCTAACCCTAGGCGTAACCCTAACCCTAACCCTAGGCAGGGCAGCCAATCAGCCTAGGGTGAGGGCAGGTGCCAAGGAGAAAGGCCTCGAGGAGGCCAGCTTGTGGCAGTTTTGCGATGCCCCTGGGATGCCCTTTGCAGCTGCAGTGTGCCCGGAGCTCTGGGCCTTTTAGTTTGCGGAACCCTAACCCTAGGCGTAACCCTAACCCTAGGCAAAGCAGCCAATCAGCCTAGGGTTAGGGTAGCAGCCAAGGAGAAAGGCCTCGAGGAGGCCAGCTTGTGGCAGTTTTCGGATGCCCCTGGGATGCCCTTTGCAGCTGCAGTGTGCCCGGAGCTCTGGGCCTTTTAGTTTGCGGAACCCTAACCCTAGGCGTAACCCAGCTGTAGTTAGAGTATTAAAACAGGCAATTCCTGCAGAGCTTTTAATTTTTACTTTTGGTTATTGGAAGGTAAGAAAGTTTTGTCTTTCGTTTCCCTTTTAACATATTGCAGAAAAATTTTTATTCTCGGTTAATACTGATAATAGGAAACTGCATCTGTTTCAATGGGGATCCATCAGATCTTTATTGACTAAACTCTTGTGTCAGTTATGGAATTCTTGGCGAAAAAATCCAGGATATTTAACAAGAAATTCCTAATATCGAAACTTTGGGGTAACCGTGATTGTAGGTTGCAGTTTGTTTTTCTGAGCTGCAGGTGGAATCCACTTTCATACCTGAATACTGGCATGGTGTTCTCAGAACAGGGAAGGCTTGCTAATGTGTTTCTTATTCATCTTAAGAAACAGCACATCTAGGGCAGATAGCTCTTGCAGGTCTCACTCTGGAGTGTGAGTTATATGGATAGGGTAAAATATTATTTACCCTGAAATTACAATCTTATACTTTGTGGAACTAGGGAATCCACTCTTCCCTAAAAACAGGCTAAAACCAAGCTGACTTCATTATGAACACACACATCAATATTTTTGGTATTTTATTAAATTAAAACCACACAAAATTTAACTGCACACAAGAACACACATCTGATATTTCCATGTCATATCTCACAAAAAAACCTCTTGTGTAACTCATCCCCTTTATGAGTAGAAATCCAATATGCAAACAGTTCTTTAACCAAAAAGGGTTTATTTTCTCAACACAAGCTGAATTCCCCTTTCTAGGAATACATCATAACCACACACAGACACATACAAGGTTTACAGGCAAGTTCTGCAGCCCTGAAATAGACAAAACTTTCACAGTAAACTTGCCTATGTTTGCAGAGTAAGGTAATTCCTATTACTTCCATCATTTGTCATTTACAAGCAAACTTATTTAATATTTTTAAATACTTAAAACAAATTTCACTTTAACAAGTATTTACAAAATCTTTACTAAAGATCAACATCCTGCATAAAGGTGACCTCAGGGATATATAGTTGCTACCATGCTACAGTTTGTACAGAAGGGGTAAAAAGGCCATTGCTAGTTTTGGAAGGCTTAAACCTTTTATAGATATAACATAAGGACATTAACCTATGGAAGGCAGAAGAGGTCATAATTTCAGTGCAATTACCCATTCATGACTTCTTTTAAGTACATCAAGAGGATGAGTCCAAATTACTTAGATTTTGAATTATTGACTGCTTAGTTCTGTAAGAACTGATTTCATGGAAAGTTTTCAGGCCATCACATCTGTCTTCTACTGGTGATACGAAGAAGTTGCATAGGGACCTTCCTCATTCTCCTCATCTCTAGAAAGAAAATGATCATCAGGTCAGGAGCATACCATTCTCAAAAGTAAAACTGTAATGAAAATGCAGGTGACCAATTTTCCCAGTGGGTCAAAATAGGCTATGCCAGCCTTCCCTAACAGGAATATTTGCAGTATAATACTGTAATTTACACATCTCTGGAGTTCCTGATATGTCGAGAACATAATGCTGAAAGCAAGTAAAGCTGTGTAAGTTCAACAACATCAGAATGTGTTTTAAAAAGTATTCTTGATCAAATCAATAAGAAAAACTTAAAGGATAACAAGGTGGAGGGCATGCTGGAGTTCCTGCAGTGTTGCTTTTCATTTCTTCTTTTAAAAAAATAAAGCTTAGTTAGAGGTTTGTTTCAACATTTTGAATGGCAGGAGGGACAGAGAGACCAAATGAAGCAAGAACAGGAGCAGTCAATCATAGCTGTGGGTGGATCTGTATCTTCATGCTGTAAGCTGTTCCTGATGAAAAAGCAATTGCTCCCAAATGCTATTGTTAGTGCAATAACTGGATAAAGCAAAGTAATATTGCTTTTAAAACATCCTCAAGAAAATCAGTCTGCCTGCTGTTCAGCTGACAATACTGCCTTTAAAAAAAGGGGGTTATGTAAACCTATTGCACTGCAGCATCAAGGATGCCAAGTTCCCCAAAGGTCACTGCTTTGTACTACTGTAGCTTCGTACTTTTGTTCCTGAGTCCAACCTTAAAGCTGCTGCCAAGTTCAGTATTTTGGTAAGAACAGAAGGCCTTTACAGCTGCTACACTGTGAAAGCATTGCTTTTAATACTGTGTGTACCTCCATACAAAGGTACAGTTATTCAAAGAGTCTAATAATGGTATAAGGTAAAAAGTAAATATTTCAATATCAAAACCATGAAGACTTTTCCCTAACAAACATGGTTATTTATCTACAATTTAAATTTCATATAACCGCTCAAAACAGAACCCTACAAACTAACCAAACAGCAGAGTAACTTGTCTTCCCAGCAAAATTATCATCTTAAGCCAAAGGCATAATATGTCGTTTGCCTTGAAATAATCTTGCCAAAAACAGAAACCTCAAGAAAACAAGTTTGGGATAAAACTGGTTGTTATTGCATGGATGTGTGGTTACAGTAGTACTGAGATTTTTAGCCTTCCTTACAAATCTACATCTATTTACATTAGTGATGCTACCAAGCCAGTAACAAGGATGCAAATATCTGTATAGATTTAAATAGTATCCTTCATTATATCCAGTTCTGCATCCAAAACTGCCATGGAAGACTATAATTTTAATAATGTACCATTTGCAGAAGCTTTCCATAATACATGGCATGACAGTAAAGTAAGAAAGCAAATAACTCATGTTTAGTCAAAAAAGCACTATGCCACTTTTACTTACAAATTCTCTCAAGACATTTTAAAGCTTTTTTCAGAATTCAAACCTATCAACATACCAAGCTTGTAAGACTGGACTGCAGGACTGTAAAATTCAATCGTAACAACTTGCCCAAAGATAAATATTTCAAAAAGTACATTCTGAAGCTCCAACATATGCCCTTCTGGAGCAATGGGTGTCTAGCCACATGTGCAGAACTTAGTTGCAAATAACAATCTCCTGCTAGCTTGTGTGAGGATGAAGGATAACTTTTTTGTTTTCAGAGCTTAGACTCTAGTAGAAGAAAAACTTACTTTCTATGCTCTACACTGGAAATTACTTTGCACTACTTAGTTTTGTTTCCTGTTATAGGACAATAAAATGTGGCAGAACTACAGCAAAAAGACCTTTCTTCTAATCAAAAGCTGCTAAAATCAGATTTTCACACATTCTTCTTGAAAGCCTTATAGGAATACCATCTATACTGACATGGCAACAGCCAAATACTGGACTGAACTGAGTTAATTATGGGTGAATATGGACAACTGAAGAGCTGAAATACTGATGTTATATCAGCAGCTCTTCAGACATGCAAGCACCAAAACCACTGTTGAGGCTGTTTGACCCCACCTCCCTTGGGCAAGATGCACTTGGATACAGGTGGCAGTTGTTAGCAGAGGGCAGAAGACCAGCACTGGGCTTATGGGAGCTTTGGGGGGCTTCTCTACAGGGCAGGGACTTACAAACTGTAAAGCAGCTTGTTATGCTGGAACTGAAGCAAAGCAGTGACTGGTGTAATGTGCAAAGGACATTTCTGACCAAGGCTTGGAACTGCTCAGCAAGAACAGCTTCTGCTCTTCTGTTCCAGGCTGCAGTGCCAGGCTCTGCAACACTACCCCAAACCAGGGTAATGACCATGAAATAATATTCATATAGATCTCGGAACCATACATAGCAAGTAAAAGTCTGTTCTGATAGCTTAAAAAGAGGCTGAGCTTTACATGAAATAAAATTATACAGAAGTAGCTCCGGTCTGTGACCCACAAGCACCACCATGGCAGTGTGTGTATGTTTAACGACCAAACAATGTACTTCACTTTTAAGACGCTTAAAATAGCAAAGTGCTAAGTCATAGCAACATTCTCCTTCAGGGGATGGATGGAAAAGGAACAGCACAGCATTACAACACTCTGTAGTGCTGTCTCTTCCCGTTTGCTGTCGCTGCCTTGCCCAGTGGGTTACAGGAACTGAAAGAAGTCTCCTGCAAGCTATGGTGCACATCAGGCCACAAATAACCACTTCTGTAAGAGCAAGGACACCTGACTGTGAGTAAGTACACTCAAATGCTTGGATGCTTCTAGAATGCACAATTAAACAAGGCAGCAATATGAGTTGTTAGTTTTGGGATGTCTAAAAGGATTCTCCACAGAGAGCCTCCTTTGTTCAGGCATTTCTTTCCTCAGCTGATAGCCAAATATTGGGCAAATTATCTCAGTTGTGAGCTTTGAAGGCTTCAACACCATAGTCTTTTCTAGGTTCAGGTCAAGGCAAGCGTGCAGATGACAGTACAAGGTTTGTTCCTGTGCTGACACCAGTTATATTGGCTTGAATCACCATCACTAATTAGAGAGGCTCTGTTCAGTTACAGGGTTTTCAAAATTAGACACTCCAAGGTGAATGAAGAAAGATGTGACCTGTTCCAGAAGCACAGTATATGGTTTAAGTCTATCTTAAGGGCTCTATAAACAGCTTGCATTAGATACTGGTGTTTAACTTTCTCATATTCAACTATCTGATTACAAAAAGCATCACTAAAGTAATTTTCAGTTTCAGCATGAGAGCATTTTGGGCCAGGTAAAGCACCACTGTATTTTCTCTAACTATCACAACTGCTTTTATTCTTCCCTAATATACAAATACACGAATTTATAACATATGCTACAGAGAACTGTATTAATCCTTTTGCATTTCTTCTGGCCTACTATAAAAACATTGCTCAAAACAAAAAGGCTTTATTGCCTTGAGCTGCATCTTGGGTGAATATGCATGATTAATAAATGATTCATTAAGTCATGATTTCTGCTCAATGAAACTCTAGTAAAGGTACTATTACATGTAGATCTAGCCATGTGCTTATATAAAATCTAATAGTGAAAGGCAGCTGGCACAAACTGAGTGGATCACATTCTATAACCTTTCATACTCATCTGCTTGCACAGCTATTACAGTTTACTGTCTAGTCTAAATCTGCAACTATGTGCTCCCCAATTTTTCTACCTAAACTTTATTCCTTTAAAAGCACTTAAGGGACTGACTCCAAGAGTTCTAATTAAACAATATAATTCACTCTAAGCTGCCTTTGTAGCACAGGGCAGTTTCTGACCATGAAACCTCCATGGGTGGTTTAATGCAAATCAGTGTACGTGTGCATATGCATTCTTGGTAACTTTAAGGAGGCCAAAGTAAAGAGCAATTTAGTAGATGTGGTTCTCACCATCTGTCAAATCAGGTTCATGGTATGGTGAGAAGTTATGGCTCTTTAGGTTCATGAGCTGATAGTTTGCTTCTGCTTGCAGTTTTGTGAGCTCCAATGTCCCTTTTGGTGGTACTGGATGAACTCCAGGTGCTCCTTTGGTACTCTCAAGCAGGCACAGAAGTATTCAGCAGTGTTGGCACATCAAGTTCTAAACAGGCCTTGACAAGGCAACCTGAATACAGGCCAGAGCAGCTGGAAACAGCACTATAATTTCATAAATGGTTTTCACCCTAAGAATAGAAAACTTGGATATTCATGAAGCTGAACATGGCTGTCCAATTTCCAAAGGCTTCCCGCTCCAAGCAAGAGACACAAAAGGGCTGGGCAGGAAGGAGAATAGGTGCCTTCTGGGGAGCTGCTGGAGCACAGAAAGGGATGTTGCCACCTTCCAGTCTGGACCCAGATATACCATTGATGGTATGTAGCTGAAAAGTAACTCCAAGGTTTTTGGCAATGGTCTCTCTCTATTCCTGCTCTCGGCAGAGTAAACATCGACTTTGGTCCTTTGCCCCTTCCTGCCAGACTATAAAGGGGTCTGTCCTTTCCAACTGTGTTGGAGAGGACAAGGCAAGGATGGCTTTTGTGAGCCATAAATGGAAGCCAGGGGCAGTGATGTAGAAGGGAGTATTATGAAGACTATCAGATGCACAGGAAGCTATTTCTCTTCAGAAGCTTTGGTAACAGTCTGCTCAGCAGACTGCCTGCAGCTCTGTATTTCATGCTTCCTGTAACATCCTGACCAATAAAAATCTGTTACATGCCTTTATCTGAACATCATTAAATCTGAACAGGGGGTGGGAAAATAACTCATCCTCCTGTATACATTATTTCTTGGGAGGTGACTTGATACCAGGTCCACATTTCCCAATTTGTAACTGAAGCAGCATAGGAAATCGGTATTAGTGGCAGCAGTGTACTATTTGTGCAGTGTCACTTCCACTGTGTTGGCTCTCCTCATGGCGCTGCAACGTCTAAGTGAATTTTCTTCTTCAAATTAACATGCTATTTTCTTGAAGGGATGTTAAAATAATTGCCTTCCTCTGGCAGGGACTGTGGTTTCCTGTTATGGAGTTCAACTGCTGGGTCAACACCTACTCTGATCTGTGGTAGGTACATACAACTAGTGATCTGAAAGTCAGCAGCAGCATATTTTGATAGGTGCTCTATGTTGCTTCAAATATAACAATGGAAGTGGATGAGTTTGCCCAGAGAAGGTTCTGAGCTCCAACAGCTATTTTACTTTTCATGCAACCAATGCAAAAGAAGGTAACTGACAAGTGCGATAAGATGTGAAAGCATTCCAGCCTTCCCTGAGACTCTAAACCAGTGACCTGGCAATGGAGGGTTGTAGGTGGGGATATTTCTCCAAAGGAGGCTTGTCCAATAGCTAAATACAATACACTGTTCTCCTTCAAATTTTTGTCTGCTGAACGAAGTTTAAACGTTGCTGAAGTAATTTCTTCGTTTAAAGAAATTAAGCAACGTATACTCAATAAATTTGGTCCTGAAAGGTTACTTTCTGCTTGCCCTCAAAACAGAGCATGTGAAGTGAACCAAGATGGTGAAGTTTTGCATTGAACAAATTTGTAAAAACAAAGCATATATCTGCAGGCACAACTTCTCGCCATCTCTCTGGTAGGAGAAGCAGTACCAGTCCCCTGCAGTCATACCTTTTATTGTGAGAAGGAGCACCTCAGCATACCCCACTGAGGGGTTTTCTGCATGGAATAAAAGGCAGACAGCCAGCCCAAGAGACTGATTGTGAACAAGCTGAGGAAGCTTGTCCCAAGAACATGGAAAACAAACACTACTGAAATCTACTCTTGTTCTGAGTCTTTCTGTGCTCTCCATAGCATACCTACATATGTGAGGGGATATGTGCCACTATTGTGGCACAGAGGTCACAAAGTACTGCTTCTTCTATGAGTAAATATGTGGGAGCTGCTGGCTGTGGAAATACTGAAGAAAAGATGAAGTCTGCATAGGTGGATCCACAAAGTGGGGTGAACTGCATAGAAGACAGGAAAGCTTAACTGAAACCGTGTCATGGCGAATATTTACACGAGGCAATTTGGGACAAAAGAAAAACAGAATCATGCCTTGCTGTACACAATCAGCTTCCTGATAAGCCTTTGCTTAACACTCTACCAAAAACTATGTTTTTGCTTAAATAGTTGCCTACTTACACAGCAAGACATCTTGGAGAATCCTGGCCTTCTGGCTTTTATGAAATAGTATTTTTATTCTCCAAATAATCTGTTGTGAGGGAGCCTTTCTAACTGCCATAGCAAGGCACCTGCTAGTGCTGTGCTCTGAATGTACCTGGTGCATGAGAATAGCAGGCACTTGCTGTTGACAAATAAAAGCCACAGATGCTGAGACCCCACAAAGAGGGGTCAGCTTAGACTGCAATGCCTTCAGGGTGAGATTACAATGTTTAACACCAAAAGTGGCATTTACCTGACATTTTCATCTTTTAGTTTTCTGGCTGCTTGTTTGGATAACTTAATCTGCAAGTCCAATCTCTGTAG